>NC_090372.1:65883747-66500901 GCF_036365525.1 Heterodontus francisci | reverse complement strand
TCCAGTTTTGGTCTCCTTACTTAAGAAAGGATATAATTGCATTAGAAGCAGTTCAGAGTAGGTTCACCCGACTGATTCCTGGGATGAAGGGGTAGTCTAATGAATAAAGGCTGAGCAGGTTGGGCCTATACCCATTGGAGTTTAGAAGAATGGGAGATTAACTTATTGAAACATATAAGATCCTGAGGGGAGTTGCCAAGGTGGATGCTGGAAGGATGTTTCCACTTATGGGTGAGACTAGAACTAGGGTACACAATTTAAAATTAAGGGGTCTCCCACTTAAGATGGACATGAGGAGAAATTTTTTCTCTCAGAGGGTCTTTGAACTATGGAATTTGCTTCCTCAGAGCAGCAGTACAGGCTGGTCATTGAATATATTCAAGGCTGAGTTAGATAGACTCTTGATAGACAAGGGAGTCAAGTGTTTTGGGGGGGCAGACAGGAAGAATTCCAAAGATTATCGACCTTCAAAGGACAAAGGAGGAATGTTATGCTTGGACTCAGAGAAAATGGGTGAGATTCTAAACGAGTACTTTGCATCGGTATTCACCGAGGAGAGGGACATGACGGATGTTGAGGTTAGGAACAGATGTTTGATTACTCTAGGTCAAGTCGGCATAAGGAGGGAGGAAGTCTTGGGTATTCTAAAGGGCATTAAGGTGGACAAGTCCCCAGGTCCGGATGGGATCTATCCCAGGTTACTGAGGGAAGCGAGAGAGGAAATAGCTGGGGCCTTAACAGATATCTTTGCAGCATCCTTAAACACGGGTGAGGTCCCGGAGGACTGGAGAATTGCTAATGTTGTCCCCTTGTTTAAGAAGGGTAGCAGGGATAATCCAGGTAATTATTGACCGGTGAGCCTGACGTCAGTGGTAGGGAAGCTGCTGGAGAAGATACTGAGGGATAGGATCTATTCCCATTTGGAAGAAAATGGGCTCATCAGTGATAGGCAACATGGTTTTGTGCAGGGAAGGTCATGTCTTACCAACTTAATAGAATTCTTTGAGGAAGTGACAAAGTTGATTGATGAGGGAAGGGCTGTCGATGTCATATACATGGACTTCAGTAAGGCGTTTGATAAGGTTCCCCATGGCAGGCTGATGGAGAAAGTGAAGGCGCTTGGGGTCCAAGGTGTACTAGCTAGATGGATAAAGAACTGGCTGGGCAACAGGAGACAGAGAGTAGCAGTAGAAGGGAGTTTCTCAAAATGGAGACGTGTGACCAGTGGTGTTCCACAGGGATCCGTGCTGGGACCACTGTTGTTTGTGATAAACATTAATGATTTGGAGGAAAGTATAGGTGGACTGATTAGCAAATTTGCAGACGACACTAAGATTGGTGGAGTAGCAGATAGTGAAGGGGACTGTCAGAGAATACAGCAGAATATAGATAGATTGGAGAGTTGGGCAGAGAAATGGCAGATGGAGTTCAATCAGGGCAAATGCGAGGTGATGCATTTTGGAAGATCCAATTCAAGAGTGAACTATACAGTAAATGGAAAAGTCCTGGGGAAAATTGATGTCCAGAGAGATTTGGGTGTTCAGGTCCACTGTTCCCTGAAGGTGGCAACGCAGGTAAATAGAGTGGTCAAGAAGGCATACGGCATGCTTTCCTTCATCGGACGGGGCATTGAGTACAAGAGTTGGCAGGTCATGTTACAGTTGTATAGGACTTTGGTTCGGCCACATTTGGAATACTGCGTACAGTTCTGGTCGCCACATTATCAAAAGGATGTGGATGCTTTGGAAAGGGTGCAGAGGAGGTTCACCAGGATGTTGCCTGGTATGGAGGGCGCTAGCTATGAAGAGAGGTTGAGTAGATTAGGATTATTTTCATTAGAAAGACGGAGGTTGAGGGGGGACCTGATTGAGGTGTACAAAATCATGAGAGGTATAGACAGGGTGGATAGCAAGAAGCTTTTTCCCAGAGTGGGGGTTTCAATTACTAGAGGACACGAGTTCAAAGTGAAAGGGGAAAAGTTTAGGGGGGATATGCGTGGAAAGTTCTTTACGCAGAGGGTGGTGGGCACCTGGAACGCATTGCCAGCGGAGGTGGTAGATGCGGGCACGATGGAGTCTTTTAAGATGTATCTAGACAGATACATGAATGGGCAGGAAGAAAAGAGATACAGAAGCTTAGAAAATAGGCGAAATGTTTAGAGAGAGGATCTGGATCGGCGCAGGCTTGGAGGGCCGAAGGGCCTGTTCCTGTGCTGTAATTATCTTTGTTCTTTGTTCTTCTGAGAGAAGAAATTCCTCCTCATCGCCATCTTAAATGGGAGACCCCTTATTTTGAAACTGCGTCCCCTGGTTCTACATTCCCGCATGAGGGGAAACATCTTCTCAGCATCTACCGTGCCAAGTTCCCTCAGAATCTTATATGTTTCAATAAGATCACCTCTCATTCTTCTAAACTCCAATGAGTATAGGCCCAGCCTGGTCAACCTTTTAAGGTAACCCCTTCATCCCAGGAATCAACATATTGAACCTTCTCTGAACTGCCTCCAATGCAAATATATCCCTCCTTAAATAAGGAGATCAAAACTGAACACGGTACTCTAGGTGTGGTCTCACCAATACCCTGCACAATTGTAGCGAGACTTCCCTACTTTTATACTCCATCTTCCTTGCAATAAAGGCCAACATTCCATCTGACTTCTTAATTACTTGTAGTACCTGCATGCTAACTTTTTGTGCTTCATATATGAGGACATCCAGATCCTTCTGAACTGTAGTATTCTGCAGTCTCTCTCCATTTAATTAATGTTTTTCTTTTCTATTCTTCCCACCAAAGTGGACATCTTCCCACTTTCCCACATTAACCTTTTATGTGGCACTGTTATGAACCCCGTGGAAACCACCAGCAAACCAAAAGAATCAAAGCCACTGACTGACCCCAATTTAAGAAACAAAAATCAGCCAAATGTTTGCCCACTCACTTAAACTATCTAAATCCCTTTGCAAACTCGTTTTGTCCTCCTCACAACTTGCTTTCCTACCTTTCTTTGTGTGGTCAGAAAATTTGGCTACAATACACTCAGTCCCTTCATCTAAGTTATTAATATAGATTGTAAATAATTGAGGCCCCAGCCCTGATCCCTGTGGCACTCCACTGGTTTCAGTTTTCCAACTTAAAAATGACCCATTTACCCTGACTCTTTGTTTCCTGTTAGTTAGCCAATCCTCTCTCCATGCTAATATATTACTCTCAACACCATGAGCTCTTATCCTGTGCAGTAACCTTTTATGTGGCACTGTTATGAACCCCCATGGAAACCACCAGCAAACCAAAAGAATCAAAGCCACTGACTGACCCCAATTTAAGAAACAAAAATCAAACAGATAATTTTAACTTTTATAAATTTTAATTTAACAGTCAAACCAAAACCAACATAAATTAAACTTGAAGTAATAATTAAACCGCAATTGATGAGTGTATATCTTAAGGGTTACACGCTAACGATCAGAAGCAACAAGGATGTATCTCACAATAAAGGCCTGCTACCCAACCCCAACCCGATGGGACTTGATGACATGTGTCAGGTTTGGGTTGGGTCGCACTTCTGGGTCCGGCATTCGGGCTCGGCTTGGGTCGGGCCGGATCGGACACACACTATCACCATCTCAGGTAAGTGACTTTAATGTTCATTTACTTTTTGGACTTTGAAGGTGGTTTTGCTACAGTTATTTTAAGCTTGTGCAGGTAAGGAACAAAGTCAAAAACGAAAGGTAAGTTAACTGATGGCCGGGTTGGGTCGGGTCGGGTCGGGCGCTGGAAACAATGGAAGGATTCGGGCCGGGTCGGGCACAGGGTCAGATGGGGTTCTGTTGGACTTGGGTTGGGTCTCATCTGCAGACACATGCAGGCCTTTACCTCACAAGGCCTTTGGCAGTCTTATCAGCAGAATGATGCTGCGCCATTACAAAGTCCTTCAGGCCTTTGAACTTTTCATATAGATCTCCAGATCCTGTCTCCCAAGTTGCAAATGCCGGTTTCCACTCAATGGCCATTTTTCTGCAATTTGAACCCCACCAATTCCATCTCTACCAAATCTGTGTGCCCTTCTAGAACTTCTGTAGCTTTGCTCACAACAGTCCTGATAGTGTAGCTTCACCGGTCTCACCTTACATAACTCTTTAAAACACCAAAAACAATCATAATAACATGCATTTGCCAAAGGCCAGTTCCCAGAAAACAGGCTCCAATTCAAAGATCTTGTCTTTTTAAACAACAACTCCCAGCATTACAGCTGCCTTCAGCCCCCTGAGTATTCTTGTAAAAACTTAAACCTAAGTTCCAATCACATGTCTCTGGTTAAAAAACATGTTTGTTTTGTTAACTAGGTTCTGATCTCCTAGAACCTTGAAGCCTTTAGTTTAATTTTAAAACTGGGGTCTACCTCAACAAAACAAGCTTTGAATCCAAAGTCACAGCACCCAAGAGGTCAGCTGCACAGAACACAGACTGCACATGAAAAACTCCATCACAGGCATCTAATCGAATGCCCTTTGGAAATCCAGATACACTTCATCTATTGGTTCCCCTCCACCCTTCTTGTTAAATCCTCAAAGAACTCTAATAAATTTGGCAAACATTATTTTCTTTACACAAACCATGTTGGCTCTGATTGAATGTATTATGATTTTCTAAATGTTCTGCTACTACTCCCTTAATAATGGATTCCAGTATTCTTTCAATGATAGATGTCAGGTTAACTGGCCTATAGTTTCCTGTTTTCTGTTTCCCTCCTTTCTTGAATAGAGGTGTTGCATTTGCAATCTTACAACCTGCTAGGACCTTTCCAAATTCTAGGGAATTTTGCAAGATTACAACCAATGCAGCCACTTTCTCTGTAGCCACTTCTTGTAAGACCCTAGGATGCAGGCTGTCAGGTTCAGGGGACTTGTCAACCTTTAGTTCCATTAGTTTTCCTGGTACCTTTTCTCTAGTGATCGTGGTGTTTTTTTTAAGTTTCTCCCTCTCCTTTTCCCCTTATTTGCTACTATTCTTTGAATTTATTTTGTGTCTTCTGCTGTGAAGACAGATACAAAATACTTGTCAAAATCTCTGACATTTCCTTGTTTCCTATTATTAATTCCCCAGTCTCATCCCCTAAGGGACAAACATTAACTTTAGTTACTCTCTTCCTTTTTATATACTTACAGAAGCTCCTACTGCCCATTTTTATATTTCTTGCTAGTTTACTCTCATATTCTAATTTCTTCCTCTTATTTTCCTGAAATTTTCCCAGTCTTCTGGCCTACCACTAATCTTCACAGCAGTATACACTGTGTTGCAGTCTTTGTATGTAGACTATGTTCTATATAGCTTGTGTTTGCTTTTTTTTGAGACAGTCCTTGATTTAAAATTGAAACTGAAGACTTCCAGGTTTTTGGGAAGTCAAACCTAGGTTAGACAAACAAACAGACCCGTGACTGAGGAAAAACAGTTGCTGTTTTTTTAACCAAGAACCTGTGACTGGGGGATTCGGTTTCGGTTTGACCAGAAGGCTTTTGGAGGAGGTGGGAGCCAGCTGAAAGGCTATGTGTGTTTTACAAAAAGAAATCTTTTGGAGAGTTGAGAAGAATACTGTAGTGGATGGAAAATCAGCCAGATTGTTTAAAGAGACAGGCTGAGAGCTGCAAGTTTTTGGGCTTCTGGAGAGGCCGTTTGGAATAGAATCGGACTACAAAGCAGCTGGTTGAAGTAGTTTGACAGCAGGCAAAGGAGCCTGGACTGAGGGCTGACCATTGGTGAATGACTTTTGGCAGCTCTCTTTGGTGACTGAAAGATTATCAACAGAACCTCAACATCAGGACTGTAATGGGCCAGGATGAGGCTGTTTGAGAAGTGATAAGACTGAACCATTAAAGGGAAGATTGCATCGCTTGCTATCAACAGCAGCTCATTACTTCCGTATCTGCATCCTAGAGGACAGTACTTGAAAAACTACTTGAGGAGGATCCTGATTTTATTGAACTGTGGGACTGTTCGATGCCACTATGCTGATAAGACTGTTCAGAAGACTAGTAAGGACTATCTTTTTTGCAGAAGCTAATTAATGTGCAACATATATGTAGACCCTGAGTTAACTGTTATTTTGTGTTAAATTTATATTGGTTTTGTTTTGAGCGTTAAACCAAATTTATGAACGTGAAGTCTTGTCCATTTGGTTTTTTTCCTGCTAAATTGGGGTCAGTCGGTGGATTTAACTCTTTTGGTTTGTTGGTGTTCTCCACTGGGATCATAATGTCTTTTCTTTCAATTTGATACCATCCTTAACTTCCTTAGTAAGCGATAGATGGTGCATCCTTCTTGTCGAGTCTTTCTCTCTCAATGTTATATATCTTTGTGAGAGTTATGAGATATTTCCTTAAATGTCTGCCACTGCTTATTTATGGTGTTGACTTTTAACCTATATTCCTAGTCCACTGTAGTCAACTCTATTTTCATACCTTTGTAATTGCCTTTATTTATATTTAAGACACTAGTTTCAGACCCAAGTTTATCCCTTCAAACTGAATGTGAAATTCTATCGTGTAATGACCACTCTTGCCTAGAGGATCCTTTACTATAGGATCACTAATTAATCCTGTCTCATTACCAGGTCCAATATAGCCTGTTTCCTGGTTGGTTCCAGAACGTATTTTTCTAAGAAACTGTCCTGAATACACTCTATGAACTCATCCACAAGGTTACCTTTGACAATTTGATTTGTCCATTCGATATGAAGGTTAAAATTGCCCATGATTACTGCAGTACCTTTCTTTCAAGCCCCCATTATTTCTTGATTTATACTCTGTTCCAAGAGTAAAGCTACTGTTAGGGGCCCTATAAACTAATCCCACCAGTGACTTCTGTTCCTTGCTATTTCTTATCTCCACCCAAACTGATTCTACATTTTGATCTTCTGAATCAAGATCATTTCTCACTATGTACTGACTTCACCCTTTATTATCAGAGCTACCCCACCTCATTTTCCTTTCTTCCTATCCTTCCAAAATGTCAGCCTTTGCACTCTGCAGCCATGTCTTATATACCTATTTATTTCTATTTGTGCTATCAATTCATTCATCTTGTTACAAATTCTGCATGCATTCAGATAAAGAGCCTTTAATTCTTTCCTTTTACCATTTTTCTCTAGCCTGACCTTATTTGCTGATGCATCTTATGGTTGTACACTCTGTCTTTTCCTGTCACACACTGCTTATCACTCCCCATATCGCAACCCTGCACTATTGCCTTGTCCTTTCTCATTAACTTTCTAAATCTCCTCTTACGTGAGCCCTCCACCCCATTATTAATTTAAAGCCCTCTCTACAGCCCCAGTTATACGATTTGCCAGGACACTGGTCTCGGCGTGGTTCAAGTGAAGCCCATCCCAATAGTACAGTTCCCTCTTTCCCCAGTACTGGTGCCAGTAACCCAAGAATCGAAACAGAATTCTCCCATACCAATCTTTGAGCTACTCATTCAACTCTCTGATCTTATTTTCCCAATGCTAATTCGCTCGTGGCTCAGGTAATAAGCCAGAGATTATTACCTTTGTGGTTAGAGTCATAGGAATTTTATGGGCCCAGCAAGAGTGGCTTTGGTGGTATGCAGGGTGATTTAATCGGGTATGAATTGTTTTTTCGGATTTCCGATGGTTTTTTTCCCGAAATTAAGTCAATGGCATGTTTGCAGTGTTCTGGGGTTCCCCCCACATGGTGGCAGATTGCAGCTTTGCATTCATTTCTATACCATGAATACTCATTACCTTACACATAGTTCAAATTAAGTCCTACCTGCCAAATTAAGTTAGCAGCAAGCAGTATTCTCATGTCTTGAACTCATTGGCACAAGGAATGCCAACATTGGAATGGACGTTTGGCTCCAGGCTCACACCAGCAACAGTGATTCTTCTCAGGGGATGGTGACAAAGGCATGGGGGTGTGTACATGGAGGAACAGGGGAGGGTGCGCGGGGAGGACAGGGTGGGGTGATCGGGTGTATGGAGGAGCAGTGGAAGGAGGAGTGGAACATTGAGGGTGTGAAATGGTTGTTATTGCTGCTGAAACTGGATGTGGGCGGCTGCGGGGGTGGTGGATTGATTTGAGCATTACAGTCAGAAGATGGTCATTAGGGGCCTAAAGGGAGGGATGAGTGCTGTCAGTATTGGGAGCCTGAGGGGCGAATTCAGGGTATTGGCTGGCAGTGGGAACAGTCACAGTCAATGGGGGCAAATGGATTCTGTGGGAGGGTTGGGGAGGAGGTCATGAATTAGGGTTGGGCATTCTACAACATCACAGGGAGGGGAACTGGACTCGGCAATGATATTAACATGGATTTGAGGAGAATCGAGGGTCAGAGTTGGCATGTCAATGATAATAGGAGTCGGAACAGTGGGGAGGGATGGCATAAATAAATTGATCGTGACACTGTCCAAGGTAATGGGGGAGGTTCAATGGCAACAGAGGGAAGGGTTAAGGTTACATTGAGTGACTCAAGGGTGATGGATGCGGGCTGTAAGGTTGAAGGTGGGGAAACTTCCCTTAAATTGTACATTTTCTTGAACGATAATGCAAATGTGACCACTCAAGGATTGCAAGGTGAGTGAGAGGAGACAAATGATAATGGATGGGATTTCCACCTGACTGCCAATTTAAGGCACATAAAAGCAAACTGCTCATTGCCTCGATGGTTCAACTGACTGACAACAGATGGCTGAAATGGAACACTCTGCTCATTTCATTATTTGAAAAGCTGCAGCGACATGGGTCTCATACACCCCATTTGTCCACTCCTAAGAGAAGAAGAGCAGAGGAAGCGACTGAGGAGGGCTCTTTTCCCTCAACACATAATGCCTGAACCCCAGCAACAGGCAGAAGAAGAAGGTGAGAATGCTCTGAATGATAACATCCAGGAACAACATTATCGAAGACGGGCACTGGCATCACATCCTCAAGACAAGAACAAATTACTTTCAAATGTAAGAGAGGCAATGCCAGAGACACCTAAGGATGTCACGTGAAATAGTCACAGAAATTTGTAGGATCCTGCGGCATGATCTGCAACCACTTGAGTTTGGTGGGAATCCCATGCCAGTTGCCTTCAAGGTGACTGCTGCACTCAATTTTATTTGCTAGTGAAGCCTTCCAGGGGTCAACAGGTGACATATGCAGCTTGTCACAGTCTGCAACCCATAGGTGTAGCTCTATTCCATCATGCCAATGATTTCATCTATTGCCCAGTAGATGTGGACAGCCAGAGAGCAAGGTCTACAGCCTTTGGCACCATCGCTGATTCCCCAGAGTGCAAGGGGTGAACGACTGCACTCAGGTGGCCATTAGAGCTCCCTGAAGCCAACCTGCTGCATTTGTGAATCTCAAAGGGTTTCACTCTTTGAACATCCAACTGGTTTGCGATCACAGGAGAAGAATCATGTATGTTTCTGCACATTTCCAAGGGAGCTGTCATGACTCATACATTTTGAGGAACTTACAACGGCCAGGAGTTTTTGACCAACCAACCGAAGTAGGTGGCTGGATCCTGGGTGACAAGGGTTATCCTCTTTGTACATGGTTGATGACACCAATGTGGCATCCCCAAAGTGCTACTGAACAGCAATACAATGCTGCTGGAAATCTTGCCCAAAACCTTCAATCTGTGTCCCCTAGTCCTTGTACCATTAATTAATAGGAACAGTTTTCCTTGTCTAACTTATCAAAGCCTGTCATAATGTTGCACACTTGTGTTAAATCTCCTCTCAATCTCTTCTGCTCTAAGGAGAACAAACCCAGCTTTTCCAACCTAACCTTGTAACTAAGATCCTCCATCCCTGAAACCATTCTGGTAAATCTCCTCTGCACCCTCTCAAGAACCCTCACATTCTTCCTAAAGTGTGATGAGCTGAACTGGATGCAATACTCCAGTTGGAGCCTAACCAGAGCTTTACATAGATTCAACATAAATTCCCTGCTTTTGTACCCTATGCCTCTATTTATGAAGCCCAAGATCTCATTCACTTTACCAACCACTCTCAATATGTCCTGTCATCTTCAAAGATCAATGCACATGCATGCCCAGGTCCCTCTGGTCCTGCACACTCTTTCGAATTGTGCCATTAAATGTATATTGCATTTCCCCATTCCTTCTGCCAAAATCCATCACCTCGCACCTGTCAGTATTAAATTCCATCTGTCACCTGTTCTTCTTTTTAATTTAGCCACTAGCCACTCATACTCCCTAAGCAGAACATCTTCCTTAGTCCTACCTATGTTGTTGGCACCTGCATGGACCACGACATCTGGATCCTTCCCCTTCCACTCCAAGTTTCTCTCCAACCCAGAGGAGATGTTCATAACGCTGGCACCAGGCAAGAAACACAGCCTTGAGGACTCACACTCTTGGCTGCATAGAACAGTATCAATCCCCTAACTATACTGTCCCCTACTACTACATTTATTTTGACTCCCCCCCACTTGAATGGCACCATGGTCAGTTTGGTCATCCTTCCTGCAGTCCCTGCTCTCGTCCAGACAGACTGCAAGAACCTCAAACCTGTTGGATAAGTGCAAGGTCTGAGGCTCCTCCAGTGTTACCTTCTGAATCCCCATACCTGCCTCACTCATTGTCACACCGTCCTGTCCCTGACCACAGACCAAATCTGAAGTACCTATATCTAAGAGATGTGACTGCCTCATGGAACAAAGTGTCCAGGTCACTTTCCCCATTCCTGATGCACTACAGTGTCCAAATTCCAGACTCTAGCTCATCAACTCTGAGTCGAAGTTTGTCAAGTTGCAAACGCTGACTGCAGGTGAGGTTGCTGTGGATCATACTGGTGTCGACCAGCTCCCACATGCTACAGCTGCAATACATCACATGTCCTGCCATCTTTATTTAAAAAAAATTAATTAGGTCTTCAAGTTTAGAAATATCACTCAGTGATCATTTGCAGTTATATTAAGCAGTTTAACTAGTTAGGCTATAAATGTAATATAATACTTATATCGCCCAGGTACTAGTTCAAACGACTGCCCCAATTTAGAGAAAATGAAACACACCTTAAAAGTCACTAACCAATCACCCACCTGCTTACCTAATTAATGCCTCGGGAATTCAGCTCTCAGGTCTCACTGTGTCCTGCTCCCAGTCTCTGACTGGGAACACTCCTTGTTCTGTAAAAGTCCAGAACAGCATTTTTTCCCTCGCTGCACCAAATTCCCACGCTCACCAAATTCCCGACTTAAGCACTCTGTCGACGCAGGACTTTGTCGAACTAGACTTCGTGCTACTTACTTAATGTGTTAGCAGAAACCTCCTGTATTCATACTAGCCAAAATTCCTGACTCAGCCCCTGCTGATCAGGTAACCAGTTCTAACCAGTCACCTAATTAACTCTGCAGTTGCTACTAGCAGGCAGCTTATCTATCAGTCACACTGAAAGAAACTAAAAGTTGAGGTTAAATTTAAGCTGAATGCTAAATGCAAAACTTGACAAGATTTAAGAAGGATATCAACCCTTAAAATTCCCACACTCACCAAATTCCTGACTTAAGCATTCTGTCGAAGCAGGACTCCGTCGAACTGGACTTTGTGCTACTCACACACATGCACAAGAACACATGAATTAGGAGCAGGAGCAGGCCACTCAACCCCTCAAACTTGCTTTGCCATTCGATAAGATCATGGTCGATCTGATTGTGGCCTCAACTCTACTTTCCTGTCATCCCCTCATAACCTTTGACTACCTTGTTGTCGATCAAAAATCAACCTAACTCAGCCTTGATTATATTTAATGATCCAGCCTCCACTCCTCTTTGGGGTAGAGAATTCTACAGACTAATGACACTCAAAGGAAAAAAATTCTTCTATTTTCCATCATAAATGGGAGACCCCTTATTTTTAAACTGTCTCCACTAGTTCTAGACTCCCCCACAAGGAGAAACATCTTCTCAACATCCACTCTGGCAAGTCCCCTCAGGATCTTCTATTTTTCCGTAATATTCCCTGTCATTCTTCTAAACTCCAATGGATATAGGCCCAACCTGCTCAACCTTTTCTCATAAGATCACCCCATCATCCCATGTATCAGCTGAAAGAACCTACTCTGCACTGCTTTTAATGCAATTATATCCTTTCTTAAGTGTACACAATACTCCAGATGCAGTCTCACTAAGGCCCTGTACAGCTGTAGCAAAACTTCCCTACTTTTATATTCTATTCCCCTTGCAATAAATAGTAGCATTCCATTTGCCTTCCTAATCACTTCCTGTACCTGCGTGCTAACTTTTTATGCTTCATGTACCAGGATACCCAGATCCCTCTGCATCGTAGAGTTCTGCAGTCTCCATCCATTCAAATAGTATACTGCTTTTCTATTCTTCCTGCCAAAGTGGACAGGTTCACATTTTCCCACATTACACTCCATCTGCCAAATTTTTGCCCACTCACTTAATCTATCTATATCCCTTTGAAGACTCTTTATGTCCTCTTGACAACTTACTTTCCTACCTATCTTGGCGCCATCCGCAAATTTAGCTACAATACATTAGGTCTCTTCACCCAAGTCATTGATGTAGATTGTAAATAGTTGAGGCCCCAGCACTGATCCCTGTGGCACTCCACTAGTAACAGCTTGCCCATCTGAAAATGACCCATTTATTCCTACTCTCTGCTTCCTTTTAGCTAACCAATCCTCTATCCATGGTAATATGTTATCGCCTACACTGAGATCTTATTTTGTGTCGTAACCTTTGATGTGACACCTTATTGAATGCCTTTTGGAAATCTAAGTGCACCACGTCTACAGGTTCCCCTTTATTCACATTGTTTGTTGCTTCCTCAAAGAACTCTAAATAAATTAGTCAAACACAATTTCCCTTTCACAAAACCATGTTGACTCTGCCTGCTCGCATTATGATTTTCTAAATATCATGTTATTACCTCCTTAATGATGGATTCTAGCATTTTCCACATGGCTATCCAAGGATCTGGAGCAGGAACATTTGCTGATTTTCCTTCGCAACCACAACCATGCCCCTCCCCTTCCTGATCCACGAACACTGAAGCCAGTTACAAAGTTCCTATTGTTGCCTTGACTGACATCGGCTAACTCAGCACAGATTGAAGATCAAATCTGAATCTTTCTGAACCATGTCATTTATCTACTCATTGCCTTAACCAACCAAGCCAGTTGGGTCACTAGGCATCAAGCAATTACTGGGTTGAATCAGTAAAAGGTGATCTCAGTCTTCTTTTACTGCTCGTTAACAATAACTGGGCTAGATTTTCACAGGGGTTCTCCTAATCTCCCACCGTACCTATGGCAGAAGATTGGCGGTGACCTGAGAAATACAGCGGGGGTGTCCATTTACTTTATTTCTCTAGGGCAGGCCTCTGCACATCTTTCAACAAAGTAATGGTGGGAGATCAGGAAAATCTGCACAGAAATTCTACCGCAATCGCATTTTTTAGAGCAAGGCCATTACACATTATTGTTGTCTTTTGCTTTTATACTACATTTTTAATTGTATAATTGAGTTTGTTAGACTTGAATTCATATCGAAATACCAGTAAAGCAGGAGTCACTAAGCTGACTCTCTGTTGCTGACATTATATTCCAGAATTCTACCTGAAATGTTTTAAGGTCAATTATGTCACTACACCACCAGCACACTAATTTTTTTTTTAAAGAAACCTTATCAATGCATCAGGACAAAAAGTCAGTTCTGAAAATCGTGCTGGTGTTTTTGAGACGGTCCTTGGTTTGGGGCTGGAGTTTTCCAGTTTGGAAGTCAAGCCCAGGTTAGACAAACAAACAATCCTGTGATTGAAAACAAACAGCTTGTTGTTTTTAACCAAGGACGTGTGACTGGAATTTTTGTTTCTGTCAAGTGTTAGGGCAGCTAAAAGAGCTGTTTTTAACAGAAGGTTTTCAGAGTTGTGAGTTTCTGCTTGGAGCTGAAGAAAACTACAAAGCAGCAGTTTGGCTGCAGGTAAAGAAGCCTGGACTGAAGGCTGACCATTGGTTATCTGGTGTAGCACAGCATCAGGACGGTAGTGTGAAGGCTGAGGTGGTTCGAGAGGTGACAAGACCGAACCGTCAAAGGGAAGATTGCATCGCTTTCTATCGATGGGACCTCATTACTTCCATTTGAGCAACCTGGAAGACAGAAAAAAAATACCTGAAAAACTATCTGAGGAAGGTCTTGATCTTGTTGCACTGTGGACCTGTTCAACACCATTTTGCTGATAAAATTGTTCAGTAGACTGTAAGGACTATCTTTGATGCATCTGCCAATTAATGTTTAACCTTTGAGATAAAAATATCAACCAGTATTTAACTGTCAGTTTGTGTTTAATTTGTGTTGATTTTGGTTTGAGTGTTAAAGTAAAATTTAAACAAGGGAAATCTTGTCTGTTTGTTTCCTAAATTGGAGTCATTCAGTGGACGAGATCCTTTTGGTTTGTTGGTGGCCTCCACAGGAATCATCACAGCTGGTGCAGCTAAAATCTTGCACAATGCAAGTGCTTCTTGTGCCTGGATGCAGGGAATATAGGAAAATCAGCTGGTGATGTGCGCATGTACAGAGGTCAATGTGCTTAAATAACAATATGAAGAGTAGTGTTAGGGATGAGTGGGCAGCTTTCAAAATCTACAAAGCATCTAAACTAGAGGAATGGGTTAGCTTATTGGGGCCGATTTTCCTTTCCCTGAGCTTGGGGCTATTATATTGCTGGGAGCATCAAAAACAAATATTTAATGGGCTCCCTTAATATTGTGTGCTGCTTTCTGATCAATCTTCCTGTATTTGCTGCACCAAAGCAATCCAACAGCCCCTGGCAGGGCAACAGGCATATTTGCCCCAAAATCTACTGAAGAATGAAGATCACATCAGATTGCCACTGGCTAAGTACTTTGTGACTTATCACATGGCAAACAGGAACCCATTTATATTTTAGTCTTCCAAATTAAATGAATGGAAGAGGCTGTAATTGGAGAAAACTCACTAATATAAACATCATTGTGAATTTCTGCTTACTGAGTAAAATAGTGGTACAGAGGCCATTTACACATTGGAAATAGACTTTTTTTTTTGCCTTTTTGTCTTGTTTGCACAATCATAACAAAAAGATCACCTGCAAGGCCCAGGTTAACCAGTGGAGGGGTTAAATGGGCAGGACATGGATGTTGTTTGATGTGGTGTAATCAGCAGCAATATTAAGTTTTCTAATGGTGCTTTGAACAGTTAAGCTGCAGTTCTAACATATTTTAAACATTGTTCCCTGCATCTGTCGTCTCCACTCAGGCAATACAAAAAAAAATCTAAAGCAGCTGAGTTGTAGGCACCTCATAGAATATTGCATTGAAACACAATCTATCAAGTTCTACACGGAATTATTTCATCTATTCCTGCTTATTTATGACCGTCTTTTATGTACCTACGCATATTAGTAAGACATATCTGGCATGACATACCTTACTGTGTTTTCAAAAATGGCTGACAGCAGATTGAGGAGTGACAGTACTGGCAACTCAGTCTGGGCTTTAGATCAATGAAATAAGGCATTGCCTACTTAAAAAGATTTTTTAACTAAAACATATTGTCTACATTATATGTGTGTGCATATATATATATGTTATACAAAATAACCATCAAATCAGAATACCAGCAATTGCTGCAAAAGTTACATGTTCTATGCTTTCCACGCCCTGGATCACTGAGGCATGAAACAGTCTAATGAGAAGCTGAATCAAAGCCAGCGTACCCTGTATACTTCTGTCCACTAGGGAATACATAGAGATTTCAACAAGTCAATTCACTGTTGTTCCTAACAGTTGTCAGTAAGACAAGAACTTAACTTCTAACTCCAGCCTTGATCAGGTTCCAGGTCTCCTGAGACAAATGGGGAGAAGACTAATGTGCTAGACAGCTGTTCCACCTAACACTAATTCAGCATTAACTCAGGTGTAAAATTAAAAAAAAACACTATTTCCAGGCAAATAAATTCACCAGAGTGCCACAAGTTGGTTATAGATCATGGGGCTTTTCAGCACACTATTAGGATAAATAAACTTTTTTCAGGAAAATGATGCAGGAGCCTCTTCTGCCAGTTTTCTGCCAAACAATTGCATCCCCCGAATTCCTCCTGCTTTTTGGCTCCTTCCATCAGCCTAGCCATGAGTGGCCTTGTTTAAATATACTATAATGAGGGTAGTGTTGCTGCAAATCCAAGTTTCCAGCTTTTACCCTTGCAATGCACTCAGGGTGATCAATTTTGACTTTTAGGCAACCAACCAGTGGAGGGAGCTGTGCTTTCGAGGCCCATGCCTCATTAATCTCAGGCCAGTGAGTTGCAGAGTGCCAGATGGCAGGCCCGATGCAGCTTGCTGGGTTCAAGCCTTCTAATATTTCGCCGCCCCGGCTGCCAGAAAGGTTAAGTATGGGGGCAGGATTGCAGAGGGTTAGGGTTCCACTAAAATAATTCCAAACTTACCATGGCTGGGTTTCCTTGTGCAATCTTTTGTGTTGAATATTATGCTTGTATGTGAATGGGCGACACCGCACTAATCTGGCATTCCATTCAATACATTTACGCTCACCAAGAGTGCGATCTGTGTTGAGGAATGGAACATTTTCCACCCAACCCATTTGGATGCTTCACAAATCAGAATAAGCCTTTACTTACCCTGCTAACCCATAAGCTTATCTCCATAGAACTATAACAGCTTTTCCACCTCAAAAAATCCTATGATCTCTGAGATGAATGAATGAAATTGTGTCGAATATTATCTCTCAAGTAATCATAATCTTGCAAAGAAAACTAAGGTCATCTTGCATTTTAGGGCAGAATTTATCATCTTTAAAGTATAAAATAAACACAAAGGACTGAAACGACAGCATTTCCAATGAAATTTTATTATAAAACTCCATAAAAACATAAATATTTTTCTCACAGCTGGGTGAAAAACTTTTACAGTATTACTGCACAGAATTGCATAAAGTTCAAAGTAACCATGATACTTCAACAATTCTGATTATTTTAAACTGTGCATTGCTTTTTCTTGCAAAAGGCAAACATTTCAACAAATTTGCAAGATAATTGTAAATAAATTAGAACCTTCTCATTAAAAAAATCCACTAAGGTTGAAAGCACCATTGTTAATTTAGCGGTACCATGAAGCTCAACAATAATAAAGTGAAACTATTACAACGAATGATACTTTTCAAAATGACACCAAATAATGTTTGTTTTTGTATCTTCAGAATGACACACAATTAGCTGTAGTGCACAGAGGGGAACTTCATTTTTATTAAAGATAGTCACCAGTTCTAAAAAGACATCAGTTTGATAAATAAATAAAGCACCTTCAAAATTCTGCCATGTAGTGACATAATTATTACCTCCTCTCAAAATAGTCCATTTGTATCTGCTTCTGCAGTCTTGAATATATGCTTTGACAGCATAATTTAATAAGTAATAGTTACATGCTCTTACTGGAGTCTTTAAAAAAGCACCATTAAATCACTTAAAACATTTCTTGAAACCAGTGGGTCAAAGGGCTCACTACAATGGCATAACAGCTACAGTAGTTTTAATATAGCACAGTGTGTTTTATTTAATGGTCATCATTTTATCTAAATGAGGTAAAATAAATAAGTTGGGAAAATTCACTTCAGCTTCCTTTCCTCCCCTCCCCCACCTTGGTTTACACAGTATTTTAAATGCCTTCTAGCTTTCAAAACTTTGCTCAGTTCATTTCACATAGCCACATTTTGTAGGTCAATAGCATGATTCTTCCTTTGAATAGATGGTGATTTTTTTTCAATCTTTCACTTAATACTTGGTGTTGTACAGTTAGACATTGCTCATTGTTGCTTGGGAATCTAAGGATTACAATATGGGCAGTACTGCAAAGATTTTGCTGATATGGTGGTAGTAAATATAAGAAAAACTCTTTTATCACATTGATTGACGAGTGGAATGCTGCCAGGTTTCATATACAAGTCAGAACCTGAATAGTCTTTGCCTCTTCAGTCGGCGGATGCAACCCAAATTACAATGTGCAGCTTCCTTAGATCAAAATTAATGTAGTTTGTTCATTCATAGGTTCTTCTATATATTTGACTTGGAGCATGATTTGCAACACTGCTGGCCGTAGAACTTGTGACTGCAAACACCATGCTGGGGCACCAGGTAGCACCAGTTGAAATAATCCTTGCAAAATACATCTTTGGTGTTTGTATGTGGGAGAGAAGAGTCAGGGAGAGGGGAAGAAAATAGATTACATTATTTACACATAGTTACATTTTTAAGTGTTACACCCTTAAACAGGTATTAAATTCCTCCATTTCCCCTATTAGCACATCTCATTTGTAGGGAAATAAAACACATTGGAGGCAACTTTCAAGGGGCATAAAAATGGCAGCATTTCATCAGGCATCTGTTATACACCCGCACACCATTACATACCCCCTCATCTCCCTCTCCAAACATACATTCATGGTATTCTGTTTTTACAGATATCTCTCTCAATTTCCCTCCCTTCAGTAGATGGGCTAGCAGGAGGGAGGCAGCAATTAAGAAGGGGGAGGGATCCAGTGACCAGGAGTGGGAGGGAGGAAGCGAATGGGAAGAGGGGTGAACAGTGGTCAGTTGCCAGGAGGAATATTCATGCCTCTCCTGCATCAACATTCAGGTAAGTATATTTTAACATTTACACTTTTGGTTGCAGCCTCCAGTGGTGTCTTTAAGGACCATCAGTTAGACTAGAGACCACATTGCCCTCAATGTAGCTAGCCTGATGCTGACTGTGATTAAGAAAACCCGATTTTACCAAGGGGGCCTCAAACAAATGCTAGATGCCCTATTTGCATTTTCAAAGTGCCTAACACCTGTTTCAGGGTCTTGGACATGTCTTTTGATGCCTATACTAAAATGGTGGGTGGCGCACCTCTAACTCAATGTGCTTGCACACACTACCCATGATGTTGGATGTCATTTTATGCTTACAGAATGGACACAGCATCATTGAATTCCTAGGCTAGGTTCTCAAACTGAGTTTCCTTTTACTGGAGTTATTCACTGTGGAATTGTGGCTACTGACATTCTGAGACCTCACATTTGCTATACAACAGACATCAGTATGACATGAATGTCAGGTTCTGTTGAATTTGGTGCTTGACAGCAGTATTGCTTCACTTATGGTCCATTGCAGGAAATTGAAATGGCCATTTTTCTGCAGAGTGGCTAAAGATTTATTTCAACATCTTTTTAATGTTTTGTATATTAAACTACACTTTAAAAATTCATACTGGTCAGAATTGCCCAAGATTTCAATACTTAATTTTCATTGAAAGGATTTTTCAGATGGTTGATAGTCAGATGCAGAGAGATGGGCAAAAGACAGCTGATGCAGCAGGGCAAGGAATATTACCCTAGGACTTTACAGTAGTAACCAACCCCCATTACATTTAAATACATTAGTTTTGAACTATTGTCATGCTAGGCCCCACCTGCCAAGAATGAGGCACATTCATTTTGTCATGAAAATTGATTTTAAACTGTTACTGGAGTGAAGAAAGGACTTGTTAAACAGATCAGCCGTGGCTGGAAAAGATATTTGCATAATAACAGACAGTGTTTGGAAGGACAAAGCAGCCATTCCCTGACACATTCAATCTACAGTGGACTTTTCATCACCATACGTTGAATGTGGGAGAGCTCACATTCCAGGTTGACTGCTAAGATGGCTGAATACACAAACGGACATGGTCAAACCAGCTAGTCACATGACTAACCTGCTGGGCAACCTGAGTTTTTTGAATTTGTACAAACAGTTTGGGCAGAAAGTCTGTTTGCTCCTAGACTGAGAAGATCTCTCCTGTCTGCTCCCATCTCTTTCTCACAAGCCTCTGAATCCACTGAGGACGCATGAACCCCAAGAGAGAAAAGTCTCCTGTAGCGAACAAGGTTTAAGAAGAATACTGCGCCCCAACGAAAAGCAAGATCTACCTACAATCAAGGACCCTACAGTGAGCTTGAAGAACCGTAAAAACAACTTTTCAGATATTGCCTCAAACTTTCCACTTTATTTTTCTTCTGCTCTTTTCTGTCTCTATTTGCATGTGTGTATCACATATGAATGCTAGTGCTGGCACATCGTGTATCCGTTGGTGTCAACCGAATTAGAGTTTAAGTTTCATAAATTTCAACATTTCTTCTATAAACTCAAGGAAGTCTGTTTGTGCTGGTTTCTTTGCCTTATAATTGGTAAGCAGTGAATAAGGATTCACCAAGGGGAAGCTAAAAACACGGTCTGTTTAAAATTAAACCCTGTTAGGGTAAGACCAGGTGAAGGCTGAGAGGGACCCCAAGATACCTTTCTCACCTGGTCGTAACACTATTATAAACATGCTATAAAAACAGACCAATGACTGATTGACGATCAGACATAAATATTTGCACTTAGGATTTGGCCATAACTCAGTATAGGTTATATGGTTAGCCACCTCATGAAAACAGAATATCACATTGCCAATCATTATGGCCTATAAATCTGATAGGCAGATATAGTAGTTTACTATAATTGTGTGTTTTGAAAGATAATTCTAAAACATAAAAAGTTAAAATTGTAC
Source organism: Heterodontus francisci (assembly GCF_036365525.1). NCBI lineage: Eukaryota > Metazoa > Chordata > Chondrichthyes > Heterodontiformes > Heterodontidae > Heterodontus > Heterodontus francisci. Next base: position 66,480,274 of record NC_090372.1, on the reverse strand, counting down.
CATAGTTTCCAGAACGAACACTATTTAAAATATTTATTAGTACAAAACATTGCTCGAATTCTCACCTTTCTTTGCAGGTAGAGGACAGAAATTGGTGTTGCAAGCTTCTGTAGCAACTGGCTTTTGATGCAGAAGGCACCCTGAGGTAGGCCTGCCATACGCAAGACACTGTACTGCACGGGCTCGCACCCCTCCCCCACAGCTAACAGAACACTAGAAAGCAAAATTTTAGAAATGAAATTCAGTCACTGAGCTACAGTCTGCCATTAGCCTGAAAAGTGGTAGTTATTCACAATGGTGTTCCAAATAATTCTTTGAAAACTCAGTGCCACATGCAATCTGTTGCTTAGAGAAAGCAACTTAAACAAATAAACTTAGACGAAAATGTCTGGGTGAGAACACAATTAATCTTTAATCAAAAACAGAAAACGATGGAAATACTCAGCAGTCTTTGGAGAGAAAAACAGAGTTAAGGTTCCACGGAAGTGATAGTATGGAAGGTTGCATCGTCTGAACAGATGCAACGGAGGTGGAGAAACTGGGAGAATGGAATCGAGTCCTTGCAGGAAGTGGGGCATGAAGAAGTGTAGTCAAGGTAGCTGTGGGAGTCCGTGGGCTTATACTGAATATTGACTGATATCCTTTCATACTAATGCTTCTGATATGTTTTCCCCTTTCCTCAACTGAGGATTCCCCCCACCACCGTGATTGACAGGGCCCTCACTGTGCCTGATCTATTTCACACAGCTCTGCTCCCACCCCTTCCTCTCCCTCCCAGAACCATGATAGGGTTCCCTTGTCTTCGCCTTCCACCTCACCAGCCTCCGGATTCAATGGATCATCCTCCTCCATTTTCGCCACCTCCAGTGTGATGCTACCAAACACATATTCCCCTCCCCTCCCCTTTCAGCATTCTGAAGGGACCATTGCCTTCCTCATCGACACCCTGGTCCACTCCTCAGTCACCCACAAGACCGCCCCCCTTTCCTACAGCACCTTTCCATGCAAGCACAGGAGATGCAACACCTGCCCTTTTACCTCCTCCCTTCTCACCATCCAGGGACCCAAACACTCTTTCCAAGTGAAACAGCAATTTATTTGTACTCTTTTTAATTTAGCACACTGTATTTGCTGTTCGCAATGTGGTCTCCCCTACAGTGGGGGAGACTAAACGCAGATTGGTGACCGCTTTGCAGAACACCTCCGTTCAGTCCGCAAACACGACCCGACTTTCCTGTCGCTTGTCATTTCAATTCTCCACCTTGCTCGCATTCTGCTACAGTATTCCAATGAAGCTTAATGCAAGCTTGAGGAACAGCACCTCGTCTTTCAACTGAGCACTTTCCAGCCTTCTGGACTCAACACAGAGTTCAATAATTTTAGATCAAAACCTCTGCCCCAATTTTTTTTTTAAATTTTCCTGTTTTTTTTTCTGGGTTCTTTTTTCCCTCCACCTTCCATTCTTTCTTTATGTTCGGACAGCTGCTACCCTGCCATTTACAGTTCGTCTAGACACATCTTTTGTTTCTTTACTTGTCCCATTACCACTCCCCTTGGCTTTGTACCATGAAAGCTTTTGTCATTTAATCACTCCTGTCCTCCAATCTATCACAGAGCTTCCCTTTTGTTCTTAATCCCCCCCTTTCACATGCTCAAAATTTATTACAGTTCTGACGAAAGGTCATAGACCTGAAACATTAATGCTGTTTTCCTCTCCACAGATGCTGCCTGTCCTGCTATGTATTTCCAGTATTTTCTCTTTTTGTTTCAGATTTCCAGTATCTGCAGTCACAGAATTGTTACAGTGCAGAAGGCGGCCATTTGGCCCATCGTTCCACACCAGCTCTCCAAAAGATCAATTCACTCAGTTCCATTCCCCCATCTTCTTCCCGTAACCTTGCACATTCTTCCTTTAACTGTAAGCAGTATTTTGCTTTTGTATTAATCTCTAATCAACTATTCCTAACTACGTCGCCAAACCACATTATTCGTAAGATTATATCTACGTGCAAAATATTTTATCGAAGTGAAGGAAATTAATTTTTAAATGAAAAGAATGGGCATGAGGGGAAGTTGTGAGTCTCCAAACAAATCTGGTTAAAGGATGCATATAAATTTCTGTTATTAAAAAAAAGTGTTAACTGTCCTCACTTCTGAATACAGCATCCCACAGTGATGCAACTTCTTAGTTATTAAGTCAAAAGAAAACCACCTGCCCACCCTAAAACTTACTGCTCTGGAATAACATCTACATACAGAAAATAAACTGGAGCAATCTGCTTAGTGCTTCAAAGTTATTCCACCTCTCCGGATCCTGCCTGTTCATGATAAAAGTTTTAATCTGATTTGGACCTCCAAAGATTAGCCTTGCAATCAGACCACAATTCCAGCATGCCTTGGTACGTCTTAAAAGGTTAACAAAATTTGAAAGTAAATTATTTGATGATCAGACAAAAACACAGGTAATTTTGGACACTTTCTCTTGCGGTAAACGGAAACAAATTAGCCTTTGTTTAGCAGTAATGATTTCTGACCGGGTTAGTGGGCAGAAATTGTGAGGGACATGAATTGCGTGTGGAGAGTGTTGCGCCCAAAACTCTTGATATGCCCTCACACTGTGAGAGGTTTTGGGAGTGCTAAATCATAAAACTGACATTGAAAAGTGGACATCCAGATATTTGTAAAATTAATTTTAGTTGCTGCAAATCTATCCAATCTCAACTAAGTGAGGGTGCAGCAATAATAGCCAGAGAGAAATAAATAAGTGCTTTGCCACTGTGACTAACTTTAGAACTGGCTAACTACTGGACTAAGTTAAACAACTGGTTTGATTTTAAATTATTTTGGAGCACTATTCCTTCAGTATGCTGATGGTAGTTGGGGCAGCCAATAATGTTTATTTGCTGCCAACATATTTAATAGGGGCACTGGTGGCTCTTACACACTGATGCTAGTAGTGATCTCTGACTGAGGATCCTCAAATGCCTTAGTACTTTGAACTTTAAAAATGGCTATTCTTCGATTAATTTTCAATTTCAAATAATAGTCATTTGGCTCATACTTGCTAATCTGAATTTTCTCAACTGTCCTACTTAAACAATCAAACACAACAGCAAAATGCAGGACAATCTTACAATAGTTTAAGAATAGGTTAGTCATTCCTAAAGGACACAAATGCATTCTGGGGAGCTGGAGAGAGAGAGAGAAGTGAAAAGGATAATTCTGAGACTTGGGGTTCTTAATTATAAGGAAACATTTCCAGAACTCAAATGAGTTTCACTGGAGAAAGCTGTATATGATCCAGATCATTAAGATTCTGAGAAGCTTTGATGATGCATCATAGAAACATAGATTGCAACACAGAAGGAGGCCATTCAGTCCATTGTGCCTGTGCTGGCACTTTGATAGAGCTATCCAATTAATCCTACTGCTCTGCTCTTTCCCCATAGCCCTGTAATCTTTTTCAGGTATTTATTCAATTCCATTTTGAAAGTTAATGATTAAATCTGCTTCCACCACCCTTTCAGGCAGGACATTCCAGATCACAATAACATGCTGTGTAATTACTTCCCCCCCTCATGCTGTCTCTGTTTTGTTTGTCAATCACCTTAACTCTATCTCCTTGGGTTACCAACCCGTCTGCCACTCTAAACAGTTTCTCTTTATTTACTCTACCAAAACTGTTCATGATTTTGAACACTTTTATCATATCTCCTCTTAATCTTCTCTGCTCTAAAGAGAACTACTCCTGCTTCTCCAGTCTCTACACATAATTGAATTCCCTCATCTCTGACACCATTCTCTTCTGCTTCCTCTCCAAGGCCTTGACTACCTTCTTAAAATTTAGTGCCCAGAATTGAATACAATACTTCAGCTCAGGCCTAACCAGTGTTTTATAAAGGGCCTGAATTACTTTCCTGTTTTTAGTCCACACCTCTTTCAGCAAAGCCAAGGATCCCATAGTTGTTTTTTCTTTAAACAGCCTTTTCAACTTGTCTTGCCACCTTCAAAGAATTATGTGCATACACCCCAGATCTTTCTGTTCCGGCACACTCTTTAAAACAGTACCATTTAGTTCATATTTCCTCTCATTCTTCCTACTAAAATGGTTCATCTGCCACATTTCTGCCCATTTCACTAGTCCATGTCCTCCTGCAGTCTGTTACCATCATCCTCTTTGTTTACTACATTTCCGAGTTTCATGTCACTTGCAACCTTTGAAATTATGCCCTGCATACGCAAGTCCAGGTCATTAATAGATATAAAAACAAAGCTCTGGTCCTACTACCGATGCCTGGAGAACGTCACTGTATACTTCTCTCCAGTCTGAAAAACAACTGTTCACCACTACTCTCTGCTTTCCGTCCCTTAATGACTTTCATATCGCCAATGCCGCTTTAATTCCAAGGGCTTCAATATTGCTAACAATGTCTTTTGAATGTTCATATACACAATATTGACTGCACTACCCTCATCCACCCTCTCTGTTATTTCATCACAGAACTCAATCAAATTATTTAAACATGATTTGTCTTGAAAAAATTCATGCTGATTTTATTAGTTTATACTTTTCCAAGCGCCAATTAATTTTGACTCAGATTATTATTATTTGAAAGTTTCTCCACCACTGGCATTAGGTAGACTGGCCTATAGTTGTTCGATTCATTCCTCTACCCTTGAACAAGGGTGTAAATTTCCAATCCTCCAGTCCTCTGGCACCATCCCCATATCTAAGGAGGATTGGAAGATTGTGGCCAGAGCTTTCACAAGTTTCACCCTTTCTTTCCTCAGTAATTTGTGGGTGCATCCCATCCTGACCAAATGATATTTCTACTTTGAGCACTGCCAACCTTTTAAGTCCGACATCTTTATCTATTTTTCTCCTATCCAATATCGCCACTAGCTTCTCCTTCACTACTATTTTGGCAACATCCTCTTCTTTAGGAAAGAGAGATGCAAAGTACTCATTTAGTACCTCAGACATGCCCTGCACCACCATTTGAAGATCTTTTTGGTCCCTAATCAGCTGCACCTTCCTTTGACAACCCTTTCACTATGTATTTATAAAAACATTTTTGACCTCCTATGTACTTCCTATATTCATTTGCGCTCCCTACTGTATTATGAACATTGCATTTAGTGCAAGCCTCTTTTTCCTGTTTCATTTTAGAGTCTACATCTTTAATTGTCCAGGGACCTCTAGCATTGGATGCCCCTCATTTTGCCCTCATATGATAATGTCCACTCTGTACCTGGACTATCTCCTCTTTGTTCAATTACTGTTTTGCCGACCAATTCTTGATTCCATTCCAACTGGGCCAAATCCATTTTCAGCTCACTGAAATTAATCCTCCTCCAGTTAAGTATTTTTACACTTAATTGACCCTTGTTTCTTTCCAAAACTACTCTAAACCTGATGATATTATGATCACTGTGCATCCAAATGCTCTCCCACTGAAACATGCTCCACTTGCCCCACTTCATTCCCCAGAACTGGATCCAGTATTGTTTCCTTCCTCATTGTGCTGGAAAAACACAGTACATATTTTGTATACTTTCAGAAATTCCTCCCCTTCTTTGTCCTTTACACTGTTACTATCCAAGCTATATAAGTCCATGAGTCCCTATTATTGCTACTCTATAGTTATTGCATCTTTCTGTAATTTGGCTGCAAATTTCCTCCTCTAAAGCCTTCCCACTATTTTGTGCCATATGCTACTATTCCTATACATGCAGTAGCGTAATATCTCCTCCATTGTTAAGTCTAACCCAATAGAATCTGTCTTTGACCCCCTTTAATTACATCATTCCTTTCCAGTGGTATAATAGTTTCTTTGATCAATTCTGCCATCCCTCGCCTTTTTTCTTCAGCTGTCTTTCCTGAATATTTTGCAGCCAGGATTATTAGGTTTCCAATCCTCCCCTTCTTTGAAACAGGTCTCTGTTATTACCACTATATAATTGCCCTACGTGGCAACTTGTGCCCGAAGTTTACCAACCTTATTTACCATGTTATATATATTTACGCAAATGCAGTCCAAACTCATCTTAGTCTGCTTTGAATTTGCTCTCACCTGATCCCTTCTATTTCTGAAATAGTCTTTACTCTAGTTCTATATTTCTCTACCATTCTTTTTGCACCTCGTTTCTTTCTACTGTTTCACCTGGTGCCATTCCCTGCCAAATTAGTTAAATCCTTCCCCAAAACACTAGTTAACCTCCTAGACACTGGTCTGGCTCGATGGAGGTGCAACCCATCTATCTTGAACAGATCCCCCCCTGCACCATTTCTCCAGCTACAACACTGGCATCTACCCAACAATGTGAAAAATTGCCCAGGAATGTCCTGTCCACAAAAAGCAGGGCAAATCCAACCTGGCCAATTACTGCCCTACTCTCGATCATCAGTAAAGCAATGAAAGGGGTCGTTGACAGTGCTATCAAGTGGCACTTGCTCAGCAATAACCTGCTCACTGATGCTCAGTTTGGGTTCTGGCAGGGCCACTCAGCTCCTGACCTCATTACAGCCTGCGTCCAAAAATGGACAAAAGAGCTGAAGTCCAGAGATGAAGCAAAAGTGACTGCCCTTGAAATCAAGGCAGCATTGACCGTGCATGGCATCAATGAGTCCGAGCAAAAGTGGAGTCAATGGGAATCAGGGAGAAAACTCTCTGCTAATTGGAATCATCCCTAGAACAAAGGTAGATGGCTGTGGTTGTTGGAGGTCAATCATCTCAGGCCCAGGACATCACTGCAGGAGTTCCTCAAGGTAGTGTCCTAGGTCCAATCATCTACAGCAGCTTCATCAATGACCTTCCAGGATAAGATCAGAAGTGGGAATGTTTGCTGATGATTTCACAACATTCAGCACCATTTGTGACTCCTCGGATATTGAAGCAGTCAGTGTCTAGATGCAGCAAGACCTGGACAACATCCAGGCTTGGGCTGATAAGTAACATTCGTGCCACACAAGTGCCAGGCAATGACGATCTCAAATAAGAGAGAATCTAACTATGTCCCCTTGATGTCAATGGCATTACCATCGCTGAATCCCCCACTATCAACATCCTGGGGGTTACCATTGACCAGAAACTGAACAGGACCAGCCACGTAAATACAGTGGCTACAAGATCAGGTCAGAGGCAAGGAATTCTTTAGCGAGTAACTCACCTCCTAACTCCCCAAAGCCTGTCCAGCATCTACAAGGCACAAGTCAGGAGTGTGATAGAATAATCTCAACTTGCCTGGATGGGTGCAGCTCCAACAACACTCAAGAAGCTCAACACCATCCAGGACAAAGCAGTCTGCTTGATTGGCACCCCATCCACCATCTTCAACATTTAGTCTCTCCACTACCAACACACAGTGGCAGCAGTGTGTACCATCTACAAGATGCACTGCAGCAACTCACCAAGGCTCCTTCGACAGCACCTTCCAAACCCGCGACCTCTACCAACTAGAAGGACAAGGGCAGTAGATGCATGGGAATACCACCACCTGCAAGTTCCCCTTTAGGCTACACACCATCCTGACTTGGAACTATATCCCCGTTCTTTCACTGTCGCTGGGTCAAAATCTTGGAAATCCCTTCCTAACAGCACTGTGGGTGTACCTACCCCACATGGACTGCAGCAATTCAAGAAGGCGGCTCACCACCACCTTCTCAAGGGCAGTTAGGAGTGGCCAATAAATGCTGGCCTAGCCAGCGATGCCCACGTCCTGTGAACGAATAAAAAAAAACACATTAATCTGCCATTTCCTACTTTTTCTATACTCACTAGCACATTGCACTGGGACTGGTCCAGAGTCTGCTAACTTGAAGATCCTGCTTTTTAACCTAAAATAAGAACAAGAAATGCTGGAACCACTCAGCAGGTCTGGCAGCATCTGTGGAAAGATTTCCAGCATCCGCAGTATTTTGCTTTTATTTTACTGCTTTTTAACCTACTCACTAGCTCCTGAAATTCTGAAATCAAGACCTCAACCTTTTCCTTCCTATGTTATTGGTTCCCACACGGACCAATGCGTCTGGCTGTTCCCATTTTTCCCTGTAAGCTGGCTATTTCACTTAGATTGTGAACAACGTTCTGGAGGTCACAGGTTTAAAATGAACAAATCTCAAATGCAACTTGAGATTAGAAGTAATTTCTTTTTTCCGCAGAGTTGTGGAATTATGAACCACACAATCCTATAAATAACAGCTGATGCTGTATCAGATAACTTCTTCAAAAATGTATTTGATGATTATCTGGTTGTGAATAGGATTGAAGGTTATAGTGATAAACATAGTTTGAGATTATCAAGTATCTCTTTGGACACAATGGCCGGAATTTTACGCCGCCCCAGCAGGTTGGATGGTGGCGTGGGGGCGGCGTAAAAATGAGCGGCAGGCTCTGGGAGGCCTACTTGCCCTGATTCCGCCTCCGAACAAGTTTATGGAGGTCAGGCGGGGGGTGGGAAATGGCCCGCCCCCCGAGGCCAATTAAAACCCTTAGGTGGCCACTTAGCGGCCACTTAAGGGCCCTCGCCCGCCTCCATGGGTATTTTACCCGTGGCAAGCAGGTGTGCTGGGAATGTGAAAGGCCGCCCAGCGATAGCTGCCGGACTTTCCACGCCCACTGGGGGCATGGCAGTTGGGCACAGGGTGCCCGATTGAGGGCCGCCCCCGTCTCCCAACCCACCCCCTGGATCCAAGACGCATCCCCCTCCCCCCAAACATCCACCCTAGCCTCACCAGGGCACGACCGATCTCTCTGGTGAGGCAACTCAATCTTACCCACTCTCTCTTGTGTCCATGGTGTCGGCTGGGCTGCAGTCCCAGCAGTGGCCACCACTCCCGATAGCGCTGCTGAGACTAAGAGCTGCCGGCCCGCTGATTGGCCGGCAGCTCACTGAGACGGGACCTCCTCCCTCAAGTGGGTGGAAGTCCCGCCTTGGGCCAATTAAAGTCTGGGGATCCGTAAAATATGGGATGGATCCCCAGGCTGGGCGGAAGTGGGTTTATCACTGACATTTACGTCAGAGTCCGGCTCCCATCCGCCCACTGTAAAATTCCAGCCAATGTGTGGAATGTTAGCAAATTTGGTTTTGAATGCTGGCTGGGACCAGTTCCGAGTCCGGACCCTGATGGTTTCTGAGGTCTGTTCACCTGCACAATCTTACTGGCGATGGCCAATTAGCAGCCTGCCTCCCGGAGTTCTGTCCAATTATGGACAGTGGCAGACCAGCCGCGAGGGGCAATCGGAGGCAGGCCACCGAGAGAGGTGGGCGCTGCTGCTGTAGGTGAGAGACGGTGAGGGCAACTCAAGATAAAGGCGCCCTCTGAGGACTTTTGAATGTTTAAAATTATAGTGTGCCTACATGTCGCATTTGCAGACGTCTTTAAAGTGGAGACATGGACGGCCGGTAGGTCTGATACCAGTGACGAGCTCGCTGTACAATGCATCCTTGGCGATCCTGCCATCTTCTATGTGGCTCACATGGCCAAGCCATATCAAGCGCCGCTGGTTCAGTAGGGTGTATATGCTGGGGATGTTGAGCACCTCGAGGACTTCTGCGTTGGAGATATGGTCTTGCCACCTGAAGCCAAGGAGTCTCTGGAGGCAGCGAAGATGGAATGAGTTGAGACTTCACTCTTGGCTGATATACATTGTCCAGGCTTCGCTGCCGTAGAACAAGGTACAGAGGACACAGGCTTGAAACACTCGGACTTTTGTGTTCCGTGTCAGTGAGCCATTTTCCCACACCCTCTTGGCCAGTCATGAAGTCCTGTGACATTGACCACAAGTCGTGGGAGTCAGTTCCCAGTGATCGCCAGTGCTGGCGGACAGCCATAAAGGCAGGGCTAAAAAGTGGCGAGTCGAAGAGACTTAGCAGTTGGCAGGAAAAAAGACAGAAGTGCAAGCAGAGAGCCAACTGTGTCACAGCCCCGACAACCAATTTCATCTGCAGCACCTGTGGAAGAGTCTGTCACTCTAGAATTGGCCTTTATAGCCACTCCAGGTGCTGCTCCACAAACCACTGACCACCTCTAGGTGCTTACCCATTGTCTTTCAAGACAAGGAGGCCAAACAAGAAGATGATAGTGTGGCTACAGCTGCCAGGCAATCATTGCGGAGGGCGGACCCCTCCATAGGACGGCCCCCTCCATAGGACGGCCCATGGATGCAGCTGTTGCCCTCTAGCACCCATGGCTGGGGGGTGGGGTTGGGGTTGCCTACTGCCCGGAGGCTGCCTCCTGCCATCTGTTGGGCTTTGGCCTCAGTGGTGGTCCTGTCTGCCATCACCAATTTGCATCCATGGCCACTTAATTGCCACTAATTGGCTACCTATGACTGTTGCTGATATAACCCCGTCTCCCACAAGATTGCGTGGAGGAGAGGTCACATTAAGTAGTCGATCTGGTGAGCACATTTCTAAACTCCGCCCCCCACTACCTCCCACCTCCAAAGCCATCTCCATGTAGCTGATAAGATTCTGCCCAATGATTGCTATGCTGTTGGGGTTGAGTGGAGAGAGGAATTGTAAGCCAGGACTGAATTGCAAAGTAATAGAGATGGATCTGATTAGCTGCCTTTGGGGGTTCAGGCATACTATATCCACGGTTTAGAATCCATTCAGCAGGATGAATTGTAGATGGTTGATTTTCTAAATCTGCTCTCTGGCCATACAATCTTGCTTGTTGAGAAATTGTAGGTGTGCTTCCATGATGCAAGGCCTTAAGCTTGGGAGTATGCATTTGGACCATCAGCCTTCCTCGATCTCAATTTTATCAGTTTGTAGATGGCAAGAACAATTAACTCTCATGGGTTACTGATTGTACGTATTGGCATTAAGTTCAGGTCAATATCATTGTCAAGTTCAGTAACACTTCTAAGCTGCTTTTCCTAATGCAATGAATGCTGACCACACATTATTTAAACCTCTGAAATAATATGAACTGTAAAGACTCCAAAGAAACCATGAAAAGGAAGTCCTAGGGTGCATTTGTGTTTTAACTTTAGCATTGCTACAAAGGGGTTGCAGTTCTTCAAAGTTAAGTCCAAATCTGTCTTTGAAGGGAACAGTGCAAGACGACTGGAAGAAACAACCCCACAGTCTTTGTGTTTGAAACTGTCTAGAATATCACTCCAGTGTATTCATAGCCTGATTTACAAAGTTCTTCATTGGTCCTCCTGGGAAATTTGTAATTGTACCCAGAACTTATTTAAATGCATTGAAAAAGTGGGTCTTCCAAATGCAGGAGTAGAGCTCCTGAATCTGACAGTCTCAATTACAGCCAGACTGCATAAACAAGGTACTGTCAGCTTTGAATGGATGTTATGACCATTGATCTGAGATCATTTGGTACAGTATAATTGTAACCTTAATGTTCATCCTAATTATAAGTGCCTGAACATTTAAAAGTGCTATTGCTGGTAAGATTCTCACTTTAAATTTGGGTTTTAGTTGACTATCACTGCATCCTATTATTAAAATAAAATCCAATTATGGTATTCAAACCAATGGCAGAGGCTACTATCCTTCCACTTTATTCCTGGAAAACATTGAACAAATGTTAAAGGAGTACTGAACATGAACTCAAGATAGAATAACTGTAACATCCCCCTACCTGAGACCAAGGTGAAGCATACCAACTCGCTAGTGCATTGCTGAAGGCCCTCGCATTTGGTGGTTTTGGGCATGCACTTAGAACACATGCTCTCTCCAGCTCCACGTTAGGTCTTGGCAAGTGATTACACCTTTTGTAAGCAAATTCTTTGTATTTTCCTGAAGTGTCTTTGTTCGCACACTTTAAGTGTCTCTTCTGAATCCCTTTGCCACAACTTACAGAACACTGGAAAACATACAAAGAATAAAAGAAAAAAGAACATTGACTGAATTATTTGATGAGGTAATAGAGAGGGTTGATGAGGGGTAATATGATTAATGTGGTGTATGTGGATTTCCAAAAGGCATTTGATAATGTGCCACATAATAGGCTTGTGAGCAAAGTTGAAGTCCATGGAGTAAAAGAGGCATGGATATGAAATTGGCTGATAGGCAGGAAATAGAGAGTAGTGGCAAATGGTTGTTTTTCAGACTGAAGGAAGATATCTAGTGGTGTTCACTAGGTGTCAGTACTAGGATCACTGCTTTTCCTTATATATATTAGTGACTTAGGCTTAGGTTTACAGGGCAAAATTTCAAAATTTGCAGATGACACAAAACATGGAAATGTTGAGAATTGTGAGGAGAATACTGATAAACTTCAAGACGATAAAGACAGGCTGGTAGAATGGGAAAACACATGGCAGATGGAATTTAATGCAATGAAGTGTGAAGTGATACATTTTGGTAGGAAGAATGAGGAGAGGAAATGTAAACTACAATGTACAATTCTAAAGGGGGTGCAGGAACAGAGAGACCTGGGGGCATGTTTGTACAAATTGTTGAAGGTGGCAGGGAGGGTTGAGAAAGTGGTTGAAAAGGCATAAAGCTGGGCTTTATAAATAGAGGCATAGAGTACAAAAGCAAGGAAGTTATGCTGAACCTTTATAAAAAACCTGTTTGGCCTCAACTGGAGTATTGTGTCCAATTCTGGGCACAACACTTTAGGAAGAATGGGAAGGCTTTAGAGTGGATGCAGAAAAGATTTATAAGAATGGTTCCAGAGATGAGGGACTTCAGTTACGTGGATAGATTGGAGAAGCTGGGGTGTTTTCCTTCGAGAAAAGAAGATTGAGAGGAGATTTGATTGAGGTGTTCAAAATCTTAAGAGGTCTAGTCAGAGTAGATAGAGAGAAATTGTTCCAGTTGGCAGAAAGGTTGACAACCAGATGACGCAGATTTAACGTGATTGGCAAAAGAATCATAGGTGAGATGAGGAATAACTTTTTTATGTATTGGGTCGTTAGGATCTGAAATGCACTTCCTGAGATGGTGTTTGGTGGCAAATTCAATTGTGGCTTTCAAAAGGGAATTGGGTAAGGAACTGAAGAGAAATAAATTGCACGGCTAACGGGGAATTGCAGGTGGGGGAATGGACTAGCTGAATTGCTCTGGCAGAGAGCTGTCACAGACTTGATGGGCCAAATAGCCTCCTTCTGTGCTGTAACTATTCTATGGTTCTATTTTATCATTGAAACTTTGATGATGGTAAATTTACAAATTTGAGATTGAATTGTGTCATTGAGGCAAAATTCAACTTTGGCAGTGGTGCTAATCAGGCAACAGTAGAACAGCCTGTGATACACTCTGTCCCTTGTCACTTTCCATAAGCTTCAGTAGAAAGGAAAATAAATTAATGTGTATAATGGGCAACCGATCCAATACTTCCCATTTTGCACTCCCTTTGAAATTGTATTTTACCCCTATTGTTTCCTTAGCAATGAAAGTAGAAAATGCTGGATATACAGAGCAGGATGATCAGCTTCTGCAAAGGAAAAAACAGGGTAATCATTTGGGTGAGGATCCTTTATCATAACTCTCTCAGGGTAACTTTATGAATGCATACTCCAATACAGAGCTTTGCCCACTGAGAGTGCATATCTAAATGGACAGAAATTCATGGGGCGTGTCTGCTTCAATTCCCCGTATATGATTTTGGCAGATGAAGTTCTGTTTCAGGAGTGCTGAATCGTAAAGATTTGTTTTTGCTTACTTCCAGCATTTCTGCTTTTTCGAAGCCCCATAATAGGATCATAGGTTGCAGACTGGCCAAACATATCAGTGCACTTGATTTGCTGTGCTTGCTTCTAATTTTCTAGTCTCTGTTTTGGAGCTTTCATCTCGTAGTTTCTTCACCGATTTGTTGTTAAGCAGGTACTCATTAAGTTGTACTATTTTTATTTTGTTCTCTATGCATGTGGATTCTATTGAACTGAGTTAGCAATGAATGAGAAGTGATGAGCTGAATTTTATGAGCCCCCTGACATCAGAAGTCGTGGTGAGGGGGCCTGGAAAATATCTATGGGACAGGCCTGCCTCAGGCCTCGATGCCGGGAAGGTTCCGCCCCATTTTACAGGTGGCGGTGAGACCTTGTGGCGGCCTCCCCGCTGCATGGTGACGGAGACTTAAGTTAAATATGTTAATTAAATTTAAATGAATGACTAATGACTTACTTTGAAGCGACGACCGTCCCACGTCGATATTCCGGCCGATTGCCGGAACCCCCGCACCTTCGGATCTTCATTCGGAGATCCGAGGTGTAACACTGGTGGGGAGGGGGCAGGGGTGAAGTTCTCAGGGCCGGAAGGGTGGGAGGGGGGGTGCAGGGGGGAGCGGGGAAAACTGTTCCTATTAGGTGGGAAGGGGTTGAGGGTCAAACATAGTGAAGTTTTGGGGGGGGAATGTCGATATCTGAGAAAGCAATTTTTGGGGGGCAAGAGGGCAGGTTGCATATTGATTCCTCATTGGGGGTGGTGGGAGAGGGGATTCAAAGTGCAATCAAAAGTTTGTTTTTTGACAGCGGTATCTTTAAAAATGCAATTCTCACTGAAAGGTTTGAAGTCCTTTAAAAATGGTGCCACGGCAGCTCCACGGCACACATCTCGCGCGTGCGCCGCACCTCTTTTGAAGCTCGCTGCTGACATCGGCAGCAAGCTTTAAAAATTCAGCCCCATGTGTACAAGCAAAACTCTGCTGATTTTAACTTTCAGCAATAGCAGAAATTGGGTGGTAGTGGATCAATCGCCTTTTATACATCCCACCCATTTTTCCTTTTCATTAACTTCAATGGAAAGGAAAGTTGGGGAGTATATAATGGGTGGTCAATCTGCCAATACTAGGTTTCCACCACCATCTTAAGTTTTTGAGGCCTGACTAACAAGCAGGACCTTGCATACAGCCAGCACATACTGGAAAATTATAGCATGCTGTCTGTGATTTTTCAACATGCTCTGTCTATATGTGAGACCTTGCTGGCGATGCAAGGCCTGTCAAAATTATAAATTCACTTTGAGATACAGTTTGTTCGAGATTTTACATTCTCCATTCTTCATGTTTTATCATTGTTGGTTACCCATTCTTCTCCATTATTATTTGATCAATAAATTATTGTAGTCTTTTAAAAGTTAACTGCTTACTGTACCTCAGCCCATGTAGATATAAACCATTGCATTTTGCGATGTTTATGACAGCGTTTCAGCAGGCAGGTTTCCTGGGTTTTGGGTTTTGGGTCTGTCTTGCAAGCACCACTATGCAGGATCTGGGTTCTTGGAGTAGGATTTGTACTCTTGCAAACAACAGTTCTCTTCCTCCATCCTTTTCCACATGTTCTGGAACACTAGAGGGAAACAAAAATATACAATGACTGGCTATATCAGCTTAAAAATCATACCATTCTGACTTAAATTCTGTTTTTCCAATCAACCTACATTGTATTGTCATCTTGACTACTGTATTATTAAAAATAGTTTGAAGTTGCTTTAGTCATCTTCAGTGTAAAAATTACTTGTCTTGAATATAAATTTCATAGGTAAATTTTATGAATTTGTGCTCTTACACATCCAAAGGAGTCAAATTTATACCCAAGGATTTGCATTGGTTTAGTTTTAAAACTTTATTGCAAACCCTGGTTACTGTTTTCTGGTAATGAGAAAACAGCACAGGTAAGCACACACTACATGGGGCAGGAACCCAATTGGTGCGGAGGCAATCTTTGTGGTCAGAACACTGAGTGAAATCTAGTTCAAACTTTAAACTGATACTTAACCAATCACAAAGTCAGAGCTTTCCCATAACAGAAGCAAAGGAAAAATACAACCTAGTGTCTTGAGATTAGTGTCATAATATAAATCTAAAGTGGTCTGTGGCTTACTTGTTGTTTGTCAGATGAGCCTCCCTAGTAAAATTGGCACCTGTTAGTCTGCCATTTATGCAATGTCATGAGAGGAGCTTAGGCAAGTTATTTATTCAGATATGTGTCGATGCTGTACTCAAAGAATGGCTCAAATAAATGCCAAGCATTTTAGAAAAAAACTGTGGGAGATGATGTTCAATCAAATGAGAGAACTTTTTACTGTCAGTTTATCAAGCTTGTTACAACCAGGTGAGAAAGGTGTCTAGGGATCCCTCTCAGCCTTCACCTGGTCTTACCGTAACAGGGTTTAATTTTAAACACACTGTGTTTTAACTCCCCCTTGGTGAATCCTTGTTCACTGCTGTCCAATTATAAGGCAAAGAAACCAGCACAAACAAGCTTTCTTAGGTTTAAAGAAGAAAAGTTGAAATTTATTAAACTTGAACTTAAACTCGAATTCAGTTAATGCCTACGGATACACGACATGCCCCACATGAACATACATACACGACACACACATACAAATAGAGACAGAAAAGTACAGAAAAAAAATGAAGTGGAACGTTTGAGGCAATATCTGAAGAGTTGTTGTTACGGTTCTTCGAGCTCACTGTAGAGTCCTTCATTGTAGGTAGATCTTGCTTTTCGTATTTTCTTAAACCTTGTTCACTGTAGGAGACTTTTCTCTCTTGGGGTTCTTGTGTCCTCAGTGGATTCAGAGGCTTGTGAGAAAAAGATGGGAGCAGGCAGGCAGGAGAGGCTGTGGTGAGCCAGCCAGGAGAGATCTTCTCAGTTCAAGAGCAAACGGACTTTCTCAGTTCAAACTGTTTGCACAATTCAGAACAGCCCAGGTTGCCCAGCAGGTTAGTCATGTGACTAACTGGTATGACCACGTCTTGGCTCTGTGGATTGTATCATTTTAGCAGGGCCTGGAATGCTCCTCTTACACACAATACCTGGTGATCAAGGTCCATTGTGGGTTGAATGTGTCAGGAAATGGCTGCTTTGTCCTTCCAATCATCGTCTGTTAATATGCAAATGTCTTTTCCAGCCACGGCTGATCTGTTTAACAAGTCTTTTCTTCACTCCAGTAACAGTTTAAAATCAACGTTCATGACAAAATGAATGTGCCTCATTCTTGGCAGGTGGGGTCTTAGCATGACAAGCTGAAATTCAATATACTTTTCTTAATTTAAAACTTACTTGAAAGCTGCAGGTCAGTGGCAGTGAACAGTCAATCTGCTGTATGTGGGTACCTGACTACGTGTTAATTGTTGTGGCTGGCTATTGACTGACGAGATGTAACTAAGGTATTTGTAGAAGGTATATATTAGAGGGATATGTGCTATACATAGAGTTGGGAGCATTTAATAAACAGGGTGGTTTGTAAAGAAAGTGGCAATGAGAATTTGGTGAGAGTGGGAAGGAGCTAATAAGTCAAGGGGCAGCAGGAAATATACAAATAATCAGATTGATCAAGGGAGTATTTTTAATAAGTAAAATGGTGGAACAGCTGAGATCCAGTGCCTTCAATTTCTGTGCCATGTGGGAACTCTATGCCATGTGGGAACTTGAGGACACTTCATCTGTCCTGGATCTGTGTGTAAGAAGTGACTCTAGTTGCTTGAACTTAGGGTTTCTGAGCTTGAGGAATGGCTAGAGTCACTGCAGGGCACAGGGAGGGCTGATCATTTCCTGGAGTGCAATTAACACAAAGTGGTCACCCCATAGCTGCAGAAAGTTCAGGAGAATAATAAGTGGTTGGCCATTTGTCAGGGAAGGAAAAGGCAGGCAGTGCAGCAATCCTCCAGGAGTGTGCAATCTCAAACTGATTTTCAGCACTGAAAACCAGTGAGGATGATGCTGCCTTGAAGGGCTATAATATGGAGCACATCCACAGCAACGGTGGGTGCGGCACAGTGGCACAGTGGCACAGTGGTTAGCACCGCAGCCTCACAGCTCCAGCGACCCGGGTTCAGTTCTGGGTACTGCCTGTGCGGAGTTTGCAAGTTCTCCCTGTGTCTGCGTGGGTTTCCGCCGGGTGCTCCGGTTTCCTCCCACCGCCAAAGACTTGCAGGTTGATAGGTAAATTGGCCATTGTAAATTGCCCCTAGTGTAGGTAGGTTGTCGGAGAATGGTGGGGATGTGGGAGAGAATACGGGGTTAATGTAGGATTAGTATAAATGGGTGGTTGTTGGTCGGCACAGACTCGGTGGGCCGAAGGGCCTGTTTCAGTGGTGTATCTCTAAATAAAAATAAATAAAATAAAACATGGGGCAAATGACTAAACTGGGGGGCACAGCAAAGTGCAGAAATTCAGTGGTCATAGGGGATTCGATCACTGGGGGATAGGTGGGCATTACTGAAACCGTGCGAGTTGAGCTTGGTGTATTGCTCCCCTGGTATCAGGGTAAAGGACATCACTGAGAGGTTACCGAACATTTTGAGGAGGGAAGGGGAACAGCCAGAAATCATTCTCAGTGTGGTAAACAAAGACCTATGAAGGAAAAGGATTGAGGCCCTGCAGCCAGAGTTTCAGGAGCTAGGGAGGAAATTAAAAGCAGGATCAAAGATAGAAATATATAGATTACCACCAGTGCCATATGCTAGTGAGTATAGGTAAAAGAGGGTATAACTGGTAATTGTAAGGCTGGAGAACTGGTTCATGAGGGAGAGCTTCAGATTCCTGGGGCACTGGGACCAATTCTGGGCTATAAGGGACCTGTTCAAAGTGGACATGTTGTACCTCAACTGAGATGGGACCAATGTCCTTGCAGGAAGTTTAATTAGTACTATATGGCAGGGTTTAAACTAATTTGCCAGGAGCTAGACATCAGGATGAAATATTAGAGGAGAGAAATAAACTACACAGAGGAGTCAGAGAGACAAATAGCACTAGAGTAAAGAATAGTTTGGAAATAGGAGGGATCAGACAGGGGGCAAATGTGAAGGTGGCTTTGGAGTCATTGTGTGTAATTAAGGCTGGTGAGCTGCAGGCATAAATTGCCACATGAGACTGATATAGTGGCAATAACCTGGTTCAAAGAGGAGAGGATTCGGAACTTAATATTCCTGGCTATAAGGTATATAGGAAAGATAGAGAAAGAAAAAAAGAGTGGGTAGCAATATTTATCAAAGAAAATATTATGGCACTGAAGAAGGATATTGTAGTTAAGAAGTCAAAGACAGAGTCTATTTGGTTAGATTTAAGCCCACTAGAGGAGCTATTAACACTACTGGGTGTATACTATAGGCCACCAAATAGTAGGAAAAAGATAGAGGGGAAAATTTGCAGACAAATTACAGAAAGATGCAAGAACAATAGAGTAATGCTAATATTGACTGGGGTAATAACACTGTAGAGGATAAAGAGGGGGAGAAATTCCTAAAATATGTACGAGAACTTTCTTGACCAGTGTATTCCTAGCCCAATGAGGAAGGAAACAGTGCTGGATCTGGTTCTGGGGTCTGAAGTAGTTCAAGAGTTCAAGTAAGAGCATGTTTCAGCAGGAGAACATTTGGAGGAAACGGTGACTGCATATGGTAATGAACATAGTAGGTAAAACAGTAACTGAACAATGGGAGGCCTTCAAAAAAAGAGATGGTTTGGATACAGACATATTCCCATAAGGGGAAAAGGAAGGGTATCCAAAACTAGAGCTCCCTGATGGCTTAAGATATAGAGGTTAAAATGAGACAGAAAAAAGAGGCTTATGACAAATTAAGGTTCATAATACAATAAAGAAACAAGCTGAATACACAAAGTGCAGAGGAGATCTTAATAAAAGGGAATAAAAGGGAGAGACTATGAGAATAAATTAGCGGCTAATATAAAAGGAACCCAAAAAGTCTTTTATAAACATTTAAATAGTGAAAGGTTTGTCAAAATAAGGGTGTGGTCAATTTGGGACCAAAAAGATCTTCTTGTGGAGGAACAGGCATGGCTAAGGTACTAAATGAGTTCTTTGCACCTGTCTTTGCTAAAGAAGAGGATGCTGCCAATGTAGCAGTAAAAGAGTAGTCAATAGGAATATTAGATGGGACAAAAACAGACGAACTTGAGGTACTAAAATGGTTTACAACCCCTAAATAGATATGTCACCTGGTCTGAATGGGTTACTGAGAGAAGTACAGGTGGAAATTGCAGAGGCCCCTGGCCACAATCTTTCAATCCTCATCAGATGTGGGGCTGGTGCCAGAGGACTGGAGGATGCAGAAACATGGAGCTTGGGGGGGTGGGTGACGGCGGTGGTATGGACACAAATCTTTGACGGAGACAGGACAAGTTGAGAAGATGGTTTTAAAAAAGCATATGGGACTCTTTGCTTTATTAAAATAGGTGTGGATTACAAAAGCAAGGACATTATACTTAACCTTTGTAAAACATTGGATAAGACTCTGCTGGAGTACTTTTCTCAGTTTTGGGTACCGCACTTTAGGAAGCATGTTAAGGCCTTGGAGAAAGTGCAGAAGAGATTTACTAGCATGGTACCAGGGATGACAGATTTCAGTTATGTGGAGAAGCTGGTGTTGTTCTCCTTAGAGCAGAGAAGGATAAAAGGAGATTTGATGATAGAGGTGTTCAAAATCATGAATGGTTTTCTTAGAGCAAATGAAGAGAAACTGTTTTCAATTGCAGAAGGGTTGGTAACCCAAGGACTTAGATGTAAGGTGATTGACAAAAGAATCAGAGGCAACATGAGGACATTTCTTTGATGCAGCGTTGTTGTGGTTTGGAATGCGCTACCTGGAAGGGTGGTGGAAGCAAATTCAATTGTAGCATTCAAAACAGAATTGTTAAAATACTTGAAGGGAAATAAAATGACAGAGTTATGAGGAAAGACCAAGGGAGTGGGATTAATTGGATAGCTCTACCAAAGAGCCAGCAAAGGCATGATGAAGGAGAAAAATCAGACATTTTGCCACTAGAGGTCAGTACATCCGCTTCATTGTCCTCCCGATTTTATCAGTCATGAAACTTTGGGAGGACTCCAAATTGGGCTTCACGTGTGTTCAATTGTCTGATCTGTCCTCTCATGGAACGAGACTCGCAGCACGAGTATTAACTTCTAAAATTTATTCTAAAATGTAGAACTTTTGTCAAAGAGTAATTATTTTTTGTTTGAAATTGGAAGGGGCTAAAAAAACACATTTTTATACACTGCATTAGCTGACAGTAGAGAATAGATCAACCTCAACTATGTCCATATTGGGTAGCTTAATCAGTTACTTCACCATAGATTTGATTGTGAAAGAATTACAATCTAATATTTTATTTCATACCTCCAAATGTTTAGAATTAAAATATGCTGTTTCCAACAGAAAGTAAAGCAACCAGAAGCACTCAACCACTAGTTCATTTGTTTCATAAACAGGAATTCTGTATGATCGGCACTAACAAATCTTACAACTGGTGATTTAAATGTTTTCCTTTTATAAACTATTTGAGATTATCTAAGCGAATGTAACTGATTTGTGCAGTAACAGAGAAATATAAGGCAATTACAAACAGCAGAGAGTAGAAGACAATGCTAAACTGTAAGAGTTAAGGTCAAGTAATCTGAGTTACCCGTTCTTTCATCTCCTCAGTGGCCACGCCTAATTTAATATCAGTAGATTATACCACATGTGTGGCCTGAGGTGTGGTGGGTAATATTCTATTGCCTATTTTATAACCCAGAATTGAAGCTGATGTGTCGCAAGACCAGGGATACAGGTATATCGAACTGAAAAAGTATCAATGCAACAAAAACCTGGCATAAAGAGAATACAGAGCATTAGATGTAGAGGGATGAAGAGAATAATCCAATTAGCAACATCAGAAAGCATATGACCAACAGACATCGCCAGGGTTATTTGCTGTACATTGTCAGTCCATGTCTAATTCCACAACTAAATGGAAAAGAGTTTAATCCCCACCTGATTATAATCTGCTATTGGTTATACTCTATGTTAGAACATGGCGTCTTGGGACTACTTAAAAAGCTCAGTTAAGTGTTGGCCAAGCTGAAATCATCAATATATCATCATGATCTGTAAGCTATCATGATTTTTTTTTTTGTAAAACACACGGTAATCCTTGGCTAGTTATCCTTCCAGCAATTTTAACATGTACCTCAGACCAAGCTCCTACACTCCATGCGGGTGGACAGTTACGAGTATTGCAGGCTTGCTTTCGGATCGGCATTGGAAATGGGCACAACACATGGTGCACATTTTCTAGCTTATTGTAAGCAACTTTTCGAACGCAGCGGACTTGTCTGAGCTGTTCACCCCTTCCACATGTTTGGCTACATTCTCCCCAGTCACCAGCAGCCCAGCTGTAGAAACATCAAAACAGTTCACAAGCACATATTAAAGAGGAGGATTAAAACTGACAGTTATCAGAAACCTGGAATGCAAGGTCATGTCTGTTCTTAACATTACCTGATCCCACACTAATGCTGCTTTTGAACAGAATGAAGTGCATTAGACAGAATAAATTAAGTTATATTAAATCTGCATGGCTCACTTTGCATCCACACTCTCGAGTCAGCTTGCCTTTGTTGGACTCAGTAGTCTGGATCCAAGATATATTGAAGTTTTAATCTTTAATCAACCTTCTTGTTCTACCTGTCTATCAAAAAGAAATGAAGGATTCATGCTGATTATTTTAAAATCCAAAAGCCTGGAAGATTGCAGAGAGATTGCAAACGGATTTTATAAAAATATAATGGAAGAAGAGATTTTACTTTCCAACTATTTGGAAAGATAGATCAGCTCACCTGGATCATTTTCAGAATTGTTAATGTTGTACAGATGTTGATTTAATAGGTTTTAGCAGCAAAAGTTTGTTAATTGTTAATTAATATAAAGAAGATTCCACTAGGTCAGCATTGAGAAGCAATAGTCCAGTTTCAAAAACTATTCAATAGCCAAGGGAATCACTTTTAATCCTAATCACCTGATGGAAAGCAGGCGTGTGTGCAGTTCAAAATGAATAAGTTAAATACTCGTGCGTACTTGACCCTTTTGTGTCATTTCCGATATTACCATGCAAGATTGTACAGGTGAATAAAACCCAGCTTCATTAATTTATTCAAATTATAGTCTTGTAACATCAGTAGGGCCCTGATTGTATTTTAACCGAGGCTTGAGCTGGAAAACTGCCAAAGCTAGTATGCAGACAGAAAAGGACCTATAAGGTACGTGGAAAACTTTCCTTTGTGGGACCAAGATGATTTGACCTCTGAGTCCTGCAAAGAAAGTTGCGTCTCCCAGGCTCCAGATTCCTTCCCAGAAGACTTCCAAAATCCACTCCCTGCAAATTATGTGTGAATCAGCAAATGGACAAGGACCTCCCAATCTTTTCCTGCTAACAGCCACCCTGTGGCCTCTTCATGCCCATTGCAGGTGGAAAGTGGACTGGCAGCATTTAAATGAGGATCCCGAGGTAAAATATCCCAGGCCTGAAACTTAGGCCAACAAGTAAGTTTCGCACTTGCCTTGCCTTCCTTCCACCTGCTTGAAACCTACTTGGGGGTAAAGTCGACCCCAAGACTTCAATGCTCAACACTTCTTTGCTGTTGGTGGGGAGCATTAATCCAAGCCAATGGCTCTAACATCTATCAGATGGTCACACAATCTGGCTGTTGGAGTTTAATTAATTAGAAACACACTCAAAATAGAGCCAATGAACTATCTTGCTAAGAAGTTGAATGTATTAGCCTTATTTTAACTAAATTTGCGCAAAGTCACTCATAAATCAAACTAGCAATAATCTCTCGCAATCATCCATATATTACACTGCATAGTTAGTTGGCTCTATCCATCCCCAATTTGTATTGAATGAATTTTACGACCGCTTAATGTACTCGAGTGCTACAAGTGCCTCCCATGTTCTAAAACTGAGTTGAAAGGCAAAGTGCTTCCATAAAGAGATATCACAAAGACAGTACATTATTGTGAAAAAGGGAACTCAATCTTTTATGACATACAGTGAAGGATGGCTAACGCAATAAGAGACATGATTGAAAAGCATGTTGGACTTGATTACATAATAAGAGAATGGTTAAAATAGTGGTTACTGATTCAATGCTGTCCTGTATTATCTGAAATAATAATATCGACAGTGGTAAACCACAGACTCAGACATGAGCTTTGGGCTCTAACCACATCAATATTTGGACCATGAGTCAGACATCCCATGGTTTGCTACGTGATCTAAATGCGGATTGGACAGGATCATTTACATTGATGTGGTTTACTAAATCATGCATTAATTTGTGCCTTGCCAATCATATTTCCCAATGCGTATTTAACAATACCGTTAAAAAGGTTCATAAAGCCTGTAGTTGGTTGTCTTTGCAAAAACTTTACCTTAATTCAGTGAGTGCTTGCAGGGGATGTGCAAGACCTATCTTTGGAAAGAAGGGGGTGATGTCCCTTTAAGAACTTAGTATACTAATAAGCCAAGTGCCAGGATGCAGTCATGTGACTACATGCCAGCGTCACTTTGTAACTGTAACACCAAGAGGCAAGTCCTGTAAATAGTAAGCTCTGCACTGTATATACTTGTAAGCTGTTGATAAACTTGTTTGAGATCGTCAATCAACTGAACTTCACACATCTCATTTATGTTGCATCAGATAATATAAAAAGCTTCTCATTACAGGGTGCTGGTCAGAAAATCAAGGACCATAGTCCTTACATATTTCGTTAAATAATCCCTATGGGTTCTTCGCCATTCTATAGAGTCACCATTCTATGATTATTGTATAGGATGTAGCAAAAATTATAACTGTGAAATTATTCTAAAATGTACCTTACAGTTCAAGAGAATGTTTTGGTTATTAAGTGTACATTTATCTCCATAAAGTCATCAACTGCAAGGAGGGTCTGTAAAAGCTAAACTTTAGAGTGGGGATGTTACAAAAACTTTTCACTCAACATTTGCTGAAAACATTTGAGCACTGGAACTTAACAGAGCATTTCAGTACCTTGACACAATTGCTGCACATCTGGAGTGCATATTGGAAACACACACACCCCAGCCTGAAATTTTCCACCATTAATTCTAATGGATGGAAAATCAGACTAGAATGTGAAATTTCCTGCTAAGTGCTCCAGGCAAGGATCAACCATGTGAAAATGGAAAATCTCTCTTTTTACAGAGCATTTCAATAGGAACAGATATTTTCTGGTAAGGGTCACGTTCTAGCCACTGCTTCACTTCTTGAGAATATCTGAGACTAGACAATGGCACTTCCAAATAATCAGATGCATTGCAATGATAAATCAAATAAACATTTCTGACAGTTTTCTCTCCTCCCTCCCTGAAGGCATCATCTCCATGTGGGTTGGTCGCTCAATCAGCCACTCTACTTGTGAGCTTACCATCCAATACATTTTCAACCACAAAATTAAACTATCAAAAGCATAGTCGATAGTAGCTACTTAAACATGATGTTCAGTAGGATGATACTGGAGTTTCAAAAACTTGCTTAAATTTAAAAAAAAGTTTGTTAGTTAAATGTTTTCTAGTTGAAGATAACAATTGAAATATTACTTTAATAAACAAGATGGTAGAGTTTTAAACATTTCAACTTCATTGATTCCTAATTTATAGCGAACAGCTGATGTTTATACACTTCAGTGCATCTTAAGAATGCCGGCTTTAAAGGAAGAAAAATTATTGGATGGAAAACTGTGGGCAGTACACCCATGATTTCCCAATATGCATGACCAGTGGGTGAATATTACCAGTGGGCGAGGTTCCCCAGTTGGTGAGGATTGCCAGTGGATGAGGCTTCCAGCAGTTTAGACTCACCAGTGGGTGAGGCTCCCCAGTGATAGTACATGTGTTAGATCAGCTTTATTTTGTCATATCCAGAATATTTTAGTACCTTTTTGAATTACCTAAAAATAGCCCATTATGCAGTTAGGAAGGTTTAAAGCTCACCCATTGTGATGTTGCCTTGTTGGGAGTGAACATCTTCCATCAGGTTCATTCTCCAGATGATGGATGGGGAATAGTCCTACAGATATGCATTGTAGCTGTGAAATAAACAGGCTTGCCTGATGAACAAGCAGATATGGACCAAATGGTGACTTTTCTTATCAAGGTGTGGTGGGATATTTGGTAGTGCAGCTATCTCTATAAAATGCCACATGTCATGCAGACCCCCCACCTGCCAAGAATGAGGCATATTAATTTTGTCATATGAACATTGATTTTTAAACTTTTTCTGGAGTGAAGAAATGGCTTGTTTGAAGATCACCAGACACTGGGCTGGAAGGACATTTGCATACTAAGAGATGCTGCTTGTAGAGACAAAGGACTATTCCCTGCTCCAATTAACCTAAATGGACTTTGATCACCAGCCATTGAAGGTGGAAGGAAGCGTCTTCCAGGCCCTAAGATGATACAATCCACAGAGCCAGGAGTGGTTAAATCAGCTGGTCACATGCTTAAAACCTGTTACATCTCTAACTTTTTCCAGTTCTGATGAAAGGTCATTGACCTGAGACATTAACTCTGTTTCTCTCTCCACAAATGCTGTCAGACCTGTTGAGTGTTTCCAGCATTCTGTTTTTATTAGAGCGAACAGTTGGGTAGGTCTCACCAAAGACACCTTTGCCCCTTATTTTGCATTGGATGGCAGGACAAGATCATGAAAGTAGTACTGAAACATGTTGACAGCACCAGCATTGAGGCTATGATAAACAATGCACAGTTCTGTTGGCTGGATGTATTAAGATTAATGGCTAACTGTTGCCGAAACAGGGGCTTCATGAAGAACTGGTGGATATTGGAAGAAAGCAGGGAGAACCACAAAGGTGCTACAAAGACACACTTAAGATTCACTTGAAGCAGTGCAACATGTTTGTCGACTCTTGGGAAACGCTGGTCACCGACAGGTGGCAAAGGCAAGCTGAAGTCACAGAACGAGAGAAGGGCTTTGAGCTATAATGTTGTGCCAGTGTGAAGGCATAATAAATGAGATAGTAGGATTGGCAATGTCAGAAGTATCAATAAGATACAGAACTGTGCTTATACATCACATAGCGATCTGCATAGACATCAACTCAACCATCTAACATGAACATACAATGCTAGTATAGTCATCCTCAAGTATGAGGAACACATGACTGCTACCACCATTGGTGACATTTAGAGTCAAAGCTATACCATATTTGTTATAGGGATGTTTTATAACCATGTCAACATTTGCTAAGTATTTGTTTCACTAATCATAATTGAGGGCCTGTGGTTATTTTGGGGATGAAGAAGTTACGAAGGCTACTTCACACAGATTGATTGAATTACAATCATTTTTTTTAAATTGCTTAGCAGGATTTTTTATATTCTTGCAGAACCAGGTGTTCTTTTTATGTAAAAAGAAATGTGTTGTGCTGTGGAACTAAGATTTTGTTCAAGTATTGCAATGGACCTGATAATCACTTCCATTTACACTTTGTAACTATGTTTGGACAAATGTTTGTAATGGAGATCATTGAACGTGCTTTGGGCCTCCAATGGTGATTGGTAGGTTGCATTCTGTCATTCTATGCCCAACTACTCATCTCGTGCTACTGCAGCAAGCAAGTTGATGACAGCTGGCTGGCTCACAGCTCAGCAGAGAATGGAAGCAAAGAACTCATAGACTGTAACTCAAACCACCACTGAGACAGCCAAAAAAACATCTGTCAGCACTTGTGCACATTACCTTCACAGTTATTAAGTGGAGCTATTCTCTCACAATTATAAATAGTGCTTATTAACTCGACAACAAAATGTCATAACCTAGTCAGCAAAACACTTTTAGCATTTCCTCCTCAGCCATGGTCAATAGTAAATATTACCTTTATGACTGAATTAAATCTAGGATTCATGGTTTAGGGAAGCAAGTGTTCTTTTTTGCTGACTTCATAAGATTTGGCTCATGACCAAAGATCATAGACTACATATGAGAACGGTCAAAGGTATCAGTTGCAGTAAATGGCATTTACTGGAAAGCTTAAGCAATGTTTTAATGCCAGTGTGCATCATTAATAAGGCAAATCATGTGAGTGATGTCACCTCCTATAACGATGTCTCCTTTGCAAGACCAAATCATTTTTATATCTGCACTGTTTGCAGACACTGCAATTCCTCTGACTGCTGATGTCTACTCTTCTGCAAGAGTACAGAAATGTCTATCTACATCTTACAAAATGACAACTATTATACAGTCAACACAGAAAGAGACTGTGATTACATGGACACAATACAAATAATTCATTGCAAATATATTAATGTTCCCTTGATTGATCACATCACTGTTATGGCCCTGAACTTAATGTCCTGTCTGTAGTTTATCCTATGTTTTGAAGAGCTTGAGTACATTGCTATGCAAGTCACCAAAAGAAATTCCCCCCCACAAAAAAAAAACACGGCTATAAACAGTTTTTATTTAGCATTGTATACTGCACACTGAGAATGTTAACCACTTTTCAGTTCTAGACTGTCAAAGTTTGTTTCTAAATGGAGATTGGGGAAGGAGGTTTTACATAGTTTTAGACTATGTCAGAGAAACTCGGTGATGGTGTGTCACAACAAGGGGGATAATCTTTCTGCTTGTGCATCAAACACTGTTCTGTGCAATAAAGAGCACTGAGGCCTATTGAGAGCCTGATGTGCACAATAACTCTGATTGTTTGGTGATAGAAAAAGTGAGGTTCAGCTAGTCCATGGCAAGGGCTTGACTGCCCTGGCAGCTCAGAGGATGGTGCATACTAAATCTACAGACAGAAGACTCTCTTCCCAATATAAATAGACTACTGGTACATGGAAAGCTTACCCATAAACCATAGACTGTACCACAGTTGGCTGGGGTGTGCAACGTCTGGTGAATCAGCAACAGTCAGGAGGCAGCAGCTCTTTAAAGGTCACTTGTGCTGTTGACACAAAAGTTGCCTAATTGCTCACAATGATGCATGCCAAAATCTGGAAATTACAGGCCCTTTAGTTTGACTCTGGATATAGGTAAGTTGCTAAAAGAGATAATTGGAGATAGACTATATAACAACCTTGACAGAGAAGGGCTTATTAGGAAATCGCAACATGGCTTTTGGTAAAGAAGGTCCTGTCTCACCAAGTTGACACTATGTATTTTGATTTTTAAGAAAACTTTGACAAGTTGCTCCCAAAAAGACAACTAAATAAGTTTGATTCCTATGGAATTGGTGGGGAGATTTTGGGTTGAAGAAGGAACTAGTTGGAGAAACTAATTATCAACAATAGCGTACTTCTGTGTGGGAATTGATCACTAGTGGAAGCCTCGGTCATTGGTGTTAGGGCCATTGCTCTTCACCATCTTTATCAATATAAGGCATTGGGGAAACTGTCTGCAGGATCATGGAAATATTGGTGGGTGTAAGGACCATAGCTTAGAAAAACAGTTTGCAGGCAGATCTAGATGTGATGAGGGAATGGGCCGATTTTTTTTTTTTAACATAGATGAATATAGCATTATGAAACTGTGGATGGGCATCACCAAATGTGTATACAGATTCAACACTGAGTCCATTCTAAGTATTGGCCTCTCTCTGCATGACGAATTTCCCAATATAAGTTAGCTTTTATTAGTTTGAACCTATGTTCCCTTATCCGACTTCCACAATTTAATTTAAACTAAATTCCAGTTTTATCTTTTCCATATCCTTTACGATCTTGTGTACCTCTATAAGATCACCTAACTGACGTCTCCATTCCAAACAACATTTAAAAGAAACTTGAATCCATACTGGAAGTCCAATATCTAGAATTTTGGTTCTAGCAAACAAATCTTGCTGCAAAAATCTGCCAGATATCCTGTCTCCAAATGCCAATTCACATAGAGAGCCACTGGCATGTGTATTGGAAAATCACCCTAAAGAGCTCGAGTAGTGGGAGCTGGCACTTAGGTATATGGGGGAGGGGGAGTGAGAAGGAAAAAGAGACAGAGAGAATGAGGAGCAGGAAGAGAGAATCTGAGCAATGGAAGCTGGTTCTCATTGTAGGACAGATTAAGCAGCAGGAGTTAATAACTGAGGGAGAAATTAAGGGGAAAGTAAAAGAGACTGAATAGTGATAGATAAGATAGAGAAAGAAAAAAAGAATAAAGATAGCAAGAGAGAGAGAGAGAGAGAGACCAATTAGAACTGGCACTCAGTGATAGAAAGCTGCAGTGGGAATTAGCAATTAGTGGGATAGACAGTAACAGCAGGAGACAGCACTTGGGAAAGAACAGCAAGAGCCATGACAGAAGCTGGGAGAGACGACATGTCTTTTCTTAACTGCTGGAATGCTGTTCCAGCATATTTCTGTTCACTTTAACTGCTCATAAAAGTAGTAGGGTAGAAAGTCTGGGGCTGCACTTTATTCTTCTGAGGGCTGCAAGAGAGTTTGGTAGGCTATATAATGCATATCTTTGCCCTACACAATGCTGCGTTCTTCCCAGTCACACTATATATATATATATATAAATAATAAAAATGATATATCCTGTATAATAATGGGCAGTGAAATATAACAGGATTAAGCACTAGGTAGTTCAGGTGGTGATGGGAAATTTGCTGCCTCACAGAACATAGGAAATGTTGGATCGTACTCTGGGTTGAATTGCTGCCACTACTTTTACATGTCACTTTCTTATTGTGTGAGAAATGTTGAGGAATCTGCAGCAAGTTCCAGTAAGTAGCAGGTCATGGTCTAAAACAGTTTTTTCCTACATAACTCAAACCATCTGCTTTAAACAATGCTCAGTTCAGTGCTTTCTGAACTTAAATTTCTTTAGAATATCTAATTTTGGGAGACAAAAGAGGTAGGATATGAGTAAGTAATTGTGACATTAATGAATCTTAATTGAAGCACTAATTTGACGATTATTTAGCATCTGTTAATACTGCTCATAAATGGGCACCAGGAGTGACAAAGGAGGTCCGGGACGTTAGAGCACAAGAATAAAAGTCATGAGAACCAAACAAGTTTCTGAATGTGTTGAATGATGGAGGTGCAAATTAGTTCTTGTAGACTGAGTTTTATTAGATGTTTCATACAGATAACATTTGACTTCCAATCAGAGCAAGTTAAACTTGACATGTTTATGTAAAAATTGTAAAATTATGGGTCACATTTTTCAACGGGAACTTAATGAACAGCTGTGTCACAGCAAACTGCTCCCACATGCACAAAAACACCTGTCGCGCAGCGAGCCTGGTGCCAAACCCAATCAGAACATAGCTGGTACCAAACAGAGCTGGCTCTTCAAATTTCACACATATACAAGGCTGATCAGTCCAGTGTTAGTATTACTGAAAGTAGCATGTGAAAGTCATGGCAGTGCTGATGCAATTCTAAAACAGTTCTGATTAAAACATCCCACTCAAAACATTAAGCGGTTTCCTTTACAGAGGTTGATTGTCCTGTGCTGGATTTCCAACACTTACAGTTCTAACGCCGAGGTCACTTTTTGTTTCATCGATGACAAAGAAATACAAAGAATACTGGGGTAGACTTTCTGTTCAGTTGCTCTGGTTTCTTTGGCATAATTCAGCCCTGATAAAAGATTGTGGAATTTTAAGCGCAAATTGCGTTCAGCACAAATCGGGTTTCCCTGATCTTTTGCGCTAGTTTATAAAACATCATGCTAGAAAGGGGTCCCGCCCAAAAAATTGCTTATTTTTGTGATAAATCCATTTTCAGCTGTGTTAATCAAGCTTCATCAAGTTATCACTCTTAAATTTAAAAAATTTTTTAAATGCTGCCCAATTGTGTTGATTCATGTCAGATTTTACATTTGCCAAACACATGTGAAATCGCGAGGAAAGACAAAAATACTTAGCAAAATGGTTGCCAATTGCGCCCAAAGCAGAAACTCTACTCCACTACTTTTACCTTTTTCTTAACAACCTTAACAACCTTCCTCATTCTGGATCAGAAAATAAAACTGAGGTGCTGATTACCATGAACACATACAAGATTGACAGAAGCAATACCTATTAATATATAAAAAAGTACAGGAAAACTGGTCCATTGAGTTTGGTCTTCCCACCATTTAACCCAACTTTTCCACTCCTCCAGCTCCTCACCCACAAAGCCACACAATTCCTGGGTGAGGCAAGACCTCTGCTACCTCGGGCGGCACAGTGGTTAGCGACCCGGGTTCAAATCTGGGTACTGCCTGTGTGGAGTTTGCAAGTTCTCCCTGTGTTTGCGTGGGTTTCCTCCAGGTGCTCCGGTTTCCTCCCACATGCCAAAGACTTGCAGGTTGATAGGTAAATTGGCCATTAGCAATTCCCCCTAGTATAGGTAGGTGGTAGGAAAATATAGGGACAGGTGGGGATGTGGTAGGAATATGGAATTAGTGTAGGATTAGTATAAATGGGTGGTTGATGGTCGGCACAGACTCGGTGGGCCGAAGGGCCTGTTTCAGTGCTGTATCTCTAAACTAAAACTAAACTCTACGACCCAAGTCCCGCTTTAGACCATGTTCATTTCCTGACAAATTTAGAGATTCTTGCACATAAAGATGATTGACATAACCGGAGCATGAGTACTCCAATTTGCTGACACGGGAGCTTGCCTTGGGTTGGGGTGAGGTGAGGCGTGGCAGGGTTTGGTGGGAGTGGTGGTTAAGGATGTAGAGGAGGGGGGAAAATGTTTGCTGATGCAGGAGCCCATTGCTGGAGTAGTTTAGAGGGACTGGCAACCTCTGTAAAAATATATTCTCGTGGAATGGAATTATAAATTCTTTTCATGCATAGTTGCCACTTCATTTTAAAAAATTCATTCTTGGATATGTGCATCACTGACAATGCCAGCATTTATTGCCCATCTCTAGTTATCCTTGAGCCGCTTCCTTGAAGCACTGCAGTCTGTGTGGTAAAGGTACTTCCACATTGCTGTTGGCAGGCAGGGAGTTACAGGATTTTGATCCAGTCACTATAAAGGAGGATTCTGAATGACTTGGAGGTAATGTTATTCTCATGTGCTTGCTGCCCTTGTTCTAGCTGATAGAGGTTGCTGGTTTGGGAGGTGCTGTTGATGAGGCCTTGGCGAGTGGCTGCAGTGTATCCTGCAGATGGTACACACTGGAGTCATGGTGTGCCAGTGGTGGAGGAAGTGAATGTTTAAGGTAGTGGATGGGGTGTTGATCGTGCACAGTGCTTTGTCTTTGATGGTGTTGAATGTTTTGAATATTGTTGTAGCTGCACCCACCCAGGCAAGTAAAAGTAATTCCATCACTCTCTGGACCTGTGCCTTTAGGTGCTGGATATGATTTGGGGAATCTGGAGGTGAGCCACTCACCACAAAACACTGCCTCTGACATGCTCTAGTAGCCATGGTAATTACGTGGCTGATCCAGTTGAATTTCCTGTCAATGGTGACCTCCACAATGTCAATGGTAGGGGATTTGGTAATGGTAATTTCACTGAATGTGAAAGGGAGGTGATTAGATTTACTCTTGTTTGAGATGGTCATTGTTTGGCTCTTGAGCAGTAACTGACATTCACACCACATATCAGCCCAAGTCTGGATGTAGTTCAGGTATTACTACATAAGAGCATGGACTGCTTCATTTTGAGGAACTGCAAATGGCAATGAACACTGCAATCAAACTGAACACTGTCCATTGTGCCTCAGTTAATTGATAGTCTTTGTAAAGATATTGGAATACTGGATACTGTTGTGCCTTTCCTCGCAACACTAGACTCCTCTTGCATGCATGCAATCTTAGTGTCCCATGTTGCCAAGCCGATATCTATGGGGGCAAGATATTCCTCCATCAGTATGGCCAGGCACTTTCCTGGACCGTTATCATTTTTCCCAACAAATTTGGCTTGCTAGAAACTGGTTTTGGTTTCAGAACTCTATCTGGTTTTCCTCATCTGCCTACGCCATTAATACAATTCAAGTGGCACAAAAAATATGGAAAATTCTGCCTTACAAAGTCTGAACTTTAGTGGGCTGATTTTCTATTCTAATGACATTGGGGGAAGTGCTCAGCACAAAAGAATCACAGCTATTGCTTATTACAAAAGTAGCCATACAAATGTATCTGCTGTAAATCTGCTATGAAGCAGGGATGCCAGCTACTGCAAAACTTCCTGTTCAGATAGGAAAATTACACTCAGCGTTTATCCTACCATGAATAAAAAATGTCTTAGATTCATACCAGTACCCACTTCCTACTCCCACGCTGTCATTCTTCACGCTTGTTTTCTCTTTTACTCCACCTCCTGCTTGGCACTACAATGCTGCCCTTTTACAAACTCCCCGCTACCCCCATCCTCCACAAAGCAGACTGCAGAAGGGGCAGAGTAACATTCATAAGGGATGGAGCACTAAATAAATGTGAAGAGCAATAATGTGAAATTTATAGATTCTGGTCGATGAAAGTGGATTTAAAAACTTGCCATGATTCATCAGAAGTTGATCAAACAAAATTCCTTTTCCCATAAGAAGGTTCTGTCATGGGTTTTCCATGTTTCTGTCATTTTAAGGTTACTGCTGCCTTTAAGGCCAAGAAAGTGCCCAGACTTCCTTTTCCCTTCCTGCCTGTGTACAATAGTATATACTCATATATGCTCGGTCCTCATGAAAAATATTAAAATTAGTCAAATCAAAAAGTTTGACATCTGCGGTCTTTTCATTTTCCTTCTATGCAGGGGTCACTTGCGACCCTTTCACCATCCAGTTGCATATAGTGATGGCAGGGATCTCTGGCCAGGCCTTCCACCACTGGTCCTGCTGTCCCCTGGGATGGCGGTTGTTCTCACAGCAGTGGCAAATCAGTGATGACACTGTTGGAGTGAGAAAGCTCAGTAGTGGGCACCTCGTCCTCTTTTCTGGAATCTAAACCTTACCTGTTTTCGGCCCTGACACAGTTTGGGGCGCTTCTGCACCCGTAAATTTGGCCTGGTCTCCTTCGTTGCTGCAGTGGTGATCGCGCTGCAGCATCATCTGGCGTTTTCTCCCCACCCCCCCAGCATTGGAGGGCTCCCCTTGGCAGCAGGGATTCCGCTGGGAACCTGGCCTGCATAGATAGTGAGCCTGCCTCAGGAAGATGGGTTGACAGTGGGCTCGAGGTGGTGGGGTGGAAGTTCCTCCATCACCCACTTCCAGCACAACGACAGAAATTCCCATCTGGTGTTCAGTGTCTTAGCTGGTTTTCTTGGCGCAGGCACTTTTCCATTGAGAGGAAAAGTAAAGGACAAGAGGATAAAGGTGGGATGCTGTTTCACATTTAGCAGCCAATTACAGAGTACCATTAGCAGAAGCATAGGTATGACTATTTTGAATTCACAAGGATAGCAGGGTAGCAGACAACACAATGAGGACCTAAAGAAGATATTTGAAAAATTTGTCTTTTATAAATATTGTATTGGAATCTGCACAAAAATATTAATGCTGCATTAAAATAAAAACCAAAGTGATAAAGGTTTTCTTACTTTTTAAAAAAAGTTTTTGCAGGAGGAAGGTGGTATCTAACAGTTAAAAGAAATGGGAACCACTCAATCGGCTGACTTTGTGATGCTGGCATGTTCGAGGCTGAAACTTGACACTGAGAATCGAACATTCCAGTCTGATGACCAGAACATTACAGTTTGTCTAGTCTGGTTATTAAGATGAACCTTAATGAGATAATCGGATGGGGGAAAGGTAGATATGTGCTGGCTACCAGCCATTACCCTTCATAAGCCAGAATGGCTGCCGCCAGTTAGTAAAACTGGCAAAGAAATGCTATTCATATCAGCTGATGATACAATTTTAACTGTGTTCACACTTTAGGAACTCCTGGATCTACAGCACTTCAACACTCTGCAGCATTTTGGAGCCCAAAGGATTTGGTTAGTCTAACTGCTTTGAATCTTGAGAGTAATCTGACACATGAAGTACTTTAAATTTCCAGTGCCTTACACCCACAGATCCAGACAGCTGTGTTGCTGCCACAATATACCAGTCAGAAGTAAACCATAAAAGCTGCACTTACCACAAAGCTCACCATTAAGAACCGATTTGTCAGAAAACATTTATCAGCATTTGAAGAATTTGTTCAATGTTTACTTTTGGTCACTGCACAAATGTGATGTTTCCATCTCACTGTGGACATATGAGGAGAGGCAGTTCTTTTATATTTTTGTGTATTTATATCAACACTTAAATCAGTCAAAAGGAAAGGATAAATAGGGCTGTGTTGATAGGACTGAACTAGTAAGACTGGGGAAGGAATCTGGTGAAAACAACATAAATCTAAAGATAGAAGGAATAAGAGATGAGAGTAAAGCTCAGAGCAGAGGGGTTGTTAATTATCACTTATTACTCCATTAAAAACTCAGTTACTGCCAATTCTAAAAGTTCTAACTATAAAATTAATTATCCACTCATTAACTAGTGGATAATTACACTAAGTTCACACCATTGCAGTGATCACTGTGAAAGATTCCATCAGTGAAGACTTCAACAATGTAATAGGGCATCACTGACAGACACCTCCAGATTTCTACGTTTAACTGCGTGTGGATGCCTGATGTTGCTTTCAATTTTACCTTGTAATAATGGCAAGAGAGCCAGCACCCTCATGTTATTAGCACAGCAAAATCCGGGCCATTAACATATGGAGAATTTGAAAAGATTTAAGGATTTTATTACTCCTTGAAAAGCTATTAGCAAGATTTATAAATTATTTCATCCCAATAAATATAACAGTTTGCTGAAAAAGTCAATCTCACACTCTAGTCGAGAAGATTCCTCAAACAATATTCTGGATTTTTGTTCTAAGTCAGTAACAGCCATTAATTACCACTATAGATATTAGAGATGCTTCAACATTTCCACATGGCTTTTCTGATTAGAGGCATGTGATTAACCAAACATTGTGATTGCCGAAACAAGGTAAATTCACTGTTAGTCACTAGGTGATTCCAAAAATTAACAGATACATTCCTTTCTTTATTCCATTTCTAACAGTTATCACTGTTTATTACGAGAAACTGACGTAAGCAGGAATTCAGTTTAAGACGAATTGCTCTAATATAGTATCACATAAAATCTTCTCAAGTATCACATAAAATCTTCTCAAAGAACATCACACAATGAATTACTTTTGGAGTTTAGTGACTGTAGTCCACCTACAAGAACCAACAACCAATGATGACCAGTTATTTTTGGCAGTGTTGTCTTAATGAGGAATGTTGACCAGAATACTGGGAGAGCCCCCTGTTTTTCCTGTTCAAATAGTGCCATAGGATCAATAACCTTCACTTGAACGAATAAAATAAGCTGATAGGACTGCTGCTAAACATCTCTGATAGTTTTCACTCCTGTACACCAGTATTATCAACACAATGTAGGCAGACTTGGTCAAACCAGCACAAAAGATCATAAGAAATAGGGGCAGGAGTAGGCCATTTGGCCCCTCGAGCTTGCTCTGTCATTCATTCAGATCATGGCTGATCTGATTGTGGCTTTAACTCTGTTTTCCTGCCTGCCCCGCATAACCCTTGACTCCCTTGTAGCTGTCTAACTCAGCTTTGAATATATTTAATGACCCAGCCTCCACTGCTCTCTGGGGTAGAGAATTCTAAAGATTAATGACCCTCTGAGAGAAGAAATTCTTTCTCATCTCCATTTGAAAAGGGAGAACCCTTATTTTGAAACTGTGTCTCCTAGCTCCAGATTCCTCCAGAAGGGAAACATCCTCTCAGCATCTACCCTGTCAAGCCCCCTTAGAATCTTATATGTTTCAATATGATCACCTCTCATTATTCTAAACTCCAGAGTTATAGGACCAAACTGCTCAACCTTTCCTTATAAGACAACCCCCTCATCCCTGGAATCAGCCCAGTAAATTTTCTCTGAACTGCTTCCATTGCAAGTATATCTCTCCTTAAGTAAGGAGACCAAAACTGTACACAATACACGAGGTGCAGTCTCACCAATGCCCTGCACAGTTGTAGCAAAACTTCCCTACTCTTGTACTCTATCCCCTTTGCAATAAAGGCCAGCATTCCATTTGTCTTCATAATTACTTTCTGTACCTGCATTTTAACTTTTAACTGTACAACGACACCCATATCCCTCGTTACTGCAGAGTTCTGCAGTCTCTCTCATTTAAACAATATTTTGCTTTTCTATTCTTCCCACCAAAGTGGGCAACCTCACATTTTCCCATATTATACTCCATCTGCCAAATTTTTGCCCACTCACTTAACCTATCTATATCCCTTTGTGTCCTCCTCACAACTTGCTTTCCTACCCACCTTTGTATCATCCGGAAATTTGGCTTCAATACACTCGGCCCCTTCATCCAAGTCATTAATATAGATCATAAATATTTGAGGCCCCAGCACAGATCTTTGTGACACTCCACTTGTTACAGTTTGCCAACCTGAAAATGACCCATTTATCCCGACTCTCTGTTTCCTGTTAGTTATCCAATCCTCTATCCATGCTAATGTATTACCCCCACCACCATGAGCTGTTATCTTGTGTCGTAGCCTTTTATGTGGCACCTTATTGAATGCCTTTTGGAAATCCAAATACACTACATCTACTGGTTTTCTGTTATCCACCCTGCTTGTTACATCCTCAAAGAACTCTGATAAATTTGTAAAACATGATTTCCCTTTCATAAAACCATGTGGACTCTGCCTGATTGTATTACAATTTTCTTTAAGTCCTGCTACTACTTCCTTAATAATGGATTCCAGCATTTTCCCAATGACAGATGTTAGGCTAACTGGTTTCCTGCTTTGTCTCCCTCCTTTCTTAAATGGAGGTGTAACATTTGTGGTTCTCCAATCCGCTGGGACCTTTTCAGAATCTGGGGAATTTTGGAAGATTACAACCAATGCATCCACTATCTCTGCAGCCACTTCTTTTAAGACCTTAGGATGCAGGCCATCAGGTCCCAGGGACTTGAGAACCTTTAGTCCCATTAGTTTTCCTGGTACTTTTTCTCTCGTGATAGTGATTTTTTTTTTAAGTTCCTCCCTCTCTTTTGCCTCTAGATTTTTTGTTATTCTTGGAATGCTTTTTGTGTCTTCTACTGTGAAGCCAGATAACAAAATTCTCCCATGACCTTCCATGACGGTGCTTCTGATATGACCTCCTTTTTCCTCAACCGAGGATTTCCCCCCACTGTGGTTGACAGGGCCCTCAACCGTGTCCGACCCATTCCCCGCACCTCTACCCTCACCCCTTCCCCTCCCTCCCAGAACCGTGACAGGGTTCCCCTTGTCCTCACTTTTCATCCCACCAGCCTCCATATCCAAAGGATCATCCTCCGCCATTTTCGCCACCTCCAGCGTGATGCCACTACCAGTCGCATCTTCCCCTCCCTTCCCCTGTCAGCATTCCGAAGGGATCGTTCCCTCCGCGACACCCTGGTCCACTCCTCCATTACCCCCACCACCTCGTCCCCGTCCCAGGGCACCTTCCCTTGCAATCGCAGGAGGTGTAATACCTGCCCATTTACCTCCTCTCTCCTCACTATCCCAGGCCCCAAACACTCCTTTCAGGTGAAGCAGCGATTTACTTGTACTTCTTTCAATGTAGTATACTGTATTCGCTGCTCACAGTGTGGTCTCCTCTACATTGGGGAGACCAAGCGCAGACTGGGTGACCGCTTTGCGGAACATCTCCGCTCAGTCCGCAAGCAGGACCCTGAGCTTCCGGTTGCTTGCCATTTCAACACTCCCCCCTGCTCTCATGCTCACATCTCTGTCCTGGGATTGCTGCAGTGTTCCAGTGAACATCAACGCAAGCTCGAGGAACAGCATCTCATCTACCGATTAGGCACACTACAGCCTGCCGGACTGAACATTGAGTTCAATAATTTCAGAGCATGACAGCCCCCCACTTTACTTTCATTTTTAGTCATTTTTAGTTATTTTTTCTTCCTTTTTTTTGCATTCCTTTTTACATTTTTTACAATCTTTTTTTGCATTTATTTCATTTCATCTTAGTTTGTTCAGTTTGCTTACCCACTGTTTTTTTCAGGTTGTTTTTCTTCAGGTTTGCACTTGCTGATGTTCAATATTCAGTATATTCACACCTAATCTGTACTGATGCTTTGTCTTTCAACACACCATTAACATATTGTTTGCCTTTGCTCCGTGACCTTTTGGTCAGCTATGTGGCCTGGTCCAATCTGCACCTTCTCCTTTTTTATCTCTTGCCCAACCCCCACCTCACTTGTTTATAATCTGTGACTTTTCTAATATTTGTCAGTTCCGAAGAAGGGTCACTGACTCGAAACGTTAACTCTGCTTCTCTTTCCACAGATGCTGCCAGACCTACTGAGTGAATCCAGCATTTCTTGTTTTTGTAACAAAATTCTTGTTCAAAGTCACGGCCATTTCCTTATTTCCCATTATTAATTCCCAAGTCTCACCCTCTAAGGGACCAATGCTTACTTTAGCTACTCTTTTCTTTTTATATACTTGCAGAAGCTTTTACTGTCTGTTTTTGTAGTTCTTGCTAGTTTACTCTGTCACTCTAATTTT
Organism: Heterodontus francisci; assembly: GCF_036365525.1. NCBI lineage: Eukaryota > Metazoa > Chordata > Chondrichthyes > Heterodontiformes > Heterodontidae > Heterodontus > Heterodontus francisci. The sequence continues at coordinate 66,439,979 of NC_090372.1, read as the reverse complement.
ACCCTTTAGTATTAGTCATCCTGTGCTGGTTTCTAAAGTTTTCCCAATCTCCTGGCCTACCACTAATCTTCGCAGAATTGTTGCCTCTTCTTTCAATTTGATACCATCCTTAATTTCTTTAGTTAGCCACGGATGGCGCATCTTTCTCATAGAATCTTTCTTCTTCAATAGAATATATCTTTGTTGAGAGTTATGAAATATCTCCTTAAACGTCTGCCACGGCTTCTCTATCGTCTTATCTTGTAACCTATTTCCTCAGTCTGCTTTAGCCAACTCTGTCTTCTTTACGGCTGTGGCGTAGTGGTATTATCACTGGACTAGTAACCCAGAGACCCAGGGTATTTCTCTGGGGACATGGGTTAGAATGCCACCACAGCAGTAGGTGGAATTTGAATTTAATTAATAAATCTGGAATTAAAAGCTAGTCTAATGATGGCCATGTAACCATTGTCGATTGTTGTAAAACCCATCTGGTTCACTAATGTCCTTTAGGGAAGTAAATCTACCATCCTTACCTGGTCTGGCCTACATGTGACTCCAGACCCACAGCAATGTGGTTAACTCTTACATGCCCTCTGAAATGGCCCAGCAAGCCACTCAGTTGTACCTAACCGCTACGAAATTAATAAAAAGGAATGAAACCGGACGGACCACCCGGCATCGACCTAGGCAATGGAAATGACAACGGCAAACCCAGCCCTATCGACCTTGCAAAGTCCTCCTTACTAACATCTGGGGGCTTGTGCCAAAGTTGGGACAGCTGTCCCACAGACTAGTCAAGCAACAGCTTGACATAGTCATACTCACGGAATCATACCTTACAGACAATGTCCCAGACACTGCAATCACTATCCCTAGGTATGTCCTGTCCCACCGACAGGACAGACCCAGCAGAGGTGGTGGCACAGTGGTATACAGTAGGGAAGGAGTTGCCCCGGGAGTCCTCAACATCAACTCCAGACCCCATGAAGTGTCATGGCATCAGGTCAAACATGGGCAAGGTAACCTCCTACTGATTACCACCTACCGCCCTCCTTCAGCTGATGACTCAGTACTCCACCATGTTGAACACCACTTGGAGGAAGCACTGAGGGTGGCAAGGGCACAAAATGTACTCTGGGTGGGGGACTTCAATGTCCATCACCAAGAGTGGCTCAGTAGCACCCCTACTGACCGAGCTGGCCGAGTCCTAAAGGACATAACTTATAGACTGGGTCTGCGTCAGGTGGTGGGGGAACCAACACGAGGGAAAAACATACTTGACCTCATCTTCCTGCTGCAGATGCTTCTGTCCATGACTGTATTGGGAGGAGTGACCACCGCACAGTCCTTGTGGAGACAAAGTCCCGCCTTTACATTGAGGATACCGTCCATCGTGTTGTATGGCACTATCACCGTGCTCAATGGGATAGATTTCGAACAGATCTAGCAATGCAAAACTGGGTATCCATGAGGCGCTGTGGGCCATCAGCAGCAGCAGAATTGTACTCAACCACAATCTGTAACCTCATGGCCCGGCATATCCCCCACTCTATCATTACCAAAAAGCCAGGAGACCAACCCTGGTTCAATGAAGAGTGCAGGAGGGCATGCCAGGAGCAGCACCAGGCATACCTCAAAATGAGGTGTCAACCTGGTGAAGCTACAACACAGGACTATCTGCGTGCCAAACTGCGTAAGCAGCATGCGATAGACAGAGCTAAGCGATCCCACATCCAACGGATCAGAACAGCTCTGCAGTCCTGCCACATCCAGCCGTGAATGGTGGTGGACAATTAAACAACTAACTTGAGGAGGTGGCTTCACAAATATGCCCATCCTCAATGATGTGGGAGCCCAGCACATCAGTGCGAAAGATAAGGCTGAAGCACTTGCAACAATCTTCAGCCAGAAATGCCGAGTTGATGATCCATCTTGGCCTCCTCCTGAAGTCCCCAGCATCACAGATGCCAGACTTCAGCCAATTCGATTCACTCCACGTGACATCAAGTAACGACTGAAGGCACTGGACACTGCAAAAGCTATGGGCCCTGACAATATTCCGGCAATAGTACTGAAGACCTGTGCTCCAGAACTTGCCGCACCCCTAGCCAAGCTGTTCCAGTACAACTACAACACTGGCATCTACCCTGCAATGTGGAAAATTGCCCAGGTATGTCCTGTACACAAAAAGCAGGACAAATCCAACTCGGCCAATTACCGCCCCATCAGCCTACTCTCTATCATCAGTAAAGTTTAGTTTAGTTTAGTTTAGAGATACAGCACTGAGACAGGCCCTTCAGCCCACCGAGTCTGTGCCGACCATCAACCACCCATTTATACTAATCCTACACTAATTCCATATTCCTACCACATCCCCACCTGTCCCTATATTTCCCTACCACCTACCTATACTAGGGGCAATTTATAATGGCCAATTAACCTATCAACCAGCAAGTCTTTGGCATGTGGGAGGAAACCGGAGCACCCGGAGGAAACCCATGCAGACACAGGGAGAACTTGCAAACTCCACACAGGCAGTACCCAGAATTGAACCCGGGTCGCTGGAGCTGTGAGGCTGCAGTGCTAACCACTGCGCCACTGTGATGGAAGTGATGGAAGGTGTCATCAACAGTGCCATCAAGCAGCACTTGCTTAGCAATAACCTGCTCAGTGATGCTCAGTTTGGGTTCAGCCAGGGCCACTCAGCTCCTGACCTCATTACAGCCTTGGTTCAAACATGGACAAAAGGGCTGAACTCAAGAGGTGAGGTGAGAGTGACTGGCCTTGACATCAAGGCAGCATTTGATCAAGTATGGCATCAAGGAACCCTAGCAAAACTGAGGTCAATGGGAATCAGGGGAAAAACCCTCCGCTGGCTGGAGTCATACTTAGCGCAAAGGAAGATGGTTGTTGGAGGTCAATCATCTGAGCTCCAGGACATCACTGCAGGAGTTCCTCAGGGAAGTGTTCTAGGCCCAACCATCTTCAGCTGCTTCATCAATGTCCTTCCTTCAATCATAAGGTCAGAAGTGGGGATATTCGCGGATGATTGCACAATGTTCAGCACCATTCGTGACTCCTCAGATACTGAAGTAGTCCATGTAGAAATGCAGCAAGACCTGGACAATATCCAGGCTTGGGCTGATAAGTGGCAAGTAACATTCGCGCCACACAAGTGCCAGGCAATGACCATTTCCAACAAGAGAGAATCTAACCATCTCCCCTTGACATTCAACAGCATTACCATCGCTGAATCCCCCACTATCAACATCCTAGGAATTACCATTGACCAGAACCTGAACTGGAGTAGCCATATAAATACCATGGCTACAAGAGCAGGTCAGAGGCTAGGAATTCTACAGTGAGTAACTCACCTCCTGACTCCCCAAACCTGTCCATCATCTACAAGGCACAAGTCAGGAGTGTGGTGGAATACTCTCCACTTGCCTGGATGGGTGCAGCTCCAACAACACTCAAGGAGCTCGACACCATCCAGGACAAAGCAGCCTGCTTGATTGGCACCCCATCTACAAACATTCACTCCCTCCACCACCGACGCACAGTGGCAGCAGTGTGTACCATCTACAAGATGCACTGCAGCAATGCACCAAGGCTCCTGAGACAGCACCTTCCACCCGTGACCTCTCCCAACTAGAAGGACAAGGGCAGCAAATACATGGGAACACCACCACCTGCAAGTTCCCCTCCAAGTCACACACCATCCTGACTTGGAACTGTATCGCCGTTTCTTCACTGTTGCTGGGTCAGAATCCTGGAACTCCCTTCCTAACAGCACTGTGGGTATACCTACCCCAAATGGACTGCAGCGGTTCAAGAAGGCAGCTCACCACCACCTTCTCAAGGGCAATTAGGGATGGGCAATAAATGCTGGCCTGGCCAGCGTTGCCCACATCCCATGAATGAATAAAAAAAACATTTAAAACACTAGTTTCAGACCCAATTTTCTCACCTTCAAACTGGGTGTGAGCTTCTATCATGTTATGACCAATCTTGCCTAGGGGATTCTTTACTATGAGATCAATTATTCATCCACTCTCATTACACAATGCCAGGTCTAAAATAGCCTGCTCCCTGGTTGGTTCCAGAACGTGTTGTTCCACGAAACCTTCCTGAATGCACTCGATGAACTCATCCTTCAGGCTACCTTTTACCAATTCGGTTCGTCCAGTTGAAATGAAGATTAAAATCGCCCACAATTATAGCAGTACGTTTCTTACAAGCCCCTACTATTTCTTGATTTATACGCTGGGGATTGGGGAATTTTAAATATAAATGAATTATACCAAAAACACTTACGAACTGTTCTGCTGGTTCAAGATTCAATTCGCCTGGATCAGGCCATGCCCACAAAAATGGCCACACCCTCAGGTCGACATTCCGAGTTTCCGTTGATTGTGCTGGTTAGGCAAAAGTCTTCAAATTACGCTCATTTTTTTTTTTAAGTACACACGCTTTTTTAGAAAAAGCTTTTACATGTTAAAAAATATTTAATTCACAGAGAAACTGACTCGTTACACCAATGAAAGTAGTAAATGGTTCAGTATAACTTTTTAAAGTAATTGACAGTGATTTTAAATCAGGTTACTCATAGGTGCAGGACTGGACTCACTTATTAATAATGATTATTTTTTGTGATCAATTAATTTTCAGCTCTATGGATAAAACTACATCAGGTTACCACTCTTAAATACATCAATGAATACCTTTTATTTGGTGGTTACAATAACATAGTGGTTATGTTGCTAGACTAGTAATACAGAAGCCTGAACTGATCCCATGACATAAGTTCACTATGGCAACTGGGGAATTTAAATTTAATTAAATAAATATGAAATAAAAGACAGTATCAGTAATGGTCACCATGAAACTACCAGATTGTCATTAAAACTCCATTGGTTCATAAATGCCCTATAGGGAAGGAAATCTGCTGTCCTTACCTGGTCTGGCCTATATGTGCCTCCAGACCCACAACAATGTGGTTGATCTTAACTACCCTCCAAAATGGTCTGCTAGCCACTCAGTCAGAGGTTGGGAATCTCACCTCCTGACTCCCAAAAGCCTGTCCACCATCTACAAGGCGCAATTCAGCAGTGTGATGGAATGCTCCTTACTTGCCTGGATGATGCCATTCCAACAACACTCAAGAAACTAGACACTATCCAGGACAAAGTAGCTTGTTTTATTGACACCCCATCCACTACCTTATGCATTCACTCCCTCTACCACAGGTGCACCTTGGCAGCAGTGTGCACCATCTACAAGATGCATTGCAGCAACTTGCCAAGGCTCTTTCCACATCACCTTCCAAAACCGTGAACTTTACCGCCCAGAAGAACAAGGCAGCAGGTACATGGGAAAACCACCATCTGCAACTTCCCCTCCAAGTCACATGCCATCCTGACTTGGAACTATATCATTGTTCCTTCACTATTGCTGGGCCAAAACTCTGGAATTCCCTCCCTAACTGCACTGTGTATGTACCTGCACCATATCGGACTACAGTGATTCAAGAAGGCAGCGCACCACCTTCTCAAGGTCAATTAGGGATGGGCAATAAATGCCTGCCTTGCCAGCGGTGCCCACATCCCATGAATGAATAAAAAAATCTTTTAAATGGAAAGAAAAAAGTTTTATTATGCTTCTGCTCGTTCATGGAAGATTTCATATTTATGATTATATAAATGATTTTTAGTGGAAACCTGAACTGTAACCTTACCAGTGCAATTTCGAGCACATTTTGCGTACCATTTCCCAATTATGCCCAAAGTGGAAACTCTACCTTCATCTAAAAGACAGTACCATTAACAATGCAGCAAACCATCATTAACAAATTGTGAGCCCAGATTATGGGTTCATATCTTTTGACTCAAAGGCAATATTGAGGTAACAGCTGAACCAAGTTAACAATATTTGAAAACTAGTGTTATGAATGGTGGTGTAAAAACTTTATTTGAAGTTTCATGTTCTTTTCTTTGCTATTCTAACTTTCGCATTCCCAAAATAATATCTGTATAGTGAATGCAGTTTCTTAATGCCTGATGTGATTCCCTAAAAGTTTCTATAAAAGGGGTGTATAGGAGGGTCTTGTAGGAAGGAATTAGGAAAGGGGATGTGACAGCGAGTTTGGTTAAGGAAGCTTCAATTTTCCATGTGGAAATTGGAGAATTACTCCAGCTTCTCCTGGCTCCACAAAGGACAGTTTCAGACTTTTCTGAAGGGCCTCTTGTGTCTGAAGAACAGCTGTAGACTTGCTTCTGCTCGTGGAAATCAGCGCAGCTCAGGTTTCTGGTTAAAACTGCATTGGGGTCATACTGATGAAATAGGACCTTAGTTTGTTAAAATTTGAGGCTCCCACCACTTTCTGCCCAGTTTCTGCTAGGCAGGTCAGGTTATAAAAACCCATAGGTCATGCTTGAGTTTTCTCATTGATGCAGCATTCTCTCTTAGTCTGAACTTCCACTTTAGCATTTCCCACTGCGAAAAATAACCAATTTCAGCTACCATGAGAGTTTTCCACCTCAATCTGTACAGTCAACCCAGCCAATATAAAAAATAAAGTAGTAACTTGCCTCTATAACCTGCTCCCAACATTGTTACCACCAGCAATGCTTCAGCCCTAACCTGCCATTCTCTTCCTGTGCCTTCTACTTGCATAAAGGGTATGGTCCTCAGCCGAGAGTTGCTCTTTGCCTTGAGCCATCTTCACACTTGTTCTTTAACCTCATGAGATGTGTTCGCATATTTTACGTAAAGCAACTGTAACTGTACACTAAACTGTATGTGTTTCAAAACAGGTACAGTAAAGCCTTCATTACTTTGCCCCAACATCTCTTCAGCCTAACCTTAGATTTGGCCCTTCCAGTCAACCAATTTCCAGTGAAATTTCTGGTTCCTGCACTCAACGTTACAGCCTCCCTCCCAACTTGATACCAAATCTCAAGCAACCAGAGAACTTTTAAGACAATCAGCTGCAGGTTAACTGACTCATACATTGACTGATACAAGGATTACCAAACATTCTAGATCTCTGACCAAAAGGTGTGCCTATAGCGGGAGCACAATGAAACTACCAAAATAGATATTAAAAAAAATATGTAATAACTTGCCCTCACACAACAGAATTATTTTTGCATGAAAAATAAAAATGAAGGGCAGCAATGAACAGATCTCATGCATTACTCAGGGATACAAGAAGCAGGATAAACCCAGATTTAGGGTTGAATTTTAACCCCTAAACCAGGCAGGTTGGGGTCAGGTGAGACGTTAACATTTTAAAAACCTCAAACCCGACCCCAACCTGCCCACTTCTGGGTTTAATGGAAGCGGGACAGGAAATGGCAGCCAACCTGCTCCCAGGAGGCAGGCTGGCCATTTAAATGTTTTGATAAGTCTAGGAACTTCAGATTTAACCCGTTTTACAGGTTTAACCCTGGCTGGCCAGGTTTCCCAGGCCTCAGGAGACCCATCATCTGAAGGGAGAGGAGGACAGCTTCAGGAAGAAGTTAACTGCCTCTACGGCAGTGCTAGTGAGCCAGGAGGAGCAGGAGTGTTTCCCCTGGCTCCCCCAAGCTTACCCACTTTCCTTGGATCGGATCCCTCCCCGCCATACAATCACCACCCACCCCCTACCCCCCCCCCCCAAATCGGGGATCAGAACCCATGCTCCTACTAGCAGCTGCAGGCTCATTACCTGGGGCTGCAGCCTGCTCCGGAGTGCTCCTCACATGACTAGAAGCTAGGCTGACATTTGCACGGGGATCCTGCACTGAAACACCCCCACCCACTCACCAAACCTTATTTGTGTCCTAATTCGCAAAAGGTAGCACAATTATTCACGAACTGTTCGCACTATGTATGCATCTGAATTTGTAATACTACTGAATCACCTCTTTAAGTTAGTTAGTTCGTTGAATTCTGATGAATAATTGATGCCAAAAACTAATGAAAATTAGCTTGTGGCATGGGAAATTACTTATTTTATATTCCAAAATGTGAAACATTGTTTCTTTGTTAAACAAGCTGTTTTTTAATCTACTTATGACATTACTATAATGCATCTATATATACCATACTCGCTTAATTGCATATTGTATAAAATATTTAGGAAACAATCTGGATTACCATTAGACCATAGAGAGAACTGTGGGAGGAATTAAATCATGTAACCCACATGGTCTATGTGCTTAAAATGAACTCATAACAATGTGATTAATGTATATCAATAGTAATTTCAAACCCGCGACCTCTGCCAACTAGAAGGACAAGGGCAACAAATGTTTGGGAACACCACCACCTGCAAGTTCCCCTCCAAGTCACACACCTACCTGACTTGGAACTATATCGCCATTCCTTCACTGTCACTGGGTCAAAATCCTGGAACTCCCTTCCTAACAGCACTGTGGGTGTACCTACCCCACATGGACTGCAGTGGTTCTAGAAGGCAGCTCACCACCATCTTCTCAAGGGCAATTAGGGATGGGCAATAAATGCTGGCCTAGCCACTGACACCCACATCCCATGAATGAATTAAAAAAAAATTTCCCCCCACCCCCGGCCACCCAATTTTCCAAATCTAATGTAGCCTTTACTGGGAAATTGGACTTACAATGGTGCCACATCACCCAATTTCATTCATGTAGTTACTGTAAAGTTAAATACTTTCACATTGCAATCTTTCATGTAACAATTTTTTTCAGTCTTTTTGATAGGAACATCAACAACGCTGAGCAATAATAATCTATTATAAAAGTATATTTTAGCAGTAAAAGCAATTCAGTGCATTCACCAATTAGAAAAAGCTCACTATTTACTCACAGAAATGCCATGTTTTATAATATTCATTGTCATCATCAAACTCAATTACGTGTACCAACAGACACCGAAAGACAGGAGCATTGTAGTGACAACATCCCAAACCCTTAATGAAACTTACCACTTGCAAATTTTAGCATGTATCCATTTGCTAATTAAATTTCTTTGTAAAGTAAAAAATCAGTTTAAATTTTCAGTAAATAAATTATTTTAGTACTTTAAGCTCTTACCTTGCAGGGCAAGCCTGTACATTACAAGAGATCACTCCAGTGGCTGGTCGACTCCTTGGATTACAGAAAGAGAGGTTTACCTGTGCACGAAGATCACGGTAACACGCTACTTTTGTTGTCATTTGACCTGCAGTGAATAAGAGCACATTTTTTTACATTTCATCAAAACATTAATGCATTCAATGAGATTTTAAACCACAAAATGTTTGAAAGTTATTTTAGCAATCTATGCAGAGAATGATAATACTGAAAATATCCTGGTATAGTCTAAATATAAAATTATCCAAGAGAGAGACTGCTTCCATTGTACGGGAGGCTGGAAGAGTGAGCCTGTTGCTCGCATGATGGAACCAGATCATGCTTCATCTGCATTCTGTTGGTGAGATGCTTTTGCTTTTGGAGTAACTTGCTGAGCAGAGGGGTTGTGAGCTCCACATGGGGCTCATCCTGTCCTGGTGAATTGGAGGAGAGGGAAAGCAATCCCAGTTGAGGTGCACAGATGACTGCTCATTAGAGGGATCAAACATTAATGTTCCTCCTGGTTTCCCAAAAATCATTGAAAATCATTTTGGTTAAACAAAATTTGTTTTTGTTTGGCCTGCAGTAGTCACAATCTTAGTTTTTTTTAAACAAAACAGTAAAAGCAAGAAGGAAGCAGAGGCATCAAATAACAAGAGCCAGGCTGTGGCAGACAGTGGACACCAAGAACAAGATATTTGAAAAGACAAGCAGCAGGAGTAAGGCAAAGATGGAGAGCATGGGTATCAGCAACAAGACAATAAAGGATCGGATAGACATTAATTGCAAGGAATCGATGGAAAAGACAGGCAGCAGATCAAGACAATGGCAAACAGATACCATGAACAAGGTAATTACATAGAGGATAGCTGCCAAAAATGGCAACTGCAGAGGGGATGTTTTACGATCTTAAAGCTATGATATAAATACAAGTTTTTGTTGTGACAAGCTCGAAGAGAGGTAACTGGCAGAGGGGATGGCACTCCAGAGTAAGGAAATTTCAGAAAGAATAGTTGCTTAGAACAAGCCAATGATGAAGAAACCTTAATTAATCAAAACAATTGAAATATTCTCATTAAAAGGGTCTGATAAAACTTTAACTTTCATTTTGCCATTTCCACGTACAATGCTGATTTGTTACACCCCACTCGGATGACAGGTAAATTTCTTTTTCTCCTTCCTTCACCACAGAATATAAATTAAAGCAGATTTTAGTTCATATCTAAATTGGAAATTCTTTTGAAACAAGAATCATCATGCAAAATTGAATTGATAGAATGCATAACCTTTATTTCAGACCACTCTGAATACCTTAAATAAAGAAAAGAAACCCTTTTCTATTCATCATACTCTGCTTTTTGCCACAAATTATTACCTGTTCAAGTGTTTTATTTTTCATTGAATTACTTTCAACTGAACCTTTTTACTTAGTGCTGGCAAATTATTATAGTCCTCATACTTTAAATAGCTTTGTTGAATAAACTTTTTGATATCACAAAGCAGAATGTAAAATCTATGGGATATGTATTGGAAAAATACGGAATTCGTAAAAACAAATGAAATTTAATTTTACAAGGAGGAAATAAGCTCAGTCCTCGTTTAGATCAAATTTTTGATCACATTCAAAACAGATTGGGTTACACCAAATGTTTGATCAAACAAAATTCTATTAGAGCTATTCTCGATGTTTGTTCAATTGTACTGTAATTAGGAATTTTAATTTATGCCATTGCAATCCTAAAAATATTCTGTTAATATTAAATTACATTGAGCCCTCTAGAGAAGTGGAGGCTGAGGACAAAATCTCAGGCTGAGTGAACTCATGCCATCTTGTGCACCTCCCACAGATCTATTATCAAGATTCTATTAGGCCTGTTACCAGTTCTAACAGATGTGACAAAACTACTTACAAACTATAGTAGGAAAAGAACAGCAAGAGAGAGAGAGAGAAAGAGAAGAAAGTAAATAAATGCATAACATGTCAATTCTGCTAATATTTTTATGACTTGGAGTATGTCATCGTATAATGATCTACAATGATGAATTGTGCCGAAAGTGAGCATCAAAATCTTGTACTCAAATAAAAGTATCACATTAATTATCAAACCAAATGCTATCAAATATTTAGTATCCAGTTAGTAATACACTGTGCTCGGCATGCTAATTGGTGAACTTATATTTGACATTTTCGATGAATATATCCATTGTGATTGTAGCATAGCTAGTGCGTTTGTTCATTTCACAAAACATTTAAGATGAACTGTTTTTTTTTTATATAAAGAGTATTATTCTCATGCAAAAGTACCAGGAAGATTTATCTTAATGGCAAGGGCAAGAGGAAGGCCATGTATCAGTCTCATCACAATATTATTTGCGAATCATGCCATGATGTGCTTCATTGCAATTTATACCATTCCATGATTACACATAGCTTTGCTGAAATTTTTCATGAAGATAATACCTGTTTAAAAGAGCAGAATGCAGTGAACAATTACAGGATCTACATTCATTTCTCTTCTATTGGAAAAACAACAATGATTCTAGAATAATGATTCCCTGCACAAAGAACAAGTGCAGTCTTCAGGTGAAGGTGCTGGGCAGTTCATAGGAATTTATAATGAGAAAAAGGTGACGCAAAAGTTTGATAAAAATAGAACAACTGTAAGTAAATTATTGTATATAGCACTTGTTTACAGGTGTATTGGCTGAGATTTTGCTGTAGCAGGATATCCAAAGGCATCTAGCATTAGTTAGACTTGCCTTTGGGGGTTTAGGTTTTTGAAGTTTTTGCACGGCAAGTTGCTGAAAGTGCATACTGAAAACATCATAGTGAGGAAAACTGGGAATCTGGGAACTGAGTGAATCGGTGAAGAAACTGTAGAGCTCCTTAACCAATAAGATTGAAGGATTGTGAAATAAACAACACAAGTGCAGCGAAGGAGAATGATTTTGAGTGGGTGAATTTAATGTCAAATTAGGTACAGAGAGAAGCAGAGGGAAAGGAAAAATGAATTAAGAGAGAGAAAAAGAGATAGAAAGGAAAAAAAATCTTCAAAATCTCCAACAATGAAGACCTGAAGGAATGAGACTCCACACTTTTATTAGTCAGCTATTCATGCAATAAAGATCGATTGGCAGTAATTAGCTCTTATCATGTTGCTAAAAGGTACTTAGATTTGAAATAAAAAGACTTAACTTTCTGTGGCAAGTTTAGTTCACATCTGCAGTGCAAATACAGCAACTTCTTGCCATTCAATGCATTAATCAGGCAGATGACAAAATGCTGTTTTTGTGCAGCTAACTGCAGAGCAGTCTACCACGGACAGCAACTTTTGGATATCCGTGTTTTATTGCATATCTGCCCCTTGCCTGAATTTAGTCTCCATTCGTCTCACTGTTACATTTGACAGAAATGCTGGCCCAATATTTTTACATGCACACATACCAAAACTTCCTTAAAACCAGACAACATTTGTTTTAAACTATATGATACAATATTAAACTTCAATTAAATCAATTACTTAAGTGTGAGAGGTGAGTTGGCAAAGGTAGATTGGGAAATTAGATCAAAAAGCAGGATGGTAGATAAACAAAGGCAAAAATTTAAAGAAATATCTCATAATTCTCTACGAATACACATTCCATTGAGCATGGGAAAAGTAATTCATCCGTTGTTAACTAAAGAGGTTAGGATAGTATTAAATTAAAAGAAGAGGCTTATAATGTTGCCAAGAGAAGTAAGCCTGAGGATTGGGAGAGTTTTAGAAACCAGCAAAGAGTGACCAAAAAGCTGCCATAAAGGGAGAAAATAGAATGAGAGAAACCTAGCAAGAAATATAAAAACAGATTGTAACAGGTATGCACACAAAATCCAACCCTAAGGTTCAAATTTCACAGAGGTGATTTGGAGATGGGTTTCCTGTCCACTTAGAACCAATGGGGGCAGGAATGGAGGTGGGACTCATTTAGACTCCCCACGGCAGCCATCACTGAGGCTGCTGGTAGTCCTAAGGGAGATCTGCGGTTTGTGCCAAAGCCTTCCACTGCACCAGAGGAAAGCAAGAAATCACAGGGGAGCTGGAGGCCTGGCACCTGGGGTAAGTCAGACCCTCACTTCATCGATGAGGGAGAGGAAGGAGGTCCTCTTCCCAGAAAGTGGCAGGAAGAGGAGGAGGCGGCATTGGCGGCCACCTCGTTGTGCAGCAGGGCCACCTCTCTGCTCAGCGTCATCTCCCTCCACATCTTCTTGCTTCTCCTCTCTCAGCTCCTGCTCCTGCGCCTCCCCCGATGAGCTGTCTGCTTCTAGGGTGCAACCGCCCTCAAGGTCCACATTTCTCTGGACGGCCATGTTATGGAGAGCATAGTAGACCAATTACTGAAATCCTTGCAGGAGGATACTGGAGGGCACCACCTGACCAGTCTAGGCACTGGAATCGCATCTTCAGAAGCCCAATGGCCTGCTCAATGCCTATCCTGCTAAGCAGGTGGCAACGGTTATATCACCTCGGTACCTCCGTCTGGAGCTCCCATAGAAGGGTCAGTAGCCATCTCTTCAAGGGATTTCTCTTGTCCGCTAGGATCCATCCACGCACTTTGGGGTTGGGGTGAAGATCTGAGGCATCCTAGAGTGATGGAGTATGAAGGAGTCATAGCAGCTGCCAGGAAAGTGAGCGCATACAAGGAAGTAGCCCTTGTTGTGGTCGCAGATTAGTTGGACATTGAGGGAGTTGGAGTCCTTCCATGGTGATGGATTTCATTGGGTACCTTGATGGCACATGGGTGCAATCGATGATGCCCTGCACCTGGGAGAAATCCAGTGATGGAGGCGAAACCCAATGCCTTGTGTCCCTGTAAGGCATTGTTTGTTGTGCTGTCCAACTCAGGCAAAGATGGCATCAGTGACCAGCGAAATGCAGTGCTGTGTAGCTGTTTTTGATATGGCACTAAGGTCTGCAACTGATCCTTGGAAGGAGCCAGAATCGAAGAAGTTGAAGGCCACAGTGACTAGCGGTGCAAGGTCTTCGCTGATGAGGGCACAGATCTCTGTGACCATCTGCCTGGAGAGTCGCAGTCTCCTGCAGCATTGGTTCTCAGTCATCTCGAGGTAGCTCCGTCTTCGGCGATAGGTCCTGTATTGAGACTGTGGTCTCCATTGCCTTCCTGCTCTTCTTTCCTCTCCCGTGCCCTTGTGATGCATGGGGTTCTGCTTTGCCTGTGGAGGATGTTTTCTCTCATCGCCACTGGGCCCAAAATATGACAGTTGTGCTCTCATTGCCAGTTGGAGCTTTCCGCCTGGGCAGGTGGCTGCCCAATTGTGCTTGGCAGCCTTGCACTCTGCCTTTCTGCCCCCACGATGCCATGAATTGGGGGAGGGGGACCCAGCCCCGTTCAAAGCCTGAATGCCCACTCTCCCTACCACCTGTGCAGATCCAAGGGCACCTCCTTACTAAGTGCCCAGTCTCCCTTTGTCCTGGTTCAGACTCCTTGATCGTTCCCCACTGTGTAACCACCTTCCCTCAGCTGACAGCTTCTAAAATCTGTTTGACCTTTTAAATATTCCACTTTCTTCCTCCAACAAGCTCTTAATGAGCTCTTTAACAAGTTTAGTTGGCCTCAATTGGGGGGAGAGCCGGATTCCGGTTATGCCCTCCCCCCGCCCTAGGTATTATTGCCAGCACCAGGATCAGTGCCTTGAATTTGACATGCCACCCAGCGCTGGAATTATTGGGACCCTCCCACCCCTGTTACTGACTTTGGGGGACCACAAAAATTCAGCCCTTTGCGCCTGTCTTCACAGTAGAAGACACAAAAAATAAAGCAGAAACAATGGGGAACCAAGTGTCTAATGTGAGTAAGGAAATTAAGGTAATTAATAGTAAAGAAGGTGTACTGAAGAAATTAATGGGACTGAAAGCCAACAAGTCCCCGGGACGACATCTTAAGGTTCTAAAAATGGCGGTTGCAAGGATAGTGGATGCATTGGTTTTATCTTCCAAAATTCATTAGATTCTGATGTGGTCCCAATAGATTGACAGGTAGCAAACATAACACCACTATTTAAGAAAGGAGTGAGAGATTTATGAGTCAGTCAGTCTGTTGGGAAAGTGCTGATATCCATTATTAAGTAAGTGGTATCAGGGAACTTAGAAAATCACAGTATGATCAGACAGAGTAAACATGGTCCTACGAAAGGAAAACGTGTTCGACAAAACTATTTGAAGTTTTTGAGGATGTAACTAGCAAGGTAGAAAAAGGGGAACGAGTGGATTCAATATATTTGGAGTTTCAAAGTTATTTGAAATTAATTGTAGATGCTCTTCCAATCAGTTTTAATATTTCTTACTAGTTTACTCTCAATTTCTATTTTCTCCCTCTATATCAGCTTTTTGGTCACCCTTTGCAGGTTTCAAAATTCTCCCAATCCTCAGGCTTACTACCCTTGGAACATTTTAAGCCTCTTCTTTTAATCTAATACTATCCTTAACCTCTATAGTTAGCAACAGATGGATCACTTTTCCCATGGAGTTTTTACTGCTCAATGGAATATTCTCAACAAATATGTAATATATCAAAGTTTGCTGCTAATATAATGCCAGGTGGGAAAGTAAGTTGAGAGGAGGACACAAAGGGCTGAACTTTCCTGATTCTTGGGGGCTGGCAATATGGTGGGGGAAAGCGTCAGGAGGAGAGCCCGATGCCTTCTTGCCACAAGGCACATTGCCAGCAGTGGGAAATGTGGTGGTGCAGCCACTCCCCTGACTGTAAATTGTGTCACTTAGATGAGGGCCACTTCCCACTTCCACAGTCATTTTGCCTGCGTCAGGAGGGCCTGCTGCCGGTGAGAAAACCATTAGGTAAACCCTAGAGGTCTCCGGGGGGGCGGGGAGCTTCCTTGGTGGGCAATCCATGGCCCAAGGAGGAGCTCCCCACTGCAATGGCTGCACCTGCAGAAATGGTGCCACTAGCACACCATGCACCCCCCTCGCCAATCGCCGGGGCCTTTCTACCTGGCCCCGGAGTCCCCCAACCAAACTCACCTGTCTTCGAGGGCGCCCTGCCATTGAGGCGCCCTCTCCCTGGAGCTGCAACCTCTGCTGAGGCTGCCGAGCTGCCAGCGATCTGACTGGGCCAGAAGCTCTTGGGGGCAGGCCACTATTGGCAATATACTGCCCAGGGTCCCGCTGCCAGCCAAAGCAGGGTCACCTCTCACTTCGGCCCCAGCGGCAGAACTTCCAGATAAGTGGAAAAATTCAGCGCAAGCAGTCTGCAAAGGAATAGAGGCATGTTTAATGAATGGCCAACGTGGTCACAAATGGAGTATAATGTTGGTATGTGCGGTTATTCACTTTGGTAGGAACAATAGTAAAACAGAGTATCTTTTAAATCAGGAAAAAATATTAAATGGGATTTGTGTGTCCTTGTACATGAAACTCAAAGTTAAAATGTAGGTGCAGCATTTAGGAAGGCAAATGGTATGTTGGCCTTGATTGCATGAGACTTTGAGTAGAAGAGTAAAGAAGTCATGTTGCAATTGTACAGGACTTTCATAAGAACACTTGAAGTACTGTGTACAATTTTCATCTTCATACCCAAGGAAGGAGATACCTCCTTTAGAGGGGGTGTAATGAAAGTTCATTAAACTAATTCCTGAGAGTAGAGTGTTGTTATATGAGGTAAGCCTGGCCGGTATTTTCCAGGAACCTTTGAGGATGGGCTTGGAAACGGGGGCGGGGTGGGGGAGGGGTGGTTGGTTATGGAATGAGCGGAATATTGGCATGGAAGATGTTGGAGTGGAAACCCGACATCTTCACTTTGCTGCTGGATTATCGCAATGGTGATCCAAATGGCGGGAAGACATTACGCACAAAGGTAGTTGGCAGGTAATTTAGCCAATTAATTAGCCAATTGAAAGCGATTCTACAGAGGTTTTTAAAATTTTACAAACAGGAACCACGGGGCTTCAGAGCCTTGCCCGATTAAAAAGAGACAGCAAGCAAGCGAGAGCTCAGTGCTGGTTTCATCCGGCCGCCATCGAGAAAGCCAGCGTGGTGTGCGAGGGAGGGTGCAGCAGCGTGGGCACTGGCAAACAAAGGCAGGATCGGGGGAATGCTGCCAGCACTGTGAGAGTGTTCTGCCAGAATCCCATGTGTGCATTGACACTTGAGCACAAGAAACAGTGGGTTGGTGGACGGTTATTGGCATAAGAGACCTTGATAACTGAGAGAGGCCACATGCCATGGGCCTCATTCACTCAGGCATTGGCAACCTCCTGAGGAGGAAAAGGAGCAGCAGAGAGGGAGAGAGGACAAGCCATAGGCAGCAGATCAGAAACCTCAGGGCCAAAAAAGAGGTCCTGCCCCAGGGGGTGGGGGCATAGGAGAAGGGCACATGTGACCAGCCTCCTGTGCACAGAAGAGGCTGCAATTCAGAGAGGGCCTACAGTCCGAGGTTCAGCTACCCACAAATGTCTGAGCGGTAGTGTCTCCAAAGACTGCACCTCTCTGGGGAGGCCATCACTGGAGGATGCGCTGAGCCCCATGGGAGGTGGTGGCCAACTAATGCTAGTGGAGCTGAAGGTCACCATGGCACATAACATCTATGCCTCCGGATTCTTCCAGCTATCACTGGAGATATGTGCGGGATCTTGCAATCTGCAGCACATCGATGCATCAAGTTGGAGACTGATGCCCTGTTCAGGGGGCTAGCGAGTATGTACATTTCCGCACCGGTCAGGACAGTCAAGCTGAGAGAGTCACTGGGTTCGGGACTATTGCTGGATTCCCCCAGGTGCAGGGTGTGATTAACTCGATGCATGTGGCCATTAATAATTCAATAATTCAAAATAAAGGCTCCCACAGACCAGCTGGCAGCTTTCATCCACAGGAAAGGCATCCATTCCATTGATGTCCAACTGGTCTGTGACCACTGCTGATGGATCCTTCAGGTGTGCACACAGTTCCCGGGAAGCAGCCATGCAGAATACATACTTCGGTACTCCCAGGTGCCACAGCTTTTCATCCCCCTCTGTGCGAACCTTCATGGATGGATACTCGGAGACCAGGGCTACCCACTGAGGACATGGCTACTAAAGTCTGTGAGGAGCCCATGCCCAGATGCAGGGTAGCAGTACACCTGCCATGAGGCAAGAGCTAATGAAGATGCAATTCTGGTGCCTTGATCGATCCTATGGCGTGCTTCAGTATGCCCCAGTGAGGTACTCGCGTATCGTGGTGGTCTGCTGTGCACCTCACAAACTGGTGCTGCAAAGGGAGGAGGGGGGACACTTCGAACAATGAGGATCTTATGGATTGCACTGCCTCCTCCAATGATGAGGATGTGGAGAAGGCTGTTACCAGGCGATGCAATATGAAGGACCCCAGGGACCACAGGCATGATGCACGGGAGGCTTGGGACGCGCGAATACACAGATGTTTCACATGACCTTTGTTACCTGTTGGTTCCATACCAACAAAGCCTTACCTTTCTGCAGTCCTGCTATCGCCTCCTTCATTTACCATTCCACTGCCTTGTGCCCAATTGCACATCGCGCAGATGCTCAACCACGTCAAGTCCCTTACAATCAGCCCCTTGAGGGAGCCAGTGTATAACTGAAGTCCAAAAGGGCAGCAAAAAATCCTTTATTAAACGGCAGAAGAAAGGTGAGGCTTCACAGTTTTATACTCAATTCACCCGTGAACCTCAAGTGCAGCTAGGTGCTCTTAAATTTCTTGCCCGTGCCCCTTTGTGGTGCTCCTGCTGCACTTGTAACTGAGGTGGAGGAAGGCTGCTGACTTTACTGCCCCGTAGCTTGGAATAACCTCAGTGGTCATCCTCTGGCTGCCTGAGGCTTGGAGGGCACTGGCATACTGAGGGACTCCTGCAAAGGTGCATGACCCTCCTTTGTCATCACAGCTACTTGAGGCACTGGTGTCAATGGCAGAGGGGCTGAGGAGCTGCTGTCAACAACAGGAGCACTCTGACAGGAGCACCCAGATGCAGAAGGCAGCTGCTCCTCCTTACTTGCCAAGCACACTTGTGCCTCCCTGTGAAGTGTGAGGACCTGGTGGAGACTCCAGGCGCTTTGTCCCCCTCTCACCCAGCCATTGCTGCACAGAGATCATGGATAAGGCGATGACATGCAGGTCGTATTCATCTCTGGCATCCACTGAGTGATCTGCTGGATTTAGCTCTCCATGAAGGTTGCCAATCTCTCGATGAAGGAAGCCAAGCATGCACCCACCTAAAGATATTGCAGCACTCGAAGCCTGGATGGACTCTTCCATATCTGCGCTTGGGTGCGTATAGCCTCTGTAAGCTCCGCCAGATGCTCCTTTCTCACTGCAGCTGCAGCAATTGCTGTGTTGCTGACAACACCAGGCGCATGTCATCAGACTGGGCTCAGCACGGCCCTGGCCACAGGTAGTTCTCTGACTGTCAGTGGCCTCAGCTGTCACAGCCTCTGTCAGCTGCTCTTGCACGTCTGTGCTGTGCTCACCAGCTTGTGTCTCTGAATCTAAGCAGGAATGGATTCCCACCGGTGTTAGAGTATCTGCACTAGTGGAGGGTGCAGCGGAATGTTGGGATAGATGTACCCTCTGAGGCTCCCTCCTCCTCCTCCTTAGAGGCAGGTGGCTGTCCTCTGGTCTCTGCTATTCAGCCTGACCTGAATGAGAGAACAGATAGATTAAAGGGTTATGCGCTTCCCATTGCGTCTTTCCAACTACTCCTAGCATGGAGCTCCATGTGTCCAGTGCTGGACACACAAACACTGTGCCTCTGCAGTCCGCCAGTCACTCTCTTGGGTC
Organism: Heterodontus francisci; assembly: GCF_036365525.1. NCBI lineage: Eukaryota > Metazoa > Chordata > Chondrichthyes > Heterodontiformes > Heterodontidae > Heterodontus > Heterodontus francisci. The sequence continues at coordinate 66,420,112 of NC_090372.1, read as the reverse complement.
TGCACTCCTGTCTCGACATCAGCGATGGAACAGCCACCATGCTGCCCTGGGAGTTCTAATGCCTCCTCCTCCATGGCCCATTCCTTGAAGTTATGGGCTGTCTGCTCCTACAAGCAGAAAGGTGAACACTGTTAGTTTCCCCACAAGGACAAGCATAACACCAATGCTTGTGGCAGATCAGCTGTCCACGATGGATTCACATGAATGCCTCTTGCATGCAGCCACTTGCGAGGGACCTTGTGGGGGTCAGCAATCATAGACAGGCCCCACTCACTGAAATCAGCCATGCCTCTGGCAGGCTATGTTGCTGCCTAACCCCATTGCCACCAACTGGGTGGTCACTCCCTCTCCACCAAACTCACCCTCTTGTGTTCCACATGCAAGTCCCAAAGGGATAAGAGGTATGGAGTACTCACCTTGGCAGATGACGTGCTTGCATCACTGGATCCATATTCTGGGGATGACCCCAGAAGGAGGTCAGGTGCTTACCTCCTCTGTAATTTCCATCCAGTCTTTCTTGGTGAGTCGCGTGGTGGTCTTCTCTTCCTGTCCTTGGGGAAGAGGACCTCCTGCCTTGCCCTTGCAGGTGTAGGAGAGCCTGCAGGGAGGCATCACTGAACCATCGGGGTCTTTCTTCTGCCATTCTTGCTGTCGCTTTCCTTCCTTTCTTAAGGTTTCCAAGCAGTTCCCATTATATTCAGCGCTGATAGCTCTTTAAAGTAGGTGGCAGCACCTGCCATGGCATGACCCAACTTCAGCTCTCACCCCACCTCCACTTCCTCAATGGTTGGCTTCTATGCCTCCTGACTGTTAACTGGCCACCCAAAGATCGTGTGGGCCAGCCGATTCCTGCCCAAGCATGAGGGGTATGAAATTGGCAAATGAACTTCAATGTAGATAAGTGTGACGTTGTTAATTTTGGTAGGAAGAATAAGGAAGCACATTTGCCTTGGAAAATAAGTGCCTAAGGGGGTAAGAGATCTGGGGGTAAAAATACACAAATCACAAAGTAGTGATGCAAGTTAATAAGGGTGAAAAAAGCAAACAATGTGCTGGGGTTTATTTCTAGAGAGATAAAATTGAAAAGCTGAGAAGTTGTACTAAAACCGTTGCCCTGCTAAGCTCCCACCTGTCAAGAATGAGGCACATTAATTTTGTCATAAACATTGATTTTAAACTGTTACTGGAGCGAAGAAAGGACTTGTTAAACAGATCAGCCGTGGCGGAAAAGACATTTGCATATTAACAGACAGTGATTGGAAGGTCAAAGCAGCCATTCTCTGACACATTCAGCCCACAATGGACTTTTGATCACCAGACATTGAAGGTGGGGGAACTCGCATTCCAGGTTGACTGCTAAGATGGCCGAATACACCAACGAACATGGTCAAACCAGCTAGTCACATGACTAACCTGCTGGGCAACTTGAGATGTTTGAATTTGTACAAACAGTTTGGGCAGAAAGTCTGTTTGCTCTTGAACTGAGAAGATCTCTCCTGTCCGCCTACTCCCATCTCTTTCTCACAAACCTCTGAATCCAATGATGACACATGAACCCCAAGAGAGAAAAGTCTCCGACAATGAACAAGGTTTAAGAAGAATACAGGGCCCCAATGAAAAGCATGATCTACCTACAATCAAGGACTTTACAGTGAGCTCGAAGAACCATAACAACAACTCTTCAGATATTGCCTCAAATTTTTCCACTTTATTTTTCTTTTGCTCTTTTCTGTCTCTATTTTGCATGTGTGTATCGTGTATGCATGCAAGCATGGGGTGCGTTGTTTATCCGTAAGCGTTAACCAAATTAGAGTTTAAGTTTAATAAATTTCAACTTTTCTTCTTTAAACATAAGAAAGCCTGTTTGTGCTGGTTTCTTTGCCTTATAATTGGAAAGCGGTGAACAAGGATTCACCAAGGGGCAGCTAAAAACACGGTGTGTTTAAAATTAAACCCTGTTACAGTAAGACCAGGTGAAGGCTGAAAGGGAACCCGAGACCTCTTTCTCACCAGGTCATAACACCTGTATAGAAACTTAATTAGACCACACTTGGAGTACTCCATACCGTACTGGTCTCCATATTATAAAAATGGGATAGAAGTGTGGAATTCGAGACAGAAACAGATCAGTCATGATCTTATTAAATGGTGGAGCAGGCTCGATCGGCTGAATGGCCTACTTCTGCTCCTAATTTGTACGGTCGTATGGTCATAAGCACTCAAAAAAAGCATTCACAAGGATAATACCAGAACGGAGAGGATATACTTGAAAAGGCTGGGGGTCCATTTTCTAGAGTAGAGAAGGCTGAGGGGTGAACTGATAAAGGTCTTTGGGTGTGAAATTCATATCCATAGTCTGCTAGAGCCAGCAGCGCTATTGAAGCTGGAGGCTCTCCGAGTGGTACTCACCCCAGTTGCTTCTGTTGCAGCCCACGTGGCGCTGATTTGATACATGATTTACAAACTTGGACTATGCAGATCCATTCAATATACTCTCTTGTCACTCACCAAAGATCATGAGTACAGCTGCAAGAGGGAACCACCACTGGTGTTACCCAAAGAGCCAGGCACCCTACTTGCAGGTAAGGAAATTGGAATTTCTGCAATTCCAAAGACTCTGGAAGTACCGTGGAGTGTTTTTGAAGGTGTTGTGGCAAGTTGTTGGATTTGGCAGGGACTTGCTACAGCCTCAATGGATGGGCAAAGGATTTGGTGACAAAGGCTGCAAATGGTGCGGGGGCTGCAGTTGCAGCGCTGCTAGGTCTGCAACACGACAGGGAGACGAAGCAGAGGCTGAGGAGAGGGGAAGCTCTGTGCGATACACTCTGCCAAGTTGGAGCCGGACATCTCCATGCTCAACAGTGATCAGATGTTGTCTGGCAGGCCAGCCAATGCACCAAGTATCCTGGTGTGCATCCTATCAGTGTTGTCCTGGATGCCGCCCCATCAGAATCCTCCTCGGAATCCCTTGTCGCAGAACCTGCCTGCAACCTCACCCTCTGTGGAGCTGGCATAAAAACTATCCTTTCCCCCGGGACTGACTGCAGCCCACTCGTGTCCGATGTGTTACCACATGCAGATCTCAACACTATACTAGCCTCTAAGATACATGCAGTGTCAGTATCTGAGCTGGTAGCTGACTTTTACACCTCTTTTTCCTGAAGGTTCACCGGAAGGTCCCCAAGCTCAGGGCTGCCTTGAGTAGAAGCCATCTGATCCTACCATACCTCCTCAGATTGGAGGGTCTGAGAGGGCAGGCAGCAAGAGGAAGAAGGCCCAAAAGGTAAATGGCTTTTTTTTTTTTACAGAGATCCATCAGAGCTGTTTTTGGAGAGCAGCAGAGGGCCCTGCTTCTTCATTAGTTCTGTGATGTTCCTGTCTCTCCTCCTCTTGGCTGTGCTGTGGCTGGACAGATGGCAGTTCTTGGGTATCTAAAAGCAGAAAATAAGAAAGGGGAAGGTTGGACTGAGGGAAGGGGGTGGGGTGTAAAGCAAGAGGTTCATGGTCACACCATCAGCAGCTTGCACATCATGCCAGATAGGAGGATAAGGGTGAGATGGGAGTTGACAAGGGGCATGAGGCAGTATCATACAGTCATCCTCAATTTTCTCAGTGATACTGGCTGTCGCAGCCAGCCCATGATGAGGACCACCATTTCCTCTGTAGGGCTCAGAAGATGCAGGCATCCTTTCACCTATTGGTTCTGTCCTGCCCTCTTCTATTGTGTATGACCTTATCCTGCAAAAGAGAGGGAAGAATGTCAGTAATTGTGTGGCACTGGGCTTGGGCGATGTGCATGTCACAGATGACTAGCTGAAGGCATGTGGAGGCAGCGAGAGGTGGGTGTGAGGCTGGAGTCATTGGAATGTTTGTGAGGGCGAGGTAGAGTATCTGGATTTTAGGTGCGAGTCCTGAGAGCCAGGGACTGCTGATGGATGAGTGATGGGGTATGGTGCATTGAGCAGTGAGACAGGCTGGTGGAGCGATGGGTAGGAGATTATATGTGACTGACCTTGACCACCTGCATGAGGACATTAAACTTCTTGTGGCACTGCAGCCAGTTCCTCAGGGTCAGACTCCAGCAGTTGACCTCCCTGGCTACCTGCTCCCACTCCCTTTGGAGGATGGTCCTCGAGAGCCTCCTGGATTCCTCCTCTTCGCCGCAGAGACATGGCCTTTCTCCTGTCCACTTCTGCCATTAAGGCCTCCAGCACCACATCTGTGAAACTAAGAGCCCGCTCTCTTTCCTGGTACTCCAGTTATGCACCTCCTACATACAGCCAATGTCAGTACAGGCAGTCAGCTTTCGGCCATGGAGAGCAGCTCCCCTTGAGGGGGCAGACTGCCTTTAAAAGGAGCAGGCTGGCTGCATCACGTGAGATCAGGACATGCTGCTAGGCCCCCTGCTGAGTGCTCACTCAGACAATAGCATGGGACCCACACAGGCCAACACTACAATCATTTAAGTGAGGAGGCAGCACCAAGTTTGCGTGCTGTCTGCCTCAATGGCAATGTGTATGGGCAAGTGACGAACTGCCCTATAATGGGCCATAACCAACTTTTTGGTGTTTATGATTATGAAAGGGTTGGATAGTGTCGAAGTGGATAAAATAAAACTACTTGTGAGGAGTTCAAAACTAGAGATCATAAATGTAAGACAGCCATTAATAAATCCAATAGGAAATTCAGGAGAAATTTCTTACCCAAAGAGTGGTTAGAATCTGAAATGTGCCAACACAATGTGTAGTTGAAGTGAATAGCATAGATGAATTTAAGGGAAAGCTAGATAAACACACAAGGAGAAGGGAATAGAAGGATATGCTGATAGGATTTGATGAAGAGTGGTGGGAGAGGTTTGTGTGGGGCATAGACCTTGCATAGATAAGGTGAGCCAAATGCCCTGCTTCTGTGCTGTGGACTCTATGTAACTCTACGTGATTGTTCCAGAAGTACAGCCATATTATGCGTGTGTTGTGCCATCAGGCTACAAAGTTTGAAAATCTACAATATTATACTGTAATATGTTTTGCTCCAATTGGTGTTGATTGTCAACTTGCTCCAATAGGCTGTGCAGATGTTTCCTTTACATTTTTTGGAAATCAACTTGTTTTAAGCAATATGATTCCAGGATCATTAACCCTCTGACATTATCATAAACAAATCTAATCTAAGCTCATACAAATTTATGGACTGATCGCGCCTTATAGGTGATAATGACCACTGTTTGCAGGGCCCTCTGCTGCTCTTCAAAAACAGCTCTTATGGATCTCTGTGAAAAAAGCCATTTACCTTTTGGGCCTTCTTCCTCTTACTGCCTGCCCTCTCAGACCCTCCAATCTGAGGAGGTAAGGTAGGATCAGATGGCTTCTACTCAAGGTAGCCCTGAGCTTGGGAGCCTTCCGGTGAACCTTCAGGAAAAAGAGGTGTGAAAGTCAGTAATGGCCACTCCCTTCTTACTTACATGCCTCCCAAACAACTTGTATTGTGACTACCCACCACCCCAAGAGAGCTCTGCAAATCTGGGAGCAACATAAGGCTGGTGAAGACCCAGATCATGGACCTTAGCCCTTTCTTCCTCATCATTGCAACTGGTATCTGAGCATTATCAGAGTAATTCTCTCCTGGTCATACAAACAACATTGCAATTTATTTAATTGACCTAAAACAGTGTTGAAATTCCAATATTGAAAAATTATCACAATGTAAAATGCTGAAACATGAAAAAGCTTCACTGTGTTTCTATACTCTGGTATAAGTTCACCAGCACAGCAGGTATAGCATTTGACTCATACTCAGAGGGGCACAGGCCTGAATCTGACCAGAGATCAACAATGCAGTTCAGTAGAAATGATTGATAGAAAGTTAACTATTTTGAGAGTGCTGTAGCAGAAATGCCTCTCAATCTGTGCAACTGTAAAGCATTAGCGAAACAGCTGTACAGCATGGGATAAAGTCTCAAGGCTATTACCCTCAAAATAAAAGTATAATCAAAATCACTTGTCCATAAAATCATTTAAATTTCTTAGAAGATTGCATATTGAAGTCTTATCCGTATTCATTTCAATGTTTGCTTTAATGCAGTTTTAAATGTCAAATTCCACATATTGGGCAGAATGCATGATGTCCATTTATATTAAACAGTTTCAATGAGCTGTGAAAGACTGGTTGGGAATATAGCTTTACCGTAGAACGTTCCACAAAACTTTGTGTGTGCCACATGTAAAACTAAAACCATGCAAAACCCTCAAAAGGCTGATTCTTTAAACCATTTGAGAATTTTGTAAAAAGGTTTCACATGCAGATTTCTAAGAGTTAAATAAGGTTACAATGCGACGTCTATTTGTATACATAGGAACATAAGAAAGTACAAGATTGGAAAAGACTTTTCAGTCAATTAGACTCATCTCAAAACTAAAAGCTCTCAGTTGCAAACTCCCTCAAATGCCCATTTGATTCTCATTATCTACCTCCACATGATCTACCTCCACTGTCCCCGGTAGACAATCCATTCCACATATTCATCATGTTCTGTGTAAAGTAGGAAAAACAAAAATGCACCTTCCTTCTTCCAAGCTTTGGTAAAAGACGCCAGCCCTTGAGTATTACAGCAATCATAAACATATTATTCCGGTTTAATTTTTCTATCCACCTTTGAATCTTGAATGTGTTATCTCCCCAATCCTTCCCCTTCAGAATAATAATCTCAGGCTCTTTCACCTCTCCTCATAGTTATCCATTTTGTTTCCCTTTTCTGCATTGCCTCCACATGTAGCGATGAATGTATTTTCAAGTTTTGTTAAAAAAAAACACACAGATTCAATACACCTTCCTGCGGTTTGCTTATTTGATGTATTATGTATCATTCAATTTGCCATGTATTTCCTGCATTAAGTTCCAAATGCTTTTCCATATGCTGTTAACTAAACAATCATGTTTGTAGTATTAGTTACTGATCACTAGTTCAGGTACAATATTCAATGTTATAAAACCATAGATTTGAAATGGCCCAGATTTTGCATTAAGAATAATGGTGAGGTTAACAGTGCTTACTGTTGTTATGCAGTAGATCGGATAGCAACTTCCATCACCGCACATGCACAGCTAAATGCGGAAATCCACAAGTTGTTATCCAAATTGCCTTGCTTCTCCACAAGCTTTGCTACACCGATACCTCACTGAAAGATTAAACAGTGAAATCCATGTCAGGGGGCATGAAGCTGTTCTAAACACGCCAGAAAAGCTAAGGTCAGTGCATTCAGGTTTAACTTTTAACAATGTGATAAGTATTGTTGTTGTTGTTCTAGCTGCGGTCCCAAATGACCAGAGGCATCTCTCTCCATTAGAGAGAGACAGTTGAGAGTCACCACTTCACAAGCATGGGGCAAGGCAAGGAGGCAGGCCTCCATAAACCAGTACAGGGACTGAACCCAGGCTGTTAGCATCTTTCTGTATCGCATACTAGCTGTCTAGCCAACTGAGCTAACCGACGATCCCAAATGATAAGTATTAATTTCTGACAAACAACCTCTCTGGTGCTGAAGATGTAATTTTAGAAGTACGGAGTCTCAATCCTGCAGAGTTTAATTATTATTGGTTTTAAAGCATTGAAAATTAAGATAATTTTTTCAACTTTTTCTTTGTCTCTTTTGCCTCTCTCTTAAACCCATCTTTCTTTTGCTCCCTTTATTTTGCTTTGTGGACATGATTTTAGAATTATTTGAATATTTTAATTTATACTTCCTGGTTTAAACTTTGCAGCTGTGAAATTCTGTTTGCTCGGGGTGCCATTTTGCCTCCAAAATGGTGTCCATGCCATGCACACACACTTCCGGTGTTAGCTGCACCAAGCGCCATTTTGTTGAGGATGTTAGCATGTGTGCATGGAGCATCCACTGGAAAAATGCAGATTAGGCAAATTGTGAGATCAATCAGCTTGTAACTGTTGTTTTGGAGCTCAATGCTTTTTATTCTTTCACAGGATGTGGGCGTCGGTGGCTAGGCCAGCATTGATTGCCCATCCTAATTGCCCTTGAGAAGGTGGTGGTGAGATGCCTTATTCAACTGCTTCAATCCACGAGGTGCATGTACACCCACAGTGCTGTTAGGTAGGGAGTTCCAGGATTTTGACCCTGCGACAGTGAAGGAACAGCAATATAGTTTCAAGGTGTGTGGCTTGGAGGGGAATTTGCAGGTGATGGTGTTACCATGCATCTGCTGCCCTTGTCTTTCTAGGTGGTAGAGGTCGCAGGTTTGGAAGGTTCTGTTGAAGGAGCCTTGGTGAGTTGCTGCAGTGCATCTTGTAAATGGGACACGCTGCTGCCAATGTGCTTGAATGTTTAAGGTGGTGGATGGGGTGCCAATCAGATGGGCTGCTTTATCTTGGATGGTATCGAACTTCTTGAGTATTGTTGGAGCTGCACCCATCCAGGCAAGTGGAGAGTATTCCATCACATTCCTGACTTGGGCCTTGTAGATGGGGAGTCAGGAAGTGGGTTACTCACTGCAGAATTCCCAGCCTCTGACCTGCTCTTGTAGCCACAGTACTTATATGGCTGGTTCAGTTCAATTTCTAGTCAATGGTAACACCCAGGATGTTGATAGTGGGGGATTCAGCGATGGTAATGCCATTGAATGTCAAGGGGAGATGGTTTGATTCTCTCTTGTTGGAGATGGTCATTGCCTAGCACTTGTGTGGCATGAATGTAATTTGCCACTTATCAGCCCAAGCCTGAATTTTATCCAGGTCTTGCTGCATATGGACATGGACTGCTTCAGTATCTGAGGAGTTGCAAATAGGGCTGAACATTGTGCAATCATCAGCAAACGTCCCCAATTCTGATCTTATGATGGAGGAAAGGTCATTGATAAAGCAGCTGAAGATGGTTGAGCCTAGGACACGACCCTGAGGAACTCCTGCAGTGATGTCCTGGGACTGAGATGATTGACTTCCAACAACCGCAGCCATCTTCCTTTGTGCTAGGTATGACTCCAACCAGTCCAACGCTGCAACTAATATCCTCCCTTAACCTCGCACAGCTGTAGATGCGTTCAGCAACTGGAAGGACCCCTTACCAATGCTATTTAAGGAGATCATCTACTATTTTCAGGTTATTTGCTGATTGATTTTTACTAGCTCTTGCTGTGGTTGTAGAAGTGTTTAGCAGTTTTCAGAGTTGTTTAAAGTTGCTGAAGTCTACAGAGAATGGTGTGGCACATGGCGATGAACTTTGTCCTGACTACAAGGCTTCTGCACAAACTACTTGCTCCCAAGTATGGGTGCAGTACTTTGCATCCCTCTTGGATTACAGCATGACAGGGAGAATGAGGAGAGGTGATACAGTGCAGGACAAAATGCTGGGAGAGAGAGGAGTAGGAGGGGAAGGAGGACTCTCAGCAGGGAGCAATTCTCCTATCTTAACCTTGGTGAGGAACAGTGTGGCATTAAAATCTGCCACCTGCTGCAGCCACAACTGCACCCTCAGAGCAGGGCATGGATGGCATTGCTAATAGCTGTGAAGGCGACTGTAGCCATGAACTTTTATGTGACTGGCTCCTTTCAAGCTGCAGCAGGTGGTACTAGCAACATTTCCCAGTTCGCCATCCACTGTTTTGTAAGAGAGATCATGGAGACTCTGTATTCCAAGAAAGCTGAATGCGTTGCATGTGTTCTTGCCAGAGAGAAGCAGGTGGAGTGAGCATGTGGCTTTCTGAGGATTGCCGGCTTTGCCATGGTGCAGGGTGCCAATGATTGCAGCACTTTGCTTTCTGGGTGCTGCATGTTAACTCTGAGATCTATCTTAACTGGGAGAAATTCCACTCCCTTAATCTCCAGGTGGTGTGCAATCATACGCAGTGTATCATGCAGATCAATGCCCTGTATCTTGGCAGCAGTGATGATGCCTTCACTCTCCAGCGGTCTGTTGCCCCATCTATGTTGGATGCACCATTACAAACCAGAGGTTGGCTATCGGGTGACCAGGACGATCACTGACCACATGACACATGACTCCAGTGTGCAACCCATGCACATGTGGGCAGCATGTATATAACAAAAGCCATGCTATCACATTTCATGTGACGGAGCAGACCATTGGCATGTTTAACCAATGCTTCTGCTGCCTGGACCGCTCTGGTGAAGCCCTGCAGAACTTGGCAGAGCACATGTCAAGATTTGTCGTGGTCTGTTGCATGTTGCACCACCTTGCCATCATGAGGGCACAGCATTTGCCATCAGGTATACAGCAACCAGCTGAGGAGGAGGGTGGAGGAACAGGAAGAGCAGAAGGCAGCAAGCAACACAGCCCCTTTCTGCTGGGCTGTCTGTAAAGAACTCATTCTACTGTGGTACCCATGAAAACAATCCTAGTTCCCCATTCCCCAGTAGTCCCACACATTACCATCCCTTTGTTACTGATGATCACAGAATCCTCTTAGCCAGAATGCTGAAATAAAAGCAATCACAAAAGAAACATCCAAAACCAAATTTATAAATCAAACCATGCCATATTGCATACAAAAATCAATTATTCACCCTTGTGCATTCCCTTTGTTCCAGCTTTCCATGTGCCTTTGCCTGTCTTAGTGCTCCTATGTAATGCTATCCCAGTGGCTAGTAGAATGCAGCTGAATTTCAGTGGGGGAGACTGCAGATGGTCTTATAAGATGACCTTGAGCAGCTCTGGCCCCAAAAGTCCCAGGTTCGAATTGCATTACCTCGGCATGGCGGCAGCAGTCAAGGGTGGCTGGCTGACAGGTAACAGCAAGGGCTGAGAGAAGCCAGCAGGTTTGTGTTCCACAGTCTTACTGTCACTCCCATGGAGCAATGCCTCAGCAATTGTATCAACGTGGTTGAGGACAGATTGCTGGGCAGCTGTAACACCCTGGAACCACTCCAAACATTGATATCCGCAGCTATGATGGCAGAAGTCTGAGCCTGAAGGGCATCAAGCTGACTTTGCGTAACTTCAGCCTAACCTTTCATGCAGGACTCAAACATTGGATAGCTCTGCTTATGTTGCAATTAAAGCTGGGACACTGGCCATCAGACATGGCATCATGGATGGGTCCACACGTATTCTCATGGAGTTGGCCACCACTTCCACCCTGGAGAGTATAGGTTCCCAGGTTTGCAAAAAGCCTTATGCTAAGTTGATGCTGGACTCCTTCATGTTCCTTGACACTGACCACTGGCTATCTGGAAGGCAAGCCAATTCACCAAGTATTTCACTGTGCATGCTCATCAGCCTTCCTCAATACGTCAACCTATCAAAGTCCTCACCTAACTCTTCTGCAGCAGAATTTGTGTGTGACTTGTGCTCTGGTGGGTTGGCACCTGCACTATCCTTATTCCCTTCCCTAGCTGCAGCCCACTTGTGTCCGATGTCTCACCACGTGCAGATCCTGCCTATTGGCTATCCTCTAAAGTCAATGCAGTGTCAGTATCCAAGTTGGTGTCTAGAAGTGCAAGAACGAGTAATGATGTTTTTTCCTTCTCGTCTTCCTGCTCTTCCACCACTGCCTGACCAGGTTGCAGTTCTTGAACATCTAAAAGGAGAATGGTACAAGGGTAGGGTTGTGGTGAGGGGAGGGGTGGGGGTGGGGTGGGGGGCAGAATGCAAGAGGTACATGCTTTTACTATGTGCAGCGTGTAAATCAGAAGAGATTGTTGTATATGGGGAAAGTGGGAGGCAAGGAGGAGGATTAGGTATGACCTATGATCTTCAATAGTTTCAGCCCTGCTGCTGGCCGCGGCCTCAGTCATGGCTGCTCCATTGGTGATGACCACTGTCTCCTCCATGGACGTATGGACATGCAGCAGTGCCTGTCTGCTGCTGATTCCTCCAGTTATGTGCCACCTTGTCCTACAACAGAGAGGGAATTGTCTCAGTGGGTGTTGTGCAATCTGTTTAGGTAATATGGTTGTCATGGTTGAAAAGCTGGCAGTGTATGCAAACTGAGATGTGGGTGCGAGGCTTGCGGCAGTGCTAAGTGTGTGAGGGTGAGGTGAAGCTCTGAATGTGACGTACGAGTCATGGTTGATGGAGTTTGTTGGCAGGTGAGTGATGGGGGCGTGGTGTATTTAGCAGTGTGTGAGGCTAGCTGTGCAGTTGGTAGGATATGGCATTCAAAGATGCATTTACTGACCTTGACCATTTGTGTGAAGTCATTAAACTTCTTGTGACACTGCATCCACGTCCTCAGAGGTAGAGTCCTGGCATTGATTGCCACAGCTATCTGTTCGCATTGCCTTTGCACAGTTTGCCTGGAGGGCCTCCTTTCTCCCTGTGGATAGGCAACCTCGAACTTCCTGTCTACCTCTTCCACCAAGGTGGCCAGGGCAGTGTCAGAGAACCTTGGAGCATGCTATCTGCCCTGTTGTCTGATAATTCAGAGTTTTTCTTGCTCATACTTGCTTCTGCAACCAGTTCTAGCACCTGCTCCAGCCTGAACACACATCCCCTTTAAGAGGTGCATGCTGGTTTTAAGCGGTGCTAGTGTTGCATAAACATGGGCCCCCTGCTGAAATGTGCAGTCAGTCAATGATGCATTTCAAGCTGGCTGCATGCAGTTATGCAAAACAGTGGGAAGCACAAAGTTTGCATGTTGCTCGCATCTGAAGTAATGGGCGCGTTAATTACACATTGTGATACCTGCATCCATTTTCAGGGCCTGTCCAATTTTGCAGCTTGTGTGTCTCGGTGAGGATACTTCAATCTGATTGGTTGAAGAGATACGCTGTACCTTTCCCTGCTCACACATGCCATAGATCATCTGATGAGGGTGCCACACCGGATCAGATACTCAATGACAGCAAGTTGTTGCTCAAAAGTCCGCAAAAAGCCAGTGAGCTGCTCCAGACATTGTGAATGGCGAGCACCATTCATTCTCCACTGACCGCAAATTCCAGTCCTTTGATTTTATATTGGAGCGAAACAAATTAAGAAAACTTTTGTTCTCTGCAATTAGAATACGACAAATTTTCTGGAAAAAAAGATCAACTAAGCCCAGAACCTACTGGAATGATTTCGGACATAGCCAATAAAGGTCAGAGCTTTTAAGAATATATTACGCTGGTAACACAAGTGGCATTGTACTTAGATGAATAGCCTGTGAAGCAACAATGACTCAGTGAAAATGTAACTGATTTTGGTTTATGTCAGTAGGAATGAAAGATATCCAAGTCTGAAAAGTAATTTTGCACCTTACATCATCTGTTTTTTTTTTTAAGTGTTAGTTAAGTTTTTGCAGTGGACACAAAATTCAGAAACATTTAATTGTTTACATAGGTCACTGACATTTCTCTGTCTTTTAGGTGTAAAGGATTGGTAGGGCACCAGAACACATTTCTGGTGAACAAATCTTAACTTTAAAATGGATGATGTGCGGAAAGCAATTTGTATGCCTGCAAGCCTCCCTCACATCCCGGGATAAGAAACTCGGACAAATCATTTGGTAATAAAGGAATCACATAGACCATTTTAATAAACTCCAGTTTTCAATTTTTAATCCCCTTTTGCATAAATGAATTACGCAAACACCAAGAGGGGTAAGGAGATTACTGACCTTGCAGATTGGCTCTCTCATGAGAAAGATTCAGCCTCCATAAAGAATTTATCCTTAACCTTATTGGGAGATGACAACCCAGCAGTAGAAAGAAATTTAGTTAGGTTCTTTCACAGCTGTGCGATCATATAATCCAGTGAACATGAGCACAGATTCAAGAACATCTACCCCAGAAAGTTTAGATGAAGGATAAGTTTGGCTCAATTTATTGGTCAAGGTTTGCTGATTGAATTCGGGGTCAGGATATTGGGGTCAGCAAATGTAAATCAAAATAATAGCTTTACTTGAGTATCAGTTAAGTTCAGATCTGCAAAATAGTGGCAATGGGAACCACTGTGTTGGGATTCTCACCTCTGAATCAGATGTCCTACTCCTGCTCCTAATTCGTATGTTCGTATCCTCTTACTGAGCCAGAGGATCTGTTGTTTTACAACCATAGGAGTGTTACACAGTGTTATGGACCATTTATCAGAGCCACTGATTTATGTTGGTAAAATAGTGCATTTCCCATATTTATTGTATAGAAATTACAGCAGTGTTTTAGGGACTAAATTGGAGATACAAGCACAGACGTGCTGAAATCAAATGTCTTAATGTGGGGACTGTTAACGCTCCTGTGAAGAGTCTCGGGACGTTTTTGCTATGTTAAAGGTGCTATATAAATACACATTGTTGTTGACTGTGGGCAGGGATTATGTTGTCAGTCTCATTGGGGAGAAGGTGTACACCAGCTAAATGTGGAAATGGATTCACTTAGACATCCCATTTACGGATACACCAGCACAGGCACACTGGGGACCGTTCAGATTCCATTTTCAAAGGGATTTACAGTTTTCCCACCTGTTAATATCCTAGATTTCAAATTTAAAGGATTTGATACATTGCTCAATGGACTTGATGGCCTGAATGGTCTCCTTCTGTGCTGTAAATAACTCTATAGCCATGGGTTCAAATCCCACTCTGGGGTCTTGAATGCATAATCCAGCTGAGACTACATGGGAATGCTACGCTTTTGGAGGTGCTATCTTTCGAATGAGATGCTAAACTGAGGCCCCATCTTCTCTCTCAAATGGATGTAAAAGTTCTATGGCATTATTTGAAAAAAGAGCATAGGAGGTCTTCTAGCATTCTGGACAACATGACTAAAACAGACTGCTTGGTCTCCTGTTCCACTGATGTGACAGTCATTACTAGTAACACATTTTTTATTATTGGCCCTATGGCATAGGCCCGATTATAAAACACAGAAAGAGGCATTAGGCCCTTTGTGCCTGTGTCATCTCTTTGATAGAATTATCTAATCAGTCCCATTCCCCTGCTCTTTCCCCATAGCCCTGCAAATTTTCCTTTTCAAGATCTCCACAATCTTCTCACATCAAAAAGACACCAGAAAGTATTGAGCTTTCCATTAAAAAACATTGTAATCTTTCCTGCTTTCTCTTGAGCAGGTGCTCTCATTCTCCTCAGTATCAGTTAATCTACCTCAACTGCCCATTACTTGTGCTTATCTTCGATATCATCTAAATAAGACATTACTTGCAAATCTGAACTACATAACTAGTTAATATGTATTTAATGCCACTCTTCCTTTGGAAGTGGTTGCCAAATCCTACTCCTCACCCCCCCATATTGTGCACTTTGTAATGTGTATTGTATGATGGCTGAGCTTCCCAGACCTTTATAAAACATGAATTAATAAACTTGTACATAAACTTGATCAATAAGCCATTTTACCCTGGCTACTTCTGTACCAAACAGAAACCATTGCTGACCTTAGGCCCAGTAAAACTACACTTGAACCTTGTGGGAAAGCTATTCTTTGGTAAATATGCAAGGGACCTTTCAAACAAAACAGATACAGAACACAGCCAACCCCTGGTTGATTTGAATTTGTGCTGCAAAGAATGAAAAATCTCCCTAAATCTGACCGCATAGCCACATGACCTTTACTATATCCGTATGAATGGAGATGGAAAAACCAGACTATCAGTCTTAAATGGTGAGAGCCAATTTGTAAGATTGTTGTGGGTGTGAAGGGCACCCACAGGTGCAAGTAATTCCTAATGGCCAATAGCAGCAACTAAATGCTTAGCCAAAGTGTTTTTTTTCCCCTCTGAGACACTATTTTCACCCTTGCTCGACAGAAAGCCTTGACAAAGAAATTAGTGGGTCAGAAAACTTAAAAACCCACCAAGGAATTTGAACTTAGCTTTTTCTTTGTCAATGAAAGGATCTCCATTCAAGAACTGAAGAACATCCTTGAAAGGGGAATGGAGCAGCTAAAATTAAACTGAGGTAATCTTTATCACAAAACAAAGAAAGGAAACATTAGTGGTTTAATTTCCTGCATTTAGTCATTTAGCATTGAAAGGCCAGGACGTTTGGTTTTGTTTCTTATTCTTACACTCACTACTTTTCTCCTGCTTGTTTTTGTTCATTATCCTGCATTTCCTTTTTTTCTCTCCCTCAGCCTATACACACTTTGTTCTTCACTGAATGAAAGTCTAGTTGGTTGTAGCCGAGGTCTGATTCTTGGGTCAACTGCAATGAAGGCGATTTGAACAGTGTTTCTTTTAAGTCTATAGTGTACCACAAATGCTTACATGTGTAACTGCAGCATTAGTAGGTTTGCACATTGTTAGATAGAGGTCGTGATTTCAAGAAGTGAATAGCTGAGTCAGAGTTATTTGAAACTTTAAATGGCCACCAAACCTATAGTATTTTACTTACTCAATGTAATTTATTATTCTTCGCATATCTTACATAAGGCCGTCAGAGCAACAAGGAACTCAAAAAGGCACATCACTTCAAAATTTATTCTTTCGAAAAGTATAACCTAACGATCACGACCATATCCAGGTTTATTTCATAGTCATCAGAGCCATGCTTAGTGCTTACTTGTATCATTCTACTGTGCAAATATTTAATACGACCACAGGTAGTTATTCTTACAATGTGTACCATTGGATGGTGCAAAAACAAGAGAGTGTGTGAGTTGAATTATATTGAGATGTCAGTGTTCACTATTGTTTTGAACAGGTAAGATAGTTACATATTCCAAGAAAAATGATCCCCAAATGTGAGTTCTCTATTTCCATTTCTGTGCGAGTGGATGTGCTGCAGGTATCTCAGCACAGTATTCCTGCTCAGAATCAGCACTCTCAGGAGGTTTGGTCTCTTTTCTGATCGATCCTGACTGGCAATACTTTTCTTCACCATCTAGTTATTAATATTTGCTGAAAAACTGGGGAGCACCTGAACATAATCGTGCACAAACACGTAGACAGGTGCGCACACACATACATGGTGGAATCTTCTGCACTTAGTACCCGCAGGAACGGCAGGACCACTTGAGGGTTGGGTACCCAATTTACTAATTGGCGCAACTTACCGAGGCCTTTCCCAGAGCAACGGCATTATCATCCCTCCTTTGGTTCCCTGACCAATTGGGGAGGCTGGGTGGGATGACATGCCTAAACAAGCAATGAAGGATCTCTATTTAAAGGGAGCCCCGGCAGAGCTCCATAATTGCAGCAGTGAGTGCAGCATTTAAGATATCAGTGGGAAGGAGGAAACTGCTGCAGGATGGAGGCAAAACATGTAAAGGCTGCCTTCCCACCCATCTCCTCCCACCCAAATGTCAAGACTCATTCCTGGAGGTCATGTTGGATGCAGTCAAGGCCAGGAGAGAAGTTCTCTTCCCTGAGGACAGCAGGAGGAGACCAGCCTCACTCGGCAGGTGTGGCTGCAAGTAGCAGAGGCAGTGAGCAGCCAAAGTGTGGTGCCTAGGACTTGGATACAGTGCAGAAAAAAGTTTAATTACCTCATTAGGTCTGGCAATATATTCAATGTCACGATCTGCACAATGGCAATTTGGAACCCTCTTTCACCTACTTGCAGCGCTAACTCATGTCTTACATCTCCCACAGGGGCATTGATGGTCCTGATGGAGGAGATGAGTGGGGTGCCTGAGGAGTGTTCAGAGGAGGACCAGCACTTTGAGAATGCACTGTCACATAACTCCTGAGTATCCTCTACCAGTGCAGATACACACACCTCAGTGGGTTTTGCATTATAGATAGGTAGGGTGGCACATGGAGAGAAGCACATCACATGTGAACAGGAGCAGGTGCTGGAGATGAGGCCAACATTGGAGAATCCCTGTCAGAGACTGCAAGACATGGCAAACTCGGCTCAGCTGAATACAAATGCTGCGCCTTGGGGGTTATCCACTAAAAGAGCACTTGTGGAACAGCTATGGGAAATGTATGTGCAGCTGTCAGCATTTCCAGAAGCATTGAGCACCCTTGCACAGACAACTGAGGAGTCCATCTCTGGCCTGAATGTCATGATTTCTCAGGCAAATGTGCTGATGACCGTCTCCATTGAAAGAGTGGCCAACCTCATGGCAGGTTGGGGCAGGTCACCGAGCGCATGCTGGCTCACACCAGAACATCGGTCAAAGAATCGTCTTGATGGCTGAACGCCACACTCAAGTGCTTTCTTGCCCTTAGTTAGCAGGGAAATGTAGGTTGGGCCCAAGAGGGAAGATGGAGAAAGGGCACATGGCAATAGGGGATCTTCTCAAGGTGCTCCCACTTCTTGGCCCTTGTCCTCCTCCCCACAGACAAATCCGCAAGCGCTGCCTCCTGTCTTGATGACTGAGTCTGCCCCTGTCTTTGGCAGCCTCCCAAATGCAGAGGATGTCTTCCATGGGCATCTCGTGTTAGAGCAGGGGAACAGCCTGTCTCCAGCTCAGTTGAAGCCAAAGGAGTAACACCACGTAGAAGTAATAGAAAATGTCATGCAGGCCCCCATCTGCCAAGAATGAGGCATATTAATTTTGTCATATGAACATTGATTTTAAACTGTTGCTGGAGTGAAAAAAGAACGTGTTAAAAAAATCACCAGATACTTGGCTGGAAAAGCATTTGCATGCTAACAGACAGTGCTTGGAGAGACAAAGGACTACTCCCTGATCTACTTAACCCAAAATGGACTGTGATCACCAGACATTGAAGGTGAGGATGCTCACATTCCAAGATGACTGCTAAGATGGCAGAATCCACAAACAGAAGTGGTCAAACCAGCTAGTCACATGACTAACCTGCTGGGCAACTTGTTTTTTTTTAAATTGTGCCACCGAGAAAGGCAGAAGACTGTTTGAACTGGAACCTGGAACAAGGAAGCCTCTCTCTCTCTCGCTTTCTCCCAAGCCACCGGACCCACGGAAGACACATAAACCTCGAGAAAAAAAGACTCCGACATCGAAACAAGTTGAAGCATGCACTGGGCCCCAAAGAATTGCAAGTCTGACCAGCAACCAAAGACTTCACAGCAAACTCAAAGGACAGTAAAACAGAAACCCAGCTATTGCATCAAACTTTTCCCCTTTATTCTTTCCTACTTTTTCTGTCTCTATTTGCGTGTGTGTTTATCGCGTATGCATGCTAGTGTGATCGCGTCGTATATTCGTAGTTGGTAACCGGATTAGAGTTTAAGATTAATAAATGTCTATCTTTCTTGTTTAAAATCTAAGAAAACCTGTCTGAATTGATTTCTTTGCATTGCAATTGGAAAGCGGTGAACAAGGATTCACTAAGGGGGAGCTAAAACATGATGTTTTTTTAAAAAATTAAAACCTGTTACGATTAAACCAGGCAAAGGCTGAGAGGGACCACCCTAGACCCCTTCTCACCTGGTCGTAACAAAAACATAGGAGGAAGACATCTTAGTTCGCAAGGGGATTCAGTCGGGTGATTATTGCAATGTTCCTGTTCCATTTGTGCTTTTTATTTAAAGGAAAGAATTAGTTCGTGTGAACTACTCATTGTCATGGTCCCTACTCTGTTGCATCCCCTATGGACCCTTGTTAGTTTAATTCTGATGAATGGAGTGATCACCCTTTGTGAGGAGTGCTGGGTGACTGTAGGCAGGAGGTTTGGTAACGGGGGGTGGTGGGGTGGGGATGAGAAAAATGTTTGACAGTGTCTCGATGGAAAACTTGCAATGCTTCCACCGAAGCATGCCTAGAAGAGCCTGTCTCGGGCTTGTCTGACAGGCAGGTCCACAGTTTCAGACACAATGGCACATCAGGCTCCTCCTACTCTTCCTCTGAGTATGCCAAGTGCTCTCAAACTTCCGTTGGCCCCAGTTGCACTCCTCTCAGCAGTGCCATGTTGTGAAGGACACAGCAGACCACAACAATCATGGAGACCCTTACTGGGGCATATTGAAGGGCACTTCCAGATCTGTCAAGGCAGCAGAACCTTATTTTGACCAAGCCATTGACTTGCTCTATTGTCGTCCTGCTGGTGACATGGCTCCTGTTATGACTGTCCTGTGCCTCTGTGGTGAATTCCTCACTGGTGTCATCAGCCAGGTCTTATCTCCCAGCAGTCAACTGTTGAGGCTGTCTGGTGGAGAGAACACCTGAGGAACCCAAGACTGCTGAAGGATGAAAGAGTCACGGCAGCTCCCTGGATACCTGGCGCAGACTTGCATTGCGTTCTTGTGTCGGTCACAGACCAGCTGCACATTAAGGGATGTGGAAGCCCTTCCGATTAATGAAGATGCCTAGTTGGTCTGATGGTGCAGTCCATCATCTGTTGGGACCTGTGGAAAACCTGCGAGTGACGTAATGCCGACAGCCCTCTGGGTTTGATTGGCCTCACCTGTTTCAAAGTGAATATAGTTGGAAGACTTCTCAAACAAGGCAACAGGGGCCTAACTGATGCAGTTGTGGCCTGCAAATTATGAGATCCTACAGATGTAACCAACAGATCCCTAAAAGTACCAGGATGCAAAGAAATTGAGGGCTGTCATCACCTTGACAGCTATGGGAAATGTGTGGCCAGTTGGTCCTCTTGGGCGGAGGTCTTCTTCCAAAAGGCTGCAGATGTCTGTGACTACCTGCTGCAAGAGCCTGAGCCTTCTGAGGCACTGTTATTCAAAGAGGTCAAGGAAGCTGACCCTTGGCCTATACACCCTGTGCTTGTGGTATCGCTCCTTCAAAGTGCTCTTCTGTGTCCATCTCCTCTATTTCGTGCAACTGCATGTGGCTACGGAGAAGACAGCTGCTGCTGTTGTTGGAGTTGCCGCCCCTGTCACTGTGGCTGGTGGGATGGAGCAAGCTGCACCTCCTCCTCAGAGGTCCAAGCAAATGCAGAATATGTAGCCCCTAAGTTACAGGGACGTCTCGCAGGCAATAAGGTAAGATTACCCTCAGTAGAGTCCAAGGCACTTAACAGTAGTTGGACAAAGTTGCTGATCCCAACAAAATGAGTGAATTTAGGCAGAAAGAACTGCTCGTGTCAGCTCTAGCCTTGCACTGTGGCTGACCACAGGCTTGCTGATTTCAGCCTTTAATCTGTTTGTATCAGGTCAGTTTCACTCAATAATGAGTTTCTGCTGTACACACACCTTCTCCAACCTGGCAAGGTAGACACAGCATGGATCCCATGCGCTAGCTGGCAAAGAATGAGTCCAGGGCTAAAAAAGCTCTTCACTGCCTTTTTAATTGTTTTCCCACCAAATCCAAAAGGATCCAGGGGAAATCTGGAAAAGGAAACGGCGCTTCTCCTTAGTGCCAAGGTGTGCTCGTAACCCCAGCCAGTGCCCTTCCTAGGTGTTGTCTCAGTGGCAGAAGAATGAGGGAAACCAGAATGATATGCTGGATAGAGGAGTTTCCTGAGATTTCACCTAAGCAGAAAAAAAAGGCTAGAGTATAAAAAAATTACCTTGGCTTGTGTTGTGTTGGACAAGATTAAATAACTTAATTCTGAGCACTGTAGTCATTTTACAGCAATCTCTGAAGATTGCCTGTCAAAAGAAGAATGCTCCATATTGGAAAGTAAGCCAATGTCGTGATCAGTCATGTCTGAAGTAATGTTATATAATATCATCTATTATGATAAGCCCTGTCATTTCTCTTATTCCTACAAAATAAAACATTAATGCATAATCTTTTCCTTCCTCTATAATAATATATTCTGTATAACAGTTCATATTAAACTGCATTTCTTTCTGAGACCACAAATGCCAACAGCTGTTTTAAATTATACCAGATGTGAAATGATCCAGCAAAAATTGATTAAAGCCATCACAGCTACATTTCAAAGTTTTATATCTACCATATAAATATCTGTTTTAGCTTGGAAATAAAATCCTACCTTAGACAGTGTTTGTACCTTACCATGCATTAGGTTCTGTGAAAAACAATTCTTTAATGAGCAACAAACTACCTATGAGGTTAACATTATTTATAATCAGTTTAAATATTATGTTCTGTAACAAAATAGGACTCAACGGAGCTGGGACTAATGTCCTTGGGGGCAGCTTGCTAGTGCTGTTGGGGAGGGTTTAAACTAACTTGACAGGGAGATGAGAACCAGGAAATGGCATTAGAAATGAGAAATAAGGAGCACAAAGGATTGGGAGAGACAGATAGCACTACAGTAAGAAATAGTAAGTCATTACATTGGGCCAGACTAAGAGACAATGCAATAAATCTAAATTAGGTTTGCAATACATGCATGTGAATGCACACTGCATGGTTAATAAGGCTGGTGAGCTGCAAATGCAGATAGCCATTTGGGAATATGATGTCATAGCGATAATGGAAATGTGGCTCAAAAAAAAGACGGGACTGGATACTAAATATTTCTGGATGTAAGATGTTCACAAAAGATAGAAAAGGAAAGGAAGGAGGAGGGGAGGCAGTATTGATTACACAGAATATTACAGTGCTGGAGAGAGAGGAGGTCCTGGAGGGGCAAGGACAGAATCCATTTGGTTATAGTTAAGAAACAATAGAAGTACCATTACATTGCTGGGCCTCTTCTATAGGCCATGACCAACCACTATTAGAAAAGATATAGAGGAGCAATTTTGCTAGGAAATTACAGAGTGGTGCAAAAACTATACAGCAGTAATAATGGAGGACTTGAATTATCTTAATGTAGACTGGGATAGTAATAGTGTAAAGGGCAGAGAGGGGAGAAAAGTTTCTGAAGTGTGTTCAGGAGAATATTCGAGATCAATATGTTTCCAGCCCAACGAGGAAGGCGGCATTGCTGGATCTGGTTCTGTGGGATGAGGTGGGTCAAGTGGATCAAGTGCTAGCAGGGGAATATTTAGGGAACAGTGATCATAAGGTTTTAATTAGCAGTGGAAAAGGGCAAGGAGCAATTGAGGGTCAATTTCAGTGCGATGAGAATGGATCTGTCCCAAGTAAATTGGAATCAAAGATTAACCGGCAAAGCTGCAACACAACAATGGCCTGCCTTCAGAGGAGATTGTTCAGGTAGAGTCAATGTACATTCCCACAAGGGGAAAAGGTAGCGCAACCAAAGCCAGAGCACTCTGGATGATGAAAGAAATAGAGAATAAGATGAAACAGAAAAAGGGTGCATTTGACAGATATCAGGTTGATAACACAAGTAAGAACCAGAATGAATATAGGAAGTTCAGAGAGCAGTGAAAAAGTAAACAAGAGATACAAAGAGAGAATATGACAAGAAACTGGCAGCTGGCATAAAAGGGAATCCAAATGTCT
The DNA here is from genome assembly GCF_036365525.1 of Heterodontus francisci. NCBI lineage: Eukaryota > Metazoa > Chordata > Chondrichthyes > Heterodontiformes > Heterodontidae > Heterodontus > Heterodontus francisci. Next base: position 66,396,993 of record NC_090372.1, on the reverse strand, counting down.
TCTATAGGCATATAAATTGTAATAGGATAGTAAGAGGAGGGGTGGGGCATATTAGGGACCAAAAAGGAGATCTATACATGGAGGCAGAGGGCATGGCTGAGGTACTACATGTGGAACTTGCAACTGTCCTTACAAAGGAGGAAGATGCCACCAAAGCCATAGTGAAAGGAGATAGTTAAGATACTGGATGAGCTAAAAATTGATAGAGAGGAGATATTAAAAAGCCTGTCTGTACTTAAAAGTTGACAAGTCACCAGGATCGGATGGGATGCATCCAAGGATGCTGAGGGAAGTAAGAGTGGAAACTGTGGAGGCACTGCTCATAATCTGCCAATCCTCCTTATAGATGGGGGTGGTGCCAGAGGACTGGAGAATTGGAATTGCTACAGCCTTGTTCAAAAACAGGTGTAAGGATAAACCCAGCAACTGCAGGCCTGTCAATTTAACCTTGGTGGTGGGAAAGCTTTTAGAAAGGATAATCTGGCACAAAAATAACAGCCACTTGGACAAGTGTGGATTTATTAAGGAAAGCGAGAATAGATTTGGTAAAGGCAATTTGTGTTTAACTAACTTGATTGAGTTTTTTGATGAGGTAACAGAAAGGGTTGATGAGGGTAATGCAGTTTATGTGGTGCACGTGGACTTCCAAAGGCGTTTGATAAAGTGCCACATAACAAGATTGTCAGCAAAGTTAAAGCCCATGGAATAAAAGGGACAGCGGCAGCATGAATATGAATTTGGCTGTGTGACAGGAAACGAAGAATTGTGGTGAACGGTTGTTTTTTGGACTGTAGGAAGGTATAGGAACATAGCAGCAGGAGTAGGTCAGTCAGCCCATCGAGCCTGCCCCGCCATTCAATGTGATCATGGCTGATCATCCACTTTAATACCTTTTTCCCACACTATCCTCATATCCCTTTATGTCATTTGTATTTAGAAATCTGTCAATCTCTGCTTTAAACATACTCAATGACTGAGTTTCCAAAGCCTTCTGGGGTAGAGAATTCCAAAGATTCAGAACCCTCTGAGTTAAGAAATTTCTCCTTATCTCTGTCTTAAGTGGCTCCCCACTTATCTTGAAATGATGTCCCCTGGTTGTAGACTCCCCAACTTGGGGAAACATCTTAACTGCATCTACCCTGTGTACCTTTTAAGTATTTTGTAGGTTTCAATTAGATCACCTCTCATTCTTCAAAACTCTAGAGAATACTGGACCAGTTTCCCCAATCTCTCGTTGTAGGACAGTCCCGCCATACCGGGAACAAGTCTTCGTTGCACTCCCTCTAAGGCAATAATATCCTTCCTAAGGCAAGGGGACCAAAACTGCACACAGTACTCCAGGTGCAGTCTAACCAAGGTTCTATACAATTGAAGCAATACTTCACAATCCCTGTGCTCAAATCCTCTTGTGATAAAGGCTAACATACCATTAGCCTTCCTAATTACTTGCTGCACCTGCATGTTAGCTTTCAGTGACTTATTGACAAGGACACCCAGGTCCCTTTGTACATCTACACTTTCTAATCTCTTAACATTTAAGAAATACTCAGCACATCTATTCCTCCTACCAAAATGGATAACCTCACATTTTTCCACATTATATTCCATCTGCCACGTTCTTGCCCACTCATTAAGTCTGTCCAAATCCCCTTGAAGCTGCTTTACACCTTCCTTACAACACACATTCCCAGCTAGTTTGGTGTCATCCGTGAACTTAGAAATATTACATTTGGTGCCCATATCCAAATCATTGACATATATTGTGAAAAGCTGGGGCCCAAGCACTGAGCCTGTGGTACCCCACTCGTCACAACCTGCCAATGTGAGAAGGACGCATTTATTCCTACTCTCTGCTTTCTGCCTGTTAACCAATCCTTAATCCATGCCATACATTACCTCCTATCCCATGTGCTTTAATTTTGCTAACCAATCTCCTGTGGGGGATGTTACGACCTGATGAGAAAGAGGTATAGGGTTTCCTTTCAGCCTTCACCTGGTCTTACTGTAACAGGGTTTAATGTTAAACACACTGTTTTTAGCTCCCCCTTGGTGAATCCTCATTCACCACTTTCCAATTATAAGGCAAAGAAACCAGCACAAACAGGCTTTCTTACGTTTAAAGAAGAAGAGTTGAAATTTATTAAACTTAAACTCTAATTTGGTTAATGCACCTCACGCTAGCATGCATACGTGATACACACATGCAAACAGAGACAGAAAAGAGCAGAAGGAAAATAAAGTGGAAAAGTTTGAGGCAATATCTGAAGAGTCTTTGTTACGGTTCTTTGAGCTCACTGTAAAGTCCTTGATTGTAGGTAGATCTTGGTTTTCGTTGGGGCCCAGTATTCTTCTTAAACCTTGTTCGCTGAAGGAGACTTTTCTCTCTTGGGGTTCATGTGTCTTCAGTGGATTCAGAGGCTTGTGAGAAAGAGATGGGAGCAGACAGGAGAGATCTTCTCAGTCCAGGAGCAAACAGACTTTCTGCCCAAACTGTTTGTACAAATTCAAAAATCTCAGGTTGCCCAACAGGTTAGTCATGTGACTAGCTGGTTTGACCATGTCCGTTTGTATATTCAGCCATCTTAGCAGTCAACCTGGAATACGAGCTCCCCCACCTTCAATATCTGGTGATGAAAAGTCTATTGTGGGTTGAATGTGTCAGGGAATGGCTGCTTTGACCTTCCAATCACTGTCTGTTAATATGCAAATGTCTTTTCCAGCTACGGCTGATCTGTTTAACAAGTTGTTTATTCACTCCAGTAACAGTTTAAAATCAATGTTCATGACAAAATTAATGTGCCTCATTCTTGGCAGGTGGGGCCTAGCATGACAGGGACTTTATCAAAAGCCTTCTGAAAATCCAGGTGTACCACGTCCACCAACTCCCCTTTGTTAATTCTGTTAATAACATCCTCAAAAAACTCCAACAGGTTCAGCAAACATGATTTTCCATTCATAAATCCATGTTGACTATGCCCAATCAGATCATTATTATCCAACTGTCCATTTATCACATCCTTTAGAACTGATTCTAGCATTTTCCCTACTACTGATGTAAGGCTAACTGGTCTGTAATTTCCTGTTTTCTTTCTCCCTCCCTTCTTAAATAGTGGGGTGACATGTGCGACTTTCTAATCTGTAGGAACCGCTCCAGAACCTATCGAATTTTGGAAGATGATCACCAATGCTTCCACCATCTCCGTAGCTACCTTGTTCAACACTCTGGGATGTAGAATATCAGGTCCTGGGGACTTATCAACCTTCAGCCCCATTAATTTCTTCAATACAACCTTCTTACTAATAGTAATTTCCTTCAATTCCTCATTCCCCCTAATCCGTTGGATCTCCAGTTCTGGGAGATTTCTTGTATCTTCCTCAGTGAAGACAGACACAGAGTAATCATTTAGCTTCCCAGCCATTTCTCTATTCCCCATTATAAGTTCTCCTGACTCTGCCTGTAATGGATCCACATTTGTCTTAGCCAAACATTTCCTTTTTACATATCTGTAGAAGCTTTTACAGTCCGTTGTTATATTTTTTGCAAGCTTACATTCATATTCTATTCCCCTTTTCTTTATCAGTTTCTTCATCCTCCTTTGCTGTATTCTAAAATCCTCCCAATCCTCAGGTTTACTACTACTTCTGGCAACTTTATAGGCCCTTTCTTTTAATCTTATACAATCCTTAACATCCTTTGTTATTCACAGTTGACTGCCTTTACTTTTGGGGTTTTTGTGCCTTGAAGGAATGTCTCGTCACTGTAAACTATGTAATATTTCTTTAAAGACTATCCATTGCCCATGTACTGTCATACCTTTTAATGTATTTTCCCAATCCACCTCAGCCAACATACCTTCATAATTTCCTTTGTTCAAATTTAACACGCTGGCTTCAGATTGAACTACCTCACTTTCAAACATAATGTAAAATACTACCATAATGTGGTTACTCATCCCTAAAGATTCTTTCACAACAAAATTATTAATTAGCCCTTTCTCATTATATAATACTAGATCTAAAATAGCCTGTTCTCAAGTCGGTTCCTCAACATACTGCTCTAGAAAACCATCCCTAACACACTCTAGAAACTCGTCCTCCACAGTATTAGTGCTCATTAGGTTTACCCAGTCTATATGCAGATTGATGTCACCCACGATTACTGTATTACCCAAGCCACATGCTTCCCTTTCCTCCTGATTAATACCATGCCCCACACTACCACTACTATATACAGCGGATTTCCCCGGGGAAATCTAGGAAAACTAGGAACACTGGTTTTCTTGATATATATTAATGACCTGGACTTGTGTGTACAGGCACAATTTCAAAATTTGCAGAAGACACAAAACTCGGAAGCATTGTGAACCGTGAGGAGGAGAGTAAAAGACTTCAAGAGGATATAGTCCAGCTGGTGGAAAGGGCGCACACATGGCAGATGAAATTTAATACAGAGCAGTGCAAAGTGATACATTTTATTAAGAAGAACAAGGAGAGGAAATATAAAATAAGGAGTATAATTCTAAAGGGGGTGCAGAACCAGAGACATGTGGGCTTATGTGCATAAATTGTTGAAACAGGCAGGGCAGTTTGAGAAAGTGATTAATAAGGCATCCGGGATCCTGGGCTTTATAAATAGAGGCATAGAGTACAAAAGCAAGAAAGTTATGATGAACCTTTATAAAACGTTGATTTGGCCTCAACTGGAATATTGTGTCCAATTCTGGGAACCGCACTTTAGGAAGAGTGTGAAGGCTTTAGAGAAGGTTCAGAAAAGATTTACGAGAATGTTTCCAGGGACGAGGGACTTCAGTTATGTACGTAGACTGGAATAGCAGGCATTGTTCTCCTTAGAGAAGGTTGAGAGGATATTTGATAGAGATGTTCAAAATCATGAGGGATCTAAACAGAGTAGGTAAAGACAAACTGTTCCCATTGGCAGAGGTGTCGAGAACCAGAGGACACCAATTTAAGCTGAATGGCAAAAGAACCAACGTCAACATGAGGAAAACTGTTTTAAGTTCTGGGATGCACTGCCTGATAAAGTGGTGGGGGCAGATTTAATCGTGGCTTTTAAAAGGGAATCGGATAAGTACCTGGAGAGAGAGAATTTGCAGAGCTACGGGGAAAGGGCAAGGGAGTAGAACTAGTTAAATTGCTCTTGCAGAGAGCCAGCATGGACACAACAGGGTGAATGGCCTCCTTTCTCTGCTGTAACCATTACATAATTCTATAACAATAGTCAATTTTTTGAAAGGATCATCTAATAATTGTTAGAAAGTGTTTGCATCCAATAGGGAAAAAATATTATGGGAAAATGCTTATGGGACAAAAGAAAGATAGGAAATCTGAGGTAAGCATGTTTTTTGAGCTATAGGCCTAAGAACCAAATTAACAAATGCTTAAACGCTTACTTGACTGTTGTTCAGTAGATTTCTTACAAAATTATTTACAAATTGTTTTCAGAGGCCATACCTCACTTCCCCACCCCAACAAACATAGGGATTGAATTTCTTTAGAGATTCTGCCGATCTTCTGCTGTAATGTCTATAATTTATGCTGTTTCTCCAGATATTCCACAGATCCGATGTAAAAGTACTGTAATGTCATGTGAACCTTGCAATGGAGGCTTATTTGTATACCTTCTCCTTAGTATTATAACTACTGCCCTCTGGTTTTGCAAAGGATTGTGTTTTTTTTCTGGCAGATAAATAACTGCTTAAAGTAAATATTATGTATACACAGTGCCCTCCATAGTTGCAACCTGTCCATGGAATAATACATTTCAAATTACTCATAGGGACTCAAAAACCATATGTATTCTGAAAACAATTTTCATTGGAATTGCCAACTAGATTGAAGTAAAGTTAGGTTGAGTGCATCCCTTACCTCATTTAATCTATGCATTACATTCTGTGTGTTGGGAGGATGGGTGAGAGAGAAACACACAGACAGCAGGAATTATCAAGCAAATACATGTGCAATTGTCCATGGACACAAAGAATTTCCATAAAAGGAAAATCTGAAGTTTTATGCTTAAAATGCAAGTGGAATAATGCACAATAAGAGAAGCTACGTTCAGCAAATGAGCTGTGTAAACAAAATACTCAAAGACATTTTAGAATCATAGAAAGTTTAAGGCACAGAAAGAGGCCACTTAGCCCAGTGTCTGTGCCGGACGAAAAACGATCCACCTATTCTAATCCCACCTTCCAGCATTTGGTCCATAGCCCTGCAGATTATGGCACTTGAGGTGCATATCCAGCCTCCTTTTGAATGAGTTGAGGGTCTCTGCCTCAACTACCCTTTCAGGTAGTGAGTTCCAGGCTATCACCACCCTCTGGGTGAAATTTGTTTTCCTCATCTCCCCTCTAATCTTTCTACCAATCACTTTAAATGCCCCCTCATCACTGACCTCTCTGCCACGGTGAATAGACCCTTCACCTCCACTCTATCCAGGTCCCTCAAAATTTTATTAACATTTCAATCAGATCTCCCCTCAGCCTTCACTGTTCCAAGGAGAACAACTCCAGCCTATCCAATCTTTCCTCATAGCTGTATTTTTCCAGTCCTGGCAACATCCTTGTAAATCTCCCCTGTACCCTCTCTCATGCAATTACATCCTTTCTGTGATGAGGTGACCAGAACTGCATACAGTACTCAAGTTGTGGCCTAGCCGATGCTTTATACAGTTCCAGCATAATCTCGCTGCTCTTATATTATATACCTCGGCTAATAAAAGAAAGGATTCCATACGCCTTCTTAACTATCTTATCAACCTGTCCTGCTACCTTCAGGGATCTGTGGACATTCACTCCAAAGTCCCACACTTTCTCTACTCTTCTCAGTATTTTCCCATTTATCGTGTATTCCTTTGCCTTGTTTGACCCCCCCTAAATGCATCACCTCACACTTCTCCAGGTTGAATTCCATTTGCCACTTTTCTGCCCATCTGACCAGACCATCAATATCTTCCTGCAGCTTACAGCTATCCTCCTTGCTATCTACCACACGGCCAATCTTTGTGTCGTCTGCAAACTTCTTGATCATGCCCCCTACATTTACGTCCAAATCATTAACAAAGACCACAAAAAGCAGGGGACCCAGTACTTAGCCCTGTGGAACGCCACTGGAAACAGCCCTCCAGTCGCTAAAACACCCGTCAACAATTACCCTTTGTTTCCTGCCACTAAGCCAATTTTGTATCCACCTGGCTGCATTTCCCTGGATCCCAAGGGATTTAATTTTTTTAGCCAGTCTGCCATGTGGGACCTTGTCAAAAGCCTTGCTAAAATCCATGTAGACCACATCAACTGCACTACCCTCATCTATCTTCCTGGTTACTTCTTCAAAGAATTCAATCAAGTTGGTCAAACAAGATCTTCCCTTAACAAATCCATGTTGGCTATTCTTGATTAACCTGTGCCTTTCTAAGTAACAGTTTATCCTGTGTCTCAGAATAGGTTCCAATAATTTGCCCACTACTGACTGACTGGCCTGTAATTATTTGGTCTATCCTTCACTCCCTTTTTAAACAGAGGTACAACATTAGCAGTTTTCCAATCCTCAGGGTCCACATCTGTATCCAGTGAGGACTGGAAAATGGAAAAAAGAGATTAAGTATATTGCATATCAACCTTATGAACTAACAGGCAGTGTGTAGTCTTTGTATGTTAAGGAGTTCCAGACATGTTGACAATAAAGTCTCAACTATTAAATAAAATTAAATAGAATTTACAGTACTGAAACAGGCTATTCAGCCCAACTGGTCTCTGTTGGTGTTTATTCTCCAAACTAGCCACCTTGCACTCTATCTATCTAACCCAATCAGCATATCCTTCTAAAATGCAGTGAAACGAAGTCAAAATGTACTTATTTCCAAGGGAAGGAAGCAGTAGATGAAACACCCAAAGTGCAAGGGAAAATTTGAAGGATATTGTTGACTAAGCTGAAACACGTGCCCATTGTTCTTAGGGCTATCTAGTTATGTACAGAAATCCCACCCTGTTTATTCAGCCTTTTTCCTTTTTGTCTCTGCAGCCTTGAAGCCAACAGCTAATCCCACTTATTCTGAAAGTAATAGATTAACAACTGCTCTTCAACAGGAAGATGCACGAGTCACATCTTCCACTAACTGATGATGGGAAAGGTCCACCAAAGAATTTTGTAAATTCGTGTTCAGTGATTGTACAAGGAAACGTTACCTCCTCCACAAGAAGCTGTGCATTCAGAACGAACAATAGCCCATGTGTAATTGTGTTTTGGAGCTGCTTTATCCTCAGTCTGCAGTTTTGGCAAGGCATATTCCCATCCGATTCCTGGATTTTTGCCCTGAAGTAGTATCTGGATAAATAAAATCAAGGTTGGAAAAATGTTTTCATCACCTCATCTTCTATCATGTTAAAAAAGGTTCACACTACAGCTTAATCAAACAAATAACCTTATTAAACAGTCGCCAAAAATGGAATTAACTTTTTCCATTCATCAATGTTTTGCGCCTTGGCTCAGAGCAGCAGTCCTTTATCACATTAAAACATACCTGAATGCAACAAACCACAACAAAACCTTTTCCAATATTAGTTCACACAGTGCTTTTACAACTCAGCGAGAGTCTTTTTTAACAGTAGCAAGTAACGCTTTACGTGGTATTCAGTGATTTGATTGTGCTATAAAAAATTTCTTGCAGAGGTGATGAGGCTGATATGAATTGTCCCTCCAACCCAAATAAAGAATGTCTGAAAGGAATCCTAAAGCTAAATTTTAATGCAGTTTCACTCCTTTTATTCCATTCTACTCCAGACTTGATTCATCAGAAGTGTGTCTAACCTCAACCTGCAATGCGTTGGAAGGATAGCATTTGAAGCAGAAGCCACAGTTTTCTGTAGAACTGGAAAATTATTTTCTGGCTTGAGAGTCTTGTTCACTACTGCTGCTTTTCTAAATGGCATGATTTATGTAAGACAGTGGCTGCTCCAACAATTCCATACACAAGTTCCCTGACTCAGCTGTGAAACCACAGGGAGGGTACAGATCAAGAAGAAATTTTCTTGATTTTAATACTAGTAAGTTTTGTATTCTCTCAGTTGAGACTTAAACACATAGCAGTGGACATGTATTTGTGACAGCAGCTCTCTGACAGGTGTGCATCTGGTAGCCTGATATGAAGCTGAAAATGCTTCTCTCTGTCTGAGATACTCGAACACGAAACCTATATATTTCAAATGAGTGTCTTTTTCAATATGCAGATGGTGCTATGCCTTTCTCAAGGTTTTATCCATGGATTCAGCTCGTCTTTAACTGGATAACACTTGAATGCCAAATGATGTGGCATTGTCCTTATTTTTTTGTATGGCACACCCCACTGTTCAAGAACTTTAGGTGTCCATGGGCTAACATCAATGTACTCTCTGCAGCCTAAAGTTCTAATACTTTTCAATATGTTTGGGAATCTTACAATGTTTAGTTTTGCTTAAATACAGATGGAGACACAACTAGCATGATGAATAATAAATAACAACAGAAAATTATGGAAATACTCAGCAGGTATGGCAGCATTTGTGGAGAGGAAAAAAAAGAAAAAAACTTGCATTTATATAGCGCCTTTCATTACCATTGGACATCCCAAAGTGCTTTACAGCCAATGTAGCACTTCTGAAGTGTACTCACTGTTGTAATGTAGCAAATGTGGCAGCCAATTTGCACACAGCAAGCCAGCACAAACAGCACGTGATAATGAACAGATAATCTGTTTTTATGATGTTGGCTAAGGGATAAATATCGGCCAGGACATCAGGGATAACCCTCCATGCTCTTCTTCCAAATAGCATCACAGGATCTTGTACATTCACCCAAGAGAGCAGACAGGGCCTCAGTTTAACTTCTCATCTGAACGACGGCACCTCCAATAGTGAAGCACTCCTTCAGTACTGCACTGGGATATCAGCCTTGATTTTTGTGCTCAAGTCCTGGAATGGGACTTGAATCCAAAACCTTCTGACTCAAAGGCGGGAGCACTACTCACTGAGCTACTGCTGACACAAAGTCAATGCCCTTTTGTTAAAAAGTTAACTTTGGTTCTCTCTCCACAGATGTTGCTTGACCTGCTAAGTATTTTCAACAGTTTTATTTCAGTTTCCTAAATCTCCACTATTTTGTTTTTGTTGTGGCATGACAATTTTACCCTTGATTTAAAATTTATGTGAATCTAAATGCTCATTTCAATTGACTACATTTGTCCTGAATGCACATGGCTATAAAAACATTCAATCATATTTATACTTCACAGATAGGGCTACACTGAGCTGTTACTTTGGTGGACAGCAAGTGTGGAATGAGGATGAATGAATGTGACAAGCTATATATGATTTGCTCTTTTCATTTCTTTGACTTACATAATTTAAACATATATGAATTCTACTAGCTTGGCTCAGTGCCAACACGCTCATCTCTGTGTTTGTAGGGCATGGGTTCAAACTTTGTCCTAATCTAAGATGACACCTATTGCAGTATTGAGGGGGAGCGGCATTGTTGGTGGTGCTATCTTTTAGATGGCATGCTAAATTAAAGCCCTGTCAGGCTGTTCAGGTGGACATTGAATAGACCCATGGGACTATTCAAATAAGACAGGAGAGTTGTCCTGGTCAATATTTATCCCTTACCCCATGCCAACCAAAACAGATTAACCAGTAATTAACATATTGCTGTTTTTGAAATTTTGCCACTAAATATGAGTTCTTTCTTTTTAGCTGATCTATGATGCTGTTCATAAATAAATAAATACTGACCAACTTTATTTGACTATTAAACTCTCATGGAATTGCATACAGTGAATCAAGAGTTGTGTTAGTACAGAATTACTTAAATGAACAGCATACCTGCAAGTGCTAGTTGGGATCATGTTGGATGGGCCTGTAGATTTTATTAGGTATAATTGATTCTGTTACAAGGTAAACTGTGAGAGTTTGTAATAAAAGAAGTGATGAATTTAATTACTCGTAAAAATTCCAACTCATTTATGTTAGTAAAGCAGAGATTGATGTAAGATGCAAGGGGTAATTTTATGATGGTCTGTTTCAAGTGCATTATCTTGCTAGATGGGACTATGAGTCATAGAGTATTCCTCATAATGCTATTACCCCCTCTGATTTGTGCTCCCAGTCAGCAAGAAAACATTCTGAGGGACAGGATTAATCTCCACTTGGAGAGGTAGGGATTAATCAGAGATAGTCAGCATGGCTTTGTCAGGGGGAGATCATGTCTAACTAACTTGATTGAACTTTTTGAAGCGATGACTCGATGTGTAGATGAGGGTAAAGCAGCTGAGGTAGTCTACATGGACTTCAGTAAGGCTTTTGATAAGGCCCCACATGGGAGATTGGTTAAGAAGATAAGAGCCCATGGGATCCAGGGCAATTTGGCAAATTGGATTTAAAATTAGCTTAGTGGCAGCAGGCAGAGGGTGATGGTCGAGGGTTGTTTTTGCAAGTGGAAGCCTATGACCAGTGGTGTATCACAGGGATCAGTGCTCGGACCCTTGCTGTTTGTCGTGTACATTAATGACTTAGACATGAATATAGGAGGTCTGATCAGTAAGTTCGCAGACGACATGAAAATTGGTGGTGTCGTAAATAGTGAGGATTACAGGACAAAATAGATGGGCTGGTAAGATGGGTGGAGCAGTGGCAAATGGAATTTAATCCTGAGAAGTGTGAGGTGATGCATTTTGGGAGGACTAACAAGGCAAGGGAATGGATGGTAGGACCCTAGGAAGTACAGAGCGTCAGAGGGAACCTGGTGTACTTGTCCATAAATCACTGAAGGCAGCAGCACAGGTAGATAAGGTGGTTAGGAAGGCATATGGGATATTTGCTTTTATTAGCCGAGGCATAGAATATAAGAGCAGGGAGGTTATGATGGAGCTGTATAAAACACTAGTTAGACCACAGCTGGAGTACAGTGTATAGTTCTGGGCACCACACTATAGGAAGGATGTGATTGCACTGGAGAGGGTGAAGAGGAGATTCACCAGGATGTTGCCTGGGCTGGAGCATTTCAGCTATGAAGAGAGACTGAAAAGGCTAGGGTTGTTTTTCTTAGAGCAGAGAAGGCTGAGGGAGGGGGACATGTTTGAGGTATACAAAATTATGAGGGGCATTGATAGGTTAGATAGGAAGAAACTTTTTCCCTTAGTGGAGGGGTCAATAACCAGGGGGCATAGATTTAAGGAGGTTTAGAGAGGATTTGAGGAAAAAAAATTTCTCCTAGAGGGTGATTGGAATCTGGAATGCACTGCCTGAAGAGGTGGTAGAGGCAGGAACCCTCACAACATTTAAGAAGTATTTAGATGAGCACTTGAAACGCCATAGCATACAAGGCTACGGGCCAAGTGCTGGAAAATGGGATTAGAATAGTTAGGTGCTTGATGGCCGGCACAGACACAATGGGCCGAATGGCCTGTTTCTGTACTGTATAATTCTATGACTTTATGACATGAATTGCCCCGTGCTGTATGTACAGATATGTTTAAATGTATAATTAGTTAAAGTGATTAGCTAATGAAATTTAGTGAGAAAGACAAATGTGATGAGTAATTTATTAATTTGGTAAAGTTCTGAATGAGTTAATAAAACATGGATGAAATGAAGTATGTGCAATTTGGTGGGAGGGACTGTATATTATTGCATTTGAAAAGATTCAAAATGGTTGGAAGTAAAAATGCACTGAATGAGTAATAAAATTCAAACAAAAATGGAGAGTGAGGCTCTGCCACATGTGTTTAAATAATACATCTAGTCATCATTAATTATGAATTCAACACATATTAAATCATTTGTTTTACTTATGCTTGTTCCTAGCAGGGTGTCAGAGTAATCAAGGGCTTCAGGGTTGTGGACAGATAAATGAGTGATGGTATTAGGTGGTGGAAGAATAATTAACAAATATATATAAAAAATGGAAGGCCAGCCACAACATTCCATGCAGTAACTATTATACAGGTATGTGCACTGCTGCAACAGATAACCAATCATATATTAGAAATCAAATAACGTTACAAGCCAACATGCAATTTGCTGTTCTATATTATTGCAATTCAATCTTCTGACCACTGTGTGGCTCTGCAGAAAAATCTTTCATGCAGGCAATTTGTAACAACGGCCTTTTGTATATTGTTTGGTGAAGATAATTCAGAAGAATAGCTGCTTTATAAATGATATTCGAAGTGCCAATCTCTGTGCATATTTCTAGAGAACAGTAAAAACTGTGAAGGAATTAGCCAGTGAGGATTCCAGTAGAGTGCCAATGATGGGTGAACTATTCCTCATTCTGCTGAATGCAGTTAGAGCTTGAAAATATATTCAGTAGCCTTAGTTTAGTTTAGTTTAGAGATACAGCACTGAAACAGGCCCTTCGGCCCACCGAATCTGTGCCGACCATCAACCACCCATTTATACTAATCCTACACTAATTCCATATCCCTGCCACATCCCCACCTGTCCCTATACTTCCCTACCACCTACCTATACTAGGGGCAATTGCTAATGGCCAATTTACCCATCAACCTGCAAGTCTTTGGCATGTGGGAGGAAACCGGAGCACCCGGAGGAAACCCACGCAGACACAGGGAGAACTTGCAAACTCCACACAGGCAGTACCCAGAATTGAACCTGGGTTGCTGGAGCTGTGAGGCTGCGGTGCTAACCACTGTGCCGCCCTTCTTGTGCATCTACAACTGAATAAATCACTTTCATTCCAGTGAATGGAACCACCCCCCAAAGCCCATTCATCAGGTATTTTCTGAAGATGTATGGCAGATGGCAGGGTCTAATGCCATCCATAGCGGCACTATCAGAGAGGCTTTCTCTGTAATGTAGAGCATCCTGGAGTGAATGGCTGTTCCAGGACCTCCTGTGCACACGCTATTAAATAGAAGAAGCCTCCTAACTGATGACTCCATGAATTTATGGAGGAATGATCATCTGGGGCTATATAACCTGCTGGTTGTGAATCAGTAGAAGTTTCCAGATCTCCTGTGATGCTGCCTGATGAGCCTGACTTCCCAGGTTGGTTGCATTTCATCCTCCTCTATAAATATATGATTAAGAAGGGGAATTCCTATCCGGTAAAACATTTCCCTCTTCATTTTAGGGAACAATTCCCCAAAAAAGAAACCGTCTTAAGGCAGACATCGAAATAAAGCTCGGAACCTTGAAACAAAGAGAGAAAAAAAAGTAAAATTAACTTCAAATCAGTCCCAAGTAAAGTTATGACTCTTGTTGTGAAAGTGACTTTGTTTTGTCAAATATTTTTTAAAAGGAATTTGTAGTTAAGATAAATAAATGCTTTTAATCAATGGGACAGTGAGAGCCAGATTGGCAACAGTGTTGCTGTTTGTCACATGGGTTGGGGTAAAGATGAGCAGAAACCCTGGCAACGGGGGGCAAAAATTGACAAGCACTCCTTTTACTGGACAAACCCAGTAGAAACAGAGAATCATCATCCTGGAGAGTTGTGGGGCTGGAGGAGATTACAGCGAGAGGGAGCGGTGAAGCCAGGGATGGATTTGAAAAAAATGAAAATTTTTAAATCAAGAAGTTGCTTGACCGGAAGCCAATGTAGGTCAGCGAGCACAGGCGTGATAAGGGAACGAGACTCGGTACGAGTTAAGACACTGGCAGCAGAGTTTTGGATGACCTCAAGTTTTTCTTTGGCCTCCTTATCTCGAGAGACAATGGGTAAGCGCCTGGAGGTGGTCAGTGGTGTGTGGAGCAGCGCCTGGAGTGGCTATAAAGGCCAATTCTAGAGTGACAGGCTCTTCCACAGGTGCTGCAGAAAAATTTGTTTGTCGGGGTTGTTACACAGTTGGCTCTCCCCTTGCGCCTCTGTCTTTTTTCCTGCCAACTGCTAAGTCTCTTCGACTCGCCACACTTTAGCCCCGCCTTTATGGATGCCCGCCAGCTCTGGCAAACGCTGGCAACTGACTCCCACGACTTGTGATCAATGTCACAGGACTTCATGTCGCGTTTGCAGACGGCTTTAAAGCGGAGACATGGACGGCCGGTGGGTCTGATACCAGTGGCGAGCTCGCTGTACAATGTGTCTTTGGGGATCCTGCCATCTTCCATGCGGCTCACATGGCCAAGCCATCTCAAGCGCCGCTCAGTCAGTAGTGTGTATAAGCTGGGGATGTTGGCCGCCTCGAGGACTTCTGTGTTGGAGATACGGTCCTGCCACCTGATGCCAAGTATTCTCTGGAGGCAGCGAAGATGGAATGAATTGAGACGTCGCTCTTGGCTGACATACGTTGTCCAGGCCTCGCTGCCATAGAGCAAGGTCCTGAGGACACAGGCTTGATACACTCGGACTTTTGTGTTCCGTGTCAGTGTGCCATTTTCCCACACTCTCTTGGCCAGTCTGGACATAGCAGTGGAAGCCTTTCCCATGCGCTTGTTGATTTCTGCATCTAGAGACAGGTTACTGGTGATAGTTGAGCCTAGGTAGGTGAACTCTTGAACCACTTCCAGAGCGTGGTCACCAATATTGATGGATGGAGCATTTCTGACGTCCTGCCCCATAATGTTTGTTTTCTTGAGGCTGATGGTTAGGCCAAATTCATTGCAGGCAGCCACAAACCTGTTGATGAGACTCTGCAGGCACTCTTCAGTTTACAGACAGTAGAATGTGGTAGACTACTGTCACGTGTATGAGAAGTGCGACAATGAAAAATTATGGACAAAGACTGAAGAGTTATAAAAATTGACTTTGTCTTTTAAAAAGTGAACAATGTGCTCCAAAATGGCCACCAAAGGTTTAAAGACTTGGCCTTGACAGGTGAAAAGGAAAATCTTCAAAGCTAAGGTGTGTCAATTGCACCCAGCCTATACCGATCCTGAAATATTCCCAAATTAAATGGGTTCTCCTGAAACAAAGAAGGTGTGAAGTGAAACATCAGAACTGGATTATTCTCATCCTTAACCCATCAAAAAGATCCTTTTGAATTGAAAGCGTTCTTTTGAAACAAAGAAGGTGTGAAGTAGTCATATCCTAGGCCATTGTCAATCACTACAGGGAACAAAATACCTGTCTTCCAGCAGAGGCGAGATGCAATACATCTTTAGTTTAAAAAGCAGCCTAGAGAGAGAGAGACAGAGAGCCAGAAAGCAGCATCCAAAACAGTATTTCCAGCTCAGGGGCTGGGAGAACATCCAGAAAATCAGAAGGGACATGCAATGTTGTAGAATTCTACATCTACCTTTTATACAGCAGTTAATTAGAAGTGATCCACTGTCTTCAACTGAACTTTCAACCGAGAGAGAAATCTACAAACACTTCAGGCTTGCAACCAAAAAGAACTTAAATTCCAAGCGAATTAAACTGGTTTACCATGATTCACTCTGCCCTCCCCCAAAAACCTACCCCCACTTAAACACACTTACCCCTTTTCTATGATTCTATAGGATATGGGGCGAAAGCAGGAACTGGTTACTGAGTTGGATGATCAGCCATGATCATAATGAATGGTGGAGCAGGCTCGAAGGGCCGAATGGCCTACTCCTGCTCCTATTTTCAATGTTTCTATGTTTTCCTCTCTATCTGTCTCTTCTTGTGTGTGTGTGTGTATGTGTGTGTATATATCTGTGTGTGTGCACCCGCGCGAATGTGTGAATGAGTGAATGCATTTGTGATAATTTCGGGATAAGGCTTATTGATCAATAAATAATTGATTTTCTGTTTTAAACCTACAAGAAAACCTGTCGCTGTCTATTTATTTGAAAAACAAAAACACAAAGGGGTTAAACCCTAACAACACAAAACATTTGCTGTAGTCAGGTAGGAGTTGAACGGTGGGAACCACACAAATCCCTCACCACGTGGCCATGACACCAGCCAGTAGTATATAGGAATAGCCAAGTCGAGAGTTAACAATGACATAAATGAGGGTTTCAACAGCAGATGAGCTGAGACAGAGACGAAGGCGTGTGATGTTACAGAAGTGGAAATAGGAGGTCTTAGCGATGGCATGAATATGATGTTGCACTCTCATCTCGGGGCCAAATGTGACACCAAGGTTGCAAACAGACCGGTTTAATCTCAGACTGTTGCCAGGGGAGGGATGTAGTCAATAGCTATGGAACGGAGTTTGGAGTGGTGACCAAAAACAATGGCTTCAGTCTTCCCAGTATTTAATTGGAGGAAATTTCTGCTCACCCAGTACTGGATATCGGATAAGCAGACTGATAATTTAGTAACAGCGGAGGAGTCGGGAGAAGTGGTGGTGAGGTAGAGTTGGGTGTCGTCAGCATACACGTGAAGGCTAATGCTATGCTTTCAGATGATGTCGCTGAGGGGCAGCATGTAGATGAGAAACAGGAGGGGGCCAAGGATAGATCCTTGGGTCATTGGAGGACACCAAAAGTAACGGTGCGGAAGCAGGAAGAGAAGCCATTGCAACTGATCCTCTGACTACGATTAGCTCAGAATGGAACCAGGCGAGTGCAGTCCCACCCAGCTGGATGACAGTGGAGAGGAGTTGCAGGAGGATAGTGTGGCCAACTGTGTCAAAGGCTGCAGCAAAGTTGAGAAGGACAAGGAGGGAAAGCGTACCTTTGTCACAGTCGCATAGGATGCCATTTGTGACTTTTAGAAGAGTTGTTCCGGTACTGTAGCAGGGGCGGAAACTAGATTCAAGGGATTTAAACATGGAGTTCCGGGAAAGATGGGAACGCATTTGGAAGGCGACAAAATATTCAAGGACTTTGGAAAGAGAAAGGGAGGTTGGAGATGCGACAGTAGTTTGCAAACACAGTGGGGTCAAGAGTTGTTCTTTTGAGGAGATGGGTGATGACGGCAGATTTAAAGGAGAGAGGCACAACACCTAAAGAGAGAGAACTATTTACAATATTGGGTAACATGGAGACCAGGAGGGGAAGTTGTCTGATCAGAAGTTTAGTAGGAATAGGACTGAGGGAACAGGAGGTGGGTCTCCTGGACAAGATGAGCTCAGAGAGGACATGAGGGGAGATAGGACAGAAACTAGAGAAAGATGCGAGTTCAGGGTTGGGGCACAGGGTGTATTATAGGCAGTTTGGCCAGGTGGGCTAGTGGAAGGGAGGGATGGGGCAGAGGCAGCTGATCGGATGGTCTCGATCTTAGTGACAAAGAAGTCATGAGCTCCTCACACTTATTGTCGGAGGTGAGGGTGAAGCAGACAGGTTAGCGGGGTTTAAGAAGACGGACTGCAGTAGAGAAAAGAAGCTGGTGGTAATCTTTGCATTTGAGGTTGATCCTGTATAGTGAGCAGTTTTAGCAGACTGAAGCAGGACCCGATAGTGTTTTAAGTGGTCCAGCCAGATCTGGCAGTGTATGGCGAAACCAGTTGCCCTCTGTATCCTTTCAGGTCCGCGTCCCTTGGGCTTGAGGATAGCTAGATTAAAAGAATTAGGTTGGAGTCTTGTTCAATTTAACTTAAATGCAATCTTATTTCTTGTAGTTGCATAGCTGGTTGCAGCATCAATGAGGGATCTGAGGACCTTGATCAAACTGAGAATTAATTTGGTCCTTTTCATTTTCTATTTTAAAATATATGTGAATCAAGTTTTACATTCTTAAAATTATGTAAATTCTTCCTTAACACAGGATTGGGTGCTCTAGATTTATAAAAATGCAACAGATCTCAATATATTTAGAGGACTAGAATACATCTGTGACTTCAGCTATACATAGCCCTGGTTATATCAAAACTGGAGTACTGTGAGCAGTTCTAGGCATCACACCTAAGGAAGGGTATAATGGCAATGGAAGGAGTGCAGTGTAAATTAACCCAAATGATACCTGGATACCAAGGGTTACATCATGAGGAGAGATTACACAAACTAGGGTTTTTATTCCTGGAATTTAGAAGGTTGAGGGTGACTTATCAAAGTTTTCAAAGTATTAGGGGGCACAGATAGGGCAGAGAGAGAGAAACTATTTCCATTGGTTGGGGAATCTAGAACTAGGGAGCATAATCTAAAAATTAGAGCCAGACACTTCAAGACTGAAATTAGGAAACACTGCAAAGGATGGCAGAAGTTTGGAACTCTCTTCCGCAAACAGAAATTATGCTAGATCAATTGTTAATTTTAAATCGGAGATTGATTGATTTTTGTTATCTAAAGGCATTAAGAGATATGGGGCAAAGCCAGATCTATGGAGTTAGATTACAGATCAGCCATTATCTCACTGAGCCCCTCAAGTCTGTTCTGCCACTCAATGGCCTGCTCCTGTTCCGATTTGATATAATTTCAAGGTCACGTGGCCCTAACACCAAATTTGATCATGGTTTCTATCTTACCCTTGCCAACCATATTAAAGCATAAGGTCAGGATAGAACACAACTAGCTGGTGCCTCACATACCTGTGAGAATAGTACTGCAATGGTTTACAAGAAAAATTGATAATTTAGACTGAGTTAAAACCCACAGGGAGACAAATTAAACTTGACCGCAAAATGGGCAACAAAGCTGTAGGCAGATTGTCCCATGTGCCAGAAGCACCGAGCCATGGCTGTTAAATGGGTGTCATAACGCAACTTGCTGGCTGGGGCCTGATGCATTCTGACTGGCTCTGACACCAAGTTGGCCTGCAGATAAGTTCTGGAAGTAGGTGTTGGGGAGGTGAAGCTGAGAGAGAGGGGCGAGGCCAGGCTGGCAGCGTCCCATATTATTTTGGTGGCACCAGGTGGAGGATTCCTGTTCCTTCTTTGAAAAAGGTTTTGGGGCCATTGTTTGAATGGATTCCAGTGGTCCTTTTTAGCACTGGTGGGCAGGCCCCTCAATAACTGGTACAAGTAGGTGAAGCTTGCTTGGCATAAGCTTCATCAAGCTGTATGTGAATTTTGCATCAAGTCTGAAAATCAGCATAGGATTCTGATTTACATAATAGAACAGCATTAAGCCGGTTTCGAATGTTCAGGCTGCTTGCCTGTTTACATGCAAGTCCAAGTAGGCCAAGGGCGCCAATAGGGTAGCTGAGGTAACGCCATTCCCTCTAATTTTCAATGTGGCTGCTTTTCAGACTTGTTAACGGGTGGCTGAGTTGAATTTCTTCCTGCATATGTACTGCAGCAATGTTGACTTGCGGTGGTCTTTACTGTCAAACACTCACTGCCCTAATTTGTAGAAGGCTGAGATGGTGCTGCTGATCTAGTGTTGGATCTCTTTGTCAATGGTGGCCTTTTGAGAGAGATGGCTGCCAAGGTATGGGAAGTGCTCAACATATTTCAGAGTCTCTCCTTCAACATATATGGGAGGTAGAATATTTGGCTGACCAGGTGTGGCCTTAATGATGAGGCAGAGTGGCAGCAGAGAAGGAAAGAAAAGGAAGCAAATCCTGCACTCCAGATCCCACTACCTCGTGGGACGTCCTGCCTTGTGTGCCCAAAGATCTGCGGGTCACATGAAGACCCATGGCAGAAACTCGTGATCCTGAGTGTACATCATCCTCAAATTGAGGGACAGCCACCGCCGCCGACTGCAGCAATCTGATCAAGACTATACTTTGCCCGTCTTGTACCACTCACTACCACTCCAGCCCCCAATAGCACTCAGCTCCAATGTTCCATGTCCTTCGAGAGATTTATTTTGGGGAAATTGTTTGCATGCTTCTCCCGTGCAAACATGGAAAAATGTTGCTCACACTAACTTTTCAGGGTTTCCGCAGCTCTTCCACGAATGTTACAGTGGGCGAGCAGAAGAACTCCGACAGAAACTCACATTTCTGTTTTTACTGTATTGTTTTAAACTTGAAAGTCGATCTGTGCATTTTGAAGTAACCTGGTATCTCTGGATCCCTTAAAGGATAACAAACAACTAAAGATTTTTTCTTATTCGTTCGGGGGATGTGGGCATTCCTGGCTATGCCAGCATTTATTTTCCATCCCTAATTTCCCTTGAGAAAGGGGTGGTGAGCTGCCTTCTTGAACTGCTGTAGTCGTTGGGGTGTAGATATACCAACAGTGCTGTTAGGAAGGGAGTTCCAGAATTTTGACCCAGCGACAGTGAAGGAATGGCAATATAGTTCCAAGTCAGGATGGTGTGTGCCTTGGAGGGGAACTTGCAGGTGGCGGTGTTCCCATGCATCTGCTGCCCTTGTCCTTCTAGGCGGTAGAGGTCTCAAGTTTGGAAGCTGCTGTCGAAGGAGCCTTGGTGAGTTTCTGCAGTTCATCTTGTATATAGTACACACTGCTGCCACTGTGAATGAGTGGTGGAGGAAATGAATGTTGAAGGTGGTGGATGGGGTGCCAATCAAGCAGGCTGCTTTGTTCTGGATGGTGTCGGGTTTCTTGAGTGTTGTTGGAGCTGCACCCATCAAGGCAAGTGGAAAGTATTACATCACATTCCTGACTTGTGCCTTGTCGATGGTGGACAGGCACTGGGGAGTAAGGTGGTGAGTTACTTGCCACAGAATTCCCAGGGTCTCACCTGCACTTGTAGCCACAGCATTTATGTGGCTGGTCCAGTTCAGTTTCTGGTTAATGGTAACCCCCAGTATGTTGATAGTGGGGGATTCAGCGATGGTAACGCCATTGAACGTTAAAGGGAGACGGTTAGATTCTCTCTTGTTTGAGATGGTAATTGCCTGGCACTTGGTGGCACAAATGTTACTTGCGACTTATCAGCCCAAGCCTGGATATTGTCCAGGTCTTGCTGCATATGGACACGGGGTGCTTCAGTATCTGAGGAGTCGCGAATGGTGCTGAACATCGTACAATCATCAGCGAACACCCCCACTTCTGATCTTATTATGGAGGGAAAGTCATTGATGAAACAACTGAAGATGGTTGGGCCTAGTACACTACCCTGAGGAACCCCTGCAGTAATGTCTTGGAACGGAGATAATTGACCTCCAACAACCACAACCATCTTCCTTCGTGCTAGGTATGACTCCAACCAGTGGAGTTTTCCTCCTGATTCCTATTGACTCTAGTTTTGCTAGGGCTCCTTGCCATACTCGGTCAAATGCTGTCTTGATGTCAAGGGCAGTCACTCTCACCTCTGGAGTTCAGCTCTTTTGTCCATGTGTGGACCAAGGCTGTAATGAGGTCAGGAGCTGAGCAACCCTGGCGGAACCCAAACTGAATGTCAGTGAGCAGGTTACTGCTGAGCAAGTGCCACTTGATAGCACTGATGATGACCCCTTCCTTCACTTTGCTGGTGATCAGGAGTAGACTGATAAAGCGGTAATTGGCTGGGTCAGATTTGTCCTGCTTTTTGTGCGTAGGATCTACCTGGGCAATTTTCCACATTGCTGGGTAGATGCCAATGTTTTAGCTGTACTGGAATAGCTTGGCCAGGGGCACGGCAAGTTCTGGAGCACACATCTTCAGTACTATTGCCAGAATGTTGTCAGGGCCCATAGCCTTTGCAGTATCCAGTGCATTTAGCCGTTTCATGATATCACATGGAGTGAATCAAATTAACTGAAGACTGGCATCTGTGATGCTGGGGACCTCAGGAGGAGGCCGAGATAGATCATCCACTCGGCACTCCTGGCTGAAGATGGATGCAAATGCTTCAGCCTTCTGTTTTTGCACTGATGTGCTGCGCTCCTCCATGGTTGAGGATGGGGATGTTTGTGGAGCCTCGTCCTCCAGCTAGTTGTTTAATTGTCCACCATCATTCACAACTGAATGTGGCAGGACTGCAGAGCTTAGATCTGATCCGTTGGTTGAGATTTATGGCAACATTAGATTTTCCATCTTACAACAATCGTACAGAGGTTGTTCATGCAAAATTATCACACAAGGTGACATAATAGTCCCATGTGCCTACTACACCATTTTTTCCAATGTGCCTGTTACTAAGCACATTATGGGTTACTGAGAACACTGCATTATGACAGCACTTGGCAATTTACCATTAGTTTCCATATGCTCCATCCTTTGCTCTCAGGAGATTCGATATACCTGGCATGTTTTCAATCAAGTATAACATTATCTTGATTGTAATCTTTCAGTTCTGTATGGAGTTAAGGTGTTCCAAATACTATTACGTTAGTTCATACTTCAGTGTTACGCCCATCCATCCTGAAGCAACACCCATTGTTTAATTTTCAAACCGAGTGACATAATGGTAATTCAGGCACTTGAAACGGACAATTAAATATTTCCCTCATTAAGCTGCACTTATAGGAGTATCACGTAAGATCTGAATTAACCAATTTATAACACTGCAGCACCTTTACTGCCTGTTCAGATTTGAGTAGATCCCCATGTGGAAGCTACTTAGCTGGACTTTGAAGAAATTGGCTCATAAACTTTTCTAACTGTTAGAAGGGTAATGAAACAGATATGGAGATTATTTCCCAGGTTTTCATCACAAATCTATTCGTACAGCACAGTACTGTTTCAAGAGTGATTCAAACTACCACAACCTTATCACTGGGTGCTTATTGCTGAGAATTACAGTCCTGAACCCTGATTTTCTCAAATGCTACCAGCACAGAACTATCATAAAGCAGCTCTGTAAACTGTAAAGCTTTTGTTTATTTTTGATCGTTGATCCACATGTATGGCAGCTTTGAGATGTACAGTCTCTGGTCCACAGGAACCAGGACCAATACCTCTGCAGAAGGCCACAAGTGAGGGGTGGGGAGTGGTGTTGAGGGGTGGCCACTGGGCAATATTATGAGCAACACTGGAACAAAACACTTTATTCAATAAAGGCAGTAGTTCTCAATTATTTTCCGGACTAGCTCTTACCATTTTAAATTTCAGTTTGAGCCCACCTAAAGGTTCAGAGGCATCATACCCCTGCAGCTAAGGATAGCAGTGCCAGTAAATCTGCAAAAGACCTCTCTCTTCTTTTTGTCTTTCTTTCCATCTACCACACCCTGCCCCCCCCCACCCCCACCACTATTTTGCTTCCTCTGTCTCCCTTCCTCCATATCTCATCCTCTCTTTCCATATCTATTTTTTCTTTTCTTTTTTCTCTTCCTTCTTTCTTTTTCTCTCTTCCTTCCCTTTATGTGTGGTTTTCTCTTTCACTTTGGTTTCTGCCTATTTCAATTTCGATCTTCTTTTAGTTCGATTCCACTCATCTTTCTCTCATTCACTTCTTTTCCCCCTCCATTTGTCTTTTCCTCTCTTCTTGCTCCTCGACTTCTTTTCTCTTACTTTCACTTTATCTCCTTTTCCTATTTTATACTTTTCCGTTTTTACCCTTCTCTTGTTTGAGTCTGCAAAACCTATTTTTTTCCCTATTTCTTGCCCTGTGAGAAGACTGGGGATGATCGGAGGGTGAGGGAAGGAGGGAATGAAGTTATGAGGCAAATGCCCCAGCATTCAATGAGCAGCTGAGCAATACAGACAGGAAGCTTCCAAGCTTGACTCCTGGGGGCGTGAAATTGGTCTTCAGTGGTATCGCACAACAGGGGCATAACTAATCGTCTGCTTGTTTTCACCTCATTATCTGTATTAAATCTCAGCTAAAATGAGGGTTAGAGAGGAAAAATTTTCAAGAGCTCTGTTCCTGATTCCTATGTAGTCAACCTTGCTGAGGTACATGGGAGGACAGCATTGGCCAGCAAAGTTGCCCCAAGGTCAAATACATTGCCCACACTTATTGTCAAGATTTGTAAATGAACAATGACCACTTGGACTAGTTAAGGCATGGTAACCAATGCTCAGGGAACTGTAGGAGTAAGCATTTTTCAGGTCAGGCAGGGAGAGAGGAAAATTGCTAAGAAGAAACACATAAACCTTTTAAGTATGGAAGTTGAAAAACAGCACAGCCATCTAACAAAATAATACTGAATGGGTTTTTGCAATTAACTTTCAGTGACTAAATTAAACTGCAAAAATATATTTCTACCTCAAGAATGGGATGACCTTAGAACTTGAGGATTAGAGTTGGAGGACAGAAAAAATACGTACGGCTATCAATCCAGAGACACCAGCAGCCAGTGGTGACCCATCTAGAGAATATTGCATGGCATGGTATAACTGTATTTACATTCATTACTGCCTCTTATCCCAGAAAGGAGCTTCTATTTGATAAAAGCAATACATAGGGTTGAAATTTGACTATCAATAATGTACTTTCTTCAGGGTCAAATTCATAACATGCAAAGTAGGAATAAAATATTTATTTTAATAAAATAAACGGGCCACACTCATCAGTGAGGGAAATCAGTGCTTGGTCTTGACTTGAACTACACAGGCAACTAAGTTTGCCCTTTTGTTTCCTGATCTGTGCTAATCTTAATGAGGTGTCAATTGCTGAAGTGTGTCTGGCATACAGTGTGAAGGAGAGTGTTAGCCAGGGATCCTGCCTTTGTTCGTCACTCAGTAACTCCTGTTATGAAATTCACATATGAATATCTTTTCCCCCTATTCTTTCAGCTCTCGCTTCCTCTGATGATATCCATTGCATATTTCAGCTGACAGGACACGATAGATATAGTCATAAATTTCTCTAATAGTGCTTTTGGTTCAGTGGATGGAAGATAATTATTATAGACAATATAGGACTTTCCCTTCCTTGATTGCCTTGCCACGATAATACATTAATACTTATTGAAACCATGTCAGCTAGCTGTCCAACCAAGACTAATGAAATACTACATTGCACGTTGGGTATAACCACATCTCAAGCAATATGGTATGTTTTACTGAGAGAATGGACAAGCATACCTCTATTATTAATGTTTCATTAGTAGGGCCTGTGGCAGAAAGGCTTTCCTGTCGATTGTATGGCCTTTTATAGTCAAACACTGTGCCAGAAAACCTGTGCCGTCCAGGCCAATCCAATGTCCAATGGCCATTGAGATAGTATTTCTGCTGTTGGTTTCTAATGGCAATGTAAGCATTGGAGATGTTTAATTCATATACACGAATGCTATGTGCCCCAGCAGGAATAGCGACTACTGTGTAGTATTCTGGTAGAGAAAAAGGAAAATTCAATTAAAAATGTACATTTTTAGCATTTACATCATTCCTTATTTTAAAACATTTTGAGCTCTATATCAAAATGTATATAAAAAAAATAGAATTTTTCAGTCTCCCACAAACACATTCTTCCAGAGTAGTATCGAACTAGTGGTGTTCCGCACGGATCAGTGCTGGGACCTTTGCTGTTTGTAGTATATATAAATGATTTGGAGGAAAATGTAGCTGGTCTGATTAGTAAGTTTCAGGACGACACAAAGGTTGGTGGAGTTGCGGACAGTGATGAGGATTGTCAGAGGATACAGCAGGATATAGATTGGTTGGAGACTTGGGCGGAGAAATGGTAGATGGAGTTTAATCTGGACAAATGTGAGGTAATGCATTTTGGAAGGTCTAATGCAGGTGGGAGGTATACAGTAAATGGCAGAACCCTTAGGAGTATTGACAGGCAGAGAGATCTGGGCGTACAGGTCCACAGGCCACTGAAAGTGGCAACGCAGGTGGATAAGCTAGTCAAGAAGGCATACGGCATGCTTGCCTTCATCGGTCGGGGCATAGAGTATAAAAATTGGCAAGTCATGCTGCAGCTGTACAGAACTTTAGTTAGGCCACACTTAGAATATTGTGTGCAATTCTGGTCGCCACACTACCAGAAGGACGTGGAGGCTTTGGAGAGAGTACAGAAGAGGTTTACCAGGACGTTGCCTAGTCTGGAGGGCATTAGCTATGAGGAGAGGTTGGATAAACTCGGATTGTTTTCACTGGAACGACGGAGGTGGAGGGGCGACATGATAGAGGTTTACAAAGTTATAAGCGGCATGGACAGAGTGGATAGTCAGAAGCTTTTTCCCAGGGTGGAAGAGTCAGTTACTAGGGGACATAGGTTTAAGGTGAGAGGGGCAAAGTTTAGAGGGGATGTGTGAGGCAAGTTCTTTACACAGAGGGTGGTGAGTGCCTGGAACTTGTTGCCGGGGGAGGTGGTGAAAGCAGGTACCATAGAGACGTTTAAGAGGTATCTTGACAAATACATGAATAGGATGGGAATAGAGGGATACGGACCCCGGAAGTGCAGAAGGTTTTAGTTTAGGCAGGCATCAAGATCGGCGCAGGCTTGGAGGGCCGAATGGCCTGTTCCTGTGCTGTACTGTTCTTTGTTCTTTGAACCAAAGACAATAGATGGTAAAAGCTGTGTGACTCTGCCCCTGCTGTGAAGCATTGCTTAACAAGAGTGCAGATTTGGGAATCTGGCAGGGAGGTTTTTATGCCAAATTTGTGCTGCTTCTGACTTCACGGCAATGAATTCTATTGGCTAGATAAATTGGAACTACTATGAAACTGTACTTGGGATGAATCAGCATTTTCATGTAGGGAGAAGCGAATTCCATGTATAATCAACCTAAGTACAAAAGTACTTATCATTTTAGGTGTCTCTATTGCATAGATATAAAGTTATGCCCTGTGGGCCATTTGTCGTCCTTGAGACCTGGTAATCGGGATGACTTCCAGGAAACTCAATTTGACTTGTGTTTCTATATCCATTTTCTTATTGGTCCTCTGTTAATTTTGTGGGCCTGGAGGTTTGCACATGGGCTGTTTCAGTGTTCTTGCCAAATTTGTGGCTATATCCTAAATCAGAACACCGAGATCTGTTGATAACCTCAGGTAAGAATTAAGCAAATTAATGGGAGTGTGGATTTAAATTTTATACGCTGTCTGCCTAAGAAGCTTATGAAAACATAAAAGCTTTGGATCCTCCCGCTCACTAGAAAAAATGGGCATCATGAGTAATACACTGAGAGGTTCAATACATTGCACAGATCATGACATACGGTTGACATAGTGCTGTTTGCTGTATTGGCCCTTGTAGATTTTACATGTTGAGTTGTTTCCTTTGCAGACCCCACAAGCATCTGGCACTGCATTAGAACCCAGAACACGGTCACATCCAACTGCCTGTGAGCAATGGAAACAGATAAAAGCACATCAGAAAGATACTACGCTGCATTATTTACACATCGCTTTAACTGGATTACACAAATGGCAGGGTGTCTCTGGTTTCTATTTATCACTGCGAACGAATCGATTTAAAATTGTTAGAAACTATTATAAAACCATTCTCATTGAGTATATTACTCAGTGGCCTTGGTAACAGTGGAATGTCTCACTTACTGCGAGGGAGCTCTAATAAAGTAATCAATCTTCACTCTTTCACAGTCTGAATCACTAATGGAGTAATTGAACAGTGATTGTTCCATGAGAATTTTGTAAGCTAATGTTGGGTGATAAGAGCATTTACTTCTTAATTTTAGGTTTCGTTTTGACTGTTTTTCTACCTAGATTACTGACTGGCTCATGTAAGCTCTTATCAAATGGGAAACTCAAATGAATAGTTAATTTTAAAAGAAATTGAGCTGACAAGGCTGCAGTATTCAGACAATTGCAGCAGGAACACTGAGATTGATCCTGCTGGGTACCAGGGAGACAGAAAGGGCTACATCCAGTGCTCCCTTGGCATGAAGGATAATCTTTTGGCAAGATTCTCTCTGCTAAGATGAAGACCACCACCATCAACAAGGAGATCAGGAGAAGCCATATCACAGAATTATTAGTGCAGAAGGAGGCCATTTGGCCCATCGTGTTTACACTGGCTCTCCTAATGAGCATTTCACCTCATGTCACTCCCGCTTTCTTCCTGTAACCCTGCACATTCCTCCTTTTCATATAACAGTCTAATTTCCTTTTGAGTGCTTCAATTGAACCTGCCTCCACCCACTCTCAGGCAGTGCATTCCAGACCTTAACCACTCGCTGCATGAAAAAGTTTTTCCTCATGTCGCTTTTGCTTTTTTTACCAATTACTTTAAATCTGTGCCCTCTCATTCTCGATCCTTTCATGAGTGGGAACATTTTCTCTCTATCTACTCTGTCCAGACCCCTCATGATTTTGAATACCTCTATCAAATCTCCTCTGAGCCTTCTCTTCTCCAAGGAAAACAGTCCCAACTTCTCTGATCGATCTTCATAACTGACGTTCCTCATCTCTGGAACCATTTTCGTGAATCTTTTCTGTACCTTCTCTAACGCCTTCACATCTTTCCTAAAGCGTGGTGCCCAGAACTGGATGCAATTCTCCAGCTGAGGCCTAACTAGTGTCTTATACAAGTTCAATATAACCTCCTTGCTCTTGTAATCTACGCCCCTGTTAATAAAGCCCAGGATACTGTATGCTTTATTAACTATTCTCTCAACCTGTCCTGCCACCTTAAATCACAAGCACATATACACCCAGGTCCCTCTGCTCCTGTAGCCCCTTTAGAGTTGTACCCTTTATTTTATATTGCCTCCCAATATTCTTCCTACCAAACTGTATCACTTCACATTTCTCAGCTTTGAACTTCATCTGCCATCTGTGTGCCCATTCCACCAACTTGTCCACATCCTTTTGAAGTTCTACACTATCCTCCTCACAGGTCACAATGCTTCCAAGTTTTGTATCATCTACAAACTTTGAAATTGTGCCCTGTACACCAAAGTCTAGGTCATTAATATATATCAGGAAAAGCAGGGGTCCCAACACTGACCTCTGGGGAACTCCACTACAAACCTACCTCTAGCTTGAAAAACATCCATTAACCACTACACTTAGTTTCCGGTCACTCAGCCAATTTCGCATTCATGTTGCTACTGTCCCATTTATTCCATGAACTATAACTTTGCTCACAAGTCCATTGTGTGGCACTGTATCAAATGTCTTTTTGAAGTCCATGTACACCGCATCAACAGCATTGCCCTCATCAACCCTCTCTGTTACCTCTTCAAAAAACTCAAGCAAGTTAGTTAAACATGATTTTCCCTTTAAAAAATCCATGCAGGCTGTCTTTAATTAACCCGCATTTATCCATGTGACTATTAATTTTGTCCCGAATTATTCTCTCTAGCATTTTCCCCACCACTGAAGTTGAACTGACTGGCCTGTAGTCACGGGGCTTATCTTTGCAACCTTTTCTGAACAAGGGTGTAACGTTTGCAATTCTCCAGTCTGCCGGCACCACTGAGTCTAAGGAAGACTGAAAAATTATGGTCAGTGCCTCTGTAATTTCCACTCTCACTTCGCTCAGTATCCTTGAATGCATCTCATATGGTCCTGGTTCCTTATCCACTTTGAGTACACTCAACGTATCTAATACATCCTCATGAGCAGTTTTAAACACTTCTAGTGTCTGAAATACCTCCTCTTTCACCATTGCCTTCACCATGCAAACTATTCATTTAATACCTTAGCTATGCCCTCTGTCTCCAATGTGCAAATCCTCTTTTTGGTCCCTAATTGGCCCCACTATGTCAATAGAAAACTTTAAGATTCCCTTTTATGTTAGCTGCCTGTCTCTTTTCATACTCTCTCTTCGCTTCTCGTATTTGCTTTTTCACTTCCCTTCTGAACCTTCTATGTTCAGCCTAATCTTCAGTAATATTTTCGACTTGGCATCTGTTGTAAGTACACTTGTTCTTCTTTATCTTAATCTTTATCTCTTTTGTCAACCAGGGAGCTCTGGATTTGTTTACCCTACCTTTCCCCTTAGAGGGAACATACCTTGACTGTGCCCAAGCTATCTCTTTGTTTTCACTGTTCAGCAACCATTTTTCCTGCCAACCTTTGACTTCAACTCATTCGTCCCACATCCGGTCTTACCCCCATTGAAGTTGGCTTTTCCTCAGTTTTTTTTATTTGTTCATGGGATATGTGCATTGTTGGCTAGGCCAGCATTTATTGCCCATCCCTAATTGCCAATACTGTGTGTTTGTGGTATATGGAGTGCCAATCAAGTGAGCTGCTTTGTCCTGGATGGTGTCAAGCATCTTGAGTGTTGTTGGAGCTGCACCCATCCAGACAAGTGGAGAGTATTCCATCACACTCCTGACTGGTGTCTTGTAGATGTTGGACAAGCTTTGGGGAATCAGCAGGGGGTGAGTTACTTGCTGCAGAATTCCTAGCGTCTAACCTGCTCTTGTAGCCACAGCATTTATGTGGCTGGTCCAGTACAGTTTCTGGTGAATAATAACCCCCAGGATGTTAACAGTGGAGGATTCAGTGACGGTAATGCTATTGAACATCAAGGGGAGATGGTTAGATTCTCTCTTGTTGGAGATGGTCATTGTCTGGCACTTGTGTGGCATGAATGTTACTTGTCACTTACATTGGATATTGTCCAAGTCTTGTTGCATATGGACACGGGCTGCTTCAGTATCTGAGGAGTCGCAAATGGTGCATTCATCAGTGTACATTCCCACTTCTGACCTTATGATTGAAGCAAGGTCATTGATGAAGCAGCTGAAGATGGTTGGGCCTAGGGAACTACCCTGAGGAACTCCTGCAGTGATGTCTTGGGACTGAGATGATTGATCTCCAACAACCACAACCATCTTCCTTCGTGCTCGGTATGACTCCAACATGTGGAGAGTTTTCCCCCTGATTCCCATTGACTCCAGTTTTGCCATCCATGGTGAAATGCTGCCTTGATGTCAAGGACGGTCACTCTCACCTCACCTCTGGAGTTCAGCTTTTATGTCCATTTTTGGACAAAGGCTGTAATGAGGTCAGGAGTTGAGTGGCCCTGGCGGAACCCAAACTGAGCGTCAGTGAGCAGGTTATTGCCGAGCAAGTGCCGATTGATAGCATTGTTGACAACACCTTCCATTACTTTGCTGATGATTGAGAGTAGACTGATAGGGCAGTATTTGGCTGGATTGGATTTGTCCTGCTTTTAGTGCATAGGATATACCTGGTCAACCTTCCACTATGCACGGTAGATGCCAGTGTTGTAGCTGTATTGGAATAGCTTGGCTAGGGGTGCAGCTAGTTCTGGAGCACAAGTCTTCAGTACTATTACCAGAATGTTGTCAGGACCCATAGTCTTTGCAGTACCCACTGCCTTCAGCCGTTTCTTGATATCACATGGAGTGAATTGGATTGGCTAAAGACTGGCATCTGTGATGCTGGGGACCTCAGGAGGAGGCCAAGATGGATCTATCACTTGGCACTTCTGGCTGAAGATGGATGAAAAGGCTTCAGCCTTCTGTTTTGCACTGATGTGCTGGGCTCCCTCATTGTTGAGGATGGGGATATTTGTTGTGCCTCCTCCTCCTGTTAGTTGTTTAATTATCCACCACCACTTGATGTGGCAGGACTGCAGAACTTGGATCTGATTCATTGATTGTGGGATGGCTTAGCCCTGTCAATCGCATGCTGCTTCCACTGTTTGGCATGCAAGTTGTCCTGCATTGTAGCTTCACCAGGCTGACACCTCAATTTTGGGTTTACCTGGTGCTGCTCCTGGCATGCCCTCCTGCACTCTTCCTTGAACCAGGGTTGATCCTGCGGCTTGATGGTAATGGTAGAGTGGGGGATATGCCGGGCCATGAGGTTACAGATTGAGGTTGAGTACAATTCTGCTGCTGCTGATGGCCCACAGTGCTTCATGGATGCTCAGCTTAGAGTTGCTCGATCTGTTCGACATCTATCCCATTTAGCACAGTGGTAGTGCCACACAACACGATGGTGGGTATCCTCAATGTGAAGATGGGACTTCGTCTCCACAAGGACTGTGCAGTGTTCACTCCTACCAGTACTGTCATGGACAGATGCATCTGCAACAGGTAGATTTGTGAGGATGAGGTAAAGTACATATTTCCCTCACCACCTACCACAGACCCAGTCTAGCAGATATGTCCTTTAGGACTCGGCCAGCTCAGTCGGTAGTGATGCTACCAAGCCACTCTTGGTGATGGACATTGAAGTCCCCTACCCAGAGTACATTCTGTGCCTTTGCTACCCTCAGTGCTTCTTCCAACTGGTGTTCAACTTGGAGAAGCACTGATTCATCAGCCAAGGGTGGGTGGTAATCAGCAGGAGGTTTCCTTGCCCATATTCGACCTGATGCCATGAGACTTCATGGGGTACAGAGTCAATGTTGAGGACTTCCAGGGCAAGCTCCTCCCGACTGTATATCACAATGCTGCCACCTCTGGTGGATCTGTCCTACCGGTGGGCCAGGACATACCCAGGGATGATGATGGTGGTGTTAGCGACATTATCTCTAAGGTATGATTCCGTGAGTATGACTATATCAGGCTGTTGCTTGACTAGTGTGTGGGACAGTTCTCCCAATTTTGGCACAAGTCCCCAGATGTTAGTAAGGTGGACTTTGTGGGGTCGACAGGGCTGGATTTACTGTTGTCATTTCCAGTGCCTAGGTTGATGCCAGGTGGTCCGTCTGGTTTCATTTCTTTTCTTAGACTATGTAGCTGTTTGATACAACTGAGTGGCTTACTAGGCCATTTCAGAGAGCGTTTAAGAGTCAGCCACATTGCTGTGTGTCTGGAGTCACATGTCGGCCAGACCAGGTCAGGACGGCAGATTTCCTTCTCTAAAGGACATTAATGAACCAGATGGGTTTTTACAACAATTGACAATGGTTTCATGGTCAACACTAGACTAGCATTTAATTCCAGATTTATTAATTGAATTCAAATTTCACCATCTGCCGGGATGGAATTCGAACCCTATCCCCAGAGTATTAGCCTAGGCCTCCGGATTACTAGTCCAGTGACATTACCACAACATCACTGCCTCCAGTTAATTATTCTTACTCTGGATTGCTCTTTATCCTTTTCCATAGTCAGCCTAAACCTACTGATACAATGATCACTGTCCCCTAAATGTTCTCCTACTGACACTTGATCCACTTGGCCCACCTCATTGCCAAGAACCAGGTCTAGCAGTGTCTCCTTTCTTGTTGAACTAGGAACATTCTGCAGTAGAACATTTTCCTGAACACACTCTGGAAACTCTTGCCTTTCACTATCCTTTACACTACTATCTATCCCATTCTATGTTTGGATAATTAAAGAACCCCTTTATAACTACCCCGTACTTTTTCCACCTCTCTGTAAATTCCTTGCAAAATTGTTCCTCTACATCCTTCCCACTGGTTGGTGGCCTATAGACAACAACATAACTTTTTTGTTCCTTATCTCTAGACAAATAGATTCTGTCCTCAACTCCTCTGGGACATCCTTTTGCTCCAGTACTGCAATGCTCTCCTTAATCAATACCGCCACCATTGCAGCATATAATCAGGTAGTGAGGAACATTAAAGGGACAGTACATCTCCAAAGAAGAAGCAAGCTTTGTTGGCTTTCGCTGCAATAGAGGCCTATAAAGATAGGTACTTGAGGGCTGAATTTGAATGAGAGAAGGTCTCTACTCGGCCCAATCCCTTCAGTTTTAGAAATCAGGGCCATTACTGCTGCGATCCCGGTCCATGGCTATCTTTCACCAGCCAGTCCCAGAGAGTTATAGCAAGAGGGGTGGACATGTGGGAAATGGGGCAGTGAACCAGACCCTCCTCTCCTGCTGGAATTTATATGCAAGGGTTTTATGGCAGCAGTCCCGGGGGAAAGAAATGGAGCTTGTTGTTGAGGGAGAGGGAGGCGTGGCTGGGGAGTGTAGCGGTTGAACTTGCCATGCAATTTTGCCTCATTTTCCTCCACTATTCCAATTGAAATCAGGTAGTACCACATAGGAAATTCCTGCCGCAAGAGTCAAAACATTTAGTTTAGAGATACAGCACTGAAACAGGCCCTTCGGCCCACCGAGTCTGTGCCGACCATCAACCACCCATTTATACTAATCCTACACTAATCCCATATTCCTACCACATCCCCACCTGTCCCTATATTTCCCTACCACCTCCCTATACTAGGGGCAATTTATAATGGCCAATTTACCTACCAACCTGCAAGTCTTTTGCCAAAGGGATACCAACAGGTAAGCCACAG
The DNA here is from genome assembly GCF_036365525.1 of Heterodontus francisci. Lineage (NCBI taxonomy): Eukaryota > Metazoa > Chordata > Chondrichthyes > Heterodontiformes > Heterodontidae > Heterodontus > Heterodontus francisci. Next base: position 66,362,235 of record NC_090372.1, on the reverse strand, counting down.
ACTCCCCATAGTATAATAGTTAAACAGCACTTGCTGGATTACGTAGCTGCAAAAAAGAACATTTGGCAATTTCATCCACCCACTCAGGTTGTTATCGCCAGTTGGCTATTTCTGACACTGCACTGCACTACTTATTGAAAAAGCAAGTTATTGTAATATGTCCATCATTAATGGCTTCATGTGTAAGTTTCTCATAATGAATTGGAATAATCTTTTGATACAAGTGCAAATTTTAGGCCTCAACATTCTATTCAAGGAGTTTCCTCCTTGTTTTGGAACCACACATCATGTGGTCAAAACTCCATAGGGCTGGGACAGAGGATTGCATCCTAGTGTAAATGCCAGGATGTGCCCAGCGAGGACCTTTGCAGATGAGCCCACCAACATGTTTGGAATTGATGGGGTTCCTTAATTTCCCTACTACTGGCAGGTGCTCACACCACTAGGGATGTAGCTAGAGTGCCCAACTGCCAAAGAGGCCACAAATTATAGCTCAATGTTGCCTGAAAAGGGGCTAAATGTAAGGGAAATCTGTCCATCAGAAAGAATTATAGATTTTCCCTAACAGTCCTTCTTTGTAAACAGGCTGTATTTAAATATGAAAGAAACTTGCCTGATCTTTGGGTATCTAAGCCACAACCCTAGGCTGGATCCACAGATGGGGCCCATGTATACTCATTGGTGCCCTGGCAAATTGCTGATGAAATGCCAGGTTCCTCCAAGGGCCGGAGATGCAAGTACTTCCAGTGTTGGGAGTCTCTGCCCCTACCTGCACTCCCTCCTGCGACAACAACCTTGTAAAAGGGGTGAATGGAGACATCAAAATCCTGATACTAAGCTGGGAACCAACATTTCCAGGCCAGGGCCTAATTTCCAGTCATTTTGGCACACTCCCACCAGTATGATGGTAAGGGAGCCCTCGATATTTACTCGGGGATGTGAAGAGAGTAGTGGGGGAAGGATTTCTAGATGGGAAATATCTTTACAATTTTATGAACATGTTTCCTGCCTAAGAGCCAACCAGATTGACAAGCTGGTCGCCTCCTGGGTAGGAACACAGTCGGGGAGCAGATGCTAGGTAAGTAAGAGATCATGTGGGTGGAGTCGTAGATTGGGGGTAAGCACTTAGAGATCGTGGAGGGGGGGTGCCTTGCAGGAGTTGGAGATTGGGGGATTGTGAGGATCTATAAAGAGGCATGTTTGTAAGCTTAAATAAAAACAGAAAATGCTGGAAATAGTCAGCAGGTCAGGCAGCATCTGTGGAAAAGAAAAAAAGTTTGTAAGCTTGTTAGACCTGCAAGAAGCACTCTTGCTCCTTCTGGCCAATGAGCAGTGGTGGAAATGCACTTAGCTGATGGGTCCGGCCATTTTCACCTCCTTTTATCGGCCCTAAGAAACCTGACCTCCATGGGTTAAAATCAACAGATTTCAGTGGAACAATCCACCACTTGAGAGCAGATCGGTCGCCCACTTGTCGACCCACCTCCGTTAAAACTGCAAGTGGGTGGGTGAGAAGCGTGTTTGATACTTGAAAATCTTTTACCTTGCACCTGCCCCCAATCCAACCATTAAAATTCCGTCCTCCCCCACAGGGTATCAGAAGAGCTGTGGATTTATGGTCCCACTTATCTTTTAATTACTTTAAAGTGGCGGATCAGCAGCAAAATAAAACAATTTTTTTTTTAAATTGAGGTTGCATATGCCTTATGTTGACATTATGCACATTGAAAAGGAAATTAAAACAAAACCGCATATTGTGTCATCTTCAGTTGTACTGTTGCACAGATTTTTTATGATGAAAAGATTGGAAGAAGTGCACAGTGGCGGGGCGGGGGTAGGTGTGGGAATAGTCATAGCCAAGACATTTTACCTCACATATACCATCTATGCACACATCAGCTCTTTCCTCAGAGCAAGTTGTTCCATCTTTGACTTTACTTGAAAGAGCAAAAAAGAAGTCAAAATCCTCTGCTGCACAATAGAGTTTGCAAAGATCATGGTCTGTAAAGGACAAATGGGTACATGATTAGATTTAGAGCCACTGAAGAAATAAATGTACAGAGCACAGAGAAGTCTTAAACACACTGTAAGAAGGATAAGTCTTAAATGCAATATGAGCACAAGCTTAAAATATCCAAGAAATAATGGGCGGTATTTAATGGAGGTGACAGGGGTCTCGGCCACCAACTGAAGAGCTGGCGAGAGCCCCGCATCTAACTCTTTTCGGGAAGGCCTGCCGCATCTTGTGCCAATCAGGCACTTAACTGGGCAGCAGCAGGCCTTCCCCGAGATTAAGGACCCTGGTGATGGAAGTCCCACCACTGAAAGGGGCTTCTTTTACTCAGCACTGCTACTATGGAGGCAGCGGCTGCTGCTGGTACAGCACCCACCCGAGGCCCAGGATCTTCGATGGAACCAGGACACTGGTGAGTGATGGTGGGACGGATTTCGCGGGCTGGTGGTTGTGGGGGAGGGGGGTTAGCAGCAAGGGCGGGGGGGGAGTGGCGGGGGAGGTGGTGGGCTCTCAGTGTGCCCCCATGCCCCAACTGTCCAAAGCCAATTTTGGGTCCCTCAATCAGGCACTAAGTGCTTTTGGACACCCCTGGGAGGGGTTTGCTTGTTGTGCTCTCTGTGTGGCAACAGGCTTGCCATATTTATATATTTATGTGAGGGTCACCACTCTGCCAGCAAGGATGCTTGAACTACCACAGCCGGTACAGGGATTGAACCCGCGCTGTTAGCATTTTTCTGTATCACATTTTAGCTGTCTAGCCAACTGACCTAAATGACCCCGATCACTGGCGTTGGTAGACATCCTGTTTTGGGATCTGGTTTTCAACTGAGCGTAGACTGATGAGCCCAATGGCTCCTCTCTCTTTGATACAGTCTTATGTGAAAGAAGCTTGGACAGCCTCAGCATGATTCATTGCACAAAACTGTCCACAAATTGGCAATCTCATTCAGAGATTATAAGAATGCTGGCTTAGGACATTTTCGTTGTTGCAATAAGGAGTGTAATAAGGTTGTGATTAAAGCCTTTAGTTCGGCAGTTAGACTGGGTTTTTAAACACATTAAGGGGTAGAGCTTGACTACTAGGTCAGCTACCCATTCCTGCAGCCAAAAGGATGCCGCGATTTTCAGGTCAGGCCTCATATGAATTCGACTGATCAGCTACAGAGGCCAAACGGACGTCCTGAGCCGGCTCGCTGGTTTTGGGCCACAGGAATGTCAGCTGGCTGGGATGCTGGAGGCAGCCACAGGTAAGTTCTGGAATTTGTGATTGTGGGGGCGGGGGGTGGTGGGACTGAGGGGGGCAAACCCTGACAGGCAGCTGCTCGCTCACAGTATTTTTGTGGGGCACAGCAGACTTACCTGCGCAATCTACTTTGGCTGAACCACCAGTTGATACAGGACAGAGCGTGTCCTATAATGGCAAATGTGTTCACAGGATCCTGATCTGAATTTTAAATGGGCCTACTGCCTGACCTGGGGGTTGGCAGTTGTGTAGGGCTGGGGGAGGAGTGGCAGGGAGCACCCCAACCTCCCAGCAGTAGGCCCAGGAGAAGATTGCTGTCACCACAGGGACAGCCGCAACATGATGTTAATTTTTTTCCCCTATAATTTCTGGGACTCTGCTGCCTGTATCTGCCAGGCAGGAAGCCTCAAGATGCTAACAATGGGTACCAAAAGTAGAAAAATATTCTATTTCTCAACAATGACAGCCCTTGTATTAATGAGCACAGGAATTCACCAAAAAGTTTCAGAAGTATAAAATTGTTTAAAGATTAATTTAAAAGCTATAATAAAAATACTTGAAGAACCTACAAAGAATGTTCAGCAGGTCAAGCAGCATCTGTGAAGAGAGAAACAGAGTTCATGTTTCAGGTCGATGACCTGTTATCAGAACAGTTCTGACAAAAGGTCATCGACCTGAAAGATGAACTCTGTTTCTTTCTCCATGATGCTGCCTGACCTGCTGAGTATTTCCAGTATTTTCTGTTTTTATTTCAGATTTCCAGCACCTGCAGTATTTTGTTTTCCTACAAAGAATGTTTTTGGATATAAGTTTGGTTTAACTTAGTAAAAAAAAAATTACAGCATTGTCTAAGTTGCCAAGAAACTGCCCAATCAAAAATAATGGCATGTGATCAGTGCATGGCTAAATCTGAGGCTGAAGCCACCACAGTACTGCCTACTAGTGCATAGTTAATTTATAGATACTGGGGGTTTCTGTGTAATACAAGGTACAGTTGGCAGACCCAAGTCATACTGCAGGCTGTACCTTGCTGCAAGTTGCATTCTGCCTACCCAGGAAAGACTCTTTGCATGTGATTTGAAAGCACGCAGAAAGGTTTGTTTCCCACATTCTAAATTTAAATCCTATGAGATAGCTGGTAGGAGTGTTCGCTTCCTTCTGATATTAAAAATATTACATGATAAGCTTATAAAGATCCCAGGATGTCCAACAGACTGGTCAGTTTTGAAGCTTCACACAGCACCTATGGAAGCTATACTGTACCCTGTGCAAAAGGCAAGTGCTGGAAGACTATCGATTGGACCTCACACTTCTGCACACTCAGAAGTCAGATCACAAACCTGATTGTTCTAGTTATATTGACATTTTCAGGTTGCTGTGCATCCAAAACCACTTCACAACAACTTGCAAATGATAGTAGAACAGCAGACTTATGGAGCAGTTCACAATGCACAAACATTTAAAAATAGAAACAGTTTTTTCTCCTTTCCCATGAGACCTCACACTTTCAGCAGTTTGTTTAAGCTGATGAAATATATGTTTAAGGTCGCAGACTGCTTCTCAGATCACTGGCATCAACACCAGCTTGTCTTTCTTGTCTCGAACACTGCAATCTAAAGTTGACAGTAAGCCACAGGAGACAGCAGGAGAGATGACCAAAAGCTTGGTCAAAGACGTACATTTTAAGGACCGACATAAAAGAGGGGAGAGAGGTAGCGAGACGGAGAGGTTTAGGGAGGGAACTCCAGATTTCAAGGTCTAGGCGACTGAAAGTACGGCCACCAATGGTGGAGTAATTAAAGTCAGGGATGTCAAAGAGGCAAGAATTTGGGAAGTGCAGAGATCTCGAAGGTTTGTAGGGCTTAAAGAAGTTACAGTGATTGGAGGGGAAAGGCCATGAAGAGACTTGAGAACAAGGACAGGAACTTTAAAATTGAGGTGTTGCTAGATCGTGAGCCAATGTAGGTCAGCAAGCAGAAGTACAATGGGTAATAAAAGCAAAATACTGTAGATGCTGGAAATCTGAAATAAAAACAAAGTATTGGAAATACTCAGCAGGTCAGGCAGCATCTGTGAAGAGAAACAGAGTTAATGTTTCAGGTCTGTGACAGGTTCTGATGAAAGGTCACTGACTTGAAACGTTAACTCTGCTTCTCTCTCCACAGATGCTGCCTGACCTGCTGAGTATTTCCAGCAATTTCTGTTTTTATTATAGTACAATGGGTAAATGGGATTAGATGCAAGTTAAAATATACTCAGCAGAGTTTTTGATGAGCACAAGTTTATGCAGTGTGGATGATTGGTGGCTGGCCAAGAATAATCAAGTCTAGAGATAACAAAGGCACGGATGAAGGTTTCAGCAGCAGATAAGCTGAGGCAGGGACTGGAGCCCGGTGATGCTATGCAGGTGGAAGTAGCCAGTCTTGATGATAGAGCGAATATGTGGTCGGAAGTTCATCTTAGAGTCAAACACAGACACCAAGATTGTGAATGGTCTGGCTCAACTTCAGACATTTGCCGGGGAGTGGGATGAAATCAGTGGCTAGGGAACAGACTTTGTTGACTGGGGTGGAAGGAAGATGGGGGAGAACCAAAGACACCAGCTTCTGTCTTCGCAATATTTAGATGGATGAAGTTTCTGTGGGTCTGAAACCGGATGTCAGAGAAGCAGCGTGGGCATTTCAGGTAATTCTCTGGCTACATTTCGATTGAAAGGAATGGAATCAGGCAAGGATAGTCTCACACAGCCAAACAATGGAGGAGATCCACTGGAGGAGGATGATGTGGTCACCAGTGTCGAAGGCTGCAGGTAGGTCAAGAAGGATGAGAAGGGATAGTTTACCACAGTCAGTCACATGGGATGTCCTTTGTAAATTTAATAAGACCCATTTCAGTACTGTGGCGGGGAGGGAAACCTGATTGGGGGGAGAATTGAATGTGGTATTGTGGGAAAGATGGCCACGGATTTGGCAGGCAACAATACATTCAAGGACTTTGGAGAGGAAAGGGAAACGACAGATGGAGTGGTTGTTTGCAAGGACAGAGGGGTCAAGGCTTTTGTTTTCTGAGGAGAAGGGTGATGACGGCAGATTTCCAGGCAAGAAGGAGGAATAGTTAACCATATCAGCTAACTCGGGGGCCAGGAAGGGAAGTTAGGTGTTCAACATTTAGGTAGGAATAGGGTCGAGGGAGCACAAGGTGGGTCTCATGGACAAGATGAGTTTGCAGCAAGTACAATGGGAGATGGGATAGAATCTAGAGCAAAATGTGGGTTTAAGGACAAGGCAGCAGAAAACATATGGGAAAGTTTGGCTGGGTGGAAGGGAGGGAAGCGGAAAAGGCAGCTGATCGGATAGTCTCAATCTTTGTGATAAAAAAAAGTTCACAAGCTCCTCAAACTTATCAGAAGTGATGGTGAAGGAGGCATGTGAGGCTGGTTTAAGAATATGGAGCAGAGAAGTTGGGGGTTATCTTTCCATTCCAGGATAATCTTTGAATAGTCAACAGTTTTGGCAAAGGAGAGCAGGTCCCGATAATGCTTTATGTGCTCCGAGCAGAATTGGCAGTGAATGGCTAAACCAGTTGTCTGCCATAAGTGTTCGAGTCTACATCCCTTGCATTTAAGGGAGCAGAGATGAGGGCCATAGAGGGGAAAAAGCTGGATGAGAGAGAGGTTTTAATGGGAAAAATGTTTCAAAGGTGGAGGAGAGCATGTGACTGAGCAGATCTGGAGCTGCAGAAATATCATGACAAATGGAGTGTCAAAGCCTAGACAGTTGGGAATTTGAAAGTGTGGTGGTAAGTGACTCGAGGGAGAGATTTTTACAGGGTGGACACAGAAAGGAATGGGGTTTGCAGGGGAAAAGGAGATGTGGGTGGAGTGTGATATAAGGAAATGATCAGAGATGGCCTGATCTGTGATAGAGATGATGGGAGTAGTGAGGCCACCTGAGATGGTGAGGTTGAAGAGGTGGCCATAAATACTGTTTAGAAACTTAGAAAAATAGGAGCAGGATTAGGCCATTCGGCCCTTTGAGCCTGTTCCGCCATTCAATACGATCATGGCTGATCATCCAAACTCAGTAATCTGTTCCCGCTGTCTCCCCATATCCCTTGATCCCATTAGCCCTAAGAACTATATCTAACCCTTTTTTGAATATATTTAATGATTTGACCTCAACTGCTTTCTGTGGTAGAGAATTCCACAGGTTCACCACTCTCTGGGTGAAGAAATCTCTCCTCATCTCCGTGCTAAATGGTTTACCCCTGATCCTTGGACTGTAACCCCTGGTCCTGGACTTACCCGCCATCGGGAACATCCATCCTGCATCTAGTCTGTCCAGTCCTGTTAGAATTTTGTAGGTTTCTATGAGATCCCCTCTCATTCTTCTAAACTCTAGCAAATACAAGTCTAATCGACCCAATCTCTCTTCATACGTCAGTCCTGCCATCCCAGGAATCAGTCTGGCGAACTTTCGCTGCACTCCCTCCATAGCAAGAACATCCTTCCTCAGATAAGGAGACCAGATAAGGAGTTTAAATGGACAAACTGATGTCCAGGTGCAAAGACAGAGGAGTGAATCCAGAAGCTATTTGAAGGGCAGTGCACTGAAGATGTATTTCCATAGATTAAATATTTCTTGTGCCCTTATTGAAACAGCTGTTGCAAATGCCTAGACTTCCACGTAAAAAAAGTGCTCGTAACAAACCAGACAGCCACTGTGCCTGTGGATAGATCCCGAGACTCAACAGCTGACAAATCTAAAAGCCGCAACAACAAAGCATTGCTCTGGTCACTATTGCTCTAACCTTCAAATTTAGAATCAAGAAATATTTTAGTGATACACGTTTGAGAATTTCCTATTAATTTTAAAAAGCATGCAAGTTGTAGAATTGTAGATTAATTCCTCAAAAGTCACTGCTTGTTGATCAAAAACTGTAGCAACAAAGCATCATTCTGGCCACCTTTGCTCCTACCGCTGCCAAGATAAGGCCCTTGGGGTGACTTGCCAGTGAGGCAGCCTGGGTGTGTGGAATACTTCACTCAGAAACAGTCTCTACTGCCTAACCTTCTTCAAGAAGAATGGTGTTAGTAATACACCAGACAGCTACCAGTACTTGTGGATTAATTTCCTGGGAATCACAGCCATTAAATCTAAGCGTTATAGACAGGTAATGCCAGTTTTATCCTATCTAATACCTAGGTGAAGCACTTTGCTTCATCTACCATGTAGGAACTGATTAAATGAATTTCAATTTTGGCATTTGTGAGTGATGACTTTGAAAACCTAATGAATAAACCAGCAGGTTTTCATGTTGTTCAACAAATAATTTTAAAGATAAATCCTAACTGTAGTCATGTTAAAAGTAACATAAGAGAATGTATCCTGAACTATCTCATCCTGTCCAAGTGCTTGCTGACATCACAAATTGCTCATTTTGCAAGGGCAGTGCTTACCCCCAATTCAAAACTGCCATTCCTCCTCAGAAAACCCATTGTTGATTCTTTGACTCTTTCTAATTACCATCTCATACCTAAACTTTCTTTCCCCTCCAATGTCCATGAGCACCTTACTACTACCCAATTCCATGCTCACATCTTCAAATCCCAACAACTTGAATACTGCATTGAAACTGCCTGAGTCACATGACTGAATCTGATGCTTTGCCTGTCCACATCCTCCTCTACCTCTCCTCAGCATTTAACTTAGTGTACCACTTCCATCTCCTCCACTCTCTGTCCTCCGCAGTTAACTTTTGTGGGGCTTGTCATGTTTGGTTTCACTCTATTTATTCCAATGTACTCAGCACATATTCAGCAATGGCTTCTCTTCCTAACCTGTAGTCACCTCTGGAGCACCAAAAAGTTCTATCCACTTCCTCATTTGTACGCGACCTCTTGGAGACAATAGTCCCAACACAATCTGAAGATTTTCCAGTATCCTCCCCTAAAGCCTGCAGCAGACTGATGCGAAGCCAAGATATGATATTGTGGGGAGTTTTCAGTTATTTTGTCAAGGGCAAAATGTCCATTCACCCTTACAAGCCATATGATGGTGAGGTGAAGAGCTGGGGTTAGGACTCCATACACCAGAAATTCCCACTCCTCAGGCTATATCAGAACCTAGCATATGGTATGCATAGTTAAGTGAGGTCTACTGGCCTCCAGTAGGGCAGAGGTAGTCCTACTTATTCCAATGCAGCATGTTTTCTTCTCTCACTTTGCACAGTCACCAAGGAGCAAGGCAAAATTCTAGCCACTGCCTCATTTAGAATGTGGATCTTTGACAAATCAGCCCCTTTAAGCAAAAACCTGGGCAACCTCCCCACCGAGGGTGGGTCTGTGCTGGGGGTACTAGAGGTATGACCCTGGTGTAACTGCTGAGATTCTGACTCAAGGAATTTCAGGATCATTAGTTGCAGACATGGCGTCATTTTTCACAACTGCTAACAATATCCAGTTCTCTCTCTCCACCACCACCCTCGATTCTAAAACCTAGCTTCTGTTAGCAGACTGTCTACCTGACCTTAAGTCATGGTGAAGCCAAAATGTTCCCCACTTTCTGGGAACCTGAAGTAGTCTTATTTAACTCCTGCCAGAATCTCCGTATCTTTACTCTTAACTTCATCTCCCTCCAGCTGCTGACTTGGGTTCAACCAGATAGTGCACAACTTTGACATTCTCAGAATCATAAAATGGTTTCAGCATAGAAGGAGTTCATGTGGTAGAAGAAGTTTATTTTGGCTCTCTGCAAGAGTAATTGAGCTAGTCCCACTCTCCTGTTCTTTCCCCACAGCACTGGTCACAATACTCCAGTTGAGACTGAACCAGTGTTGTATAAAGGTTCATCATAAATTTCTTGCTTTTGTACCCTTTGTCTCTATTAATAAAGTCCAGAATCCCAAATGTCTTTTTAACCACTTTCTCAACCTGCCACCTTCAACAATTTCTGCTCATATACCCCCAGGCCTCTTTGTTCCTGCACTCCCTTTAGAATTGTACCTTTTATTTTATAATTCCTCTCCTCGTTCTTCCCACCAAAATCTATCGCTTCACACTTTTTTTCTCCTGTAATTACAGCACAGAGGGAGGCCATTCAGCCCATCAGGTCCATGCCTGCTCTCTGTAGAACAATCCAATCAGTCCCATTCCCTTGCTCTATCCCCGTAGCCCTGCAAGTTTATTTCTCTCAAGTGCCCATCCAATTTCTTTTTGAAATCATTCATGGTCTCTGCTTCCACCATCCTTGTAGGTAGTGAGTTCCAGGTCATCACCACTCCCTGCGTAAAAAAAGTTCTCCCACACATCCCCCCTGCATCACCTGCACAAAACATTAAATCTGTGTCCCCTAGTCCTTGGACCATCAGTTAATGGGAATAACTTTGCCTGCCTCACCTCAACATGGCATACTCTTGTACACCTCTATCAAATCTTCCCTCAATCCCTTTTGCTCCAGTGAGAACACCACCAGCTTTTCCAACCTAACCTTGTAACTAAAATCCCTCATCCCTGGAACCATTCTGGTAAATCTCCTCTGCACCCTCTCAAGGACCCTCACATCCTTCCTAAGGTTTGGTGACCAGAACTGGACACAATACCCCAGTTGGGGCCTAACCAGAGTTTTATAAAGGTTCCGCATAATTTCCCTGCTTTTGTACTCAACGCCTCTCTTTATGAAGCCCAAGATCCCATTGCTTTGCTAACTACTCTCTCAATATGTCCTGTCACCTTCACTATCTATGCAGATCTATGCACATGAACCCCCAGGTCCCTCTGTCCCTGTACAACCTTAAGGACTGTGCCATTTAGTCTATATGGTCTCTCCTTATCCCTTTTACCAAAATGGATCAGCTCACACTTCTCTGTATTAAATTCGATCTCCCATTTCTCTGCCCATTCTGTGAGCCTATCTGTCCTGTTACAGTTGATTTGCATCATCCTCACTGCCACACCTCCAAGTTTCATATCATCAGCAAATTTTGTAATTTTACTCAAATGTCCACCCATTCCACTAGCCTGTCTATGCCCTCTTGGACTCTATTACTATCCTCCTCACAATTCTCAATACTTGCAAGTTTTGTGTCATCTGCAAATTTTGAAATTGTGCCCTGTACACCCAAGTCCAAATCATTGACGTATATCAAGAAAAGCAGTGATCCTACTACCGACCCCTGGGGAACCCCACTGCAAAGCTTTCTCCAGTCCAGCAAACAATCGTTCACCATGACTCATTGTTTCTGTCACTCAGCCAACTTTGTATCCATGCTGCCTTTTTATTCTATGGGATTGAACTTTGCTGGCAAGCCTTTTGGAAGTCCATATACACGTCAACTGCATTGACCTCATCAACCCTTTTTCTGTTACCTCATCGAAAAATTCAATCAAGTTGGTTAAACACAATTTGCCTTGAGCAAATCCATGCCGCCTTCCTTAACTAATCTATATTTGTCCAAGTGACTTAATTTTATCCTGGATTATCATTTCTAAAAGCTTTCCCGCCATAGAGGTTAAATAGACTGGCCTGTAGTTGTTGGGTTTATCCTTATAGACTTTTTGAACAAAGGTGTAACATGTGCAATTCTCTAGTCCTCTGACATCCCCATATCTAAGGGGTATTGGAAAGTTATGGCCTTTAACTCTGCAATTTACACCTTTACTTCCCTCAGCATCCTTGCATGCATCCTGGTCCTGGTGAGATCAACTTTAAAGTTCAACCAGCCTTTCTAATACCTCCTCTCCATCAATTTTTAGCCCATCCAGTATAGCAACTACTTCCTCATTCACCAGGGCTCCGTCAGCATCTTCTTTCTTGGTAAAGACAGATGGAAAGTACTCATTTAGCACTTCAGCCATACCCAGGTCTCCTTTTTGGTCCCTACTTGACCCTGCGCCTCCTCTTTCAGCCCTTTTAGTCAAAACTTCTGGATTCCCTTTTATGTTAGCTGACAGTCTCTTCTCAGACACTGCCTCACTTCTTTTTTCACTTCCCCTCTGAACTTTCTATATTCAGCCTGGTTCTCACTTGTATCAACCTGACATCTGTCCTATGCACTGTTTTTCTGTTTAATCTTACTCTCCATCTCTTTCATCATCCAAGGAGCTTTGGCTTTGTTCACCCTAAATTTTCCCCTCATGGGACGGTACCCGAACCATCTCCTCTTTAATGACAGCCGATTGTTCTATGACAGTTTTGCCTGCCAATTCTATATTCCAATTTACCCAGGACAGGCCTCTTCTCAACCTACTGAAATTGACCCTCCTCCAATTAAGTATTTTTACTCTGGATTGTCCTTGTCCTTTTCCATTGTATCATAAGATTAGCTATAATCACTGTACCCTAAATGTTCCCCCACTGACACGAGACCTGCCTCATTCCCCAGAAATGGATCTAGCAATGCCTCCTTTCTCATTGGGTAAACATACTGGTCAAGAAAATTCTCCTGAACACACTTTAGTAACTCTTCCTCCTCTCTGCCCTATACTCTATTATCCAAGTCTATATTAGGAGAATTAAAGTTTCCCGTTATCACTGCTCTATAGTTCTTTCACCTCTCTGTAATTTCCTTGCAAATTTGCTCCTCTATATCTTTCCCACTATTTGGTGGGAATACACCCAGTAGTGTAATGGTATACCTATTTTTTCTTAACTCTAACCAAATTGATTCAGACCTTGACTCTTCTGGACATCCTCTCTCTCCCCAGCAGTGTAATATTCTCCTTAATCAATACTGCCACCCCTCCTCCTTTTGTTCCTTCCCTATCTTTGCGGAACATCTTGTATCCAGGAATATTTAGTACCCAGTTCTGCTCTGTTTTGAGCCAGGTTTCCAGTATCACCACAACATATTCCCATGTGCCTATTTGCATCTACAGCTCACCAATCTTATTTACCATACTTCATGCACTGTAAATCTGAATGAGATCTTACTGTATTCCCTCACAGTCAGACCCCATGTAAAACCTTACTGTTTTTTACTCTGATGCTATCTGTCTCCCCCAATCCTTTATGCATTTTGTTTCTCCTTTCTAATGTTATATCATGCTTTCCATCCCCCTGGCAAATTAGTTTAAACCCTCTCCCACAGCACTAGCAAACTACCCTGTGAGCACATTTGGCCTGGCCCATTCCGTTCCATTCCAAGGACTCCATTCCATTCTTCCAGTTTCTCCGTCTCCGATGCATCTGCTCTGACGATGCTACCTTCCATGACAGCGCTTCTGATATGTCTTCCTTTTCCTCAACCGAGGATTCCCCCCCCCCCCCCCACTGTGCTTGACAGGGCCCTCAATCGTGTCCGGCCCATTTCCCGCACCTCTACCCTCTCCCCTCCCTCCCAGAACCATGACAGGGTTCCCCTTGTCCTCATCAGTCTCCATATCCAAAGGATCATCCTCCGCCATTTTCGCCACCTCCAGCGTGATGCCACTACCAAACGCATCTTCCCCTCCCTTCCCCTGTCAGCATTCCGAAGGGATCGTGCCCTCCGTGACATCCTGGTCCACGCCTCCATTACCCCTACCGCCTCGTCTCCTTCCCATGGCACCTTCCCTTGTAATCGCAGGAGGTGTAATACCTGCCCATTTACCTCCTCTCTCCTCACTATCCCAGGCCCAAACATTCCTTCAGCTGAAGCAGCGATTTATTTGTACTTCTTTCAATGTAGTATACTGTATTCGCTGCTCACAGTGTGGTCTCCTCTACATTGGGGAGACCAAACGCAGACTGGGTGACCGCTTTGCGGAACACCTCCGTTCAGTCCGCAAGCAGGACCCCGAGCTTCCGGCTGCTTGCCATTTTAACACTCCCCCCTGCTCTCATGCTCACATCTCTGTCCTGGGATTGCTGCAATGTTCTAGTGAACATCAACACAAGGTTGAGGAACAGCATCTCATTTACCGATTAGGCACACTACAGCCAGCCGGACTGAACATTGAGTTCAATAATTTCAGAGCATAACGGGCCCCCCATTTTACTTTTATTTTTAGTTATTTTTTCTTTTTCCTTTTTTTAAATATATTTTTTGTGTTTATTTTATTTTATTTCATCTTAGTTTGTTCAGTTTGCTTACCCACTGTTTTTTTCATATTTGTACTTGCGGCTGTTCAATTTTCAGTCCGTTAACACCCTCTCTATACTAATGCTTTGTCTTTCAACACACCATTAAAATATTGTTTGCCTTTGCTCCATGACCTTCTGGTCAACTATTCTGTGACTTTGTCCTATCTACACCTTCTCCTTTGTTATCTCTTGCCCCACCCCCGCTTTACTTGCATATAACCTTTTACATTTCTAATATTTGCCAGTTCTGAAGAAGGGTCACTGACCTGAAACGTTAACTCTGCTTCTCTCTCCACAGATGCTGCCAGACCTGCTAAGTATTTCCAGCATTTCTTGTTTATATTTCAGATTTCCAGCATCCACAGTATTTTGCTTTTATTTTGTCCTGGCCCTGTTGAGGTGCAAACCATCCTGTCTGAACTGGTCCTAACACCCCCCAGAGCTGTTCCCAATGTCCCAGGAATCTAAAGCACATCTCCCCAGCCACGCATTCAGCTGCACTATCTGTTCAACCCAAAGCTGGGTTTCAAACCCCACAGCCCGTATTTGAACCTAACTAGTCTGTCGAAAATAGATTGTGCCTCCAACTTACACCCAATCTGATTTTACTCTGCAATGAAGTTCTCCTGCTCCTTCTGGCTCCAAAATATGGTAACTAAAAATGCTCAAACTTACCTTTCAGGTAGTAGCCTCCAGTGGTCCCTTTAAGGACTGCTGATTTGGCTGCCCTATGCCTGAAGAAACTGACTGCAGCAGTCTGTGGTCATGCACAATCAGATTTTGCATCATATGCAAGGGGCCTAATACCCTTTTCAGGCATGCCCCTAGACAATTATGGAGGAGCCTTTATCAATATGGCAACTGTTGCACTTCCAGCATGGAAGAAATGTCTGGCTGCTACCCACCATATTGGACCTTTCAAAGCCTATTTTAAGCCTGTAAAATAGGGCGGACATTTCAATTTTTTGGTCTTGAAACTTTCACTCAGACCTCTGCTCTGCCTCCATCCACTGCTACTGAATATCTACACTTTTGTAATGCCAAGACTTGTCTTCTTCAAAAAGCTCCTCAACAATCTCCCCAGCACCTTTCTACACAAACTCCAACTTGTTTAAAATTCTGCCTCCTGCTTGCCTATAACCATGATCCTCACCAACTTCCATCGGTTCCCTGTCTCCAAAGGCATCAAATTCAAAATGTTTGCCCTCATTTACAAATCCTTACATGGCCTTACCACTAGGTAAGGGTGTAAACTAGGTAAGTTCACAAAAATCTTCAGCCTTGCATCCCAGGGCAATCCTACAGTTGTTTAACACTGCCCTGATCCCATTTCTGCACCCATCCCTCCCTCACCCTGCCCAGGCCTGGTATTCTTTACTCCATGTCTGTTACCTATCCGAGTTCCACCTTCTGAAATCCCTTCCTTAAATCTCTTTTTCCTGCTATTCTCTCTCTGATTTTAAAAGCATTCCCCAAATATATCTTTTTAATAATGTTCTTTGTCAATTCTTCTGATTCTCCTACTATTATTCCGTTTATTTTCTCCTAGATGAATCTCTGTGAGACATTTTATATTAAAGGTGCTATACAAATGCAAGTTGTTGCTATTATTATAAGCTTACAAGAAGCTTCAAACTTCATTTTGAAATTGAAAATTACTTTTGTAGTATCAAAACAAAGCAATATTGGCATTTGACCACACAGGATACATAATATTATTCATGATTTGCAAAGCAATATGTTGGAGCCTTTTTTTAAAATAATATATTTACCCTCAACATGAATATATGGCTTCCAGTTGTAGTACCATCCTCGGAATGGTTTGCTGTTGTATTCTGCACACTGCTGTGATCTAAAATCAATGCCATTTTTAGGGCATTTTTGATTATTGCAAAGCTTGTATGTGCGATGAGTACCATCACAGAATTTTCCTCCATATTGGGGCCTATTGAGAAGAAGAATGCATTTTTTTCATATAACATAAAGCATCAGAACTAACATTATAATTAAGAAATAGATACTAAAAACAAATGGTAAACATATTCATAAAATCTACCCTCATAAGACTGTAGACGTTATGCCAATAGTTTGGTCAGATTATACTTGTAATAGGATGATCAATTTTGCAGGACAATGTTTTGCACCCCAAGGATGCCTTAAATACTTCCAACACCATACAGGCACAGGCTCCGTTTTGGATTTGGTGGGATTGTTGAGACCTAACAGCAGCAATCGCCACCAAAAAATAGCTTTTTTTTTTACTGGCGTCAAGAGGAGCAGAGCTAACATTTCAAACCAGTCAGTCCAGAATTTTTTAAAAAGACAGTTATTGATTCATGAAATGTTGACACATTATAATGAATTCCGGTATGTCTTTTTTTTTAAGGAACTGTAAATGAAGTCCAGAATCAAGAGGCAGGAAACCCACAGCTCTAAAGTTATGTTTTATATATTACACTCCTGGTCTATTTTTAAAAAAAATGTGATTAAAACTGAACATCCAGCAGTCAAAGGGCTTCAGCATTTTATTTTACAACAGAAACATCTCTCTACAGAAACACCACAGAATGTGTTCCCACCCCAGTGATATTTGACAAAGCATGACTGTTGTTTCAATGCATGACCATTATAGTTTGTCATAGCAATCAATTACACAGGTGTGGACAGGTGCATTCCTTTTCAGGCACTTACAAGAGCCAGGGAAAACAATCATGCACCTGATTGAGTCTGTCCTCCCTTTTATTACCTGCTGTGTATTTGTCTTGCAACTCGTCTTATTCAGCTTAGAATCCTTAACTTACCATGATCAATCAATTCCACAAACAATTGAACAAGCACTTACATTCTTGTGATGTCACCTGGCTACTGATACATCACTCCCCTTTCCCATGTATTTTAAGACCACTGTGAAGTCAAAAATGCCAAGTTGTTTCTAACACTATACTACAGAGTCTTTCTTTATAGTATGCAGTGATTAAGGAATCTCTTGATCTTCTTTCTCCACAAACCCCCTCCCCCTTTAAAGGGCAAAACATCTCCGCTGTCCAGGCTGTTGGGCTAGAATTTGGTTCTATCTTCTCCACATAACTAGTGGCACCAATTCCAGTTGTCCTGTAGTCAACAGCATTCCTCAAAGTAAACTCACCGAGCTCTGTGCAACTAGATGCAGCAAAGCCCCTCTCTTTCACAGGTCTTTCAGTTTACCATCACAGAAACAATTTCATCCTTTGGCTTGTTAAAATGCAGTGAATCGATTCAGTGCAACAGTGTGCTTGTCTATGATGCAAAATAGTGTCATGATAGTAAACAGTGAATAAGATAGTAATAGACTCCAGGAAGACACAGACAAAAATAGGAAGATGCATGGCAGGTGGAATTTAAAGCAGAGAAGGGTGAAGTGATTCATTTTGGTGAGAAGAATGAGGAGAGGCAATGTGAAATACATGATACAATATTAAAAGGGGTGTAATAATTCAGAGACCTGGGGGTTTACACACACAAGTCTTTGAAGATGGCAAAACAAGCTGAGTAGGTTGTTAATAAGTCATACAGGATCCTTGGCTTTATAAATAGACACATGGGAGTAATTTTATCCCTCAAAAATTGATAGATTTGGGCCAGGTGAGAAGTCAAAATGCCAAAAATTTCAAACCCAAACCTAAGTTGCCATGAGGCCAGCCATTTCCAGTTTCAATGGAGATGGGATGGGGAAGGGGGCAGAGACCAATTCACTCTCAGGAGGCCGGCCTGTCATTGGATCTTTTTAAGGAGGCCGCATGCCTCCATTTTAACAAGGTTTCTATTTTTAAACTCATGTCAACAGGGCTTCTCAGGCCATGGGAAAACTGATGGGTAAAAGGAGGCATGAAGGGCTGAATAAATCAGGGAAATGCCTTTACGGCACTGCTTGTGGGCCAGGAACAGCAGGAGTGTTTCCTCCAGGCTCAATAAACTAACCTTATAAAACCAGCCCTTACCCCACCCCCTCCACCCCCGTGCAATCTCTACGACCTCCACCCCTCTCCCACAATCGCTCCCCCGACTCCCTGTGATTATTGATCCCTCCCCTGCCATGATGTCTCCCATTACTCCCCAACAATGACCCAATGACATCTCGACTCCCCCACCCCCGCACCCCGACGCTACATTTCCCCCACCTCTGCATCTCTCCCCCTGCCCCCACCACCACTAAACCTACTTGCAGCCTTTGTTACTGGACGGGCTTTTGGGAGGGAAATCTGGCAAAATAAACTCAAACATGCTTTGAAGTTAAAACTCCATGGTGTTCCGGGAAATTCTCACTTCCAGATTTCTTGACCATAACACCTCAATCCCCACCCCCATCACACCCCTGCTCCAAGATCACCCTTCAGTAAATATTGGGAGCAGACAGTATAAAAAACAAGGAAGTTATGCTGATACTTTATAAAACACTGGCTAGGCCCCAGCTGGAGTATTGTGTTCAATTCTGGGAATGTCATTTTAAGAAGCAATAAACTAACCTTGTAACAGGAGATCTGCTAAAATAATATCAGGGATGAAAGACTTCAGTTACATGGAAAGACGAGAGAAACTTGGATTGTTCTCCTTATAGCGGAGAAGGTTAAGGGGAAATTTGACAGAGATGTTCAAAATCATGACGGGCTTTGATAGGGTAAATAAGGAGAAACTGTTTCCAGTAGCAGAAGGGGCTGTAACCAGAGGGCACAGATTCAAAATAATTGGCAAAAGAGCCAGAGGTGACCAGAGAAAAACATTTTTTATGCAGTGAGTTATGGTGATCTGGAATGCACTGCATGAAAGAGTGGTGGAAGCAGATTCAATAATATTTGAAAGGGGAAACTTTTCAGGGCTATGGGAAAGACCAGGGGAGTGGGATTGATTGAATAGCTCTTTCAAAGATCGGGCACAGGCATGATGAACTGATTGGCCTCCTTCTGCACTGTACCATTCTATTATACAAGCATAGGAATGACTCTGTCAATTTCCAAGTCCCTCAAAAACCCTTTCCCTTTCCCCCTTCCAAAGCCCAACATAGACAATGCCAAGATGCTCAATACAGTCCAAGAGCAGAAGACCAGGTCTCTATTTCAATATTCAGCTTCCAAAGGAGAGTGGAGGATCCCTTCTCAGTTTGACAATGCTTTCCCGAAACTGGATTTAATGTAAAAGAGCATGACGATTGAGGAAAATTTGTTTTTTTTTTAAATGTATTCTGTCTGTATTATATACCTACCCACATTCATTCAAATATAAATTCACACAAAAATTATTTTATTGGTATAGTAATTGATGGACTGGAATGTCATTGTCCCAGAAATTGCTGGAAAAATAACAGCCAGTTCACTGCACTCACAATTATTACTTCCTAAATTAGCGAGGAATTTGTGTCAGAGACATGTCGAATTCCAATTCTCCACAAAGTATTGGACAATTCCATTTCACCATTAGCCTCACTAAAAACAAAGAAGTTGCAGCCTCTCCATTAAAATTGACAGCATGTCATAAAATTGGCAGATTTGCACCATAAATGCAAATTGATCTCACCACTGCCAATTACAGCTGGTAATTCATATTATAGGGACTCTATTAGTTATATGAATTATGGTCCTGACATGAAACTCAGCCATAAAGGATCAGAAAGGAAACACTGAAGACATGGAGTCTCATGCACAAACTGGCAGTCGTGAGATTAATTGTTTTTTTCAGTACAAATCTGGCAAATTCATGACATTCTGATTAATTTCAATGGAAATATTACAACTTTTATAGTTTTGGTAAAGCTAACGGTGGAGCAGTACAAATTGTCCAGCAATTCAACAGTGAATTGATCAGAGAGGTTTTAAAATTTTATTTTTAATCTGTCTTAGCAATATTTTTGTGCCAGTTTTGGCATTCACTTCCATTCGTGTCAGAACACAACAATTTTCAGGATGCAAAGCTGCTCAGAAATGCAAATTAGACAAGATTTCTTCAGTAAATAATTTTGGGATTCAGTATAAGAGTATGAATGTTTGTAATTTTGCACAACATTCACTTAAGCTCTCAAGGACTAATGTAACAATTCCCAAACATAACTGGGTTACCATATCCTCTTCTGTTTATTCTTTTTATATTTTTTCTTACTTTTCCTTTTTGTCTCTTCTCTATCTCTCTTAATTCATTCTCTTTACTTCCCTCTCTATTTCTTTTTCCATAGCTAATTTGACTCTAATTTACTCCTTCTTCATTCACTCTGGTTCTATTTCTATCCTTAAATTTCATTGGTTAAGACGATAGGCCATTGGGCAAGACATTGATGAGCTCTCAGATACGACAATGACATTGCTGTGCCTTTATAACTTGGCATTTCCAACAATTTATGAAGCAAATACATTGTGATCTGTATGGCGAGGATAAAAATCCAATTAAAGTTGCTTGCCACGAGATGTGACAATTCCACCAATTTCTGGCCATTGTAATTTCTGAAATTCTACCAAATGATTCAAATGGGAGGTCACTGTGACTTGCGAACAAAAAGTTCATTGCAGGATCTCAATCTTAAACTACATAATTAAGGACATTTCAGCAGATCTGCTGATTAACACCAAATTAGGTAGGAAAACTGGTTTAATTTCAACACTTATTTTAAATATATTAATAATTGTCCAAAGTTTCCACCAACAAATCTCTTGTATTGTGCTAGTCAATAGTACAGGGGAGAATCATAGCTTTGAGATTTTTATATACCAATTAGATTTCTATGGGAGAGTAACTACAGATTCCAGAAAAGAGTAGCCATAGTTTATAATAGTAGTGGTCATCCAGAAGGAATGAACTTCATAACGATTTCAGTAAACATGTTATGAGATATTACATTCTATCCCAATTAAAATATTCTATGTTTGCTGTTTCAAGATTTTTTTTCAACTATTTCTTAACATTTGAGATTCCTTGATTTGTTAAGTTGTCCAGGGAAGAAACTTCAGGTTATGAATCTTCTGAGAATAACACTAAACCAATATAAGAACTATTATCCTGACAGCAGGAAAGTGGAAACAATTAACTCTTAGGTGTGTGTCTGAACAGCATATCAGTTCCTCACTGATTACAGCTTAAAGGAAAAGGGAAATCTAGGGGGAGTAGTTTCTATTCAAAGTAATCTCCTCACCTTCATCTGGAAAAAGTATAAGAATATGTACACTTCTTTTGGGTTTCAGAGTTTCAGCAGCAGCTGGCATCACTGCGGCACATCAGAGAGGTTGAGAGTTTTGTGGACAACACATTTATAAATGTGGTCACTACACAGCTTAAGGGTATGCAGGCAGAGAGAGAATGGATGACTGCCAGGCAGTCAAGGAGGACCAGACAGGTAATGCAGAAGTCCCCTGAGTGCATCTCACTTTCCAACCAGTATTATACTGATGAGAGTGATGGTTACTCTGGGGCGTGCAGCCAGAACCAAGTCCACGGCACCATAGCTGGCTCAGCTGCACTGGGTGGGGGTGGGGGGGGTGGGTGTTGGAGGAAGATTGGAAAAGCAACGGTGATAGGGAATTTGACAGTTAGGGGAACAAACAGACATTTCTATGGCCGCAGACGTGAATCCAGGATGGCATGTTGCCTCCCCGGTGCCAGGGTCAAGGATTCCATTGAATAGCTGCAGAGAACTCTGAGGGGGTGTGGTGGGGAGAATGTGAACAGCCAGCGGTCATGGTCCATATTGGTATCAACAACATAGGTAGAAAGAGGGATGAGGTCCTGCAGGCAGAGTTTAGGGAGCTAGGTAAGCAACTAGTAAGCAGGACCTCAAAAGTAGTTGGCTCCGGATTACTCCCAGTACCATGTATAAGTGACTATAGAAATAGGAGGATAGAGCAAATGAATGTGTGGCTGAAGAGATGGTGCAGGAAAGAGGGCTTCAGATTCCTGGGACATTGGGACCAGTTTTGGGGGAGATGGGACCAGTGCAGGTCAGATGGGTTGTACCTAAACAGATCTAGGACCAATGTCCTTGCGGGGCGATTTGCTTATACTATTGGGAAGGGTTTAAACTAACTTGGTGGGGTGTGGGAACCAGGAGGAAACATTAGACAGGAAAATCACAGCACTCAGAGAATTGGGAGAGACAGATATCATTAGAATAGGAAATAGTAAGGTATTAGGTGGGGTCAGAGGAAGAAGGAATGTAATAACGTCTATATTAGGTTTACTGTGCATGTATGTGGATGCGTGGAGTTTGGTCAATAAGGTTGGTGAGCTGCAGATGCAGATAGCCACATGGAAATATGATGTAAAAACAAAAAATGCTGGAAATACTCAGCAGGTCTGGCTGCATCTGTGGGGAGAGAAGCAGAGTTAACATTTCAGGTCAGTGACCTTTTATCAGCCTTGATAAAGAAGAGAACATTACAGTGCTGGAGAGAAAGGACATCCTTGAGTGGTCAAAGACAGAATCTATTTGGTTAGAAGTAAGAAACAATAGACATACCATTAAAATCCTGGGGTTTTCTATAGGGAAGATATAGAGGAACAAATTTGCAAGGAAATTATAGAGAGGTGCAAGAATTATAGAATAGTAATATGGGGGTCTTTAATTATCCAAATATATAATGGGATAGTAATAGTGTAAAGGGCAGAGAGGGGGAAAAAGTTTCTGGGGTGTGTTCAGGAGAATTTTCCACATCAGTATATTTCCAGTCTAATGAAGAAGGAGGCATTGTTGGATTTGGTTCCGGAGAATGAGGTGGGCCAAGTGAATCAAGTGTTAGTAGGGGAACATTTAGGGGACAGTGATCACCTAGAAATAGGTTGGCTATGGAAAAGGACAATGAGCAATTCAGAGCAAAAATAATTAATGAGGGGAGGGCCAACTTCAATGGGGTGAAAACAAATATGGTCCAGCTAAATTGGAATCAAAGATCGGCACGCAAAACTGTAACGGAGCAATGGGCTGGCTTTAAAGAGGAGATGGTTCGGGTACAGTCAAGGTATATTCCCATGAGGGGGGAAAGGTAGGCAAACAAATCTAGAACTCCCTGGATGATGAAAGAGATACACAGTAAGATGAAACAGCAAAAGGATGCATATGACAGATGTCAGGTGGATTAATACAAGTGAGAATCAGGCAGAGTATAGAAGGTTTAGAGGGGAAGTGAAAAAACAAATAAGAAAAGCAAAGAGAGAGTATGAGAAGAGACTGGCAGCTAATATAAAAGGAAATTCAAAAGTCTTCTATAGACATAAATAGTAAAATGGTGGCAGAAAGAGGAGTGGGAATGATTAGGGACCTAAAAGGGGATTTATACATGGAGGCAAGGGGCATGGCTGAGTTACTAAATGAGTACTTTTCATCTGTCTTCATCAAGGAAGGAGATGCTGCCCAAGTCATAGTGAAAAAGGAGGTAGTTGAGACACTGATGGGCTAAAAATCGATAAAGAGGAGTTATTAGATAGGCTGGTTGTATGTAAAGTTGATAAGTCACCAGGACTGATGTAATGCATCCAAGGTACTTAGAGAAATAAGGGTGGAAATTGCAGAGGCACTGACCATAGTCTTCTTAGATAAAGGTCTGGAGAATTGCAAATATTACACTATTAGTCAAAAAAGGGTGAAAGGATAAGGGCAGCAACTACTGGCCAGTAAATGTAATGCTGGTGGTGGGAAAGCTTTTAGAAACAATAATTCTGGACAACATTAACAGTCACAGACAAATGTGGATTAATTAAGGAAAGCCAGCATAAATTTGTTTAGGGCAAATCGTGTTTAACGGATTTTTTGATGAGGTAACAGAAAGGGTTACTGAGGATAATGCAGTTGATGTGGTGTACATGGACAAAAGACATTTAATAAAGTGCCAAATAACAGGCTTGTCAGCACAGTTAAAACCCATGGAATAAAAGGGATAGCAGCAGCATATTTACAAAACTGGCTGAGCGACGAGAGAATAGTGGTGAACAGTTTTTTTTCCGGACTGGAGAAAGATATATAGTGGGGTTTCCCAGAGGTTGGTATTGGGACCCCTACTTTTCTTGATATATATTAATGACCTAGACTTGGGTATACAAGGCAGAATTTCAAAATTTGCAGATGACAAAACTTGGAAATATTGTGAACCATGATGAGGATAATGATAAACTTCAAGAGGAAACTGGTGGAATGGGCAGACAAGTGGCAGATGAAATTTAATGCAGAGAGTGTGAGGTGATACATTTTGGTCGAAGGAGGCAATATAAAATAAAGGGTAGAATTCTAAAGGGGTGTTAGAGCAGAGGGACCTGGGGTACACCTGCACAAATCATTGAAGGTTGCAGGGCAGGTTGAGAAAGCAGTTAATAAAACATATGGGATCCTGGGCTTTATAAATAGAGCACAGAATACAAAAACAAGGAAGCTATGATAAGCCTGTATAAAACACTAGTTTGGTCTTAGCTGGAGTCTTGTGTCTAGTTCTGGACACTACACTTCAGGCAGGATGTGAAGGCATTAGAGAGGGTGCAGAAAAGATTCATGAGAAGGTTCCAGGGATGAGGAACTTCAGTTATGTGGATAAGTTGGAGAAGCTGGGGCTGTTCTCCTTGGAGAAGAGATTAAGAGCAGATTTGATAGGGGTGTTAAGAATCATGAGGGATCTGGACAGAGTAGATTGGGAGAAACTGTTCCCAAGGACAAGGACAAGGAAGGATCAAGAACCAGAGGACACTGATTTAGATGGTTGGTAAAAACAAGCAACAGTGACATGAGGAGAAGCGTTTTTAGACAGTGAGTGGTTAAGATCTGGAATGCACTGCCTAAAAGTGTGGTGGAGGCAGATTCAATCAAGGCCTTCAAAAGAGGTTTGGATAATTACCTGAAGAGAAAAAATTTGCAGGGCTACGGGGAAAAGGCAGTGGAGTGGGACTAGGTGAATTGCTCTTGCAGAGAGGCAGCACAGATACGACAGGCCAAACAGCCTCCTTCTGTGCTATGACCATTCTATGATTCTATTCCAGTATTGAAACAGTGCTGGACCTATTATTTTGCTGAGACCCAACATTTCAGATATCCTTCTCCAAATATCTCTGTTTGATGCCAGTTATGAGAAGTTGTCCGAATATCTTAGTGGTTCCACTGGTTTCAATAGGACTCATTAATGAGGACAGTCTGGAAACTTATCAGAAGTTGCCTGACCCTGAAACACCACATTGCAGCCTGGGCACAATTGCATACTCGGATGGCAGAAATATTTCCTGCACTGGTGACTCCAGATTGGTTCAATTTGACAGCTGTTATTGAAATAAACTGTAGGACATAAATGCGCTCTCATAATTGCCATCATTAGAGGAAAGCGGATACAAAACTGAACGCCGACATGAAATAAACCACTGTGAGTTTACCATCTTATATAATTCTGTCTATGCTTATCCAAACTGAGGACTTATTCTTGCTTCCGTGCCGCTCTAATTAAGCAGAAACATACTTTGACTTCAAATCCCCCTTTAGAACAACTCAACCCTCCCTATGGTAGATATGCTTGGTCTGGTTGCATTTGGATGATTTTCATTTTACAAGGAATAACTGGTCAGTCATTTTTAACATCTTAATGATTTTCCATATACTAGAGATACAGCAGACCTAATCACCCTCAACCACTTAATGTTAAACATGTTTTGGAGCCTGTTAAACATCAATAACATTATTTAAATACCTCAATAGATCTCAGAAGCTTGTAGGGCTGGAAGGGGTTCCGGAGATAGGGAGGGACAAGGCCTTGGAGCATTTTGAAAACAAGGATGAGAATTTGAAATAGGTAAGCATTAGTCCAGCTGCTCAGCTGGAGTACACTGAATGAAGGGCCAGCTAGATTCATTGGTACAATGCTTGGTCAATGTGGATTTTGCTGCAGTTCTTGTTTTGACTGATGCGGTGTCAAGGTTGGTAGGAGACGGCTTTTAAACATTCCACTATGCTAAATTCACCTGCACTTTAATTAGCAGAGCAGTGCTGTGAACAGGCATCTTAAACAACTGAAAAGTTTTGATGTACTCCTCAGCTGTGTAGTTCCTTCTGCCCCAGGGAGAATGGAAAATCTCAAGCAATAGATATTTAAATTAATCATTACAAATTCAAAAAAGGATTGATGTTGATTACACACATAAAGCAATTTTTTTTCTTTCTAATGTCATGGATCTATGAATTGGGCATTGACTATGGATCTATAAATGAGCAGCTTTTCAACATTCAACATGGTCATGTCCGCGAATCAGAGTGTGCAAGTTCACTGCTCTGAATTTCCTACAGTTTCCAGCTCTATAGAGATGCATTCATGTTCTTGCATTGTTACTTCTCTTTTTAATTAGCTCTCATGGCAAGTGAGAGGTGCCAAATGATTATTATAGTTGGAATATCTTGATTGACTAGATACCTTCCAGTAAGGCTAACAGAATCCTGTGGAACTAACTCACCAAGTGGAAAACTGAAGTAATTGGTCAATGTTATTAAAATAAAGAAAAAGATGGTGAGAGCAACATTTAGGTTTCGAAGAGTAGAAAGCCCAAATAAGCTATCTTACAGGGTTCCTCCAGCAGCCAGAGAGCTGTAAGTGAAAGGTATAATGTCAGATTTTATGTGAGGGATTCATTAGATGAAGAATATGAGCATAGAAACAGATTTTATGGCTAAACCTGCTGCTCTTTTGCTAATTGTGATTCTCGATCTTAATCCCCACAGTTAAAAGGACTTCTTTTGCCAGATAGGAGACATTTCAATATAGTTTGGAGAGGCCCCAGCACATAGAGTCATGTTCTCCATTAATTATTTGTCAATTCAATCAAATTCCATCATCTCCTTTACTAAATTCTATTGAATGTCTGGATTTTTGAGCTAAGATCTATCAAATGCTGTTATCCACCTACATTTATCTTGTGATTTGCTTGTGAATGATTCACTGAAGATCAATCAAAGGTCATTGATCATAATGTTCTGTCAAAGGGTTCAAGAATCATACAACTTATGCTGGATGGCCTTTCTTCCTTAATCTCTCGCAGGTCAAAATATCCAATTAGTACCACAACCAATCTAGTTATTCATTCATAAATTCAATCTACCCAAAAACTGAAAATACTGAACAAAAATTCATATTTTATACTCAAGGGGAAGATCGATAAGTATGAGAGAGAATGGAATAGAAGGATTAGATTAACAGGGTTAGATGAAGTAGGGTGGGAGAAGGCTCGTGTGGAGGATCAATAATGGCACAGACCAGTTGGGCCAAATAGCCTGTTTCTGTGCTGTAAATTCTATGTAAAATATTTTCCCTAAGGTTACAAACCTTGAATTGTCACTACTCAAGAGTAAAATTATAACTCTGTCTGCTGGCATATTACTTAGTGTCATGACTGCATTTTTTTCTTAACAACCAGTATTTCTTAACAACAATCATCACCGCATTCCATGACAATATGAAAGGCACAATTCAACATGGCGGCACCTCATCAGACCCCTTTCCTATCCTGAGTGGCGTGAAACAGGACTGTGTTCTCGCACCCACACTCTTTGGGATTTTCTTCTCCCTGCTGCTTTCACATGCGTTCAAGTCTTCTGAAGAAGGAATTTCCCTCCACACAAGATCAGAGGGCAGGTTGTTCAACCTTGCCCGTCTAAGAGCGAAGTCCAAAGTACGGAAAGTCCTCATCAGGGAACTTCTCTTTGCTGGCGATGCTGCTTTAACATCTCACACTGAAGAGTGCCTGCAGAGTCTCATCGACAGGTTTGCGGCTGCCTGCAATGAATTTGGCCTAACCATCAGCCTCAAGAAAACGAACATCATGGGACAGGACGTCAGAAATGCTCCATCCATCAATATCAGCGACCACACTCTGGAAGTGGTTCAAGAGTTCACCTACCTAGGCTTAACTATCACCAGTAACCTGTCTCTCAATGCAGAAATCAACAAGCGTATGGGAAAGGCGTCCGCTGCTATGTCCAGACTGGCCAAGACAGTGTGGGAAAACGGTGCACTGACACGGAACACAAAAGTCCGAGTGTTTCAAGCCTGTGTCCTCAGTACCTTGCTCTATGGCAGTGAGGCCTGGACAACGTATGTCAGCCAAGAGCGACGTCTCAACTCATTCCATCTTCGCTGCCTCCGAAGAATCCTTGGCATCAGGTGACAGGACCACGCAGAAGTCCTCGAGGCGGCCAACATCCCCAACTTATACACACTACTGAGTCAGCGGCGCTTGAGATGGCTTGGCCATGTGAGCCACATGGAAGATGGCAGGATCCCCAAGGATGCATTGTACAGCGAGCTCGTCACTGGTATCAGACCCACCGGCCGCCCATGCCTCCACTTTAAAGACGTCTGCAAACGCGACATGAAGTACTGCGACATTGATCACAAGTCGTGGGAGTCAGTTGCCAGTGATCGCCAGAGCTGGCGGACAGCCATAAAGGTGGGGCTAAAGAGTGGCGGGTCGAAGAGACTTAGCAGTTGGCAGGAAAAAAGACAGAAGTGCAAGGAGAGAGCCAACTGTGTAACAGCCCCGACAACCAATTTTATCTGCAGCGCCTGTGGAAGAGTCTGTCACTCTAGAATTGGCCTTTATAGGCATTCCAGGTGCTGCACCACAAACGACTGACCACCTCTAGGCACTTACCCATTGTCTCTCGAGACAAGGAGGCCAAAGAAGAGTCCCCTAGTTCTAGATTCCCTCACAAGGGGAAACATCCTCTCAGCATCCACCTTGTTGAGCCCTCAGGATCTTATATGTTTCAATAAGATCGCCTCTCATTCTTCTAAACTCCAATGGATATAGGCCCAACCTGCTCAACCTTTCCTCATAAGATAACTCCTTCCTCCCAGGAATCAGTCAGGTGAATCTTCTTTGAACTGCTTTCAATGCAATTATATCCTTTAAGTAAGGAGACCAAAACTGTACACAATACTCCAGATGCGGTATAACTAAGGCAACACTTCCCTACTTTTATACTCAATGCCCCTTGCAATAAATGGCAAAATGCCATTTGCCTTCCTAATCACTTGCTGTACCTGCATACTAACATTTTGTGATTCATGTACCAGGACACCAGATCCCTCTGTACCGTAGAGTTCTGCAGTCTCTCTTCATTCAAAGAATATACTGCATTTTATTCTTCCTGCCAAAGTGGACAGATTCACATTTTCTCACATACTCCCATCTGCCAATTTTTTGCCCACTCACTTAACCTATCTAAATCCCTTTGTAAACTCTTTATGTCCTCTTGACAGCTTACTCTCCTACCTATCAGTGTCATCAGCAAATTTAGCTACCATACATTCGGTCCCTTCATCCACATCATTGATATAGATTCTAAATAGTTGAGGCCCCAGCACTGATCCCTGTGGCACTCTACTAGTAACAGCTTGCCAACCTGGAAATTACCCATTTATTCCTACTCTCTGCTTCCTGTTAGCTAACTAATCTTCTGTCCATTATGTTAACCCCTCACCATGAGCTCTTATTTTGTGCAGTAACCTTTGATGTGGCACCTTATCGAATGCCTTTTCAAAATCCAAGTACACCACATCTACAGGTTCCCCTTTATCCAACTTGCTTGTTACTTCCTCAAAGAACTCTAATAAATCAGACAAACATGATTTCCCTTTCACAAAACCATATTGACTCTGCCTGATTGTATTATGATTTTCTAAATATCCTGCTATTACCTCCTTAATAATGGATTCTCGCATTTTCCCAATGACAGATGTTAGGCTAACTGGCCTATAGTTTCCTGCTTTCATTCTCCCTCTTTTTTTGAATGGAGGTGTTATATGTGTGATTTTTCCAATCCCCTGGGACCATTCCAGAATCTATAGAATTTTGGAAGATCACAACCAATGCATCTACTATGTCTGCAGCCACCTCTTTTAAGACCCTAGGATGCAGGCCATCAGGTCCCGGGGACTTGTCAGCCCTTAGCTCTAATCGTTTTCTTCGTACCTTTTCCCTCGTGATTGTGATTGTGATTGTTTTAAGTTCCTCCCTACCTTTTACCTCTTGATTTTCAAGTATTCTTGGGATTTTTTTTGTGTCTTCTACAGTGAAGACAGACTCAAAATATCTGTTCAACGCTTCTGCCATTTCCGTTTCCTATTACTAATTGCCCAGTCTCATCCTGCAAGGGACTAACACTCAAGGGTATTTGACATTTCGGAAGGACAGGAGGTAGGAGAAGAGGGTGGGGTAGCTCTGTTAATTAAGGATGACATTACAGAAGGATAGCTTTAGTTACTCTTTTCCTTTTAAAATACTTGCAGAAGCCCTTACTATCTGTTTTTATATTTCTAGCTAGCTTTCTCTCATACTCTAATTTCTCCCTCATCTTTTTTTAGTCATTCTTTGCTGGTTTCTAAAATCTGTTCAATCTTCTGACCTACCACTAATCTTTGCAGTATTATGTGCTTTTTCTTTCAACTTTATACTATTCTTAACTCCCTTAGTTAGCCACAGATGGTGCATCCTTCTCAGAGTCTTTCTTTCTCAATAGAACATCTCCTTAAATGTCGGCCACTGCTTCTCTACTATCCTACCTTTTAATCTATTTTCCCAGTTCACTTTAGCCAACTGTGTCCTCATACCCTTGTAATTGCCTTTACTTAAGTTTAAGACACTAGTCTTAGACCCACACTTCTCATCCTGAAAGTGAATGTGAAATTCAACCACGCTATGATCACTGTTGTCTAGATGCTCCTTTACTATGAGGTCATTAATTAATCCCATCTCATTGTACATTACCAGATCTAAAATAGCCTGCTGCTTAGTTGTCTGTAGAATATACTGCTCTAAGAACTGTCCTGAATATGAACTCTATGAACTCATCTTCCGCGCTACCTTTGCCAATCTGATTTGTTCAATCTATACGAAGATTAAAATTACCCATGATTATTGCAATACCTTTCTTAAAAATCCCCATTATTTCTTTCTGTATATTCTATCTTACAGTGTAGCTACTGTTAGGGGGCCTATAAGCCACTCCCACAAGTGACTTGTTACCTTTCTTATTTCTTATCTCTACTCAAACTGATTCTACATCTTAATCTTCTGAATTAAGGTAATCTCTCACTACTGTACTAATATCATCCTTAATTAACAGAGCTACCCTACCACCTTTTCCTAGCTCCTGTCCTTCCAAAATGTCAAATACCTTTGAAAATTCAGGTCCCAGCCTTGGTCACCTTGCAACCACGTCTCTGAAATGGCTATAAGGTCATACATATTTATTTCTATTTCTGCTGTCAATTCACCCGTTTTGATATGAATGCTGCCTGCATTCAGATACAGAGCCTTCAGTTCTGTCTTTTTACCAACTCTGGCCTTATCTGTTGATGCACTCTTCTGTTTATACTCTCTTGTCCCTTCCTGCCACACTCTGGTTATCATTACCCATATTTCTACCCTGCTCTATTGCTTTGTCCTTTCTCTTTAGTTTACCATATCTCCCCTCATGTGATCCCTCCCCCCAACTCTTTAGTTTAAAGCCCTTTGTACCACCCTAGTTATATAACTCGCCAGAACAATGGTCCCAGCATGGTTGAGATGAAGACCATCTCAATGTTAGAGCTCAACTTTCCCTAGTACTGGTGCCAGTGCCCCACGAATCAAAACCCATTTCTCTCACATCAATCTTTGAGACACGCATTTAACTCTCTAATCTTATTTACCCTACTCCAATTTGCTTGTGGCTCAGGTAGTAATCCAGAGATTATTATCTCTGTGGTTCTGCTTTTTAATTTAGCCCCTAGATGCTCATAATCCTGAAGCAAAACCTCTTTCCTAGTCCTATCTATGCCATTGGTACCCACGTGGACCACAACAACTGGATCCTCCCCCTCTCACTACAAGTTCCTCTCCAACCCAAGCAGATATCACGAAACCTGGCACCGGGCAACCTGGAGGCATGCATTTCCACAGCCTGGTCATGAACATACTGAACATCCTGATCAAGGCAAGTTGAACCTCTTGGATCTAATTCTCAACTTTCTAGCCAAGTTAGGTATTACATTTTGAGTTACTAGATCACTGGGGATTGTAAAAACAATATTAAAATAAAAAGCACACTTGACTTCAACTACATATCAGTGGACATGCAGTGGTATTAATCAATATCATTATGCCATAATTTATAAAGTGTATGGAATTACCTTGTAATCTATGGAATTATTTTTTAATAAACCTTCAGTAATATCTGCATGAATTATTGCAGTAATCCTTTTTGAACATTACTGGACATTGCACAGAGACTAGATTGCTCTAGGTAAACAGCAAAAAACACTGAACATTCTGAAGAATACTATTCAACTTAATATTCCACAGACTGGTTAAGATTACATTACAGATTTTAACTGATGAGTTCAGATGATGTTTATAAAAGTTTTTAGAATTTCATCCTTATGGTAAACATCTGAATTCCTCAGATCCCAGCTGTAGCGGGAAGAGGCCCTTAAGTGGCTGTTAATAGACCACTTAAGGGCCTGAGTTGGCCTCTGGCCGGGAAGGCCATCATTGGCCTATCCCGCTCCCATCAAAATAGCTTGGCGAATGGGTGGTGACAGGTCCTCCGCACCCGTCCCCGCTGCAATTCTATGGGCCCTCTCTGCCTCCAACTCTGTCTCAGAGGGGCCCATAAAATATAGCCCTCTAACTCCACACTCCATTAAAAATCATTCAATTTCATAAAATGACTGGAAAAGATTTTTCAGTTGAACTTTTTGAAGAAGCTACGGCAACTATACTTCTGGTATGCCTTTTGATTGCCAAGATATTTTACATGCATGTTGATCTAGTCTTGCTGAAGTCTAAGATTTATATTACTTTGTTAATTAAAACTTGAAAAACCTGAAAATATTTCTCATTAGTGAATGGTAACAGGGAGCAGGACTGAGCTTTAAACTACAAATGTTTTACTTGTCAGTTTTCACTAGCCTTTGCAATGTTACATTTGTGGGTTCTCCCAACCTCCTGCCAGAATTCCACTTTCAGCCATTTACACTGATTCCATTGATCTCCAGCTGAACTTGCAGTGAGAAATTGGGAGAACTCACATAGAATTTCCAGGCCATTAAATTCTCAAGATGCCATGTAAAAGAAACACTGACAATATAGCGTATTGCTTTACCTTGGGTTTGTGCACTGGCGTTCTCTGTTTGTTACTCCTCCTCCACAAGTCCTTGAACAAGGTGACCACATTGACCAGTTTGACCAGCGACCATTTATAGGTTTTGGTCCTGAATCCCCATGTTTCACACACTGTCCACGACGGCACCACTGTATTGCAAAAAAAGGTAGTAAAATTGAGAACTAGCTAAATAATTACATAATTAGCATATTTAGCAATACATTCTGTTTTGCCAATTAGTGATTTAACTATAAGACAATATTAATATTTAATTTGACTATGTTCCTAAGGGTCACAAGTAAAATCAGTTGCAGATAATTTCGTGGATTAGGCTCTTACTTCACTTTTATTTAATGTACTATCAGATCTCCTGCAATTTTCCTCATGCGAGTCAAGATATATGGCTTAGAGATTGGATCCTTCTGTGCTCATTTTACAGTTGTAAAATGGGTATTTAATAGTCCAATATGGTGGGCTGGAAACGTGCTGCCCGCTGTAATGGTTAAGGCTCCTCCCAATGCTTCCAGGGTGCATACTAAAGCAAGCGTTAGATCTCC
Organism: Heterodontus francisci; assembly: GCF_036365525.1. Taxonomy (NCBI): domain Eukaryota; kingdom Metazoa; phylum Chordata; class Chondrichthyes; order Heterodontiformes; family Heterodontidae; genus Heterodontus; species Heterodontus francisci. Next base: position 66,328,247 of record NC_090372.1, on the reverse strand, counting down.
ATTTGCTCATGCAAAGGCTTAACAGCTGCTCAAGGCCTCCTTTGCAAATCTGATTGCACCTGACCACAGCATGCATGTGCATGTGCTATGGTAATTTTCCTCAGGCGCTTGGCCGCTAAACCAGTAGTTGTTAAAAATTTCACCATTGGAAAGATAAGTTTGAACATTTAAAAAAAAAAGAAACAACTTATTGTGGAGCCAGGAAGCGCTGTCCCCCTGACTTTTAATGATCTTGAAAAACATCTGAGCATGCCGATCTTGATGCCTCCCTAGGACCAGTGAGCTACCTCTGGACCAGTGACTGGTGCTTAGAACCAGTAATAAGCAATGAGGTCAGCAGACTAAGTTGCCATGGTCCTCCCATTGGCCTTATTATTTGGGTGCAGCATATGCTGCACTAGGATCTCCAAATTAGGCACAATCCAAATTCTAGGCTATGCTTTCCTTGTGATATTAACAACTTTTCAGTGAGTTATGCACCTCATCCCTTCATCTGATTCCCTACCATCTTCCATCACTTTTTTTACATCAAGCAAATACAGTGCTACATAATCAATGGCATTCTGCCCTCTCTCTTGCAGTACACAGTAGAAGGGAGCCAAGCAGTGCTGGCAGAGGCAGGGCATGTCATCATCCTGTGCCCGATGGATGAGATGGTGTTGCACATCTTGGGTCCAGCTGCAACAGAGCCTGATGCATCCAGCATCACTAAGAACATTCAGGATGATGTTATATTACTGCCAAATGCTCCTTCTATTGGGTCCACAACAGTCCATGGAGACTAGAGAAACTGAAGGGAACATTAAAAATTCTGTACAGCTGCAGAGGGCTGGTGAAGTCCCAAAAATTCCACAGAGGATGATAGAGCCAGAAGAATTTTAAAAGGCCCAGATAGAGCCAAGAAGATTTAAAGAAGTTAAGATAAAAGCTGCAAAGGTTGAAGGAAAAGCACCAGAGATATGGTTAGCTGAAACTGTTTTTTTAAAGATTTAACTAGAGATGAGGGAAGTTCCTAAACAGGAAAGCCAAGAATGAGGGAGATGCCTCACCTAGTTGAAGTGCCACAGGGGAGTGCAGTGGAAGCTGGACAACCACCTGTGAGCACTAGTGTCCCAGAGGGCATGGGGTAGATTATGGAAAAACCTATCTCTGAAGTAAAAGGAAAAGGGAAGGTAACTTACTGTCATGAAGACCACCACCTGCCAAGAATGAGGCATATTAATTTTGTCATATGAACATTAATTTTAAACTGTTGCTGGAGTGAAGAAATTACTTGCTTAAAAAGAGATTACCAACAGCTGGCTGGAGGATATTTGTGTACGAAGAGACACAACAGAATTGCTCACTGATTCAATTAACAGAGATTGGGCTGGACAATGGTGATCCACATCTTGTCGGGGTAAGAGACAGCACTACACCACACCGCCCCCCCCACCCCCCCCCCGCACCACCGAGAACTTTGAAATCCACAAACGCAGGAGTTTGTTTAAACAGTTAGTCACATGACTAACCTGATGGCCAACTTGGAGTTTTAAATTGTGCTCACAGGGCAGTTTGGTCAGACTGCAGAGAGTGCAACTGAACCTGGAACAAAACAACCTCTCTCCTGGCTGGCTCTCTCTCGCTTTCTTACAAGCCTCTGGACCCACTGAAGACACGTAAACCTCAAGAGAGAAAAGACTCCTACATTGGAACAAGTTAAAGTGTGCACTGGGCCCCAAAGGAATAGCAAGACTTAAAGCAACCAAAGACTCACATCAAACTCAAAGGACTGTAACTACAATCCAGATATTGCCTCAAACTTTTCCCCTTCCTTCTACTTTTCTGACTCTATCTGCATGTGTGTTTACCACGTAAGCATGCTAGCGTGGTTGCGTTGCAAATTCGTAATTGTTAACCGAATTAAAGTTTAAGATGAATAAACTTCCACCTTTCTTGTTTAAATCTAAGAAAACCTGTTTAATTGATTTCTTTGCCTTACAACTGGAAAGCGGTGAACATGGATTCACTAAGGGGCAGCTAAAACACAGTGTTTTTAAAATTAAACCTTGCTACAGTTAAACCAGGGAAAGGCTGAGAGGGAACCCCTAGACCCCTTCTCACCTGGTCGTAACAATACCCTAAAGTGAACCACACTCAGGAAAATTCATAAGAAAACTAAAAGTGAGGTCAGTTTGGATCTACCCACTGATGAATCAAACTATCAGGTTCCAAATCCAAAACTAATCAAACCCAACAATTTAGAGTCAGAATTCTGCAAGAACAAGGGGCAAGAAGAAATCCCAGATCTATTGCAGGGGCTATAAAACTATGTATCACCCACTATTACCCTAGAAATAAGAACTATTAATGTGCCAGAACCTGAATGGTTAAAGCCATGTATTATGGAAGCAGTAGTTAAGGGGTTAAAGCTTTTACAGACAGGGAACCTTGCAACCAGCAGTAACAGAAATTTGCATAGAGTCATAGAGTTATACAGCAAAGAAACAGGCCTTTCAGCCCATTGTGCCTGTGTCGGCTATCAAGCACCTATCTATTCTAATTCCATTTTCTAGCACTTGGCCTGTAGCCTTGTATGCTATGGCGTTTCAAGTGCTCATTCAAATACTTCTTAAATGTTTGATGGTTCCTGTCTCTACCACCCCTTCAGGTTGTGTGTTCCAGATTCCAACCACCCTCTGGATGAAAATATTTTCCTCAAATCCCCTCTAAACCTCCTGCCCCTTACCTTCAATCTATGCCCCCTGGTTATTGATCCCATACTACAAGCTTCACCAACAAGCTCATGTTTATGGAGCTTAATGTTCCTAAAGTAGTACAAACTGGTGCAAGAGAAACTACAACCCCGTTTGAGAACACGTAACCAAAAGAAATGCAATTTATTTAAAAACAGTACCTCATCCAAAGGAAGGATGATGAAAATCTTAAACTTGAGCCTGAAATGGTTGCTATAAACTGCAGCAGTTGTAAGATGGAGCAGTGAATGAAATGAATGTGTACAGTGGGGCAACACTAAACCTTCTTACTGTTTTTTTTCTTTCTAAACCCAAAAATCAAACAACATAAAAATGAAATACAAGGAATTTAATGTTTTCCCTTTTTGGGGTGGTGTCACGCACACAGGAAGTTTGATGATACAAATTATGGACTAAATCTGTAGAGTTATAAAAAAACTGACTCTATCTTTTAAAAATGAGCCTTTATTTTAAAAAGTGAACAATGGTCCAAAGTGGCCACCGAAGACAAAAGGGATTGGCCTTCGTGGATTCAAATTGTCTGATAGGGACTAAGGAAAACAATATTCAAAGCTCAGAAGAGGCGTCAATTTCACCCATCTTACACCCATCCTAAAATATTCCAGAATTGAATGTCTTTTTCTGAAACAAACAAGGTGTGAAGTAGCCATATCCTGGGCCACTGTGTGATCACCATGGGGAAGATACGAAAGTGTTACGAAGTAACACAGCTTTACCTTAAAAAAGAGACAGCCTAGAGAGAGAGACTCCAGGTTGAAAGAAAGAGAAGAGATGCAACATCCAGCAGCTTGTTTTCCAGCAAGTCAGAAGGCACGTGCCCTGCTGTAGAATCGTACATCTACACTAGACAGCAGTGAACTAGAAGTGATCCACTGTCTTCAACTGAACTTTCAATCAAGAGAGAAATCTACAATCATAATTCAATAAATTTAATAGGTTTATCGTGACCTCCCCCCCCCCCACTAAAAATCACTTTCCCCTTTTTCTCTCTCTATCTGTCTCTTGTTTGTGTGTGTGTGTGTGTGCACGCGGACGAGGGAATGCATGAGTGGATGCCGTTGCGACAATTTCGTAATAAGGTGTATTGATCAATAACCACCTGATTTTCTGCTTTTAAACTTACAAGACAACCTGTCACTCTCTGTTGATATGAGTAACAAAACACACTTGCTGCGGTCAGGTGGGGAGTTGAACAGTGGGGACCACTCATATCGCACCACATGGCCGTAACACCTGCCCTGTCTGAATGCATGCCAGACGTTCACCAACAGACTTCCAAAACAAGCTGCAGTACTTCTACAAACTTCTCCACAGCAGATGTAAGACAAAAGTACCTCACCTGCAAGTTGGATGCCTGTCAATTTAAATAACACTTGCTGGGGGGGTTCCTTGTGCAGCTGAGCTTATGTTCAGCTGAGAGTGATTAGCACAGTGGACCTCCGTGGTCAAGCTTTCAGCAACATGCAAATCAGCCAGAATGCTATCGGTACATACACTGCATTCCCATGCATGCACTCTGCACAGTATGGACCGCCATGTTGGAAGTGTCCAGCAGCATGGCCGCACCAGGTTGTGTCTTTCAGGCTTCCCTAACGTCTGCAACAAGAGCACATTGGTGCCCAATTTTATGGTCAAGGAATCTTAGTTGGGATTTATGTCACGAGGATTTTTTCATGTTCAAAATGATTTTTGAAGTCAACAATCAAATGGGTAGTACAACAGATCCCATATCTTGTGAGGTGAGGTGTTGTCAACATAATACCATCTCCTAGATTATTCCCCTTAAAAGTTTAGTAATCAGAGTGAATACATTTGTCTATTTATCTGCAGATGCTAACATTTCAAATCATCTTTCCTGTCAAAACAACTTTTTTTTGACTGTGTTAATTTCTGAACAAATACAAACAGATTGGTGGGCCTGACCAGGAACTTAAATTAGTCATCACCGTCACAGGAAGAATGGGATTCACTTATGGATACAGCTGGCCGAAGCCACTTTTAAATCAGATTAACTCCATCAATAGAATGGCAAATATAGAAATATCCCTGTTTTGTCACAGTCACTTCACATGTAAAGAGGGAGAAGAGTGTATAACATAATGTTGGTAATCAAATGTACAATTCGGATTTTTGAAGAAGTGCATTTCAAGATTACGAAATAGAAGTGAGGGAAAATGATGCACTGCCTGATTCCGTAAATACCTCCTAGTACCCAAAGGACAGAAACATGAAGACATACAAGGATTTCACACACCTATATACCATATCAAAGTTTGCTATCTGTCACACGCACCTTTTTTGGACATCACCATTTTCTCATGTCTTGAGATGGCACCTTGGTTAAGATTTTCCCATTAATTAAACCAGAGCCTGAATTTTCGTTCGGGGCTCAGGAACTCCACACTCGGTTCATTTCTGGGTCCCGACCCCACAAGGCTATTTTTAAATGCAAAGGGGCTAATTGCCCACAGAGGTCAGAGTGGTGCCCAATGAGCAGGGTCAGGACTGGCATGAAGGCGGGACTCGGTGAACGACGGTCCTTTGAAAAGGTGAGCAGTAGCCATGGTTGGGCTTGACACTTGAAGAAATGGAGCAGGAGATGCAGTGGAATGGGAGGCATCCACGGCCAGCTCCACAATTCTCAGACACACCCCTCAAGGCATTAACAAAGGCTGTCAGTGAGAGGAGATATATGTTTTTCCTATCATCTGAGAAGGAACCTGTCGAAAGAAATGAAAAAGGCATGGATGGAAGTGATGATGAGGCCAGCAGCAAGGGAGTGACCCGAAGGACACAGGCCCAAAACCACAAGAGATTCAGCGACCCCATAATGTCTGGATAAGTGAGTGGCAAGCGGCACTCGAGGGACAGGTGACCAGCTCCGTAAATAGTAAATGGAGGCAGACTGGACTCTCAGAATGTCCATAAATCTCCCAAACATTGTCAGATCAAGTGGCCAGTTCTATACAACGGAGATGGCAGCCATCATCACATTTGGGGTGATATTCAGAACGGGGCTTCACTGAGGAGCAGACCAGTACATGTGAATGTCATGCTGGAATAGGTGAAAAGGGCATCCTACTCACAAATCTTTCTCTCCTCATCCTACAGGAAAGGAGAGCCCACAATGCCCACAAAATGGTCAGAATGGGTGCAGGTATGCTTGATATGCACAGTCTCACGCCAATGGAGGAGGTGGCATTGGATATTAGCAGGGTGTTGACACGCCAGTCTGTGGGCGATAGGCGGATGGGAGACCGAGATCAACAAGGTCGTTTGATAGCTCTATCACGATGTGAAGGGCATGGAAGAGATTCCTGCCCAATGCAGGCTTTGGCTCTTTGACCAATGTCTTCTATGGGGTTGCTTGTGCTGGAGGCACACGATGAGTAGGCCGAGTTCTCACAGCTACCTTATGTTTCCCACAGGGCCAGTTGCAGAGGGAGAGCACAGTGCCGAAGGAAAAACATCAGCATCCTTCTTGACAGGGAAGAGCTATCGGAGTCAGTACTGTCACATCATTCTTTAGCTCCTTCCACCAGCGCAGACACACTCATGTTGGTCGGGCCACAAACTACCAAAGAACAGGGAGCACTGGGTGAACCTCACTTCATGGGTGAGCAGGAGGAGGAGGGTGAGGCAGAGTCAGCTGTGGGCAATCAGCTGTGGACAGAGGACGGACACAGTGATGCTCCACTGGGCAAAGATGCTGTACCTCAGGTGTCACAAACAAGGAGGGTCTTCCTTGAGAATCAGAGGCAGATAAGTTCTCGTTTGTTGGAGTTCTTCGAGGCCTTGAGGTACCATGGGCAGGCAATGGAGGAGCCCATGCTGCGCAAGTGCTCTGTTGTGACTCAGGGATTCAATCACTTTAGCTCCACCATTGAGAGATTGGGCAATCTCTTGGAGAGCCATATGCAGCACCACTCTGATATGCACAGAAAAAGGGAGACTATCTGTGGCATTAACCATTCAGTATCGCTGATAGCGCCGAGATGCCCGAAGTGGATGCCAGCTGTATCCCAGTCTGCATCCAGCATCCACAGGCACCAGGGAAGGTCTGAGACAGTCCAAGAGGCAGATGAAGGGGCCACACCTTGGGGGCACTGGATCAGCCTATAGAGAAGCCCCCACGGGCACCTCCAAGACGAGGACAGAAGCAACAGGCATCTCAACTGGAGGTAGAGACAAGTGAGCAGGCTGCCTCCACCTCTTCCTGTACCACAGGGGGAGCACCCTGTAAAGCTGGTAGGGAAAGAAAGGCGCCACACCATTAATTTCACATAATGGGTCACCTGGGTGGTGTTTTCCACATTTGTCTGCTTTTTTGTTTTCATTTCAATATGACTTGTTTATGTTATCAATCTGATATATGTGTGTTATTGCTTCATGTCAAAAGGGGAATGGAGTCTTGTTGGGTGTCTTGGGTGGTGGGGGGGTGTGGGTGGAGGGCCTGGGATTTTTGTATTTCCATGTTCTGTGATGTTGGAAAATGTTGGCAGTGGAAACCTCATTGGTAATGGGACTCCTCAGATATGAGTCATTGTGGGATGATAGCTCTCTATGATGGAAGGTGAGTTTTGATGTCATGTGTCATAAGGGTTTGGAGGTGTTCAGGTGAAACACTGCTGAATCCGCGTGGCCCTTGCAGCCTGCCATTCACCGTGAGCTCTGGGACAGCATCAGTGGCTGTTCTCCAATGCTTGGGCACTGGCCAACTCTTCATTGATCCCTTCCTTCTCCTCCCAATCCTTCTCTGAGGTGGAGTGGCATTTCAGCTCCTCTGCCTCATCCATCTCCAGACATCTTTGTATTGTCATATTGTGCAGGGTTCAGCAACAATCGAGATACAGGGCACTCTGGCTGGCTCATACTGGAGGGCACCAACTGACCTGTCAAGGCAATGGAAATGCATCTTCAAGGTGCCAACGGTCTGTTCAATGCAGGTTCGTGTTAGTAGACGGCTTTGGTTGCAGTACCTCTCCGCATCTGTACGTGGGTAGCAGACGGGCATCAGGAGCCATCTTTTTAGGGGATAACCTTTATCTCCCAGCAGCCACCCACAGAGTCTGGCCTGAAGAGTTGCGGCACCTGGAACTCTAGCAGGATAAAGGAATCATGACAGCTGTCTGGAAACTGGGCACAGACTGGCAAGACTCACTTCCTGTGGTCACAGACCAGCTGGACATTCAATGAGTGGTAGCCCTTTCTGTTCAGGCATTGGGTTGGTTGGTGTATCGGTGCCTTGATGGCTACATGCATGGAATCAATAACCCCTGGACCTGAGGGACTCCATCAATGGAATCAAACCGCAATGCCATCTGATGGCCAGCACTGGCCATCTGTCTCAAAATGGATATAATCCCCCTCCTTCTAGAATATGGCATCCGTGACCTGCCTGATGGCATGATGAGTTGTCAATTGAATCTGCCGAAGCTCATCCTGGCTGTTCTGTTCAACGTCAGTGTAGCCTGTTCCCATCTCAACTCCCTCAGCTGGCACTTGTTCATTCACTCTGCCAACCCCAGCTGCCCTAGTGATGCCAGCTCCCTCACGTCCCTCTCCGGATTCCTACCACTCACCACTCAGAAACACAAGTCTTTCAGCTCCAACGATGGCTACTCCGTGGCACTTTTTGAACAGCTGGGCTTTATTCTGCAATAGACACCACAGTGTTCACGACTTCTACACCCTGCCGTGTCTAAGATATTGTGTTTTCTCTGCGCCCTTCTGTTAAAACTTAGAAGCTGCTCCTGACAAGACCGGCATTTGAAAATCCAGCCCCATCTTTCTCCAAGTCACGCCTAAAGCTGCACGCTTCTACCACTAGATGGAGCTTCACAATCTCTAACTCTCCAGCTTTCTGGAAATTTGTGGAGGCTGTACTCACCAACATACGTTTTCTTTAGGTGAGTTCTTAAGATAAGTATAGGCTTAATTTTTTTTTACTCTTTAAATTTCAAGGTAACATCTCTTCATTTTAAGGCTCTTACTGTCTTTAGCCTCCTGCCTCTCCTCTCCCCCGTAAAAGTTAAATTCACTGTACCTGGTCACAATGTGGAGCCCCCGAGGACCATCTCTCTTTTAGATGGTGGCTCAAAATTGCTGTCATATTAAAATTCATATAGTTATTTTCTTTTTGGGGGGAAATAAAATACAAACGTATTGCCCTGCAAATCTCTGGCTAATGCCACTTACTCACCCCACTCACCTCACTGGAGTGAGCCACTCTCACTTACATCGACTTCCATAGCTACAGCATTGGCTCTCAAAATCTTGGCCAGCTAAGAAGCCATCCAGTTCAGGTCCCACCTTCTTACCATCTGATTCCATGTCAATTCTCAGCATCTTGCTCAAGCTCAACCAGATGGTGCACAACTTCACTCTATCCTACTTCGCAAAGTCCACCTGCCTTGTGCCCCATCCTCTGCTTTTACTGACCCGTGACCTACTGTGTGGAAGCTCCTCCCACTGCTACATCATTAGTGGTAAAGCCTTCAGGTAACACACCTCCACATGGAGGAATTCTCTTCTTAAACTGCTCTAGTTTAGTTAAATTTGTCCCATCTTGGAGTTAGGCTGCGGATCAGCCATGATCTCATAGAACGGCGGGACAGGCTCGAGGGGCTGAATGGCCTATTCCTGTTCCTATCTTCATATGTTCCTATGTTTAAAGCTTTCTTAAAACCTAGCTGTTCAGCTTCACCTTCATCATCTTCCTTAATCCTAATTGAAACCCAATTCCTACCTCGTGTTCACCTCCTTTGTGATGTGTTTGGGAGGTTTACATGAAGGGATATCTATGGTGGGACACTATGGGCAGGATTTTATCCTGCCTTTGGAGTTGGGCATGGATTTGGGTTGGGGGGAGGTGCCAACAAAATGGCAAGGGATGCCACTCCCAACATTGTCCAGACCCCCTGCCATTTTGTCCGGGGCAGGGAAGGCAGAGGACCGCCTTCCTGCCTCAGGCCAATTCAGGCCCTTAAGTGGCCATTAATTGGCCACTTAAAGGCCTCTTCCCACCTCCACTCCAATTTTATGGAGGATGGAAAGGCCTGCTGCCACGTGGAAACGCCACCAGGTAAAACCTGGCAGCCTCCTAGTGGTGTCAAGGGGATCCCGCCTTTGGGGGCAATCCATGACCACCAGAGGGACCCCAAAGACGGCAATGGCTGCTCCCCAGGAAGAACCCACCCTCTTACGATCCCGTTGCCAGAGTCTGCCTGACTGGCCCCGGCAACCCTGACCCCACTCACCTGTCCCGGGGTCTCCGACGTCCTCAGTACTGCAGAGTTGCCAGCCCTCTGACTGGTTCGGAGCTCTGGAGACGGGAATTCATCCCTCAGAGGGACAGTGTTCCCGATGGCAGGCCATTCATCGGCTGCCCACTGTTTGTTTGCAACTGGGGTCCAACAGAGGGCTGAGGTGGGTTCTCCCCTGCTTTCTGGCCTGCCGCCAGGACCCTCGTTGCTGGAATAAAATCTGGCCCTATGTTTTAGTTGCTTTTTTTTATATATTGTAATTTACTTCTACTAACTTCATTACTGAAAATAAGCCAGCACATTTATCAATCACCTTTTCACAATGCCGGATTTACACATGTTCCCCACACTTGGAAACTAACAGAAAATGAGTATTTTAGGAAATGCAAGTGGAAGGTTGGAAAACCACAAGCCTACTTCGGGCTGGAATAAAAATGTAAGCCAAAACTAATTTTTTTTTTCTCTACCACACAATAACACAAAGATATTATCACCCATATTACTACTTTCTTACTATTTTTAAGTTTAGCAAGAAGCAAACAAGTTTAAAAAAAACCTTCCAGTCTCAACAGATCCTTCACCCATTTTTCAGCCACAGTGCACAATATCTCATACATCAACTGTGTTGGCCTCCTTCACACTGTATTTGATTGAAAGCTCAGTTGTGAAATTTCCAAGTTAATACAATGTCCAAATTTCATATCATAATATCACAGGATAATGCAACATTCATAGAATCATACAGCACAGAAGGAGGCCATTCGGCCAATTGTGCCCGTGCTGGCTCAATGTTGTTTTCTTTTTAAAAACAGTTTTCTTTCCTATGAAGAAATGCACAGAAGCTACAATTTATACTGATTGTTAAGAATAACATGAACATTTTGCAGGGTTGAAGAGAGAACTGATATTCATGAGTTCAGGATTTAGAATATCAATCACTCTCAACTCGATGGGAAGTGTCAAGTATGAGCAGATGTGGGAGCTGATTTTCACCTTCAATCATAAATCAGTTCGAATATGTTTGGATTCACTGGAATCTCAAATGCAAATTGTACTCAATTTTCTGGTCTAAGCTTGTTTACTCACAACTCTAGTTATAAACTCAGATTCTTCTAAGATGGCACCACTGATCGAAGATGAAAATTGTCCCCAAGTCAAATTTTAAAAGGATGGGGATAATTAAAGAGAAATGTTTCACAAAGAAGGGGGTAGCAATTCAGAAAGCTTCTGTAGAGCATTAAAATACATCTCAGCCTAGCAGCAATCTTTGGTAAGGCTGAAGGGGCAGGGGATTAAGAAGTGTCAAGTGAAGAAGATAAAGGAACTCCTAGATAGAGTGGTTAATCTGCAGTCAAGTGCAGATCAGCATCCAGCTTCCATATTGATGGCTACTAAAGTTGAAATGGTGCTGCATGGGATGCTTTTGAGGAACGTTACCCTCTAGGCCACTTCACAGCACCAATCCAGAGGAGTCAGCACTCCAGCATGGCTTCAAGAATAAGTGTCAGAATAAATAGGTTATTTTTGGGCTGGCAAGCTGTAACTAGTGGGATACAGCAAGTATTCATGCTTGGACCTCAGCTATTTACAATCTATATCAATAAATTGTATAAGCGGACCAAGTGTAATGCATCCAAGTTTGCTGATGGCACAAAGTTAGGTGGGAAAGTAAGCTGTGAGGAGGATGCAAAGAGGCTGTAAGGGGACATAGATTGGTTGAGTGAGTGAGCAAGAACATAACAGATTGAATATAATTTGGGGAAGTGTGAACTTATCCACTTTGGAAGGAAAAGTACAAAAGAATATTTTTTAAATGGAGAGAGACTGGGAAATGTTAGTATTCAGATAGACCTGGGTGTCTTTGTACATGAATCGCAGAAAGTTACAGCAAGCAATTAAGAAAGCAAATAGTATGTTATACCGTAATCCTGTTGTAATAGTCTAAGAGTGAAGCAGTTTCACTGCAATTGTATGGGGCCTTAGTGAGACTACACTTGGAGTAGTGTGTACGGTTTTGGTCTCCTTACCAAAGGAAGGATATACTTGCCTTGGAGGGAGTGCAATAAAGGTTCACTCAGCTGATTCCTGGGATAAGGGGATTGTCCTATGAGGACAGAGTGAGTAGATGTGGCCTATATTCCCTGGAATTTAGAAGACTGAGAGGTAATCTCATGAAACATAAAATTCTTCAAGGGCTTTATAGGGTAGATGCTGAAAGAATATTTCCCCTGGCTGAGGAACCTCTGAGGTCAGTCTCAGATTAAGGGGTCGGCCAGTTAGGACTGAGATGAGGAGAAATTTCTTCATTCAGAGGCCTGTGAATCTCTGGAATTCTCTAATCTCACAGGATGCTCAGTCATTGAACATATTCAAGACAGATACTGAGTGAATTAAGGTAGAAAGTTGTAATGAATGACGGAGCGGGTTCAACAGGCTGAATGGCCTACTCCTGCTCAGATTTCATATGTTCAAGAAGTGCAGCCTGAAGTGCTCCTGCTGGCTCCCCACTCAAACCACACAGATGAATGCAGGCCACTGCTTGTCCCCCACTTGGATTGTAAATGTTGGCCACCTCCCCGCCCTGAACACCATTGCCAGATCCACATTCCCTCCTTATGGCATCCTGCCAGTCGCTCCACTCTCCTGGTCAAAATCCACTTACAGTCACTGTATCCATCACCTCCCTTGCCCCCTAATTGCCTTTAAGGACTTACTTGAAGGCCCTGTCAGCAACACAAGAAGAGCCCTCTTCTCCAGTGAACTGTCTAGAGGCACCCATTAGGCTTCCACAGCTCACAAGTTCGATGATATTAAGACCTGATTACTGAGATTAGGTTCTCCTCAGCCTTATTCATTCAGATGGAGGAATCGCTCCCTGGGCCCAAACAAATTTTTCCCCTATATGTCTTCCCACTAGGTTTCACTCAACTTGTTGGGAACTCTGTGCTCAACATGTCTCTGGGCTGTGAAATGGCACAAAGCCCTTTAGCACTGCCTTTTTCAGAAACAAACATAGTTCCCACCTGTTTCAGATGGGCATTCTTATGCCCATCCCTGGCCAGACTGGGAATATTTAGCAGGAATCTGACAGCACTGACTTTTGACAGATTTCCCAATCTGTACTGCTCTGTTACAAAGCATGTAGCTGACCAAACTTGACATTGCATAACATTTTCATTGAAAAAAATCACATAGAATGGAATAGAAGCAGAGGTAGATACTAAATTTTTGTTTGATTGAATATCAGAATATGTTATAGAGCTGATACAGAAAATCAAACTGAATGGAGCGATAGCAAAAACTTATATTTATATAGCACCTTTAATGTAATAAAACATCCCAACGTGCTTCATAGGAACATTATAAAGCAAAATATGACACCGAGCCACATAATGAGATATTAGGTCAGATGATCAAAAGCTTGGTCAAAGAGGTAGGTTTTAAGGAGTGTTTTAAAGGAGGAAAGTGTGGTTGAGAGGTGAAGAGGTATGGGGAGGAAATTCTAGAACTTAGGTCCTAGGCAGTTGAAGGCACCAATGGTGGAGCCATTAAAATCAGGATGCTCAAAAGACCAGAATTAGAGAACTACATATCTTGGAGGGTTATGGGCTGGAGGAGGTAATAGAAATAAGGAGGGTTGAGGCCATGAAGTCAAGACATTGCTTTATCGGGAGCTAATGTAGGCCAGAAAGTACTGTGGTGATGGGTGAACAGGACTTGGTGTGAGTTAGGACATGGGCAGCAGAGTTTTGGATGACCTCAAGGTTACAGGGTATAATGAGGGAGGCCAGCCAGAAGTGCACTGGAATAGTTAGAGGTAACACAGGCATGAATGAGGATTTCAGCAGCAAATGAGCTGAGGCAGAGGTGAAGTTACGGAGATGGAAATAGGTAATCTTAGTGATGTCATGAATTTGTGATCGGAAGCTCATCTCAGGGTCAAATATGACACCAAGGTTGAGAACAGTCTGGTTTTGTCTGAGACAGTTGCCAGGGAGAAGGATGGAGTCGGTAGCTAGGGAACGAAGTTTGGAGCGGGGACTGAAAACAATGGCTTCAGTCTTCCCAATATTTAATTGGAGAAAATTTCTGCTTATCCAGTACCATAACCATAAAAAAGTGCTTCTGTATTTGTAGGAGTAAAATACTACCAAATAAACCTGGGACTACAGACACACGTCATATTTTGATAATCAGCCAGCAAGTACTTGGCTCTACAAAGTGCTTAAAATTTAAACCTGGCATAGATGGCTTACTAATTATACATCCATTTAGCTCATTAGTCTTTCATTTCATGCCAAGAAAAATCATTGCAGCTTTTGCATACAATTAACCTGTCACTTAAAAATTATAATCGTGTTGCTCTTTGCTAGAATTCTTACAAGTAGTGCAAGTACAGCAACACCCACTTTGATGTTTTGGCAACCTACCATTTTTGAGCATGACATCCACTCTTAAACAGTCTCTCAGGAGAAACTGGATAAATGTACTAAAATACATTATCAATTCCTTTTTTAAAAATAATTTATTTCTAGATTGATTAATCAATATTTGATACATCTTTAAAAATCCTCAGTTAAGCTTATTTGGGTTGTGTTTCAATGGCAATATCCACTAAAGATACCTCCCCTCAGATTCAACCTCTTCTAACTTTGGAGCTTTGGGCCAAAGGATATGACATTGAAAAACTAGAACTACACTTTAATTATCTACAAAGAGACAATTACAGCACACTGACATTGATTCATGAAGGTGACCCCAGCAACCACCAGATTAATATGTAATTACCACATATTTCCATGAATGATAAGTGAAAAAACAAAAAATTGGGATTAGCGATGGGTTAGGGTCCATATTTTTAAAACCCCCAAGTATGTCCTCTGTATGACAAACAGAGCAGCTGTCCAATTATTGTAGAGCTGGTGGCTGTACATTTCTAATAACTTGATAAAATAAACTTTAAAGTTTCTTTATGTCTATTAATAAAAACCTCTCACATCAGATTGCAAGTATGTCTAAAATAGATAAGAAAAGACATAAACAGAAGTTAGATTCAAACAAATTAATGGCATCAGTTAGTTAGAGCTGGTTAGACTTTTTATCTTTAAACACACTTCTTATTTTTAAGCAGACACATAAATAACAGGGGTAAAATTTAACTTTAGCAAAAGTACAAACCAGATGGCAGTGGGTTGGTCACCCATTATATATTGGGGTATAAAAGCCTAAGTTGACTTTTACCCTCAACAATTTTGTAGACACTTATAAAGGACTAAAAACAAAAAGAAGGCATAGGTGAATGCATCCTTATCTAGAAATGTGCTGCAGGGTTTCCCCTGGCCTGCTTAATTACACTTGTGGCACCAGAGGCCAAATTTTGCAAGGTTCTGCTCCAAGTGTAGTAACCTACTCCTCAGCAGATTGGAGAATCCGGCATGCTATTCTCCAGACTAAATTCTACAATCCCCTTCCCTGTCCATTGAGGCTCTGTATTGTGAAATGTATCTTTATGTATATTTGGCTCTTGTGCTACATTCATGCCACAGCTACTGATTTCAGTATGATGGAAATATGGGTTTCAATATGTGTTCCAGCCAGCTCACAATGCTCAGATGGGACTGCAATTTTATGCCCAATAGAAAGCTCTGCACATACCTAATCATATCAACACTAATTTACTGTCATTGAGATAAAACTCAATTTATATTTGCAACTCATTGAAGAAATGTTCTGTGAAAGAAAAATTCCATAATGATTTAGCTTTTAGAAAAAAATCTCTTAAATCAGATTCAATGGTATCAGTTTATTGCAAGGTTCCATCTTCAAATTCCTCACAAGATGAAAATTCATGACTATTTAATACAACTGCAGGAAACAGAGACAAGGTAAACAATTTTCTGTACAGTAATATAATGCAGTTAGTTTCAAACTAACTCTGATTAACCTGCATGGGTGTTAATATATTTTCTTCTGTGACAAAGTTTTTTATTGCCCCATGTTGAACTTGACCAAAAATGTAGGTTGAATTTTATAAACAAGGATTGTTCATGTTGCAGTGTATAAAAATTCTTCATGATTTCCAAAAACAAAACTATTTTAGTTACTAGTATACCTACAAAAATGCAAACACAAAGATTGACCCAACAGGTTTCTTGTAAACCACATAATAAATTCACTAACAAATACATTTTAAAAAGTACAAGTCAGAAGCTATTTATCAACTGAAAACAGCAAAGGGTTACCTTACCCTGTTGATCCCACAAACAGTGCCTTCAGCCGCTGGCATGAATTTTGTTTCACATCTTCGGCCAACTCTATGACACCATAGTGCTTTACAGATGTCCTAAGGGATAGAAAAATCAATTCAATTACAAGGTTTTCTGTGAGAACAATCACAGCTAATGAATTATTGTTTTAAATTTGTTGCTAAGGAGTAACAAATACATTTTGGTATCAGCATAGCCAAAGAACACAAGTATTTTTAGGAACAGGGAAAAACTATTAGGCCCAATTAAGACCATCCATTTTTGCTGGACCAACCCCATGTTCCTACTTATTAATATATCCCTTAACCACTTCTCTGCAGAAATGCATCCAATTGTCCCTAAAACTCATGTACACAAGAATTATAGAATGGTTAAAGTATAGAAAGAGGCCATTTGGCCAGTCGAGTCCATGTTGGGTCTCTGCAAGAGTAATTTAGCTCGTCCCACTCCCTTCCCTATCCCCATAGCCCTGCAAATTTCCATATTAACTTCAAGACAATATTAAAAGACATCAGGGTTGACTTTCTGCTACTGTGTAGCTTAGACTAAATAGCTATTGTTTGGTTGCAGACACAAACAAATGGAAGAATACACTTGCATCCAAATTTCCAAGGTCTGCTCATTAGCATAGCTGCAGGTGCCGGATGAATGTTGGGGGCACAGTTGCATTGAGAAAGAAGTTTAAGTGGAATTTAAAGGAATTAAAAGTGAAGTGTCGCAATAATAGGGTAAAAGTCTTGAAAGCCGTTGCAAAGCCTAAAGTGACATTTTGACCAATTATTAGTCTTTGCCAAGTCTGGGGATCAGGAGGCAGGCAAAAATAAAAAGGAAGAAAAAAACAATTTTCAGGCATGAGTCTGCAGATAAGTAGCCCTTAGTTTGATAGCTGCTAAGTATGACTGATGATACAATAGGAGTTTTCTTTTCCTCAAAAATATACTTTATTCATAAAAATCTGTAAAAAAAATACATTACAAAACAGTTCAAAACAGTTCCAAGTTGACATTCCAGAAAGTGCAAAAGAAATCAGTTTCCTTCAATACAGAACATGAGTTGCCTCACAACCCTTCCATTCCATTTTACATGCAATGTACATTTGCATTACACAGAAAAACCATATTTGGTGTATACAGCCCGAGGGGTTTCCCATGGGTCCAGCCCCTCAGTTCACTTTGGTGGGGGGACCTTACACTGTGGTCTTTCCCCATTGAGCCTTTGCAGTGGCTGCCCCAAGCTTTAGTGCGTCCCTCAGCACGTTGTCCTGGACCTTGGAATGTGCCAGTCTGCAACACTCGGCCGTGGACAACAAGGAGTTTCGGGCAGACCAAAGAATGAATTTCACCGAATTTATGGTCCTCCTGCAACAGATGATGTTTATCTCAGTGTGCGTCCCTGGGAACATCCCGTAGAGCACAGACGCCTGTGTTACAGAGCTGCTTGGGATGAACCTCGACAAAAATCACTGCATCTCTTTCCACATCTGCTTTGCAATGACACATTCCAGAAGGAGATGGGCAACAGTCTCTTCCCCACTACAGCCACCTCGAGGGCACTGTGTGGAGGGGGCGAGACTCCGGGCATGCAGGAAGGATCTGACGGGGAGGGCCCTTCTCACCACCAGCCAAGCTACATCCTGGTGCTTGTTTGAAAGTTTTGGTGATGAGACATTCCGCCAAATGACTTCAGCAGTCTGCTCAGGGAACCATCCAACAGGATCCACCATCTCCTTTTCCCGTACAGCCTTGACGACATTTCGTGCAGACCACTGCCTGATGGATTGGTGGTCAAAGGTGTTTGTCCGCAGAAACCTTTCCACGAAGGAGAGGTGGTACGGCACAGTCCAACTGGACGGAGCGTTCCGCGGCAATGTGACCAGACCCATCCTTCGCAACACCGGGGACAGATAGAACCTCAGCACGTAGTGACACTTGGAGTTTGCGTCCTGGGGATCTACGCACAGCTTGATGCAGCCGCACACGAAGGTAGTCATCAGGATGAGGGCAACGTTGGGTACATTTTTCCCGCCCTTAGCCAGAGGTTTGAACATCGTGTCCCTCCAGACCCGGTCCATTTTGGATCCACAGATGAAGCGGAAAATGGCTCGGGTGACCGCCACAGCGCAGGAGTGGGGTATGGGCCAGACCTGCGCCACGTACAGCAACAACGTGAGCGCCTCGCACCTGATGACCAGGATCTTACCCACAATGGAGAGAGATCGCTGCTCCCACATGCTCAGCTTATGGTGTGTTCTTGCTACTCGCTCTCTCCAGGTTTTGGTGCACGCCCTAGCCCTTCCGAACCATATCCCCAGCACCTTCAGGTCGTCTGACCTGACGGTGAAGGGGACAAAGGATCGGTCAGCCCAGTTCCCAAAGAACATGGCCTCACTCTTGCTCTGGTTAACATTGGCTCCCGAGGCCATTTCGAACTGGTCGCAGATGCTCATCAGTCTGCTAACGGACAGCGGATCCGATCAGAAGACAGCGACTTTGTCCATGTACAGGGAGGTTTTAATCCGAGAGCCTCCGCTGCCTGGGATTGTCACCCCTCTTATGCTCGCATCCTTTCGAATAGACTCAGCAAAGAATTCAATACAGCAAACAAACAAGACAGGGGAGAGATGGCAGCCCTGTCTGACTCCAGATTGGATCGGGAAACGTTCTGATTTCCATCCATTGATTGAGACTGTGCTACTGATATTTGTGTCGAGCAGTTTGATCCAATTGCAGATTCCCTCCCCAAACCCCATTTTGGAAAGCACGTCCATCATGTAGGTGTGCGATATCCTGTCAAAAGCCTTCTCCTGGTCCAGGCTGATGAGGCAGGTGTTCACCCTCCTGTCCTGTACATAGTCGATCGTATCCCTGAGTAGCGCGAGGCTATCAGAGATCTGCCTGCCGGGTACAGTGCAGGTCTGATCAGGGTGAATCACCAACTCCAGAGCAGACTTGACTTGACTGGCGATTACTTTGGACAGAATCTTGTAGTCAACATTAAGCAGTGAGATGGGCCGCCAATTTCTGATTTCTGCCCTCTCCCCCTTCCGCTTGTAGATGAGGGTGATGATGTCTTTTCTCATGGATTCTGACATGCTGCCGGCCAGGAGCATACTCTCGTATACTTCCAGCAGGTCCGGGCTGACCATGTCCCACAGGGCCAAATAGAACTCAACCGGTAAGCCATCGCTTCCAGGAGTTTTACTCGTCTCGAAGGACTTGACGGTCTTTGTCAGCTCGTCCAGAGTTAGCCGCTTGTCCAGTCTCTCCCTCATGCTGTCATCTAAGACCTCTGTGACAGATGACAGGAAGGACTGGGAGGCTCTGCTGTCTGTGGGCTTCACGTCGTACAGCCCAGCATAAGAGGATTTGCTGATCCTTAGTATTTCGGACTGCGAAAACATTACAGAGCCATCCTCTTCCTTCAGGCTGCTGATCACAAACCTTTTGGAAGAAGTAACACGAGCACGTCTCATCCTGCTCAATGGAGCGGACTCTGGACCGGAAGATGATCTTGGAGGCCTCTGTGGTAAAGAGCGAGGCCTGCTGGCTCTTCATCTCATGGAGGTTCTCCTTGACCTCGACTCCCAACGATTGTAGCCGGAGCAAATTTTGCATTCTTTTCTGGAGTCGGGACATTTCCCTCTGTCTCACGCTCGCCCTCTGAACACCTTTGAAGATAAAGAACGTCTTGAGGATCTCCTTGATCGCCTCCCACCAGTGAACTGGAGACTCAAAGAGGGGTTTCACGGTTCTCCAACCTTTGTAGTCCCTTTTGAGTTCCTCAATGTTCTCTGGGGATAGCAGTGTAGCATTGAGCTTCCATATCCCCCTGCCAACCCGCTGGTTATCCTGTAAGTGACAGTCAGCCAGTAAGAGGCAATGGTCGGAGTAGAACACCGACTTGATGTCGATGGATCTGACCGTGACAGCACAGGACACAAACAGGAAGTCAATCCTGGAACGGGAAGGCCCGTCTGATCTTGACCATGTGTATCTACGCTGCGCTCCGTCTGCAGATTTGCTGAGGATGTCGTGCAGTTTGGCATCTTTAACTGTTTTCATTGGGAATCTGGATGTAGCATCCAGTTTGCTGTCGTCATTGCCGGATCGTCCAGCCGCATCGATGATGCAGTCGAAGTCACCGCCTAGGATGACCGGCCTGGACATCGCCAGCAGCAGTGGGAGCTGCTGGAAGATGGTCAGCCGCTCGCTGCATTGAACCGGGCCGTACACATTGATCAACCGGATCGGAGCATTGTGGTACATTACATCTGCTACGAGGAGGCGACCACCCACCACCTCCTTAACTTCTGAGATGGTGAAGTTACCTCCCCGCAGCAGAATACCCAGGCTGGAGGAACGGGAATCATTATCCCCTGACCAGATCGATGGGGACCACCATTGCAACCATTGCCTATAGGTGCTGAGGTGTGGTATTCCACACTCCTGTAGAAACAGTAGGTCGGCTTTGACCTTGGCGAGGTAGTCCAAGGTTGAAACACATCGCATAGTGGATTTAATGCTATGCACGTTAATTGAAGCAATCTTTATACCCATTTTTAAGTTAGTTGTTGCTTCCCACACCATTTGCCCTTGCTAGTCCCAGTCCTTCGGTATGTTCCTGCATACTGTAGGTCAGTGGAGCTGTGAGCTGTTTCACGTTCGTTGGGCTCAGAAAGCCCTCCTGGTTTCTCATGCAGGGTTTGTTCCGCAGGGGTGCCATCGGGGGGTTCTTGCAGGCAGCAAGGATTGGGCTATCCTCTGCTGTTGGTATCTTTCCCCTCTGTTCCTCCTCGAAAACATCACTACTCCCGGCTTCACGGACCTGGAGTGCGCCAGATGTGTCATTGCTCTCGGTGTCCCAGAGCTGGGATGCGCTGGGCATGTCGCTAGGTTCGGTGCTTTGGGTTTGGGGTGCGCTGGGCCCATCACAGCTTCCAGTGCCCGGGGGCTGGGGGGCTTTATCTTCCAGCTCCTTTGAGTTCTGCCGCTTCTTTTGCAGGTGCCGTCGTTCCGACATTCCTCGTCCAGTGAAGAGGAGCTGCTGTAGTCTGTCTCAGACAGTAGCCTCCTCTTGCCACTGGTTTGGGTGGTGGCCTGTTCCGCTTTTGGAGGTTTTTTCTTTGCTGTTTTCCTTTGTACCACTTGCCACTGACCTGTTTGTCCATCTGCTGCCTCCTCCTCCATTGATTCTGTTTGTGGAGGAGGGGTTTCCGGGCGCAGGGTAGATGTTGGGTCGCTGGTTTCAGCTGCCTCCTCTTTCTTCTCCTTCTCAGGCAGACTTTCCTCACTGCGGAGAGGTTTGCTTGTCTCCTTTCCAGCACCAGACGCATTCACCGTTCCTTCTCCCGGCCTTTCCTTGGACCTTGCTGCCTGAGCATAACTGAGGTAACATTTGGGGCAGGTTTTGTAGAGGTGACCTGCCGCCCCGCACAGATTGCAGCACTTTCTCTGCTTACAGTCCTTGGTCTGATGGCCTTCCTTCTTGCAGACGACTGTGCTGCAGTTAGCTGCCACGTGACCAGATTTGCCACAGGTGTGGCAAACTCTGGGCTGCCCAGCGTAGACCAAGAAGCCTCGACTTCCCCCGATAGCGAAGCTGGAGGGAGGGTGGATGATGGCTCCGTTGGCATCAACATTCAAGGTCACCTTGACCTGCCGCTTGCTGGTCCAAATCCCAAAGGGGTCCTTGACATCAGTGCTGCTGCCGGCCACCTTGACGTACCTGGCGAGAAGGGGGAGTACATCCACGACAGGAATGTGGGGGTTGTAGAGGTGAATTGTCACCACTCGGTCACGTTGTGACAGCAGCGTAAAGAGTGGCTCCACTGTGAGGATGGACAGCGGCGCCTGGTTTCCCTTCTCCTTGAACACCTTCAGGAACTTGATGCATCCCGCCACGTTCTTGAAAGTCACATCGAAATATCCACTGCTGGGGAAGTCCTATAGGCAGAAGATGTCCACAGCTTGGAATCCACAGCAATGAAGATTTTCTTGATGAAGAAGATACGTCAACCGGCGCATCTCCTTCCTTGTCCTTCACCACCACCTGAATGGTGTTACGCACTCCCTGGCCTGAAGCTCTAGAATTGGTTACAGCCATTTTACTCATAGCATACCTGAGACAGGATCAAAGGCCACTGACCATGGTCTCTCCCCTGCCAGGTAGATCAGGAGTATTTTTTTTATTTCCAAGATATACTTTATTTATAAAAATCTGTAAAAAATACATTACAAAACAGTTCCAAAAGCACCAAGTCAAACAATACAAAAAGAGTGCAAAAGAGATCCGTTTCCTTCAATACAGGAGTGAGTTGCCTCACAACCCTTCCTTTTCATTTTACATGCCATGTACAATTTATATGGATACAGTTGACGGGTTTCCCATGGATCTGGCCCCTCAGTTCAGCTTGGTGGGGGACCTTACACAGTGGTCTTTCCCCAATGAGTCTATGCTGCGGCTGCCCCAAGCTTTAGTGCGTCCCTCAGCACGTAGTCCTGGACCTTGGAATGTGCCAGTCTGCAACATTCGGTCCTGGACAACTCTTTGCGCTGGAAGACCAGCAAGTTTCGGGCAAACCAAAGGGAGTCTTTCACTGAATTGATAGTCCTCCAGCAGCAGTTGATGTTTGTCTCGGTGTACGTCCCTGGGAACAGCCTGTAGAGCACAGACTCCTGTGTTACAGAACTGCTTGGGATGAACCTCGACAAAAACCACTGCATCTCTTTCCACACCTGCTTTGCAAAGACACATTCCAGAAGGAGGTGTTCACCACCACAGCCACCTCGAGGGCATTGTGCAGAGGGTGAGAGACTCCGGGTGTTTATCCGTAGAAACTTTTCCATGAAGGATAGGTGGTACGGCACGGACCAACTGCATGGAGCGTTCCGCGGCAATGTGACCAGGCCCATCCTTCGCAACACTGGGGACAGATAGAACCTCAGCACGTAGTGACACTTGGAGTTTGCATACTGGGGGCCTACACACAGCTTGATGCAGCCGCACACGAAGGTGGCCATCGGGATGAGGGCGGCATTGGTTACATTTTTCCCACCCCTATCAAGGGGTTTGAACATCGTGGCCCTCTGGTCCCGGCCCATTTTGGATTCCCAGATGAAGCGGAAAATGGCTCGGGTGACCGCCACAGCGCAGGAGTGGGGTATGGGCCAGACCTGTGCCACGTACAGCAACAACGTGAGCGCCTCGCACCTGATGACCAGGATCTTACCTACAATGGAGAGAGATCGCTGCTCCCACATGCTCAGCTTATGGTGTATCCTGGCTACTCGCTCCGTCCATGTTTTTGTGCACTCCCCGGCCCCTCCGAACCATATCCCCAACACCTTCAGGTAGTCTGACCTGATGGTGAAGGGGACAAAGGATCGGTCAGCCCAACTCCCAAAGAACATGGGCTCGCTCTTGCCGTGGTTAACTTTGGCTCCCGAGGCCAGTTTGAACTGGTCGCAGATGCTCATCAGTCTGCGCACAGACAGTGGATCCGAGCAGAAGACGGCGATGTCATCCATGTACAGGGAGGTTTTAACCTGAGTGCCTTCACTGCCTGGGATTGTCACCCCTCTTATGCTCGCATCCTTCCTAATAGACTCAGCAAAGGGTTCAATACAGCAAACAAACAAGACAGCCCTGTCTGACTCCAGATTGGATCGGGAAACTTTGATTCCCATCCATTGATTGAGACTGCGCTACTGATGTTTGTGTAGAGCAGTTTGATCCAATTGCAGATTCCTTCCCCAAACCCCATTTTGGAGAGCACATCCATCATGTAGATGTGTGTGATATCCTGTCAAAAGCCTTCTCTTGGTCCAGGCTGATGAGGCAGGTGTCCACCCTCCTGTCCCGTACATAGGCAATCGTATCCCTGAGTAGCGCAAGACTATCAGAGATCTTCCTGCCGGATACAGTGCAGGTCTGATCAGGGTGAATCACCAACTCCAGAGCAGACTTGACTTGACTGGTGATGACTTTGGACAGAATCTTGGAGTGAACGTTAAGCATTGAGATGGGCTGCCAGTTTCTGATTTCTGCCCTCTCCCCCTTCCGTTTGTAGATGAGGGTGAATCCTCATGGATTCTGACATGCTGCCGGCCAGGAGCATACTCTCATATACTTCCAGCAGGTCTGGGCCGACCCAGTCCCACAGGGCCGAATACAACTCCACCAGTAAGCCATCGCTTCTGGGAGTTTTATTCGTCTCGAAGGACTCGACAGCCTTTGTCAGCTCGTTCAGGGTTAATGGCTTGTCCAGTCTCTCCCTCATGTTGTCATCTAAGACCTCTGTGATAGATGACAGGAAGGACTGGGAGGCTCTGCTGTCTGTGGGCTTCAGGAGTTCCAAGAATGGTGGTCATCTGCACCAGTCAATGGCATAATTCTTATAGTTGAGAAATGCTGGAGTCAAATTTCAGGCCAGAGCTTACTGTCACTGTGGTTAGAATTTTATCCCGGGCGGGAGGCCCTGACCACCAGCCGAAAGTTGGAGGCTAGCCCACCTCGACCTGGCCCTGGGAGCCAAACTGCGATTTTTCACTCCACGGGCCCTTAGTTGGCCTTGGGTGGGATTTCCACCTCCTTGAAGCAGGACATCCTGCCTAATGCAGCTGCCGGCCAATCAGCGGGCAGGCAGCTTAGTCCCAGCAGCGCCATTAGGAGCAGTGGCCACTGCTGGGACTGCCCCCAGCCATTGGAAGCAAGAAGGGATGACGGCCCCTGAAAGATGGTAAGTTTTCGGGGCCTTGCCATGGATAATCAGCTGGGCCCCGGCGAGGCAAGAGGGGTTGTTTGGAGGGGTGGGTGCGGGGCGGGAAATGTGTTGTGCAGTGGGGTTGGTTGGGACTTCTGGGTGGCCCTCCGTGGGGCTCAGGAGGTCCCCCCCACCAAGCCAGCAAGAAGGCCGCCAGGTTTTACCTGGCGGGGTTCTTGGTGCCTTTGCCGTCCGGCTGCCGCAGGCAAAATACTCGCAGCGGTGGGAGGAGGCCCTTAAGTGCTATTTCATTGACCACTTAAGTGGCTTGACTGGCCTAGGGCAGGCAGGCCGTCTCTCACCACTGCCCTGCGTAAAATTGCAGTGGGGGCAGGAAGGCATCAGGAACGGTCCCCTCCGTCTCCTACTCAATTTTATGGCCCCTTCCCCCACCCTCCCCGCCACTAGCCCATTCATTGCGGAGGGGGGGGTAAAATTCCGGCCTGTATGTGCCAGTTCTGCATTGTAACTACAGAAATCCTTGCAGTCGATGGTATGCTGCTGCACCTGGCTCTTAGGAAGGTAGTCATTGTCTGGTTTGGTTTAGTTTAGTTTAGTTTAGTTTAGAGATACAGCACTGAAACAGGCCCTTCAGCCCACCGAGTCCGTGCCGACCATCAACCACCCATTTATACTAATCCTACACTAATCCCATATTCCTACCACATCCCCACCTGTCCCTATATTTCCCTATCACCTATCTATACTAGGGGCAATTTATAATGGCCAATTAACCTATCAACCTGCAAGTCTTTGGCATGTGGGAGGAAACCGGAGCACCCGGAGGAAACCCACGCAGACACAGGGAGAACTTGCAAACTCCGCACAGGCAGTACCCAGAATCGAACCCGGGTCCCTGGAGCTGTGAGGCTGCGGTGCTAACCACTGCGCCACTGTGCCGCCCTTATCTTGGCAAGTGCATCCAATTAGGGTACAATAGCAGTTGATAATCACGACATGCTTTCTTTCAAGAGTACCTCTGAAAACATGAAATATCTTGATTGGGGTGCTTCTGAAAAAGCATCCCAAAGTACAGGTGGTGAAGCATTCACAGATCTTATTGTTGCCTTTATTCCAGCAATTAAAGCCACTTCAGTTTAATTTGGAATAGGAGCCTGGCCTGCACTAGTCCCATACCTACATCTCTGTCTGCAAATGCAAGTATGCAGGAACTAGCAGATTGTCACAGAGCATCCCTGATGTAGTCTGAACAGCCTGGTATCACTTCTTTGCCCTTCTTCTAAACGTGTCATATAGGGAGATTCCCATTAGAAAATCTATTTGCACTTAATTTTGCAAGAACAAATAATTAATTTACAGCAATTGACACAAAGGTTTGAAGGATCCCAAGAATAAGCATGACAAAACAAACTTAATGAAGAAAAATAGGTAATAAATGACTGAAATACATTTACCTTACTATTACTGTGTCCTTTCCATAATATTGCATATACTGCCCAGCAACTCTGAATGCCCACTTCACATAGACATGATTTATAGCTGACATTCTACGTACCAGAATTGAGCAGAGAAGGGCAAGAGGAGACTTAAACTTTTAAATGATGATGGATTTTGACAAAGTGAATATGGACCATTTCCACTGGTTCAAAAGTTACTTTAATCTTCTAACTGTGTTGATTTGGGAATTTAGGCACAGTACACTGCAGCAGTCACATAATGTTATTGGAGCCCTATTGTACTTCATAAGTCAGATAGTGTGACACAGCACCACCAATATGTGGAATACTAATGGCTGTTGCAGTCACTCACCATTTTTAATGTAGAATAAATAAGAGAAACAGTGACATGAAATGCAATGCATTATCAAGGCCATTGATTTATGGTAACTGAATAATTTTTTCTATTACACAGTATTTTGTTATTTCTGCTAGTGTTTGAGATCAAGTCCTGCATGAAAATTATAAATAATTTTCCTTGATTATTATATGTTCCTTTATCTACATATCTGACTTTCAGCTCTTAACTTCGTTAAAACTCAGGATGCACAAGGAGATGGTAGGCGATATGTAACAGATTGGTGATAAATATGTGGGGTTTTGGATTCTTGGAGCAGTGGGATGATAGATGTGCTTTTAAGTCATTCACGTTTTGCTAATCAAATATCTGACTGATAACTTAGGTTAGGCTTCAGTATTGCTGAAAATAGAGACATGTTGTCGAAGCTTTTCGTCTTGCACTCATTAGGACAATTCGTAAGAATACCAATGTAAGGGAAAGCAACAAGTTTATACTGTATGAGAAGAGAGTGCTGATTGGTTGGCAAGTGGACTCTGATTGGTAGAGGAGTTGCCATGGAGAGTACACCAGTTTATGGTGACTGACAGTTAACTGCTAAGCTTTGATTGAAATTTAAACCAGGCAGCTTGACTCTGATTGGTCAAGGCATTGCCCTGACGAATTAACCAACGAATGGCTGTCACTTGCTTTGTTTAGCTGGAACAGGCACAATGTGTGTACATTGCGTGCCCCCCCCCCCTTTTTATTGTTAGTTATTTTTTTAATTTTTATTTGTTTATTTTATTTTGTTTTGTTTCATCCTTCATTTTTTACCATGTGCCTACCCACTGCTTTTTTGTCATGTTTGTGCTTTGGGCCAGGCTGTTCTATTTTTCTGTCAATTAACACCCTCTCTTCACTAATGCTTTGTCTTTCACCACACCATTAACATACCATTTGCCTTTGCTCCATGACCTTCTGGTCAGCTATCCTCTGTGACCTTGTCCTATCAATCTTCTCTTTTGTTATCTCTTGCCCCACCCCTGCTTTATTTGCTTAAAACCTTTATGTAATATAGCCTTATCCAGTTCTGATGAAGGGTCACTGACCTGAAATGTTAACTCTGCTTCTCGCTCCACAGATGCTGCCAAACCTGCTAAGTATTTCCAGCATTTCTTGTTTTTATTTCAGATTTCCAGCATCTGCAGTATTTTGCTTTTATATTATTGCAATGTGTGTACATGTTCTTTCTGTCTGCAAAGAACAGGGCCCTGTGTATTAATATATGTAGCTTCCAGCACATGCAAATGTGCCACACTGCGAGCCCGACTAACAATCTTAGGTTGGTTGTCAGCGTAATTCTTAGCACACTGAGAGCTATTTAGCTAATGTTGTCCAATCGTGGAATCACATCTGATGTCGGACACTGTGTTTTGTGTTTTGCAAGCACGGGCTGGTTGGGTATGGCCTGTACCTTTCCCACTGTGAACAGCGGAATGGACATGTTTGATGCAATCCGCCAGATTAGGCTTCATTTGAGCCAACCATTTGATAATCTGATACAAGACTCTTTCAGATGCGACACCTTTGAACGGCATGATGTAACAGACATATTAAATGCTAGACTTTACACGTGCATATGTGCATACACACAAATTCATAAATCTATTTATTGATTATCGTATTAAATACCATGGGGAGCCTTTCAAATTGCACGCAAAATGTGTACAAAGTGGGTGGCCGTCAACATAGCTTGCCCAATGGCATCAGCCCAAGGCACAAATCCCTTTCAGATTCATGCTTCATATTATTATTTGATGGATCAGCTATCAGCACGACTCACAGTGGCAACTGGACATTTCACGCAGTGGGGTGGGGTAGGGAAAGGAGAGATTTTGGGCAGGTATGACATCAGTTCCTAGCGTCCTACACCTCTTATAGGGGAGTGCATTGCTTATTGTGGAGGTCATCTGAAGGCTGCATTGTACTGCAAGGCAAAAAAATGTTGACTGGGAGAACACCCATATTCTCTGATAATGTCCTGGAGGCTTTATTGGAAGATGTAAGAAGGAAGGATATCTAATTTCCACCAGATGAGAGAAAGGTGTCCTACCACACTGCAAGGGAAGGATGGTCTGAGGTAGTGGAGTGTGTATATGCCAGATGTTTAGCCCTTCTGACCCAAAAGCAGTGTAGAAAAAGATCAATAGCCTGACCAAGGCTGCTAAGGTAAGACTCCTGCTCAGTATTGCTGTCATTGTCACCACTTTGCTTGAACAGCATCAATGGAAATATTGAGATCGCCCACTTCACATTCACCTCATCCAATCATTGCAACAGTCTTCCTGCTGCTGCTTCCAAACTCTGCCACTTGTCTTCACTTGTACATAACTGGTGCTGCTTCATAACACCAAGCTACAATACCATCACATACAGATCATCAGAACTTTTCAGTAAGCCACACATCAACACACTCAACTTTTCTTTTGCAGAACAATTTAGCACACGATGCCAGGGAGAGTGTCTCACAGGATGAGGAAACCCTTCATTTCACTTATTGGGCTGGATTTTACCAGTCCCTCGGCATCGTGGATCGTGGCAGCGAGGCCTGTAAATGCTTGTGGGAGCGACTTGCCACGACCCACGATGCCGAGAAGACCCCGCCGGATATTAGCGGCGGCGGCGAGGCCGCCCTCCTGCTGCTTGGCAGCGGAGCCTTCATTAAAATATTGAAATGAGCTCACTTAACATGCAAATGAACTTACCTGCTGCCGGTGGCCGTCCCACGCTGATTTTACGGCCGCCGGGCGCAACTTGCACAAACTCCATAAGGAGTTCCGAGGCGAGACTCTGGTGGAGTGGGGGAGGAATAAAATTATCAGGGTGGGGGGGGGGGGGGGGGGGGTGGAAAAAACAATCCTTATTGGCTGTGGGGATGGCGGGTAAGGGTTTAGGGTCAAAGGGAATAAAGCTCGGGGGGGAAAGGTCATGAGTAAGAACTCACGTTTTGGGGGGGATAGGGCATAAAACTAATTATTTATGCAATGGGGGCCTTGGGAGAGGGGATTTGAAGTTTTAATAAAACTTTATTTTAATTGAATTGAAACCATGTCACTTTTAAAATGTAAGTGTCTCCTGAAGGGCTTCAAGCCCTTTAAAAATGGCACTGGCACCTGCGCGGTGGTGCCGGGTGCCGTTGCCGGGGACACGGCAGCTGCCCCCGATGACGTCATAGGGCATGGCCACTCTGCCCCCTCCATTTAAATAAGCCTCCACTCGTAATATTGCGGGTCTCTGCAGTGGCGCTTCTGGATTCGAAGGCCGCCATCTTCACAGTGCTCCGTGGCGGCACACTGGTAGAATTCAGGCCATTGTCAGCTGCTGAAGAGGCTTCGATGGATATTCTGGGCAGTGAGAGTCAGAGCTTTTATGCAGAGCAAGGCAAGAAGGGGAAGCATGTCACTGGGTTTTGGCTCTGTAACCAGCCAGTGCCTTTATCACTTAACTATCCCCCTCACTCAATCTACTGGTGTTCCATTTGGAAATCACTGGTTTTCATAAATATACTATTGCCTGTAGGTACTAAGCATTTTCTCCAATGTCGCTTTCTAGATCCTGAAGAAGTCCTGAGATCATTAGCAATCGAAGTGGAGGCAGAAGAAAAATCTGCAACTGAAGATGCACTGTCACTCACTCTTCGCTGGCAAGCACCAGATCGCAAATTGGTATCCCACCACCTTTAGTACTTGACTTAGAGTGGTTAGCACTAAATGAGGCAGAACATATTGAAGCCTATAATGTTGCTCGTTTCTTAACTGACCAATGCATCAATTTAGTCAATTCTTACTTAATATCAATCAGATTTTGGAAGCAATTAGGGATACCCATATGTACCCTATAGCTCTGACTTGAGAGACTCCATGGGATAGAAATCGGTAAGCATTCCACCCATTTATTGGACGTATAATAACCACAATGCTAACAAATTTAGCACTGGGACAGTTGGCGTCCAATCTACATTTGAGGCACTGCTAAAATCTCAGACCCATTTTGCAGGCATCCCTGGAAGCCGCTGAAAATAGGCTGCCTGTTTTAGGTCACCTTGTCAAAATTGGTAATGAGCAGAGCAGGAACTGGGTCTGCTCCACTTGGTATTCTTTAATTGTCTCTGTACCTGCCACCAGAAGGCAAGATTTTTTTTAAAATTTAGAAGTCCTTACTGCAGTGCAGAGGCATTTTTGTCAAAAAGCATTTTGAATGATTTGATTGATTTACCTTTTTCTTTTTTATTGATAGGTTATCTAACTGATTCAAGATTGCTTGTAGATTCTGCTAGTCATTCAGTACTGGCTGTTTTCAGAAGTCCTTACTGGTATCCCACTAGCAGTTTCCTACTGTTTTTCTTATGTTTCACTTTTATGTCCTCTATCTCTTCAATTCTTATTGGCTGCTGTTTTATTTTGGGCCAGTCAGTGAAAGTGAAAAAGTGTAATGATAGAAATGTAGCACCATGAACTGTGACAAAGTAGGGAAGAATGAACTAGACATAACATAGCATACAATATAGATAGATATTTTCAAGGAAAACCTGATATATTAAAATATACCTGTTGCAATTCATAGTAACTTTCTGTGAATTAGGAAACTATCAATTCATTACAAAAAATCAACTGTAGTTAACACCATGAAATTTAATGAGCTGCAACAATATTTAAGGTTTGTGAGGTTTCTTTGAAAGCTTTTTTTCCATTCAAGGTACTGATAATCCATACTAATTAATTCTGGATTAACTACTTAATTTTTTATCATCCAGTGAGTAATTAACACACATAAAGGGTAAGCTTCTGCTCCATGTCAACAACACAATTAAAATTCAAGAGCATTTTCTTGCCTTTTTAAAATCTAGCCTGCAGAGTTTGGCCTTCTCCCCAAACTGCCACTTGCATTGTGTGTCGGCGTCATAGAGTTCTCCTGGCAGCTTGTCCGGGTAGCTGTACTCCTTTGCTGGCCTTGGTTCATCAACAAGACACGTTGCCTGGGAAGTGCTGCGTACAAGTGGTTTAAAATGATTAAATGCTGCAGTGCTTGCAGTATTTACAAAACTAAAAACACATTTTACCAGGATGAAACTGTTTTTGGAGTAAACTGCATGGCAACTGAACACAAGATCGTCATGCTTTTATAAAGCACCAAATTAATATTTAAAGAACTCAAACTGGCATCCATTCCTACAGTTTTAATTTCTCCATTTCCGAAATAATAAATTGTGCAAAATGTTTTAATTCATTATTATAAAATTCACAATAGAAATCTTGTGATATTACTATCTTGTAAATATGTTGTGGTAAAGGATAGGCCTAGACTAAATTCAAACTGTACTTTGATTTTCATCTACTCCAAAAATTAAGCTAAATATCAAGTTAGCAATCAATCAATTTAGGGATTTTTTTAACCTCCATTTTAAAGGCATATACAACATTTTATTTTGTATAATACATGCGATAACATCGCACAGCTAGAGACAACTATAAGAAAGTCCTGGAAAAATATGTTCAGGCACCTTCATCTAACAAGTATCCTACACCTCAATGCAACCAGCAACCTATTAAATCAATGATGGACAAGTTTGTGTTTAAGTGTGTGTGCGTGTGCGCAAGGGCAGGAGTTCCAAAGTTATGTATTTGTCTGAGAGTGAGACCCACACATGTGCATTGCCATATCTAAAATTAATTATGCCAAATATTCTACAGTCAGCACTTAGGAGTAGAACAAACTTTCCACCTCAATAAATCAATAAATTATTCAAGAAAATATGGTCTTTATCTAGTATATCCCTCAAATTTGCAATTTCAAATTGATGAAGATTAAAAACATTATTCAGCATGCCACAAATCTGTTTAAATAGTTACATCCGTCATATGGAGAGAATCCATCTGATAAACATATGCCAAACAGATTACTTGAGTGGACAAGATGTGGCTTTGGTTTGGACCCAAAATTCTTGGCAGTTATGCTATCTTTTCTTTAGCAATTGTACTTGGGAATGGCATACCTATAGGTAGGGGGGTTGTAGCTAGGTGGAGATTCTTGGCACTATTTGGAACCTTACGTTAATTTAATCAGGAGGCCCACTTCACATTTTAAGGGACAAATTGCTCAGTTTTATTGGTGATGAACATCTGATAGTTGAAGTGTTTTCGTTTTTTAATCAATGTTTGAAATGTTTTTATTTATTTAATTACAATAACCACAGGTATTTATATATCAAATTACATTGCTGGAAGATGAATCATTGGAAATCACATAATTACAAAGCATAATGACAGATTAAGGAACTGCTTAATACCCTGTTTGATATGAATATGGCATTAACTCCACACTGGGGTACTATGATACCAGTATAAAAACATTAATGCAAGTAGTTAAAGGAAACTATATTCTAAAGACAAAAATCAAAATACTGCAGATGCTGGAAGTCTGAAATAATTACAGAAAACACTGGGAATACTCATCAGGTCCGGCAGCATCTGTGGAGAGAAAAATAGAGTCAATGGACAGGATTTTATCCTGCCCTTGAAGATGGGAATGAAGGCGGGGTGGGGGGAAAAAAATGGCAAGGGGTGCCGTTCCTGACATTGTCTGGACCCCCTGCCATTTTATTCGGGGTGGGAAGGCCTTGCCGCCCCAGGCCATTTGTGACCCTTAATGGCCATCTCAGGGCCTCTTCCTGCGTCCACTCCAATTTTGAGGAAGACGAAGGGGCCTGCTGCCGTGTGGAGATGCCACCAGGTGAGACCTGGCAGCCTCAGAGCAGGGTCGAGGTGTGGTCCTTCCTTTGGGGGGTAATCCACAGCCCCTGGAGGGTCCCCCTGGGAGAAACGGCTACACCCCCACCCCCCTGGAAGACACTCCTCCCCACCCTCACTAACCCTCACCCTCCACTTCTACTCCATCACCGGGGCCTGCCCAACCCCACTCACCTGTCCCAGGGCATCCTGCAGTACCGACGGTGACCATCCCTCCCGGTAGCACTACTGGTACTGCAGAGCTGC
Source organism: Heterodontus francisci (assembly GCF_036365525.1). Lineage (NCBI taxonomy): Eukaryota > Metazoa > Chordata > Chondrichthyes > Heterodontiformes > Heterodontidae > Heterodontus > Heterodontus francisci. The sequence continues at coordinate 66,294,410 of NC_090372.1, read as the reverse complement.
CAGCCCTACGATGGGCCAGTAACTCTGGATGGAGGGGAGCTCGTCCCTTAAAGGGAAGGCAATGTCGGCTGTAGGCAGTTAATTGGTTGCCCGTCGTGGAATTGCAACGCGGGTCCGACAGAGGGCTGAGGTGGGTTCTCCCCCTGACTTCAGGCCTGCCTCTGGGCTCCCCCATTGCGGGAATAATATCTGGCCCAGTGTTTCAGGTCAATGACCTTTCGTCAGAACTGGAAGAAATTGGACAATTAACAGTTTTTAAGCAGGTACAGGTGCATGGGAAGAAGAAGAACAAAAGGAAAGGTCTGTAATAGGGTGGAAGGCAGGAGAGATTAAATACCAAAAGGATCATGGTGCAAAGCAAAAGGGGTATTAATGGGACATGTAAGGAAACAAAGGATGAGTGTGAAGGAGCTGTAAATGGCAACAGTGGAATCATTAACATCACCTGCCGTCCAAAATAGTGGGAACAGTGGTTATGATCTGAAGTTATTCATATTAATGTTGAGTCTGGCAGGTTGAAAAGTTCCTATTCAAAAGATGAGGTGCTGTTCCTCCAGCTTCCGTTGAGCTTCAGTTGAACAGTGTAGAGGCCAAGGTCAGAGCGGTCAGAGTGGGACGCAGAATTAAAATCGAAAGCGACCGAAAGCTCAGGGTCACGCTTGCAGACTGAACAGAGGTGTTCAGCAAAGCAGTCACACAATCTGTGTTTGGTCTCCCCAATGTAGACGGCACAGCATTGTGAGCAGTGAATACAGTATACTAAATTGAAAGAAGCACAAGAAAAATGCTGTTTCACCTGGAACGATTATATGAGCCCTTGAGATAGTGGAAAGGAAGGAGCTGAAAGGTCAGGTATTACATTTTCTACATTTGCACAGGAAGGTGCCATAGAAAGGTGAGTGGGAGATGGGGGTGATGGAAGAGTGGGCCAGGGTATCAAGGAGGTAAAAGTCCCTTCAGAATGCTGAATGGGGAGGTAAGGCAATGCCACCTTTCACACCAGTGCTTCCAATTTGTCTTCCTTTTTTCTCAACTGATGATTTCCATCCACTGTGGTTGACAAGAGCTCTCAACCATGTCCGTCCCAATTCTCATACTGCTCCCCTCCCTCCCAGAACAATGGTGGGTTCCCCTAGTCTTGACCTTCTACCTCACCAGCCTCCATATTTTACAGATCATCTTCTGCTATTTTCACTACCTCCAGCATGGTGCCACCAACAAACACATCTTCCCTCTCCTCCGCCTTTCAACATTCACAAGGGATCAGTCCCTCCATGACACCCTGGTTCACTTTTCCATCCTCCCTAACACCCCCTCCCCAGTACATTCCCATGCAAGCGAAGAAGATGCAACACCGTCTCCCTTCCCACCGTCGACAGACCTGTACACAAATCTTTGAAAGTGGCAGGACAAGTTGAGAAGGCTGTTAAAAAAAGCCTTTATTAATAGAGAAATAGAGTACAAAAACAAGGAAGTTATGCTAAACCTTAATAAAACACTATTTATTTATTTAGAGATACAGCACTGAAACAGGCCCTTCGGCCACCGAGTCTGTGCCGACCAACAACCACCCATTTATACTAACCCTACAGTAATCCCATATTCCCTATCACCTCCCTACACTAGGGGCAATTTACAATGGCCAATTTACCTATCACCTGCAAGTCTTTGGATGTGGGAGGAAACTGGAACACCCGGCGAAAACCCACGCGGTCACAGGGAGAACTTGCAAACTCCACACAGGCAGTACCCAGAATCGAACCCGGGTCCCTAGAGCTGTGAGGCTGCGGTGCTAACCACTGTGCCGCCCATAGTTAGGTCTGAATGGGAAAGGATGTCAAGAACTCGGACAGGGTGCAGAAGAGATTTACTGGAATGGTACCAGGGATGAGGGACTTCAGTTATGAGGACGGACTAGAGAAGCAGGGGCTTTTTCTCCTTAAAGCAGAGAAGTTTAAGAGGAGATTTGACGGATATATTCAAAATCGTGAATGGTTTTGATAGAGTAAATAAGGAGAAACTGATTCTAAAGGCATAAGGGTGGAAAACCAGAGGACACAGATTCAAGGTGACTGGCAAAAGAAGGAGAGGTGACATAAGGAATCTTTTTTTTACATTAAAACAGTGAGTTGTTGTGATGTGGAACATAGTGCCTGAAAGGGTGGTGGAATCAGATTCAATAGTAACTTTCAAAAGAAATTTGGATAAATACTTCAAAGAAAAATATTTACAGGGCTATGGGAAAAGAGCAGGAGAGTCAGATTAATTGAATAGCTTTACCAAAGAATCAGCACAGGCACAATGGGCTGAATGGCCTCCTTCTGTGCTGTATCACTCTATGGTTCTGTGATTCTTTCAGTTTAGTATACTGCATTTACTGCTCACAATGCAATCTCCTTTACATTGGGTAGACCAAACACAGATTGGGTGATTGCTTTGTTGAATACCTCCATTCAGCATGCATGCGTGACCCTGAGCTTCTGGTTGTTTGCCATTTTAATTTTTTGCCTCACTCCTAACTCTGATCTCTTGGCCTCCTAAACCGCTCCAATGAAGCTCAAAGGAAGCTCAAGAAACAGTACCTTTTATTTCAATTAGACACTTTACAGCTTTCCGGACTAATCAATTTCAGATCATAACCACTGCTCCCTTTTTATCGAGCAGGAGCTGCTGGTAATGGCCTGGTGTTACCATTTACAGCTCCTATAAACCCATCTTTTGTCTCTGAACTTGTTCCATTACCATCCTCTTTCGCCTTGCACTATCATCAATTTTGTCATTTAATCACTCCTGCTTTCCACTCCATCACCCTTGTGTTAGTGTCAGCAGTGGCTCAGTGTTTATCACTCTCACCTCTGCCTCAGTGGGTGTCACTCTCACCTCTGCCTCAGTGGGTGTCACTCTCACCTCTGAATCAGAAGGTCACGCATTCAGGTTGGCACTCCAGAAACTTCAGCCCAAAAATCTAGGCTGATACTCCAATGCAGTACTGAGGGAGTGCTGCACTGTTGGAGATACTATCTTTCAAATGAGATTTTAAATCGAGGCCCTGGCTGTCCTATCAAGTGGACATAAAAGATCCCGTGGCACTATTTCTAAGAGTAGGGGAGTTATGCCCAGAGTCCTGGGCAATATTTGTCCCTCCGCCAACTTCACCAAAAAGGAAACAGATTATCTGGTCATTATGACATTGCTGTTTGTGGGATTTTGCTGCATGCAAATTTGTTGCCATATTTCTGACATTACAACAATGACTACACTTCAAAAGTACTTCACTGGCTTTTAAGGTTTTTTGGCCCCTCCCACCCTAGAGTTTGTAAAAGGCACTAAGTTTTTCTTTCCTTCCTCTCCTCCTGCCCCCACCACCCTTCCCCCCACCCCCAACCCCTTCTTTCCTTGCCTCTGTACTTGCTTAAAAACTGCTAAATCTCCAATTTTTTCTAGTTCTGACAAAATGTTATTGACCTGAAATGTTAACTTGGTTTCTCTCTCCACAGATGCTGTCTGATTCGGGTATTCCCAGCATTTTCAGTTCTTATTCCATATTCTAAAGATATGGTTTCAAAGCCTTTCATAACTACTGCATCTGAATCAGTGACCAGCATCCATACTAGTATCAAGTCACACATAACATGTTTTCACAATGCATATACACACACACCATGATACAGCAATACTCAGCATGTACAGACACAGAGCACAGTCAAGCAGCTTTCATTTTGAACTATGGCATAAACAGGGCATCAGCAAATGTTGTTCAAAGTGTGGTATCTTCCAGAGATGGTGGGTGCTTGGTTTGGTCAGTACATAACAAGCCTTCAGTGTAATAATTGTACATTCTAACTCAGAGAACTTTCTCATTCATATAAAGTAAAAGTTTTACTCCAAAATTAATGTGGGGTTGCAAATAAGATTTACATTTATATAGTGACTATTCATGTCAGTAAGTCTCCAATGGCTTCATACATAACAGGTCAATTTCTGACTTTGGCTCTCAGGGTGGGTTCTTTGGCTGTCAGGAGTGCACATCAGAAATTCAGGTGTGAACTTAACTGAAATTACGCAAATGTCTATGAACTTCCACAAGTGCTCCTAAGTATCAAGGCTTCCTGCAACAGTTCATAGGCAATTACCCCCTCAATGAAGTATTACAATTCTACATATTAATTGAGTTAACTTAGGCTAATTCTTAGTAGAATACAAGGGGCTAGACATATTGTTTAAATACGTCAAGGCATGCAATAAATCAAGTCTGTACCTCAGAAACTTATATAGATATTGCCGACTGCAGGCTGACCATGAGAAGACCCCATTGTGGCCTGCAAGTGTTGGTGACATGATATTGCCCTCTGACTTCTTGCATACATTCCCTTCTCCATCATGAATCATACCAAAACTAGAGGGAAAATGGGAAGTTCAGGTTAAAATAAAAACAGTTCTTTTTTCAGGAATCTTTGATATTGAGACCCCCATTGTATTCTTATCCATTATATATACTAGGAAGATCGGATAAATCTCTAAACACCAACATTGAACCAAGGAATCAGTTAAAAGCATTTTCTGCAAAGAATAAAAGATATTAATTAGGAAATAAAAATGCACAGTCCAAAGTTCAGTTTCATTCAATTTGAGACAGTCAATAGTATATAAACATTCAAATTTTAAAAGGCATTATAGTTGTGTGCTTTGTAAAGTATCAGATTTTACTTTATTCACTCAAACTAAAATGCAAACACAAACTCAAATCCTAAACAGAACCGTTTAAACTTCCAATTATAAATGTGGTGAATTGAAAATAATAGAACCACATTACTGTATTTAAATCAAATGTATACGTGAATACTTTATTTCAGGCAAAATACAATGCTCAAAAACGTACAGCACAGACTCAAAAGAAGTGAATATTGACTGTACACAGGAAGTTAGATACATTAAAATTACTACATTTAATCAAAGGTTTTGAGTTTCAGGCTTTTTGAGGTATAAATTAGGCTTGGCTGTAGTGCATTATGCATGACAATGAATCAGCAGCCCATTTTGCCACTGCCCAAGATTAACTTACAGAATCACAGAATAATACAGTGCAGAAGAGGCCCTTCGGTCCATCGAGTCTGCACCGATGCATTAAAACACCTGACCTGTCTACCTAATCCCATTTGCCAACACTTGGCCCATAGCCTTGAATGTTATGACGTGCCAAGTGCTCATCCAAGTACTTTTTAAAGGATGTGAGGCAACCTGCCTCTACCACCCTCCCAGGCAGGGCATTCCAGACCGTCAACACCCACTGGGTAAAAAAACGTTCTTCCTCAAATCCCCCTTAAACCTCCCGCCCCTCACCTTAAACTTGTGACCCCTCGTAACTGACCCTTCAACTAAGGGGAACAGCTGCTCCCTATCCACCTTGTCCATGCCCCTCATAATCTTGTACATCTCGATCAGGTCACCCCTCAGTCTTCTCTGCTCCAGTGAAAACAACCCAAGCCTATCCAACCTCTCTTCATAGCTTAAATGTTCCATCCCAGGCAACATCCTGATGAATCGCCTCTGCACCCCCTCCAGTGCAATCACATCCTTCCTATAATGTGGCGACCAGAACTGCACACAGTACTCCAGCTGTGGCCTTACCAAAGTTCTGTACAACTCCAACATGACCTCCCTGCTTTTGTAACCTATGCCTCGATTGATAAAGGCAAGTGTCCCATATGCCTTTTTCACCACCCTATTAACCTGCCCTTCTGCCTTCAGAGATCTATGGACAAACACGCCAAGGTCCCTTTGTACCTCGGAACTTCCCAGTGTCAGGCCATTCATTGAATACTTCCGTGTCACATTACTCCTTCCAAAGTGGATCACCTCACACTTTTCAGCGTTAAATTCCATCTGCCACTTTTCTGCCCCTTTGACCACCCCGTCTATATCTTCCTGTAACCTAAGACACTCCACCTCACTGTTAACCACTCGGCCAATCTTTGTGTCATCTGCGAACTTACTGATCCTACCCCCCACATAGTCATATATGTCGTCAATATAAATGACAAACAATAGGGGACCCAGCACAATCCCTGTGGTACGCCACTGGACACTGGCTTCCAGTCACTAAAACAACCGTCTGTCGTCACTCTCTGTCTCCTACAGCTAAGCCAATTTTGAATCCACCTTATCAAGTTACCTTGTATCCTATGTGCATTTGCTTTCTTGATAAGTCTCCCATGTGGGACCTTGTCAAAGGCTTTGCTGAAATCCATGTAAACTACATCAACTGCACTACCCTCATCTACACACCTGGTCTTTTTTTTAATACCTTTTTTTTAGGGCATTTTGTTTTCTTGCCCTTTCTTGAATCTCCCTAGATAAAAAAAAGCAGATATCATAGAGCTGAAAGGGAATTCAGAAACGTCTGAGCAGCAATAAGTTACCAACTGGTTTGCTCTAAAAATATAATTTCAACTGGAACACTGAAGAAGTGGTTTTTAGTCTTCTCAAGAAATGTTGACAGGTAATGCAGTCTGTTTACTCAGATGTTAGAATTTATTTATTTCAGTGAATTGTTATATTAGTTTGTCCCAGATGAATTTTTTAATACTTCTAAAAGGCAAAGGATTTTTTAAAAATCGGTTTGAAAGGAAACCCTAAAAACCAGAAAGCTTGCCAACATTCTCATTTTTTGTTTGTGTGCTACACACACTTCAATTTTGTTAAGAATGAACTTCACAAGAGCAACACAAATTTTATACAAACTTTTTCCATTACTATATGTCTCTAGAAGTAATGAAAGTTGGACAACTTTGATACTTTTCAATTATCAGTATGATAGGCACAATTAAACCTCTCACTAGTGAGTTTTACCATGACATTTGTAGGATTGTTCATTTTTGAAACACTTTTCATTTTGAACAATCTTTGTTTAGCTGTGGCTTGTATTGACATGAACTAAGGGGAACAGACTAGAAACAGTGCCGAAATTATGGATGTATATACTGAGTAGAAGTTTCATTATCATTTAACAAATTGTGTAGAAAGGACATCTTGTAGTTGCCTATGTGACAATATGATTTAGCTGCCAGGAATGTGCTCAATCTTAATTTTGTGTATATAAAATTGGTACCCTGGGTTGTTAGGTGCTGTGTGAAAGGATCAAAAGATATGGGGGAAAGCAGGAACAGGTTACTGAGTTGGATGATCAGCCATGATCATAATGAATGGCGGAGCAGGCTCGAAGGGCCGAATGGCTTACTCCTGCTCCTATTTTCTATGTTTCTATGTGTTGGTATCAGCTGTGGTTCAATTGCAGCACTCCACCTCTAAGTCAGAAGATTGTGGGTTCAAGCCTCACTCCAGAGATTTGAGCATAACATCTAGGCTGACACTTCAGAGCAGTTCTGAGGGAGTGCTGCACTGTTGGAGTCACCTTTTGGATGGCATGTTAAACCAAGGTACTGTATACCCTCGCAGATAAATGCAGGAATTTCCATGGTGTACTCCCAGAGTTCTCCTTGGTGCCCTGGCCAACACTTATCCCTTAACCAACATTACATTAAGATAATCTGATCATTATCACATTATTGTTTGTGGAACCTTGTATTCAAATTGGCTGCGATATTTCCTATATTACAACAGTGACTACCCTTCAAAATGAAGACTTTTTTTCTGGGAAGCATTTGTCATTTAAAGTTACACAAGGCAAGCAGCACTGAAGTTTGTGTAGGCTTTTTTTCAAATAGATTCCTGGAAGTGTTTTTTTTGTCAGTTTTTGTTCCCTGGGCTCAATGCCTTAAAAGTTTTTGTGACAAGGGTTTCCTGCACTGAAGTCTTTTAATTATTTTGCAAATCTCTCTTTTTCCCCCCCCCCCCCCCCACCAAAGTGGAGGAAAAGCAATGGAGGGATGCCGAATAGGTGAGATTTCACAACAGAAGCACTTCCTGCATCCTATGGTTACTCTTCAACCCACGGAGACAGATACATGCAACGTAATAAAAATGAAAACCAATAATTTATTAGCTTCTGTATTGTGAGCTAAGTGTTAATTCTGCTTTCTGTTAGCTGTTTCTGCAAGGTATGCAAATAAACATTTTGATCTGGTGGGGCAAAAGTCAATGAATATGTTTGGAGTTTGTGTTTCTGTCAAACAGATGGAAGACTAATATGCTTATGTTGCTTGATTATAGGGTCATCAGTATCAAGCTGTTGACAACTGGATTATTACAGCACTAAATCTGTTTCATGATCAATTTTTGTATCTTTATAAAGAATTGTTTTAATGGCTGCGAGAAATATAAGCCCCAATTTTAAGGTCCGCCGCCCAGTGGAAACAGACCAATAGCACTTCAGAAATCACAGTGAAGCACTTGCTGTGCCTTTTCCTGCTACTGATCGGTCAACCGCCACTTTCATTGGGGCCTTCACATAGGCAGTTCAGGTGGAAGCCTACCGGCAACACACTAATCGGGGTTCTAGAACATACATACAATCTTAATACAATTTTGAGGTTCCAAATGGGTGCGCACCATGCATGCTCTGTTCATTGATACTAAGTGATACACGGCCCAACCAGCAGTCCTTAAGTGGGCTGCTTAGAAAAAGGTAAGCACACATTTGTCAAATATCTTGTGAAGCCAAGAAGTAACTGAGCTGTGTGGAAGAGCCCATCTGCCCTGTCCCTGAGCTATGAACTGATAGCGAGCAATGACATAATTCGCCAGTAGGAAACAAATCAAGCACAACCCTCAGAATTGCTCGCAGCAAAGATTCTGAAAACAACAATTTTGCACCACAAACAGAAACTTATCTTTTAGTGGCTGCATCCTTTTAAGTTTTCCCAGCACCCCTTAAAAATCAGTGGACTCCATGCAGGCATGTGCTATAACTGGTTAACTCCTAGCTGGTCCTGAACATGGACCTGTGTCCCAGCATAATGCGTAATGAGATATTGTAAAGTCCCAGTTATTATTAGAAAATCATCATTCTGTTTGAAAATTATGACCTGATAATTTCCTCGGAGCCATTCTTATTGCAAGTGCAGCAGAAACCCCACTTACACATAGAAACGGGGGCAGGATTTTCCTTCTGGGGTGGGAATTGGAAGTCTGCACCGTTTCTGGGTCCTGAATCCAGCCCCGGAGAAAAACAGTCACCGGCCCCTATTTTCACAGGGACACCCCCTTACTTGGCTTGTAGATGAGTTTGGTAGCCAATTAGCAGCCGCAGGGGTGGGAATGGAGGCAAGACTGTGCAAGTACAGGCCCGATTTAAGCAAAGCTGTCCTTTCAATGCTTTACCTTCTGTTTGAAAGACATCTCAGGAGAGACAGAGGCCTGGAACCCGGGGCAGGCCAGCCCCTCAATTTTCAGGTGTGGACCTAGAGGTCCTCCTCAAGGCCGTGAGGGAGAGGAGGGACGTCCTCTTCCTGCAGGGTGGCAGGAGGAGGCCACCCATCCAGACCAAGCAGGTCTGGATGGAGATGGCTGACACAGTCAGCAGACAGGGTGTGGTGCGTAAAAACTGTTCAGTGTGGGTTCAATGACCTGATTCGCTCTGGCAAGGTGAGTGCAAAGCTGAACCTACAGGTCAGGCCCTTGGTTACCGACCCTCCAGCAGACACTCCAGCTGAGGAGCCTGAGGGTGCATGCTTCTCCTGAACATGGGAGGAGCGCGCGCCAAGGGCACTTACTGAACACGCAGAAAGGCTCAAAGTCATAGTACTGCTGAGGACCTGCCAGCACTGAACCATGCAGCTTCTAATGAATAGGAGCAGTTGGCATTGACCATACAGACCTGCAGTGCCTTATCTCACTCTCTTTTGTCCTTGCAGGAGAAACAGGCACATAATACCCGCAAGAGGGCCCAGACGAATGGAGGGGTTTGATACCTACACGTGATCACCATGGTGGAGGAAGCCACAGATATCACTAGGGTCGCTGACCATGAGGAAGTCGGGCAAGGAGAGATGGGCATCCGTGGTAGAAATGGTGATTAGAGTGTGCAATGCGTTCTTTAAGGGGGTGCATTGCATTCCATCCTGTCCAATAGCATATTGAAGACTGAGCTGCATTGGAAAGCCTCAGCACATGCAAAGGCTTCTGCTCTCCAAGGTTTGTTCTCATGATCTCTTCTTGTGTCTCCCAGAGGTGCAGATGTCAAGGCAATAAGACTAACTCCCTCACCATCACTGGGCCAAGTACATTCACACCAAAGCTGAGAAGAAGCAGTGTCACAGCTCCAAGTGCACCCTCCAACAGTGCAGACAGTCACCCTGGTGGGTGCTCGCATGCCGTTAAATAGGGTGGCACTGGGGTGCAGGAGGTGCCAGAGGCAGGGGCAATTGTGGGCAGTCCCCCTTGGAGGATGGAGGACAGACACAGCCCTAGCTCAGCTGGGAACAGATGCAGGGCCTCAGGAGTCACAGGAAAGCAGGCTCAACATGGACCAGCAAAATAGATGTGCTCCCACATGTCAGAGCTCCCTGAGGCAGTGCGCTAAGAATGGAGGAGTCCATCCAGCTCATGTGTGGCACCATGGCTCAGGACTTGAGTGCATGAGCTCCTCCAATGAGCAGCCATATGCGGCAGGACTTGGAGTCCATGCATGAACTGCGCACTGACATACACAGGATGCATTCCACACTCTGTAGCATGGACCGGTCAGTGATGCTGATGGTGCAGGGATATCTGGAGGGGATGTCAGTTGCACTCCAGCTGGTGTGCCCTGCCAGCCATCCGAAGTTCCAGCCAAGGGCTGACGTCGTAACCAAGGAGGATGAGGATTCCATCATCATGAGGATGCCAAGGTCATCCCATGCCAGGGAGCAAGCCCCAAGCGCTCCAACCTTTGACTTTGCCATTTTGCGGCCTGCACCTGGATGCTGCAGTCCGGAATGATGCGATAGCAGGGCTGATTAATGGTAAGGCTTTATTTGTGTGGTTCTGGAAGGAGGTTCAAAGGAAACGTGAATGTATGAAGGCATCTCATGCCTCCCTCAAGTGTATCTCATGTCGCCTTTCATGATGTGCCTGGGCAGCATCCTGCTTCACATCATCATCATCAGAGGAGCCATCTCAATGCATGATATCCTCACTGGTCATCGCTTCACCCCTCTGTAGTGCCAGATTATGTAGTGCACAGCAGACTACCACAATACACGATACCCTTGCCCAGGCATACTGCAAGACTCCAGCAGATCGATATAGGCACCTAAATTGCATCTTGAGCAGACCAATGGCCTGCTCGGGTTGAACCATAGCATGTGTGGTACCTCAGCTCTGCATCCATGTGTGGGTTCCTCACCGACATCAGCAGCCATGTCCTCAATGGGTAGCCCTTGTCTCCAAGGATCCATCGCTGAAGGTGCATGGGGGACGGAAAAGGTTGGGCACCTGGGACTGCCTTAGTATGTAGGCGCCATGGCTGCTTGCTGGGAATTATGCACACATCTGTCAGATCCATTTGCGGAGGTCACAGACCACCTGGAAATTGAGGGGGTGGAAGTCCTTCAGTTGCTAAAGGCAGCAGGCTGGTCCATGGGAGCCATGAGGGCCACATGAATGCAGTCAATCATTCCCTGCACCTGGGCGAAATCCAGCGATGGCTCCGAATCCTATTGTCCTCTCAGCTTGACTGTTTGGATCGGTGCGGAAGGACACATAATCGCCAGCCCTCCTGAACAGGGCATCAGTGACCTCTTTGATGCGGTGATGCACCACAGACTGAGAGATTCCATACATATCTCCAGTGGATACCTGGAATGATCCAATGGCACAGACGTTCAGTGTCATGGTGACTTTCAGCGCAACTGGCATCGGGTGTCCACCGAGTCACATGGGCCTCAGCTCATCCTGCATCATGGCATATAGATCATTGATGGCCTCCCTGGAAAGGCGCAATTTTCGGAGGCACTGCCACTCCAACATCTGCAGGTAGTTGAGCCTTGGCCGGTATACCCTTTCCGGAGGGTAGCTTCTTCTGTGTGCCAGTGGTTGTTTCCATGCCCCTCTATTACATTCTCCATCTTCCTGTGCCCAGAGTTGGTCCTCATGTGGGCCCCAATTTGCTGGCGTTCCCCTACCCATCCCTGAAACTCCCTCCCTCTCTGCTCCTCCTCCTCCTTCACGAGGGCCTAAGCTAGGGTGAATGAGGCCCATGAGAGGTTGCCTCTCCCTGAACGCAAGGCCTCTGGTCCTAAGAGATCTTCCAACCACCCCCTCCACATCCAACTTGTGTCTGTCAATGAGGTGGCACTGTCTTGATACCACCCTGGTGTGGGTGCCCCACAGTGCTGGCATCTTGGCCCTCACTCCTGGCAGTGCTTCCTGATGCCCTCCCCCACCTCCATCCTTCCTGCCAAGTGACATTGCCTCAACTGATGGCTTCCCAGTGAAGCCACCGCTCAGCGCCTGCCTCCTTGATGCCTCCTTGCACCAGGTCAGACCCTGAAGACCCGTGGTTCCTGTGTGCCATCAGGAAGATTCAAAACTGAGAATTAAATTGTTGTGTATTGAGTTGTTAAATGCCTTAATTGGCTTCCAGCCTCGTGAATGTGCGAGGCCCACCCTCCATATCAGTCGCCGACAGGAAAATCCGGAAGGGAGGTCATGTCATCGGACAGAAAGTCAGATGTTTTCCAACCCCTTATGCCCCACATCGCCTCTGTTGCCATCTCAAATGGACCCGTAAAATTCAGCCCGAAATGTAGAATTAGTTTGGGTGGAGCTAAGGAACAGTAAGGGGCAGAAAACGTTGGTGGGACTAGTTTATAGGCCTCCCAACAGTAGTTGTAGTGTCAGGCAGATTTTTTATCAGGAAATTAGAAGTGCATGTAACAAGCATAATACAGTAATCATGGGGCATTGTAATCTTTATACAGACTGGGCAAACCAGATTGGCAGTAATAGTGTGGAGAGCAAGTTCATGGAATGCATTCAAGATAGTTTTCCAGATCAGTGTCGAGGAACCGATTATGGAACAGGCTATTTTGGATCTATTATTGTGCAAAGAGAAAGGGTTAATTAATAACCTTGTAGTTAGTAAAGGAGCCTCTGGGGAAAAGTGATCACAAGATGATCGAACTGCAGATTGAGTTTGAGAATGATTTAGTTAAACCAAAACTAGGGTCTTAAATCTAAACAAAACACAGTCTGAGGGGAGAGTTGGCTAAGGTAGATTGGGAAATTAGATTAAAAGATACGACTGTGGATGAGCAATGGCAAACATTTAAAGATTTAATTCCTAATTTGCAATGAATATAAATTCCCTTAAGGATTAAAAACCCCATGGCGAAAGCAGTCCAACTGTGGCTGATAAGTAGTTAAAGATAGGATTAGATTAAAGAGGCTTGCAATGTTGCTAAAAAGAGTAGTAAGCCTAGGGATTGAGAGGTATTTAGAATTCAGCAAAAGGATAACAAGGAAATTGATAAAGAAAGAAAGAATATGAGAGTAAAATAAGAGATAAAAACAGATTGTAAAAGCTTCCATATGAATGTAAAAAGGAAGGGATTAGCGAAAATAAATATGGGCATGTTAGAGGCAGAGACAGGAGAAATTATAATGAGGAAAAAGAAGTGGAAAAGATATTCAATTGTATCTGCCTTCACAGGAGAAGACACAAAAAATATTCTGGAAATAGTGGGAAGCCAAGGGTCTAGTAAAAATGAGGAAATTAAAGAAATTTATATTAGTAAAGAAACATTACTGGAAAATTAACGGGACTAAAACACAACTGTTGGACTTGATGGTCTTTATCCTAGGGTTTTAAAAAGAGGGAATGCGGGGGTGGTGGCACTACAAAGATATGGATGAATTGGTTTTGGTCTTCAACAGTTCCCTAGATTCTAGAATGGTCCCAGTGGATTGGAAGATAGCAAAAATAACCAAGCTATTCAAGAAAAGAGTGAGAGAAAGCAGGGATCCATAGGCCAGGTATCAGTAGTAGAGAAAATGTTAAAATCTATTATTGGCTACATGGTAACAGGACACTTAGTAAATCATGATATGATTGGGCAGAGTCAATATGAATTGATTAAAGGAAAATTATCTTTGACAAATCTGTTGGAGCTTTTTGAGGGTGTAGCTAGCTGGATAAATAAGGGGAAAACTTATGCATGCAGTGTATTTTGACTTTCAGAAATCATTTGATGAGGTGTCACGAAAGAGGTTATTTCAGAAAATGATGGTTTATGGGATTGGGGGTAACATATTAGCATGGATTAAGGATTGGTTAATGGATGGATAACAGATAGTAGCAATAAATGGGTCATTTTGGGGTTGACAAGCTGTAAAGAGGAGGGTATCACAAGGATCAGTATTTGGGCCTCAGCTATTTACAATCTTGATCAATGACTTAGATGAGGGGACCGAGTGTAATGTATCCAAGTTTGCTGACGTTAAAAAATTAGGCATGAAAGTAAGCTGCAAAGACGAAGCAAAGAGGCTGCAAAAGGATGTGGACCAGTTAAAAAGTTGAGTGGCAAGAAGGTGGCAAATGTGAAGATGTATGAAGTTATCCATTTTGGCAGGAAAAACTGAAATGCAGAATATTCTTTCAGGGGTGAGAGACTGGGAATTGTTGGCAGAGGGTGTCTTTGCACATGAATCATAGAAGGTTAACATGCAGGTACAGCAAGCAATTAGGAAAGCAAATGGTATGTTAGCATTTTTTATTTATTTTTTTTTATTTAGAGATACAGCACTGAAACAGGCCCTTCAGCCCACCGAGTCTGTGCCGACCAACAACCACCCATTTATACTACCCCTACAGTAATCCCATATGCCCTACCACCTACCTACACTAGGGGCAATTTATAACAGCCAATTTACCTATCACCTGCAAGTCTTTGGCAGTGGGAGGAAACCGGAGCACCCGGAGGAAACCCACGCAGACACAGGGAGAACTTGCAAATCTCTTGCAGAGATTGAAGTATAGAGTCAAGAAGTCTTACTGCATTTGCATAGGGCCTTGGTGAGACCACACCAGGAGTATTGTGTACAGTTTTGGTCCAGTTACCCAATCGAGGATATACTTGTCTTAGAGGGAGTGCTAAAAAGGTTCACTAGACTGATTCCTGGAATGATGGTTTGCGCTAGTCTCAGAATAAGGGGTCAGCCATTTGGGACTGCGATGAGAATTTCTTTTCAGTCAAAGGGTTGTGAATCTTTGCAATTCTCTACCTCAAAGAGTTGTGGATGCTCAGTGGTTGTGTGTATTCAAGACTGAGGTTGATAGATTTTTGGATAAATACAAATGCAACTACAAGCCAGTCAGTATAACATGGGTGGTGGGGAAGGTTTTAGAAATACTAATCAGAGAAAATGGACTAATACAGGAGAACCAGCACAGATTTGTTAAGAGCACATTTTTTTTGACTAACTTAATTGAGATTTTTGATGAAGTAACAGAGAGGGCGATTGAGCGAAGTCAGATCATAGTATGGTTACAACACAGAAGGAGGCCATTCAGCACTTTGCAAGAGGAATTTAGGTAGTCCCACATTCCTACCCTTTTCCTGTGGCTTGCAAATTTTTCCTCTTCGGGTGCTTATCCAATTTAATTTTAAGAGTCATGATTGAATCTGCCTTCATCACCCTGTCAGGTGGTACGTTCCAGATCGCAACCACTCACTGCATAAAAAAGTTATTCTGTGGGGGCGGCACAGTGGCGAACACCGCAGCCTCACAGCTCCAGCGACCCGGGTTCAATTCTGGGTACTGCCTGTGTGGAGTTTGCAAGTTCTCCCGGTGACGGCGTGGGTTTTCGCCGGGTGCTCCGGTTTCCTCCCACAGCCAAAGACTTGCAGGTTGATAGGTAAATTTGCCATTATAAATTGCCCCTAGTATAGGTAGGGGAATTGAGGGAAGGTGAGGATGTGAGAGGGTAATAGGATTAGTATAAATGGGTGGTTGATGGTCGGCACAGACTCGGTGGGCCAAAGGGCTTGTTTCAGTGCTGTATCTTAAAATAAAAAATAAAATAAATTCATGTTGCTGTTGGTTGTTTTGTAAATCACTTTAAATCTGTGTCCTCTGGCTATTGACCCTTATGCCAATAGTATTCTATCTGGACCCCTCCTGATTATGAACACCTATATCAAGTCTCCTCTCAACCTTCCCTTCCCCAAAGAAAACAACACCAACCTCTCCAATCTGTCTACATAACTGAAGTCCCTCAGCCTTGGAACCATTCTCGTAAATCTTTTCTGCACGCTTTCTTAAGACTTCACATCCTTCTTGTATGTGTGGTTTCCAGAATTGGACACAATACCCCAGTTGTGGCTGAACCAGAGTTTTATAAAGTTTCATCATAACTTCCTTGTTTTTGTACTCTGTTATGACCAGGCAAGAAAGGGGTGTCGGGTTCCCTCTCAGCCTTCACCATAACAGGGTTTTATTTTTAAACACACCGTTTTTTTAGCTTCCCCTTAGTGAATCTTTGTTCACTGCTTTCCAATTGTAAGGCAAAGAAACCAGCAAAACAGGTTTTCTTAGGTTTAAAGAAGGTTGAACTTTATTAAACTTAAACTCTAATTCGGTTAACGCCTACGGATATGCGACGTGCCCCACGCCAGCATGCATACCCGATACACACATGCAAATAGAAATAGAAAAGAGAAGAAATAAAGTGGAAAGGTTTGAGGCAATATCTAAAGATGTTTTTGGTTACTGTTCTTCGAGCTCTCTGTAGAGTCCTTGATTGTAGGTAGGTCTTGCTTTTTGTTGTGGCCCAATATTCTTCTTAAACCTTGTTCAATGTAGGAGACTTTTCTCTCTTGTAGTTCACGTCTTCAGTGGATTTGGAGTTCCATGAGAAAGAGATGGGAGCCAGCCAGGAGAGGCTGTGGCGAGCCAGCCAGGAGAGGTCTTCACAGTCCAGGAGCTAACAGTCTCTCTCTCTCAAACTGTCGGTACAATTCAAAAAAACTCAGGTTGCTCTGCAGGTTAGTCATGTGACTAGCTGGTTTGAACACGTCTGTTTGTGGATTCAGCCATCTTAGTAGTCATCCTGGAATATGAGCTTCCTCACCTTCAATGTTTGGTGATCAAAGTCCATTGTGGGTTGAATGTCTCCACAAGCACTGTCTGTTAGTATGTAAATGCTTTTTTCAGCCATGGCTGATCTGTTTAACAAGTCATTTCCTCGCTCCAGCAACAGTTTAAAATCAATGTTCCTATGACAAAATTAATATGCCTCATTCTTGGCAGGTGGGGGTCTGCATGACCACTCTATGCCTCTTTTTATAAAACCCAGGGTTCTGTATGCCTTTTTAACCACTTTATCAACCTGCCCTGCCACCTTCAACGATTGTGCACATTTATACTCAGGTTTCCGTGTGTCTGCACCTGCTTTAGAACTGTACCCTTTAATTTACGTTGTCTCTTATCCTTACTCATCCTTAAAACCAAAATGCATCACTTCTCTATGTTAAATTTCATTTGCCATATGTCCGCCCATTCCAAAAGTCTATGGCCTCTTAAAATCTATCACTATCCTCCTCACAGTTTCATACTTCCAAGTTTTTTGATATCTGCAAATTTTGAAGTTGTGCCCTGTATACCCAAGTGCAAGTCATTAATATAGTTAAGAAAAGCAATAGGACTAGTACCAACCCCTGGGGAACAACACTGTAAACCTTCCTATAGTCCAAAAAACAACCATTTACTACTACTCTCTGTTTCCTGTCACTTAACCAGCTTCATATCCATGCTGCCACTGTCCCTTTTTTCCCATGGGCTTCAACTTTACTGACAACCCTATTATGTGACATTTAATAATATTGTGTTTAGGAAGTCCGTATACACCATGTCAACTGCAGTACCCTCATTACCCCTCTCTGTTGCCTCATCAAAAAACTCAGTCAAGTTAGTTAAACACAATTTGCCTTTAACCAATACATGCTGGCTTTTCTTAATTAATCCACACTTGCCCAAGTGACCATTCATTTTGTTCCGATTACCGTTTCTAAAAGATTTTCCACTACCAAGGTTAGACTGACTGGCTTGTAGTTCCTGGATTTATCTTTACCCTCTTTGAACAAAGGTGTAACGTTTGCAATTCCGCAGCTCTCTGGCATCACCCCTGTATCAAAGGAGGATTAGAGGATTATGGCTAGTACCTTTGCAACTGCTACCCTTACTTCCCTTAGCATCCTTGGATACATCCTATTCTAGTGACTTATCAACTTTAAGCACAGCTAGACTTTCTGATACCTCCTCTTTCTTACTTTTTAACCTATCCAGTATCTCAACTAGTTCCTATTTTACTATGACTTTGGCAGCATTTTCTTCCCTGGCAAAGACAGATGCAAAATATTCATTCATTCCCTTAGCCTCCATGCACAAGTCTCATTTTTGGTCCCTAATTGGCCCCACCCCTCCTCTTATGGCCCTCTTATTATTTACATGCCTATAGAAGCCTTTTGGATTCCCTTTTATGTTAGCTGCCAGTCTCTTTCATACTCTCTCTTTGCTCCTCTTATTTCCTTTCTTCATTTCCCCTCTGAAATTTCTATATTCAGCCTGGTTCTCACCTGTATGAGCATCTTGACATCTGTCATACACACCATTTTTCTGCTTCATCTTACTATCGCTTTTGTCATCCAGGGGGCTCTAGCTTTTGTTGCCCTAACTTTCTCCCTCATGGTACCTCGACGGTACCTAAACAATCTGCTCTTTAAAGGCAGCCCATTGTTCGATTACAGTTTTGCCTGCCTTTTTGGATTCCAATTTACCCGGGACAGTTCAATTCTTAACCCACTGAACTTTGCCCTCCTCCAATTAATTATTTTTACTCTGGTTTGCTGCTTGTTCTTTTCCATAGCTAACCTAAACCTTATGATACTATGATCACTGCTCCCTAAATGTTCCTCTACTGACACATGATCCACTTGACCCACCTCATTCCCTAGAACCAGATCCAGCAGTGCTTCATCCCATATTTGGCTGGAAATGTACTGATCAAGAAAATTCTCCTGAACACACTTCAGAAACTCTTCCCCTTCTGCCCTTTACACTAATACTATCCCAGTCTATATTAGGAAAATTGAAGTCCCCCATTATCAGTACTGTATAGCTGTTGTAACTCTCTAATTTCCCTGCAAATTTGTTCCTTTGTATCTTTCCCACTACTTGGTAGCCTATAGAATATACAACAAAGTGTCATGGCACTTCTTTTGTTTCTTAACTCAAACCAAATAGATTCTGTCCTTGACCCCTCCAGGCTATCCTCTCTCTCCAGCACTGTAATATTCTTCTTAATCAATATGCCACCCCTCCTCCTTTCTTTCCTTTCCTATCTTTCCTGAACATGTTGCAGCCAGGAATATTTAGTACCCAGTCTTCCCATATTTGAGGCAAGTCTCCATTATCACTACAACATCATATTCCCATTGTTATAAAGGTGCTTCTGTTTTTAAATTTTTTTTTGAGGATTTGTGTGTTAGAATTGTGAAGATGGATTCATTGGTGAACTGAAGTAATTCCATAGATGTTGGACTTTGTTTTTTTTTTTAAAAGAGGTCACCGGAAGGACACTTGTGGTCTTGTTTGAAAACAACCTTTACTGGAAGTCACATGCCTTAAATTCAATAAACAGCAGAAACCTTAGTGATTTGGGGAAGATGATTACAGAGATGTGACATGTCACAATTTATGAGGGTCAGGAGGTTCTGTTTGGTTTCTATTCTGAGATATTGTTTTGGTTCAGCTGAGGTGTGGACTATGTTTCAAAGCAATTGGAGATCAATATGCCAAGAGGGAAACATACAGCTTCCCTCCTTCCTCTTGTCTCTGTGAAATGCTGCGTTTCTCCTGAGGAGCTCCTGGGAAGCTTGCCAGATTAATTGTCAAGGTTGCCTGAAAAGAACTGCTCCAGAAAATCTCTCAGTGACCCATCTATGTGCACTCGGATGCCAGACTGTATGCCATTTTGGGACAGAACATATCTCATCCATTTTCTTCAAGAGTTAACAAGTATTTGGCCAAAGTTTTCTTCTTTTTGTTTTTTTGTAAAAGAGCTCTGGAGAGAAAATCTCTATTTTTTGGTTAACTGATATGTGTGTGCGTGTGTGCGTGTACATGTGTGTGAGGGGCTAAGGTAAAAAGGGAACTTATATATTTCAATCTGTGTGTTAATGCTTTGCTTTGTTACTGGATAAGTCTTGGTTTATAATAAACTGATAATTCTGTTGTTTATTAAAGAAACCTGGCTGGTGTATTTTATTCAGGGATAAAGAGTAGAGTATATAATTGACTGTATCAGTAACAGGGTAAACATTTAAATATATGTTGTGACCTGTGGAGAAGTGGAACTAGAAAAAACAGTGCATTCCTCCCACCTCGGTCATAACATCATGCAGCGATTTGCACCTGCAGCTCACCAACCTTACTTAATACACTTCACGCTCTATACATATGCTCTAAATCGAATTTACATCTTCTTGTATTCTCTCCACCTAATGCCTTATCATTATTTACTCTAGTGCTATCCATCTCACCCAATACTTTGTGCACCTTGTTTCTCCTTCTTAATGCTACATCCTGGTAACCATCTGCTGCCAAATTAGTTTACACCCTCTCAGCATTAGCAAACTGTCCCATGTTGGCATTGCCCCCAGCTCTGTTAAGGCGCAACCAGTCTGTCCTGTACAGCTCCCACCTCACCCAGAACTGGTCCCAATGTCTCAGGAATTGAAAGCCCTCCTGCCTGTACCACCTCTCCAGCCATACATTCAAAGGTGCTATCCTCCTATTTCCTTCCTCACCAGTACATGGAACTAGAAGCAAGATGGAGTTTACTGCTTTTGAGGTCCTACTTATTTGTCTCTTTTGCAGGACCTCATTCCTCTTTCTAGCTATATCATCATGGACCACAACTTCTGGCTGCACATTCTCCTGCCTTAAAATGTTCTGCAGCCAGTGACATCCTGGACCCTGGCACTAAGGAGGCAACATACTGTCCCGGAGTCACAACTGCAGCTGCAGGAACACCTCGGCCTCGTCTGTTCCCCTAACTATTGAACGCCTGATCACTATTGCTTTCCTCCTTTCACCCTGTACAACTGAGCCACATTTTGTGCTGTGAACATGGCTTTGGTTATGCTCCATAGAGGAACCATCGTCCTCACCAGTATTCAGAACTGAACACTGGTTAGAGAGCAAAATTCACTCTGCAATGAGAACAGAAAGTGCCAGAAATACTCAGCAGGTCTGGCAGCATCTGTGCACAGAGAAACAAGAGTTTACATTTCAGGTCTGTGATCCTTCATCAGAACTGGCAAAAGTAACAGTCTTTGAGCAAGTGAAAGGGGGGATTCACTCTGCAATGGTCCTCCTCGACTGTCTGGCAGTGAACCAAGCCCTCTAGACTTGCATAATCTTAAGCTGCAGGCTAACCACTCCAGTAACATGCTATCCATGTAGCTCTCTGCCTCACGATGCACCACAGTGACACCAGCTGCTGATCAAGCTCTGAAACCAGGAGCTCCAGCTCCTCCAGCTGATGACACTTCCTGTAGATGTGGTTAAAGTACCACATAATAGGCTTGTTCACAAAATTGAAGACTATAGGATAAAAACAGCAGTAGCAGCATGGTTACAAAATTAGCTAAAGGATAGAAAACATAGACTAGTGGTGAATGGCTGTTCTTTGGACAGAGAGGGGTATACCTCAGGATTCAGTACTAGGACCACTGCTGTCTTTGATCTACATTGAGGATTTGGACTTGGGGGTACAGGGCACAATTTCGAAATTTGCAGATAACACAAAACTTGAAAGTGTAGTTAATGGTGAGGAAGATAGTAATAGTTGTCAAGACATAGGCTAGTGGAATGGACAGACAAATGACAGATGAAATTCAACCAACAAAGTAAAGTGTGAGGTGATACATTTTGGTAGGAAGAATAAGGGGACACTATACAGGCTAAATGGTACAATTTTAAAGAGGTACAATAACAGAGAGACTTGTGGAGTTTGTACACAAATCTTTGAAGCTGGCAGGGCAGGTTAACAAAGCATATGGGAACCAGAGCTTTATAAATATAGGCATAGCATACAAAACCCAGAACATTATGCTAAATTAGCTATGAGGAGAGGTTGGAAAAACTCGGATTGTTTTCACTGGAACGACGGAGGTGGAGGGGCGACATGATAGAGGTTTACAAAGTTATGAGCGGCATGGACAGAGTGGATAGTCAGAAGCTTTTTCCCAGGGTGGAAGAGTCAGTTACTAGGGGACACAGGTTTAAGGTGCGAGGGGCAAAGTTTAGAGGGGATGTGCGAGGCAGGTTTTTTTTTTTTACACAGAGGGTGGCGAGTGCCTGGAACTTGCTGCCAGGGGAGGTGGTGGAAGCAGATACGATAGCAACGTTTAAGAGACATCTTGACAAATACATGAATAGGAAGGGAATAGAGGGATATGGGCCCCGGAAGTGCAGAAGGTGTTAGTTTAGGCAGGCATCAAGATCGGCGCAGGCTTGGAGGGCCGAATGACCTGTTCCTGTGCTGTACTGTTCTTTGTTCTTAAATCTATATAAAGCACAAATTTGGTACCAGCTGGAGTACTGTGGCTAATTCTGGGCACTATACTTTCAGAAGAATGTGAAGGCTTTGGAGGGGGTGCAGAAGACATTCACTAGAATGCTTCCAGGGATAAGGAATTACAGTTAGGTGGATAGACTGGAGAAGTTGGGCTTGTTCTCCTTACAGGAGAAAAGGCTAAGAGGAAATTTGATTGAGGTGTTTAATATCATGAAGGGTTTAGACAGAGTAAATAAAGAGAAACTGTTTTCAATGACTGAAGGGTCTGTAACCAAAAGGCACAGATTCAAGGTGGTTGGCAAAAGGACCTGAGGTGCTATGAGGTAAAACTTTTAATGCAATGAGTGCTTCGGATTTGGAATGCATTGTCTGATAGGATAGCAGAAACAGATTCAATAGTAGTTTCAAAAGGGAATTGGATAAATAATTGAAGGTGAAAATACTATAGTGATATGGGGGAAAAATAATCAGAAGTGGGGCTAACTGGATTGCTTTTAGAAGGAGCTAGGTTGAATGGCCTCCTTCTAGCTATTCTGTTCTATGATTCAGACAGCTATTGACACAACAATACCTATGGAGGTCATACATAAATTCATCACCAGAGTATCCTCTTGTACCTGCAGAAAGTTGCATGGTTGTGAACATCTCCTGCATAGGGTATATGGGAAAAAGAGGCAGAATGATCAAACAAAGTTAAAAAACCTTCCAGGGTGAAGTTCCTCTTTTGCTGAAGAATGAGGGAATCCCAGATATTTTCCATTATTAAAATCCCAAATCATCAGATTTCTGGGCTACATATTCCTGCAATTTCTATTAAAAGAGCAGTGTTGGACTTTAGTCTCACTTTCCTTTACAAAGTATTAACCAGATAATTTGAAATTATTGCTCTTGGAAATAAATGTGATTTATAAACTACAGATGCTTCCTGATATCTTGCATATCCGTGCTGATTTATGGTAGCTATACATGCAAAGATATGATATATTGAATAATGTACACGTGATCTTACTTGTGTCCAGACTCGTGAGCTATTGTAAATGCCAGTCCTAAGCCAGTGTCTTCATTGATAGTACAACTGCGATATTTGCTACACATCCCACTAATGGGTGCAAAACCTAGGGAGTAAAACAAAGTACAACCTGGAATGAGTACATCAATATTAGTGTGCATTAACCCTCTTGTTTTATCTTCTAAACTGAGTATCAAAAGAGAGTGCAGGATTTATCTCCCAAGCCAATGTTAAAATTAGTTGCCTTTTTGCAAAGATCATCAGTTAGCATTCTTTCAAAACTAATTTTATTCAAACTTCGCTTTCTTAGCATTTTCTAAATGATCTAAATTTCTAAAAAGATGCCTAATCATTTTAAAGCAATTGTTAAAGATATGTGCTATGTTTCACAATGGTTTAATATGCTGTACATCATAATGCTAATCCCAACTATAACAGCAGGGAATCTTTCCAATTCATAAAACAAGCTTTAATCTTCATATTCATGACTGATTGAAGACATTGTTTCAGTAACTGAATTTGTGGGTTTACTTCACGAGTTTACTGCCTGTAGGATCATTCTCGTGAATTTATTAAGCCCAGTATTACACCATTATAATAGATCATATATCTATTAACAGTTTGGATGTAAGAGCATTGTTATTCAAAGCTTTTTTCAAGCGCTCAAGCATATATAGAAGTGAAATTACTCAGTGTATACTGTGTGTAAATGAAAGTTACTTTTTGTTTATAAATGTACATTCAGGAGCAACCTTCACTCTGCCTCTTGTGACCCTGAATGTATTATAATTAATTCGCAACTGTTAGCTAATAAGAATAATAATGCTGCTAAGCCACTTAATGAGCTCAGGCCTGCAAAAGCTAACTTATGCTATTGTGTCCCAGGCATGCTCCTAATCCTGTTTGTTCTAATTGGCTCAAGTAAAATGACAACAAACCTATTTATTCAGAAGGGCTTACATTAGTTTACATTTGTATTAAAAAAATAAGCCTGTTGTAAAATATTATTTGTGGGAGGGCTTCTTTCTCTCTTTTCCTTGCAACTCTTTCACAAGTTTTTCCCTTAGCTTTCCTCTCAGGTACAGTGGTGCTGGTCATCCCTGTAAATGGTCATTGTCTTACATTAGCTCAAACTTCCCAATATCCAACCAAATGCATGTGTAACCTGGGGCAGTGGGGGAGGTGGGGCAGGGCAATGAATGGGCCTAACACTAAGGCGCCTTTGTGATCTGAACTGGATAGCGTGCATTCCACATATGTTCTCATGTACATCTCCAGTATGTTTTTGAAGGTATACTGAGGAACACTTGGTGAGATGAGATGCTTTACACTCACTTAATGTCTATAAAATAGAGAGCAACATTCAAAGAAACTTCCAATTCACTTATCTCACTTTTCTCCTAAAAAAAAAAGGAAAAGAATTGAACCATCTGCCCTGTCCCTTTCATGAACTTGCTTTTGGCAGTATCTTTCTAGGTGGTTTCTACATGGAAATGCTAAACTTTAAAAACAGCCCTACAAATCTCTGATAATGTTGCCGGTCTCCAACTTTGACCTGTTGTACATCCTGAAATCCCTTTGCTCCACTATTAGCTGTTGTGCCTTTAGCTATCTAGGCCAAATGCTTGGGAATTCCTTTCCTAAATTCCAGGCCTTTCTACTTCATTATTTTCCTTAAAAACCTTTCTTGAAACCCACCTCTTTTGCCAAGCTTTTAGTCACCCATCATCCAAAATATAATTTAACTTGGCTCAATGCTCTTTTTTGTCTGTTTACACATCTGTGAAGTTCTTTGGGACATTTCGCTACATTAAAGGCATCAAAATAATTGCAATTCTTTGTTGTTCATCAGCTGTGCTGAATTGAGAAACAGTAGGCAGTAATCTCACAAAGTGGATCGCGCACTCATTTTAGAATCTGCCATATATTCATTCTGTTGATTTCAATTGATCTACCAGATTACCATTCAGGTCATGAAGATGAAAATTTACCCCAGTAAAGACAATGTTACAATCTATGAGTATGCCTATGCACATGCATTCTTTTTAGAAAGTCTACATTGTATGTAGAAGTAAAATTTTATCATGCTGTATTAATAGCAGATAGTTATCATCAGGTGCAGTAGATTTTGGCACAATGAAATCTTAATACATTCATGAAAAGATGGAGCAATTTTTCTCTGATTTCCCAGGTGTAGATAAAGGGTACAATTTCCTCAATGGGTGCCCATTCAGAACCTCAGGAATGCTGCCCTTGTGAAGAAACAGCTGCCCTTACTTCCACTCTATTACATGCAGACATAAACCTGGTCTTGACTGGGCCAAGTTCCTATAAAAGAATCGGAAGGAACTGGAGCACGGCTTCCTGCAACTACACTTTGTGGCTCTGATACTGGAGTGAAGGACAACACTTGGAAGAATCCAAGGCTTCAAATTGTCCTGGGGGTTGGTTAAAAATAAAGTGCCAAAACTCTTTCTCATCTTCAGCCTCTCACCATGATCCCTGTAAATCCTCTTTTCAGGTGTTTGGGCCAGGCACTAGTTCCAGTTTCTGACAGGTGCTTCTGTTGGAAACAACATAAAATGAGGTGGGAGGCCAGGAATTCCCCCCTCCTGTCTCATTAAAAATAAACCACAGGATCTGTACCTACTACCAGAGCAGACCTATTTATGTTTGCAGCAAAGTCCTGGGAAATTCCAAGGCAATAAAATGGGGAAGTAACTGGTCTCTACCCCTTTCCTCCTGTGCCTGTTAAACATCGATTCACTGAGCAGGGAAAAATCTACATTATATAGTTACACAGAAGCACAACTGATGGCCTTAGCACGTGTCTTCTGTACCCACATAATGGTGAATTGTAGCAAGTGGAGCACTAATCATTAGGGCCACTTGTAGTTCCCTGCCGGTCTTTGGGCTGGTTTTTGTTTCTTGCGGCAGGCGTACAAAATGCCAGCCAGAACACTTGGGCCGCGCGCCGTTATGCCACCACCATCTTGTGCCCAGCGGCTCATTACCATGTACAGGGCGGCCGCACACCCAATCATGTGGCGGGGGCAGCCTTGCCGATGCCGTGAACGGCATCAACAGTTTCTGCGCAAGCGCTGGCGCCATTTTTAAAGGGCTGCCAGCCCTTCGTACAGAACGCAGAGTTGCTCCCGTTCCCCCCTCCACTACACTAAAAATGTTTGCACCCCCCCCCCCCCCACAACTACACTAAAATCGCAGAGTTGACCCCTCTCCCCCCACCAACTGCATAAAGTGCAGACTTCACCCCACCCCCCCCCCCCACACTAAAAATGCAGAGTTCACCCTGTTCCCCGCCACTCCCACTACACTACAAATGCAGAACTCCCCACTTCCTCACCTCAGTGGCATCAGCTTTCCCTAAATGGGAAAGTGAAGGCACGAGTGCCGCCCGTCACGCTGAAGATCCGAAACTGAAGGCAAGATCATGGGGAATTCTATTTAAATGCATGCAGGAAGTTAATTTAAATATTTAAACAAGGGTCTTGTCACAGAGCGGCGGAGGGGCCGCCACGGAGTTTCCCTGCTGTCAGGAGGATCGAGCGTAGCAATCTGGGTGTCGGGTTCTGTGGCCGCTGCTGCCACTCCGATCTTCCGCCACCATCCGCCACAGAACCAGACGTCAGGAGATGAACAAAATCCAGCCCTATGTATTTATCTTAGTCTCCCCACAGTGTCATAGACTGACCTGTCTGCTCCCAAGTTACATTTTGCACCTTCACATTCATTCCACTGCACTGACATTAACTTAATGAAAAAAACAATGGAATTTTAGCCCTAAAGTGAGGAAAGAGTCTTGGAGACAGAGGAGATTTAGAGCGTTTTGATGATCACATGAAGTATAGTTATCTCCTTAAGAGCAAGCATTATCTATGCCTTTTCTGCTTTGAAGTCAAGCCTGAAATATTTTGGGAAAAGTTTTAATCACTTCTTACAAGCTCTTACCAAGTAGAACAAAATAACAGGTCTAAGCATGAACATGCACTACACCTGTTCACTCCAGGTACAATTTTACGAGTGTGGGCAAGAGTTAGGATCTCCATTTATGTTAACATACAAAATTACTACATTTACATTAAGGCTTTGTACACAATTGAATTTCAGGCCCAAAGTGAAGAAAAAGTAGGTCACATCAACATAATGAAGATTTAGATGGTTTTGACAATCATGTGGGTTTTTTGATGTTAGTAAACAACTTAGAGTATAAAGCAGATTTTTCCTCTTCATACGTGTGCCTACTTTCATTACTATTAGCAAACAAAGGAAAATAGAACCCATGGTATGACAAGAGCGCATGTATAGTATTTACATTTGCTTCAATCTTCAAGTCGTCTTACTTTCCTCACTTCATTGGTGCAATATCATATTTTATTTTAATCAGTTATGATTTTGATATCTGAAATTAAGGGTTGGATTTGAGAACTATCTGCTTCCTTTACATTTAATTGAGCTGCATGCTATTATGCCATTTAATAGAAAAAAAACAAAATCTTGATTCATTGCTAATGGGTACTGCAAAACAATTTAACAATAGATTCATTAACAATGATAGCAATAGTAGTAGGATCTTAAGCGCATAATCAACAACAACTATTTGTATTCCTACAGAACCTTTTAACAGAATAAAATATCCCAAGATGCTTCACAGGAGCATTATATGGAAAAATTTCACACCAAGTCACAGAGGGCGATATAGGGCAGATGACCAAAAACTTGGTCAAAGAGGTAGGTTTTAAGGAGGGTCTTAAAGGAGGAAAGAGAGGTAGAGAGGTGAGAGGTTTGGGGATGAATTCCAGAGCTTAGGGCCCAGGCAGTTGAAGGCCACATGAACATGAATCAATGGTGGAGCAATTAAAATTAAGGATGCGCAAGATGCCTGAATTAGACTAACATAGATATCTCTCAGGGTTGTGGGGCTAGAGGAGATTACAAAGATAGGGAGTGGCCATGCAGGGACTTGAAAACAAGGATGAACATTTTAGAAATCAAGGCTTTGCTTAATCGGGTGCCAATGTGGGTCAGTGAGCACAGGGGTGATAGGGGAATGGGACTTGGTGCAACATTGGGATTTCACATTTAAAGCTTATGATGGAATGGATTGATGGAGCGTAGAGTTGCAGAACTGAATAATTTTTCTGGAAAGGCCTCACAGAAGGCAATTGCAATGCCCTTGTTAGGTACAATTCTATGTCCAATCCAATTTTCTGTAATACAACTGTATTGCTTAACTGGGAGGAACTAATTTTAATAATTTCAGAAAAAAATGCAAGTCCGGAGCCAGTGACTTCAGAGGCCATCCAGAATATTGTGAATGTTTTGCTAGTTGCTCTATGCATTTAACACTGACAGTACAGTGCCTGAAGACTCCAGGCCATAATGGGGATTAAGTGTCAATTTTAAGATGTGTGGTACTCATGTGCAGTAGTACTAGTGAGAATGCTACAGAAATATAATAATATGAAGCACATTATTTCATAAAAAGATACTAGATAGAGTAGGATAGTACTTGGATATGCACTTAAAGTGCCATAACCTACAAGGCTACAGACCAAGAGTTGGAAAGTGGGATTAGGCTGGATGGCTACTTGTCAGCCATCAGGGACACGATGGCCTGAATGGCCTTCTTCTGTGCTGTAAATTTCTACGATTCTATGAATACAAGGTGATAATGCAACTCAAAGACACCAGGATTGACAAGAATAAAGTTTGAGCTATGTTTTAATGATGTGAACACATCATAATTATAACAAAATTGTAACAAAAAGATTATAAACAAAAATTCTATCACCCATCAAGGATTTTGTAGGTTTATTCACTTTCTGTGACTCTCACTTGTTTCCTGCCTTTCTCACATCTTTGTCAAAGTCACTGAAGATAATACAAAGTGACACAAAACGTTCAAGAAAATTGGATTTGCAATGTAAATAATGTGACAGCTTGCAACACTGGATTTTTTGGGATTAAGAAGTAAAAATAAATTCACCTTCCTCCAGATCATATATGGGAGATAACATTTGCACATTTTGCATTATAAATATTTTTCATTATTTTTCATTTCAAGTTCAAAAACCATTTAATGAGTTCACCTAAAGTATCACAAGGTTCGTTCTTCCAAGAACAAATGTCAAGGCCTGTCAGCAGAATGGCGTGATCATGACGATTACCGTCCTTGCCCACTAATCCCGACTGCCATTGACAGAAGCTGTTCAAAGTGCGGTCTGCGTGGTGATTTATTAACAGACCCGGCTGTAGGATAAAAAGGTAAAGAACAACAAAATAAGTTCAAAGGAGATCACAAATTGCCTCCCACATTTTGGTCTATTTAATGAAAACATTGTGAAGGATTAAATAAACAATGATGGGAGTCAACAAGCTGCCTAGACAGTCCTTTATGGTTCATTGGGTAGTTCAGTGCTTCATGAAAGGATGAATGTGCTGGTAATGTTGTGATTTTAAAACAAGTGCTGGATTATGCAAACCATCCTTGCCTGAAATTCCAAATGGCAATTGCAAAGACAGCAAATTAAGACAACGCTATATCAGCTGCCAGCAGGCAATGCCTACAAGATAGCGAGTGCATATTTAACATTCTTCCTTGAATGTCAAAAAAAAATAAAGTTGAGGAATGCAGGTGTAAGATTCTAAACATTTTATGAAAAGCACTGTATTGTGATCTAACTGAATGGAAACCTAAGTTTACTGCTACAACAACTTATATTAATATTGCAACTTTAACCATAATAAAACGTCCCAAGGCACTTCACAGGAGCTTTGTAAAACAAAATACGACACCAAGCCATTTATGGAGATATTAAGTCAGATGACCAAAAATTTGCTCAAAGTGCTAGGTTTTAAGGAGTATCCTAAAAGAGAAAAGCGAGGTGGAGAGGCGACAAGGTAAAGGGAGGGAATTCCAGAGCTTAGTTCCTAGGAAACTGAAGGAGCAGCCACCAATGGTGGAGCGATTAAAATCAGGGATGCTGAAGAGGCCATAATTACATGAGTGCAAATATCTGAGGGCTGTGGGGTTCAAGGAGATTACAGAGATAGGAGGGGCAAGGCCATGGAGGGATTTAAAAACAAGTAAAGGAATTTTAAAAGCAAGATGTTGCTTGACCGGTAACCAATGTAGGTCAGTGAGCATAGGAGCAATAGGGGACTGGGTGCAAGTTAAGACATGGGCAGCAGATTTTTGAATGACCTCAAGATTTTTTTTTATTCTCTCATGGGATGTACATCACTGGGTATGCCAGCATTTATTTCCCATCCCCGATTGCCCTTGAGAAGGAGGTGGTGAGCCATCTTCTTGAACCGCTGCAGTCCATGCAGTGTAGGTGCACCCACAGAGCTGTTAGGAAGGGAGTTCCAGGATTTTGACCCAGCGACAGTGAAGGAAAGGCGATATAGTTCCAAGTCAGGATGGTTTGTGACTTCGAGGAGAACTTGTAGGTGGTGGTGTTCCCATGCATCTGCTACCCTTGTCCTTCTAGGTGGTAGAGGTTGTGGGTTTGGAAGGTGCTTCTGAAGGAGCCTTGGCGAGTTGCTGCAGTGCATCTTGCTGATGGTACACACTGCTGCCACTGTACGTCAGTGGTGGAGGGAATGAATGTTGAAAGTGGTGAATTGTGTGCCAATCTAGTGGGCTGCTTTGTCCTGGATGGTGTTGAGCTTCTTGAGTGTTGCTGGAGCTGCACTCATCCAGACAAGTGGAGAGTAATCCATCACACTCCTGATTTGTGCTTTGTAGATGATGGACAGGCATTGGTGAGTCAGGAGGTGAGTTATTCGCCACAGAATTCCCAGCCTCTGACTTGCTCTTGTAACTACACACTTACATGGCTAGTACAGTTTTGTTTCCGGTCAACGGTAACCCCTAGGATGTTGATAGTGGCGATTCAGCAATGGTAATGCCACTGAATGTCAAGGGGGGATGGTTGGATTCTCTGTTGTTGGAGATGGTCATTGCCTGGCACTTGTATGGCACAAATGTAACTTGCCACTTAACAGCCCAAGCCTGTATATTATCCAGGTCTTGCTGCATCTGGACACGGACTGCTTCAGTATCTGAGGAGTCACAAATGGTGCTGAATGTAGTGCAATCATCAGCGAACATCCCCACTTCTGACTTTATGATGGAGGGAAGGTCATTGATAAAGCAGCTGAAGATGGTTGGGCCTAGGACACTACCCTGAGGAACTCCAGTAGTGATGTCCTGGGACTGAGATGATTGACCTCTAACAACCACAACTGTCTTCCTTTGTGCTAGGTGTGACTCCAACCAGTGGAGAGTTTGCCCCTGATTCCCATTGGCTGGGGTCCCTTGATGCTATACTCTGTCAAATGCTGCCTTGATGTCAAGGGCAGTCACTCACACCTCACTTCTTGATTTCAGCTCTTTTGTCCATGTTTGGACCAAGACTGTAACGAGGTCAGAAGCTGAGTGGTCCTAGCAGAACATAAACTGAGCATCGATGAGCAAGTTATTGCTGAGTAAGTATCACTTGATAGCACTGTCGACAACCCCTTCCATCACTTTACTGATGATCGAGTAGACTGATGGGGCGGTTATTGGCCAGATTGGATTTGGCCTGCTTTCTGTACAGGACACACCTGGGCAATTTTCCACATTGTCAAGTAGATGCTAGTGTTGTAGCTGTACTGGAACAGTTTGGCTAGTGACAAGTCTTCAGTACTATTGCCAGAATGTTGTCAGGGCCCATAGCCTTTGCAGTATCCAGTGTCTTCAATTGTTTCTTGATATCACATGGAGTGAATCAAATTGGCTGAAGACTGGCATCTGTGATGCCGGGGACCTGAGGAGGAGGCTGAGATGGATCATCCACTCGGCATTTCTGGCTGACGATGGCTGCAAATGCTTCAGACTTGTTGTCTGTTTATGTAAAGTAGAATATGGGAGATCAGCCAGGAGTGTGTTGGATTAGTCAAGTCTAGAGGTAACTAAGACAAGAATGAGGGTTTCAGCAGATGAGCTGAGATGGGTAGATGTTGGGCGATGTCATGGAGGTGAAAATAGGTGGACTTAGTGATGGCCTAAATATATGGTCGGAGGCTTATCTCTGGGCCAAATATGACACCAAGGTTGTGAACAGACTGATTAAGTCTCAGACTGTTGTCTAGACATCATCTCACTTGTCCAATTGGATTGTATACATACACATTATCACTGATGTAGGTGAAGTTCTATAATGCAAAATTGATACCTGATCTTCTTCCAGCAGGACAATCCCAACTATTACAATATTTATGTTGCCTCCTATCGTCCCATCTTTGAATAGGGTGGAAACCTTGAAGAAGCCAAAAAAGTTATTTACAGGTTTATGTCTATATAGTCAGAAAATATATTCTGAATTGATGGAATGCTACAATCACAAATAAAAAAAGTAAATAATTTGTTTTCAATCTTG
This sequence comes from Heterodontus francisci, assembly GCF_036365525.1. Lineage (NCBI taxonomy): Eukaryota > Metazoa > Chordata > Chondrichthyes > Heterodontiformes > Heterodontidae > Heterodontus > Heterodontus francisci. Next base: position 66,261,430 of record NC_090372.1, on the reverse strand, counting down.
CTAGAAAATGAGCAAATGTAAATCACTACAATACACAGTTCTCAAGAGCAATCTAAAAATGACTAAATCAACATTTTAAAAAAATGAAATAACTTTGGAGCAGAAGTCCGGATGTCTCCTTACATAGGGTTGATTGTCACCTATGCATTATGGTGGGGAATCATGTGTCAATACTTGAAATTTAGTATAAGCATTCCAACTAAAACTGCACCTAGATATGCACAATGTTCGGGTTTTTAGTTACAGAACCACAGGTTTTCAAACCACATCAGACACATGAGGTGAACTGGCTGATGTTACTTGCTCCTTCATAAAAGCATTTTCAGTACATCAACACATCTTTAGTCACAGAAGAACCCATTACTACCATAGTTGATGTCACAACTGCAGACATCGTGCTGTTTTGTATTGTGAATGTCTGATGTTTAAGTGATGAAATGTTTTGATCCAATCGCTGAAGCATTCAGTAGGTTTTTCTGCAGGTCACAAGTATTGGGTACCCATTTGGTCTTGCAAGATCTATTTAATTGCAATATCAAAAGCTCAGGGTAATCCACTGAGACAGACACTCGAGTCCTTCACATACTCACATGTGAACACTTCCACTCCTAAAATTTGATCGCGTGCTAGACAACTATTCAATTACAGAAATGGTTTGTAATTGCATAACTGTCTAGCAGACCATCAAATAAAAAGGAAGTTTGCATTTATATCACCTTATCTCTCAAAAAAGGAATTTTTTTCATTTACATATTACATTTTTTTCTCAAAAAAATTCAAAGCACTTCAAATACAATGAATTACTCAAGCACAGTGACTGTTGTCATGGGGCAAATTCAGCAGCTATTTTGCACACAGCAAGATCTTGACAAGGACAGATACATGACCAATTGATCTAAATTTTGGTTGTATTGGTTAGGAAGGCAAACTGCCCCAGACATCAAGAGAACTGCTTTTTAAATCTTTGAATAATGCCCTAAAACTTATAACAACCAACTATACAGACAAATGAGACATTGGGTAAAACGTTTCTTCCAAAGAACCTCTGACAATGCAATGCCTCCTCAGTAATGCAAATGGGTGTCAACCTAGATTGTGCACTAAAATCCTGGAGAGGGGGTTTCAACCCATAGGCTGCAAAATTTAGTCCCATAGCTCCTGTAGTTTGGTACTGTTTTGGTACCAAAATGGCATCCATGCTTTCCATGAACACTTCTGACACACCTTGCCTCAGACGTCATTTTTGGTGATGGCATTAGCGCGGGCTTTAGAAGAATGCATTGGAAGTAGGCAGATCGTGATGTCAGTCAGTGCGTAACACTGATTTTGAAGGCAACGCTGCCATTTTCGACCTCGAGCCCCAGCTAGTGCCCTCTCAAACACGCTCAGCTGAGCATGCATGCAGCAGCAGGAAGGATCCCCCCCTGGCCCACGGCCACCCCCACCACAGCTATTTAAACAGATCCATCAACTACTTTCACATTAGTTGCTGACTAATTTCTACTAACCCTGTCAGAGTTTTCTAGGGCTGTTACAAGTTAGTGAGGTCGACAGATGCTGCACATGGTGAAAGTCTTGGTTCTGACTTCAAGGTTTCTGGTCAGACTACTTGCTCCGAGTCATGGATGTTATATCTACCATCCCCCTTGGCCTGCAGCATGGTGGGGAGATTCAGCAGAAGCAACACAGAGGAAGACAAGCTGCTCACAGAGGATGAAGGAGGAGGGGGAAAAGGGCTCTCAGAAGAGGCCTTATCCACCCAGAGTCTTTAGGAAGCATTTCTCTTACCTCAACCTAAGCCAGGAACAATATGTGCAATATCTAAGTTTTCCAAAAGAGGTGCTCACGGAAATCTGCCATCTCTTACAGGCAGTCCTGTAAACTCAGCAAAACAAGGATGCCACTGCCAGTGGTTGAGAAAGTGACCAAGGCCATGAATTTCTTCACGTCAGGATCCTTTCAGGCTGGAGCAGGTGCCATCTCTAATATTTCCCTGTTTGATGCCCATTGCTGTATAGTGGAGGTGACAGATGCTCTTTATACCAGGAAAGGGCAGTACATTGTATTCTCTTTGACCAAAGAGATGCAGGCGGAGTATGTATGTAGCTCCACCATGATAGCGGGCTTCCCCATGGTGCAGGGTACCATCGACTGCACACACGTGACTTTGCAGGCGCTGCATCTAAATGCTGAGATGTACCGCAACCGCAAAGGGTTTCACTCTCTGAATGCACAGTTGGCATGTGACCATGCTCAGCACATCCTGCAGGTGAATGCCGAGTATCCTGGCAGAAATCATGATGCCTTTATTTTGTGGCAGTCTGCTGTTCCCTCAGTATTTGAACCACCACATCAAATCAGAGGGTGTCAGCTGGATGAGGAGGGCTACCCTGCTGACCCCCTGGCTCATGACCCCAGTAAGCAACACAACCACACATGGGCAGCATACATATAGTGAGAGCCACTCTGCCACCCAAAACATCACTGGGGTGCTCAAGCAATGCTTCTGCTGCCTGGACTGCTCTGGAGGAGCCCTGCAGCACTCACCGGAGTATTGTGACAATTCGTCATCATCTGCTGTATGCTTCACAAGCTGGCCATCATGAGGCCACAGCCCTTGCCACCAGGTATACTGTGACAAGTTGAGGAGGAGAAGGAAGAGGAAGGGAGGAGGAAAAAAACACTTCTTCTTTCCGACCAGGGTGTTCATGAATGACTCATCCAACTGCAGTACCATAGAACACAACCCCAATTCCCCATTCACCAACAGTCCCACATCTTACCTTCCTTCTGTCAGCGACCATCACAGTGCCTGTTTGGCCACAATGTAGAATTAAAATTCACCATAAAACAACTATTCCAAACCAAACTTATCAAACAAACTATCCAATATTCCATACAAACTCAACTAATCATCCTTGTACATTCTCTTGATGTCTGCCTTGTGGGTGTCTTTGCCTGTCCACGTGCTGCTATGAAGTGCTATGCCAGTAGTTGGAGCATGGCTGGTGGAAGGCTGCTGACTTTCACTGGGGGAGACTGCAGATGGCTTTGCAGGACGATCTCGAACAGCTCTAGGCCTAGGAGGCCTGGCTTCAGACTGCAACACTCCAGCTTAGGTGGAAGCAGTCTGTACTGGTGGGCTGGCAGGCAATAGCAAGGGCGCTGGCAGAGTGGCAGTAGTGGGTGTTGTGTTACTGAGTTCTCAACACAATCATACCAAACAATCTGAGGCTCAATGTTAAGTTGAATGAAGGGTTCTTCACTACAAAATAACAGAATTACAGAAGAGCTCTAAGATACACATGCTGACTAACAATGCTCAAACTACTATAGCACATGTTAGCTTGCATCACTTCCTATGATGATACATACTAAACTATTTACATATTCAACAGTACGTTAACTAGTACTCAAGCAGTTAAAGCAATATCACAATAATGGGAGTACGAATGCCATCATTCTGAGAGAGGACAGCAGATCCTTGCTCACTATTCCACTGCCACTCCCATGAGGTGGCACATTAGCAATCCTAGCAACGTGTTGGAAGACAGATTGCTGGACTGATGTGAGACCCACCATGCCCCTTTGAGCACTGGTATCCACAGCCATGATGGCAGCAGTCTTAGCCTGCATGGCAACAAGCTGCACTTGCATGGCAACAAGCTGAAATTGTAGAATGTCAGTCTGAGCTTCCACTGCAGCACTCAGATGCTGGTGGCTTCTGCTTGTACTACAATAGAAGCTAAGACATCAGCCATCAGTCACTGCCCTATGGTTGGGTCTGCAAGTGTTCTCATGGAGGTGGCCACCACTTCCACGCTGGAAAGGATGGACTCAAAGCTCTGCGCTAAGCCCTCTGTCAAGTTGGTGACAGACTCCGCCAAGCTCCTTGGCAGTGATAGCAGACTTTCTGGCAGGCTTGCCAATACGCCAAGTATTTCATTGTGCATGCCTATCAGACTTTTCTGTATGCATCCCAATGAAATCTTCATCTGGGTCCTCTGCAGCAGACCTTGCCCTACAAGGAGCTGGCACCAGTGTGTCCCTTGCCTCCTGCCTAGGTTGCAAGCCGCTCATGCCCAGTGATTCACATGGTGCAGATCTCGCTTCTATGCTACCTTTTAAAGTACATGCAGTGTCAGTATCTGAGCTGGTGGCTGCAAGTGTGATATGGAGTGACAGTGTTTCATCACCATCAGTCTCTTGCTCTTCTTGCACCACTGCCTGGAGTTGACAGTTCTTGGGCATCTTAAAGGAGGAAGGCACAAGCTTAGGGTTGTGGTCAGGGAAGGGTGTGAAAGCAAGAGGTGCATGCTTACACCATCTGCAGCTTGTAAATCTGAAGATATTGTGGGAAGAGGGGGAAGTGAGGAGGAGGATAAGGTATGAGGATATTGTCATCTTCAATAGTTTCAGCCCCGCCACTGGACATGGCCTCAGTCACGGCTGCTCCAATGATATCCAGTGCTGTCTCCTCAGTCGGGGTAAAGACATGCATCCGTGTCTGTCCCTGCCAGTTAGCTACTGTTGCCTGTGGTTGTGTGCCCTCTTTTCCTACAAGGTAGAGAGAGGTGTGTCAGTGAGTGTGATGCAATGTGATTGGGTGATGTACTGGTCATAGTTGAATAGCTGAGAGGTACACATGTGAGACGAGCTGCAGTGCTAAATGTGAGAGAGTGAGGTGAAGCTATGAATGTGTAATATGAACTGTGGTTCATAGAGATTGTTGGTAGATGAGTGAAGTGGGTGGTGGTGAATAGAGCAGTATGTGAGGCTCGTGGTCCATTTGTAAGGCCATGGCATTTGAAGGTGCATTCATTGACTTTGACAACTCGCATGAGGTCATTAAACCTCTTGTGGCACTGCATTCAGGTCCTTGGGGCTAGACTACTTGCATTAACAGCAATGACTATCTGCTCCCACTGCCTTCTTAGTGTTTGTCTGGATGACCTCCAGGCCCTCTGTAGAAAGAGGATAGTGTGCCTCCTGTCCACCTCCTACACCAAGGTCTCAAGTGCTGATACTGCATATAAGTGACAAAGAGCACCACAGCTTGGAGCAATACATTCAAGGTTTGATACAGACTGGTACCAGGGACTAAAAGAGACAAATATCGAACCTGGACAAACTCTTCCCACACACCTTGACTTGGAAGTGCAAGAGGGCAAATTACACATCAACTGGAATTTTACGGCCTGCCACATAAGAACAAAAGAAAATAAGAACATAAGAAGTAGGAGCAGGAGTAGGCCATTCGGCCCCTCAAGCCTGCCCCACCATTCAATAAGGTAATCGCTGATCTGCCCCAGACCTCAACTCCTCTTTCGTGCCAGCTGCTCATAACCCTCAACTCACCGATATGTCAAAAATCTACTTCCTCTTTAAATACTTTCAGTGATCTAGCCTCCACAACTCTGGGGTAGAGAATTCCAGACATTCACTATCCTCTGAGAGAAGAAAGTCCTACACATCTCAGTTTTAAACAAATGTCTCCCTATTCTGTAACTATGTCCCCTAGTTCGAGATTCCCCCACTAGTGGAAACATCATCTCAACATCTACCCTGTCAAGCCCCATCAGAATCTTGTACGTTTCAAAAAGATCACCCCTCATTCTTCTACACTGTAATGAATAAAGGCATAACAGGAGCAGGCTGGTGGTGGGAGGGGGAGGGGTGGGGGTAGGGGGCCGTAAAACTGAGTGGGAAGCAGGGTATCTGTTCCTGACGCCGTCCCGCCCAAGGTGCAATTTTACTCGGGGCGGTGACAGCAAGAAACAGCCCGCCCACTCCAGGCTAATCAAGGCTCTTAAGTGGCCAAATATCAAAGGCACCCAGAACGCCGCCAGGTAAAACCTGAAGGCCCTCTTGCGGACTGGGGGGGGGGGGCTCCTGAACAGGAACCCTGTGCCTCACCGAGGGCCCCCCCACCCCATGGCCCAAACACCCCCACTGTACAACACTCCACACACCTCCGCCACCCCCACAACCAACCCTTGCCTCGTTGGGGCCCGGCCGACTTTTTGGGGCCTCACCGGGAACACTTACCTCTTGCTGCCCTTGGCTGGATGTTGTTCCAGCAGCGGCCACCGCTCCCGGTGGCACTGCTGGGATTGAGAGTTGCTGACTCGCTGATTGGCTGGAAGCTCTGTTAGATGGGACTTCCTACCTCAGAAAGGTGCAAGTCCCACCCACGCCCAATTAAGGGCCTGGGGAGTAAAAAATCCTGGCATGGCTCCACAGGCCTGGCAGAGACAGGCTTGCCCCGACTTCTTGGCCGGTGGGCAGGGCCTCCGTAAAATTCCCGCCATCCATTGTACAACCCGCATGATTTTTATCCATAGATTTTAAGGGGAAGAAAATCTGGTGGGTTCCACGATAGGAAAGCAATCCACTCCATCACAAAAACAAAGTACTGCAGATACTGGAAGTCTGAAATAAAAACAGAAAATGCCGGAAATACTCAGCAGGTCAGGCAGCATTTCTGTTATTCAGGTTGATGATTTTCATCAGAACTGGGGAAAGTTAGCAATGTAATACATTTTAAACAAGTGAAAGAGGGGAGGGTGGAAAAAGAACAAAAAGGGAAGGTCTGTGATAGGGTGGAAGTCAAGAAAGATTAAATGACAAAAGAGTTGGTTCAGAGTGAAAGGGAATGGTAATGGGACAAGTAAAGACACAAAAGATGTATCTAGAGGAGGTGTGAATGGCAGAATGATGAACAGCTGCCATCCAAAAGCAAAAACAAGAAAAAAAACAAGAGTAATACGAAAATCTGCAAATAAAAAAACAAACAAAATAGGGGCAGAGATTACGGTCTGATATTGTTGAACTCAAGACTGAGAGTAGAGGCAGTACAGTGCCTAATCAAAAGATGAGGTGCTGTTCCTCAAGCTTATGTTGAACTTCAGTGGAGCACTGCAACAGGCCGAGGACAGAGAGGTCAACATGAGAGCAAGGTGGAGTATTAAAATGATAGGCAACTGGAAGCTTGGGGTCAAGCTCGCAAACTGAACAGAGTTGGTTCACAAAGCAGTCACCCAATCTGCCTCTGGTCTCCCCAACATACAGCAGACCGCATAGTGAGCATTATACTAAATTGAAAGTACACGTAGATCGTTGTTTACTTGAAAGGAGTATTTGGAGCGTTGGGCACTGAGGAGACAGGAAGTAAAAGGGCAAATGTTGCATTACCTGTGCTTACATGGAAAGATGCCTTGGGAAGAGGAGGGGGTATTGTGGGTGATTGAGGAGTGGACCAGAGTGTTGCAGAGGGAATGGTCCCTTCAAAATGCTGCACGGGGAGAGGATGGGGGATATGTTTGATGGTCACATCACACTGGAGGTGGTGGAAATGGCAGAGTATGATCCGTTGATGAGGGTGGAAGGGGAGGACAAAAGGAACCACATCATGGTTCTGGGAAGGAGGAGGAGGGGCAAGAGCAAAAGTGTGGAAAATGGGACGGAAGTGGTCAAGGACCCTGTCAATCAGGGTGGGGAGGGAATCCTCGGTTGAGGAAAAGGAAGGCACATCAGCAGTGTCGGTATGGAAGGTTTCATCAACAGAACAGATGCAACGGAGATGGAAAAACTCAGCCCTCCACCCTGTCGCACACCCCCCGCTGCAGTCCGTGCCCCCCCGCCTCCGATCCCGCTTCGGGAGGGCGTGTAGAATCCAGTCCGTTAACTCTGTTTCTCTCTCCACTGATGCTGCCTGAGCTGCTGAGTATTTCCAACATTTTCTGTTTTTAGATCCACTCTTGTCAATTCACCACCTAAGCAGTGAAGGTGAAAACATCTCCTCAGAACTGAAGGAGCAGAACTGCTCATGTCTCTCTTCATTCGTGTTCAGTGCACCAAGCCTGAATTTGCAAGTACATTAGAACAATTACAAACTGCATTACAACTCCCTTAAAATACTATTCTTGTCTTGCAAAGAGATCTTGTAACAATAATATTTCATCAAATTTTTGCCACTAAACACCAGCTGATCAGATATTTGTTTCCCCAGCCTTACCATATTTAATATAGTTAAAACGTAAGTAGTGATGTTTTCATTGCCATGATTTTCAATCATTTTCTTGTCTACCACGACTAAGGTTTCCACATTAAGTTTTTCATTCTTCTGGGTCTTAAACAAGGATCGCTTGTTTCTGGGCAGGTATCCATACTCGTCTGGTAGAATATATATATCTGCTTCTGGGGGTTTAGGCATATCTATAGAAAGAGAACATTTTGTATTGTTAATAAATCATGTACAGGACATTAAAAGAATAATTTCTGTGCGGCAAGCATATATTGTTGCAAATGCTCTCCCATTTAGATTAAAAAGTGGAACTAATTCAGCTTGCTAGCTAAAATAAAATTTTTGCAGACCTACAGAAATGAGAAGATGATATTTGACAGGTCTTGCATCTAATTTTCAGACTTTGGTGACCACCGAATATCTTGTACAAGTTGTGTGTGAAGTATGATATACTCACATACCAAAGAAATCAGCAGGTATTAACTGCTGCTCGTTTAGAATTGCTAACACATTTCCCTTGAGGTTCTCTCAACAACCTGCTGAGAGATTAGTGTAGTGGCAGGGGGATGGGTAGTGGGTTGGAGATTTGTTGGAACTTTCCAAAAGAAACAATATAAATGTCTAAAATCCCCAGGAAAGCTTAAAGGCCCGGTCTCCATATCTCTACAAGTGGTTTGAGATTTTTGTTTCACTGACAAATATGGAGGAAACAACAAGCTCAATCAGTAAAAGTGCCGCATGGTGTGACACTGAGCTATAAAGACCAAGAAGGTAGAAGTTTGTACCCTACGCCCTGCTGAGTTAGCGAATCACAGCTAGTACAGAGATAGGAGGCTAGAAATTCACTTATCCCGATTTGTGTGTGTGGTGGCCGTGATTCGCAAATTGCCTTTGCCCACTGGAAATGAGGTGAGCAGCACATAAAATTCACACGCCAACTTCATTTCCCAATTGTAGCATAGCCATGAGCGGCGCCTGTGCTGCCCAGAACTCTGCTGAGCTGCCGGCACCCTCTGCACACCACAGGGGGCCAAGCTGCATTGTGAAGAAGCCATATGGTCTAAGCAGCCTTCCCTTTTCAAAGGTGCAGTCCCTATAAAAGGGAACTTGCAGCGATGCACTACAGGATGTTGGATAATCAGGTTTTGGCATTGAGGAATAAGGATGGCACACCAGGTGAAGGAAAGGACTTCCTGCTTCAGTGATGCCACCCTGGACACACTAGTCAGAGAGGTGGTGGCCAAGGAGGCCATGTTTCTGCCGGGGGACTGGAAGCCCTCCAGACCCAGCCTCCTCAGGGAATGGGAGCACATGGCAAAGATGGTTAATGCCCAGAGTGTGGCTCACAGAACATTGCAGCAGTGCCAGAAAAAGTTTAATTTCCTCACTCGAGTGAACAATGTGGGTGAATGCATCTGAATGTCACATCTCACACTGCTCTATAAAGCACACCCTGACACTCCGGACTCATCCCTGACATCCTTATACTGCACCTGACCCACACATACCTTCCAATCATGCCATCTGCACATACAACACCTCATTACTCCACAAACACACAACTATTCAGCTATGGCAGGCATATCATCCAACCACTTTGACACACAGTCACTGACATTCTGCCCCTCTCTTGTAGGAGAAGATTAGCCACCACAGGTGGGAGACCAACATGCTTGCATCCCCTCAGCATCCTCAAGGAGATGGTGCACAGGATTATGGGCACCAATACCACAGAGCAAGTGGCACCCAGCTCTGCCAAAGCCATCCTGGATGGCAGTAAGTTGTATCCTTATGCACCGTCTCCACTCAGTCCTCACCTTTATCCTGAAAGATGACATGAAATGGAAACTGCTGTTAGAGTGACCATGGACCTTCTGCTTTACTCCCCACTCCCACTTCCCTCAGCCCTACCATCCTATTATGCTTTTGTGCTTTCAGATAGTCAAGAACTGCCAGCTGCTCAGCCACAGCAGCCTCGTGTGGAAGGCAAGAGGAGGAAGAGCGCTGAGGAAAAAGCACCAACACTTGACCTTAAACTTGGAGTCATCAGCTCAGATCTGGCATTATGCATACACTTTACAGACTAGAATAGAATCAGTGTCGCAATGCGGTGAGCCACCAGACACAAGTGGCCTGCAGCCAGGACGGGGAAATAGGTCAGCTCATGTGCGGACTCCCCGGAAGGCAAGGTTGCACTTCAGTTCTGCTGCAAGGGACTCAGATGAGGGCCTCATTGGGGCAGACTACAGGAGAACACTGATGATGATGCGCACCAAGATGCTTGGTGCATCGTGTTACAGACAAATGGAGACGATAGGGATGATTCTCTTATTTCACCTCTCAAATGACCACAGACAGTGTTTTTATTAGAATTGTGTTTAATCCTGGAGTGTTTTAATGGTCAATCAACAGACAAATGACAGGCTTTTTCATAAATGTTTATTAAACAAAACCCAAAAATTCACAACTTCACCCATATACACATGCACACATACAAGAAAAGATAGAGATTAAAAGATGGCATGCATTTAGGTCTGGTGTTATTTTTAAAAAGAGGTGGTTATGAAAACTTGTTTGTTTGCAGGCCTGTTCTTCCTTTTCTCCTGATTCACTGGAGCTTTGGAAAGTTTCAGGTGGATGGATGTTTTGCTGCAGACTTCCTGGGTTAAATCTCAGTTACTGTCCAATGGCAAAAATCCTATTTCAATCTCTCACATGGGAAGATTTTCAAAGATCACCTTTTCATCTCTGCTTCTAGTTTTTAAAGATGGTATTCGCCAGGGTCTTCTTGGCTGGAATAGATCTCTCGCAGCCTCCTGGCTTTCTATCTCTGCTCTCATAGAGAGATACAGCACTGAAACAGGCCCTTTGGCCCACTGATCATCAATCACCCATTTATACTAACCCTACATTAATCCCATTTCCCTCTCACATCCCCACCTTCCCTCAATTCTCCTACCACCTACCTACACTAGGGGCAATTTACAATGGCCAATTTACCTGTCAACCCGCAAGTCTTTGGCATGTGGGAGGAAACTGGAGCACCCGGAGGAAACCCACGCGGTCACAGGGAGAACTTGCAAACTCCGCACAGGCAGTACCCAGAATCAAACCTGGGTCACTGGAGCTGTGAGGCTGTGGTGTTAACCACTGTGCCACTGTGCCTGCACAGAAGAAATCTTTTTTAAAAAAAAAACCTCATCAGGCTTGCTTTCTGTCAGGTGATCAAAGTTGCTCTGCCCTCGTGTTCTAGTTTAGAGATACAGCACTGAGATACAGCATTGTTTTCATACAATGTCTCTGAATGTGTGGCCATTGTTAGACAACGGTGTTTGAATGTTGCTCATCTTGATAAAGTAATGTTTAGTCACACCTATTATCCTGAGTTTGAGTCTGGAGACTATGTCTGCAAAGGTCATTGTTACTCCAACTGGTTGAAAAAGTTAGCCATGAACATTGAATGGGCCATCAGTATTTCTGATGCTTATTTCAAGGCTGGTCCTGACACGATTTTGGCTTCAGTCTCCGGCAGTCACTATGTATATTCGCAGTGACGGAGAGGTCGCCTGACCCCCTACTCCATTTTGCCTTGTAGCAAAAGTGTGTCCAACTTGGGAGGTTAATTCATCAGTTCATTATTACAGTTCATATTTGCTCCTTGCATCAGCGTGACAATGGGGAGGCCTGTCAGACTGCCTTCTCTCACTGTCTAGGAGTATGGAAAAGTCCAGCTTCAATGTGGCATAGGGCATTGCACACAGCTTGGAGCCCATCCTTTCCATCATGGTAGTGGTGAGCACCTCCATGGCAGCACTGCCCGACCAATCCATGATCAACTGGCTGCTGGTCGTTGTCTCAGCTTCCATTGCAGCACAGTTGGAGTCCTGCTGATACATCAGTGCTGCAGTGGGAGCTGAGAGAGAGAAGTCATGGGATCCCTGGCTGCTGGAATGCAGGCTCAGACTGCTGCTATTATGGACATGGATCTCCATGCTCAAAAGGGCATCCAGGTTCTCACAGCAGTACTCCAGCAGTTTACTAGGATTGCTGAGATGCCGCCAGTGAGAGTGGCAGTGGCACCATGGAGCATGAACCTGTTGTCCTCTCTCAGTATGACAGCATTTGTTCTCACGCCATTGCCACTCCACCAATGCCTTTGCTGTTTCCTCTCAGCCAGTCAGCCCAGGATGCTGCCACCCATGCCAAGGTGGTGCAGTCCAAAGCCAGGCCCTCCAATCCTAGAGCTGCCCAAGAGGATTCTGCAAGGCCATCCCCAGTCTCCCCCAGTGAAATTCAGCAGCCTTTAACCAGCCATGCTGCAGCCACTGGTGTAGCACTGCATAAGAGCACTAGGCCAGCAAGGAGAGCTGTAAGACATTAGGTGTATGAGGGTGATTAGTTTTGGGATTTTTTGTATTATTGATGTAATGCTGGGGAATTTGTTGAGCGAGGGTTTTTGCTCTTGGCGTTTATGGAGTGATGTAGGCTAAGGGGACTTTGTGATGAGGAGTCTAAAATGGATGTACTATTAGGGATTGTTAGGGGATTGGTAGCTCATTTCAACTGAAGTGAAGCCTCTCAATGGAGTCCCTCTCGCTCCGTCCAGTTGCATTCTTCTCCTCCTACTAAGGTGACCTCCAGATCCCAGGAGGTAGTGGCTGGGCCCTCATAATTGCAAATTGTGGAGGATGCAGCACACCGCCACAAACATGGAGTGACTCTTGGGCAGACACTGTAGAGTTCACCCCCACACAATATAAGTCGTGAAACGTGTGCTTTAAGAGACCGATGGCTCATTCATGGTGTTGTGGGTGGCTCCATGGCTCTCATTAAAGGCCCCCTGACCTTATGTGGTGGGATGGCATAAGGGGCTCATGAGCATTTTGTAGAATGGGTAGTCCTGATCGCAGAACAGTCATCCTGTTGTCTGTACTGGAGGCCCGAAGACTGGCGAAGGATGAAAGCATAGCGGGCACTGCCAGGAAAGTGGTATTCGCTGAGATGTACATCTTAGTGTGGTCGCACACCAACTGCACATTGACAGAGTCATAGCCCATGCGGTTGTGCTATTGCTCCCCTTTGGTGATAGATTGGGAAAGGGGGAGGTGCAACGAGACCTGGATGTCCTTGTACACCAGTCACTGAAAGCAAGCATTCAGGTGCAGTAAGCAGTCAGGAAGGCAAATGGTATGTTGGCCTTCAATGCAAGAGGATTTGAGTACAGGAGCAAGGATGTCTTACTGCAGTTATACAGGGCCTTGGTGAGACCACATCTGGAGTAGTGTGTGCAGTTTTGGTCTCCTTATCTGAGGAAGGATGTTCTGACCATGGATGGAGTGTAAAGAAGATTTACTAGGCTGATTTCTGGGATGGCAGGATTGACATATGAGGAGAGATTGGTCGACAAGGCCTATATTCACTAGAGTTCAGAAGAATGAATGGCGATCTCATAGAAACCTATAAAATTCTAACAGGACTAGACAGGCTAGATGTAGGGAAGATGTTCCTGATGGCTGGGGAGTCCAGCACCGGGGTCATAGTTTCAGGATACGGCGTAAGCCATTTGGAACCGAGATGAGGAGAATTTTCTTCACTCAGAGGGTGGTGAACCTGTGGAATTCTCTACCGCAGAAGGCACTGGAGGCCAAGTCATTAAATATATTCAAGAAGGAGATGGATATATTTCTTAATGCCAAAGAGATCAAGCGATATGGGGAGAAAGCGGGAACAGGGTATTGAATTAGACCATCAGCCATGATCTTTTTTGAATGGCAGAGCAGGTCCGAAGGGGTGAATGGCCTACTCTTGCTCCTATTTTCTATGCTTCTATGTTCATGTGGGGGGGCCTACATAACCACATGTGTACAGTCGATGGCTTCCCTCCCCACCCTGATGTTTCTAGTAAACTGCAATAGTAAACTGCAACACATTGCTGAAATCAGCTGCTCCTGCCCAGAAGGATCCTGTGGCATAGAATGCAAGGGTGACCATGACCTTCATGGCTACAGGCAGGGCCATTTTCTCCCTGGTTTGAGGCTCCAAGTCATGAAGGATATGACACAACTCCGTGACAACCTCCTTTCTGAAGGGTAGTCTCCTGAGTCACTGCTCCTAACTCATTGTGATGTAGGAATGGTGCTTCTGGAAGTCCCTTTCTGGGTAGGACCTTCTATGCAGAGCCCTCCTTCTCCTTCCTCCCTCTCTGCCTCTTCCTCTGCAGGTTCTGCTCATGTCACAGAGTAAATGACGCTGCAACTACTGCCTCTATACCTATACAAGGCAATGCTATTTTCTGCCTTCCTGTGATCAACAAAAACCTCCAAGTTGCTCCAGCATGTCAACACAGTGCTTCCATAAACTTTGCCTATGCACAAGTCAGTTGAGTGGCCCTTTAAATAGCTCCAGAACAGGACCTATCTTGTTTCACAATGCTTGTTGTTTCAAAATGAAATAAGGAAGGCATGGCCGGCACATTTGTTGACCACTGTTGGTATACTGCATTGCATCAGCCTGTTCATGTCAATGATGCCATCTTCACAGAATTTCACCGTCTCTGGGCGCACACAGGATCGTACCTGCATGTGCCACTCCAGTTTCATAGTGCGGAAAGTGCCAGTGGTACAAAACATCAGGTAGATCTTCGTAGTGCCACTCGAAGTGGCACTGCACAAATGAATTTTGCACCCAGGGATGTTATGATTGGCTTTGGTAACCCATGCCTTGGGGGTTGGGGGGGGCGGGGCCTGGAGGTAAGTCAGACAGCACTCCTGTGCTGTTTACAGCACTCACATTTTAAGTACAATTTTTAATTGTGTACAATTATCTACGGTTAAACGTGCCTAGATAATTGCCTTCAATCAACAACCAACAACCATCTAATATTCTGTACTTCAATAATTAGAGAGGTTGAAGATGCCATTTTAACTTGCTTGTTTATCACAACAACGTGCATTTATATAGCACTTTTAATGTAGTAAAATGTCTCATGGCACTTCACAGGAATATAATCAGACAACAAATTGTCACTGAGCCAAAGGAGGGGACATTAGGACAGCTGATCAAATGCTTTGTCAAAGACGTAAGTTTCAAGCACAGTCTTAAAGGAAAAGAGACAGGTAAAGAGGTTTGAGGAAGGAATTCCAGGTCTTAGTGCTTAGATGGCCAAAAACACAGCCACCAGTAGTGGGGTGAAGTGGCAACAGAATTACTATTGTGCGCATTATCAGATCTATACATCGATGAATAATTTCAAACTAATGCTTCGAAAGATTTGTTTTTGCTCCCACTCTTGCCTCTAAAGCAAAATCAAATGGTAAAAAAGTAGATAAATTTCACCAGTGTAAGAACAGAATAGAGGGAACACTATAGGAGTGAATTTCTTTGGAGCTTTTCTTGCTCCAATAAATAGGGTGTCAGCTGAAGTTACGGTGGCAGTCTTGGGCAAAAGCTTCCATTGAAGGCCACAGAAAAGAGAATTAGGTAGGCAGAGTACAAAATGATTCGTTATCTACCATTTTACACTACCATGCAAGATGAATTTCAACCTTTTGATTTCCAACAGATTTACTTGAAATCTGAATTGTACTCTTTCATGACCACTCTCTTCTCTCATTTACTTCCACCTCTCATTCCTATTTCTGTCTCTCATATTCCCTTTCTCTCTCTCTTTTTCTTACAATCTCTCTCTCTCTCATGACTGGACATTCCCTCTTTGCCTGCTCTGTCACTTTTCCTTCCTGTCTCATAGCAACTTCCCTCTTTACTTTATTTATTTATTTTAGAGATACAGCACTGACAAAGAACAGTACAGCACAGGAACAGGCCATTCGGCCCTCCAAGCCTGCGCCGATCTTGATGGCTGCCTAAACTAAAACCTTCTGCACTTTCTCTGTGCACAAGCTGACAGGTCATCATTATTGTCACCTTCTGGAACTGTAGTTACACTATGACACCACCTCGTATAATCTTTAAATAAAACAAATCTGGCAATCTTTCAAATACTGCGGCATCGTAATTCTACAAAACCACAGGTCAATCTGTTAATGGCAAGTGGTCTGAACTGAAATTTTACAACTTCTATTTAAGAGCAATTCCAGAAGGGCTTGATGTGCCAAAGAAACAAATGACCATTTTGTTGCCTTCTCTAGTTGAATTTGAAGTAATAAGTAACAAGCATAAACAGCAAAAGAGTAACTCAGCGAAATTAAGATCGCTACAAGTATATTTATATTAAAAAAAACTAGAAGTGGCTGCATGGCAATAATAGTTGTCAACAATAAACTTTCCAACCTTCACTTTTCAATTTATGAAATAATCGGAATTATTTATTAAAATTGCTGTATTGCCATTTACTTACTCAGTTATTCAATACATTAAAAACACCCAGAATGTGACTAAGAAAATAAAAGAATTCCCTTACATACATTTCTTGCGTCTTCCGCAGTAGTGTTGCTTTTGAAGCTGTCCATGTTTGTAGTCATTACGACGCCGGTGTTGGTGATGGTATTTATGGCCATAATGTCCAGTTCCCATTGACGTCTGGTGCATGGTTACCTCATTATTTTGAAGATGCACTTGGGGCTCTGCAGACCTCTTATAAAGGACATGCGGATGATGCCCTTTAGGTGCTGTGTAATTGTGCTTAAGTGCTAGGTGCTGAGGTAGAGGTGTCAAAAAGTAATCGGCTTCTTCTGTCCTTATCAAACCTGACTAGAAAGAAAAGAAATAAAAGAGATTAAAAAATATGCACAGAAAATTTACTGTCTGCCAAAAACAAGATGCAGACACCTCCTATGATAAAGTATGGCAAATTGGATTAATTCTTCCAGCAATAAAAAATAAAAGTGGAAAATGTAACACCAGTCTACTTTGAAAGGTCAGCGATATGGTCAAGTGGAACCAACTTTAAACAACATCATTACTTCCTGAAATAAATGCACGATAGGGTCACACAAATTGGCATTTGGTGTGGATTTAACCAAATCTTTTTGCCTGCTAATCATCTGCATTAATCCAATTTGTTGGCATATAACTGGTATAACATTTGTGGGATTATATTGATAAGAATCAAAAGAATTTAAATATCATTGCTTCATAATGTGATTTCCTCACAGCTATGGTATAGTTATAGTATGTCAGTTTTTATCCTACTTATTATTTATTATGGCGTCAATTTGTAATGGGGAAAAATAGGTTGAATAAGCTTTTTGGGCTGCAAGGTCTTCCTTCATTTCTCAACCCTTCAAACTGCTGTTTCTTGACACTGCAAATTGAAAGCCAAATAAAAAAAGTGTGAGTTAACACATTTAGAGGGCTTCTGTTCTCTTTAAAATTGGTGCCAATCATTTCAGCAGTAGCATCAAAGGCCCTGCTTAACCACCACAACATATCCTTCCTCTGTAGTGGTTGAGTCCCAGTAAAGAGCAGAGATGTCACTGTGAGCCAGCTCTGCCAACTTAATTGACCCTGACCCAGGAAAATAGGTCAGGATGACAGCGAGGTTGGGTTGGACCAGCAGGATGACGCCCACCTGACCCACTTCCAGTAGCAATCCCACCCTTAGAGAAACACCTCTATCCCTAATTTTCTCTAACCTTTCTTCATAATTCAGCCCTCTGACGCCATGGGCTAGATTTTTCGAACAGTTAGGGGACCGGATCAGAGGCAGAGAGGCATGCAATTTGACACCACTGGCCTCCATGCCAGTTTGCTGCCACAATCCTGACCTAAGCCATTTTGAATGACGGCAGCTCGGGGTCAGATCGCCTGCCCGCTGGGAAGTGGTGGCCAGACAATTATTGTTAATTAAGGGGCCTATTAAGGCCCTGTTCCAATGCTGACTGGAATTTCCTGTTGGCATTGCAGGCAGCCCACGTTGACCAGGATCATATCCAGGCCAATGTGGTGGGCTCAGGGTGGTGGGTGGGAGGTTTGAGGGAGGGGGGGATGGGGGCAGGTAGATGGACCACGCAAAGGACCCACCCAGACTCATAAAGGCTTATTTAAAACATAAAAATAAACTTCCCTTTGCTTGTCCCTCGGAAACTCCATCTTCAGATCGGTAACTCTCACCTGTGGGACAGATGATCACTGTATGCTGGAGAACCTGCTGCTCTGTGGCCTTTAGGAATATAGGAACAGGAGTAGGCCATTCAGCCAATCAAGCCTGCTCCGTCATTCAATTAGATCATGGCTGATCATCTACCTAAATGCCATTTTCCCACACTATATCCATATCCCTTGATGTCACTAAATTCCAAAAATCTATTGATTTCTGTCTTGAACATGTTGAATGATTGAGCTCCCACAGCCCTCTGGGGTAGGGAATTCCACAGATTCACCACCCTCTGAGTAAAAAAATTCCTCCTCATCTCAGTCTTAAATGGCCTTCCCCTTATTCTGAGATTATGTCCCCTGGTTCTAGATTCTCCAGCCAGGGGAAATATCCTATCTACATCTATCCCGTCATATCCTATAAGAATTTTGTAAGTTTCAATGAAATCACCTCTCATTCTTCGAAACTCTAGAAAATACAGGCCCAGTTTCCTCAATCTCTCCTCATAAAATAATCCTGCCATCCCAGGGATTAGTCTGGTAAACCTCCGTTGCACTCCCTCTATAGCAAGTATATCCTTCCTTAGATAAGGAGATCAAAACTGTACACAATACTCCAGGTGCAGTCTCACCAAGGTTATATACAATTGCAGCAATACATCTTTACTTCTGTACTCAAATCTCCTTGCAATGAAGGCCAACATACCATTTGCCTCCCTTATTAATTGTTGCAGCTGCATGCTAGCTTTTAGTGACTCATGAACAAGGACACCCAGGTCCCTTTGGACACCAACACTTCCCAACCACTCACCATTTAAGAAATATTCCGTCTTTCTTTTTTTTCTACCAAAGTGATAACTTACACTTATTACATTATATTCTATCTGCCATTTTCTTGCCTATTCACTTAGCCTGTCCAAGTTTGCATGAAGCCTCCTTGTATCTTCCTCACAAATTACATTCCCACCTAGTTTTGTGGCGTCAGCAAATTTGGAAATATAACAATGGGTTCCCCACATCCAAATCATTTATATAGATTGTGAACAGCTGTAGCCCAGCACTGATCCTTGCGGTATCCTGCTAGTAACAGCCTGCCATCCTAGGAATGACCGGTTTATTCCTACTCTCTGCTTTCTGTCTGTCAACCAATTCTCATTCCGTAGCAGTGCATTACCCCCAATCCCATGTGCTCTAATTTTGTTTACAAACCTCCTGTGTGGGACCTTATCAAAAGCCTTCTGAAAATCCAAATACACCACATCCATTGATTCTCCTTTATCTATGCTACAAGTAATATCCAAAAAAACTCCAACAGCTTTGTGAAAGATAATTTTCCTTTCATAAATCCATGCTGACTCTGCCCAATTTTACCATTATTTTCGAAGTGTCCAGTTATCACATCCTTCATAATAGATTCTAACATTTTCCCTACTACTGATGCCAAACTAACAGGTCTGTAGTTCTCCATTCGCCCTCTCCCTCTCTTCTTAAATGGAGGAGTTACATTTGCTACTTTCCAGTCTGCAGGAACCTTTTCAGAATCTACAGTATTTTGAAAGATAACCACCATGCATCCACTAACTCTATAGCAACCTTCTTCAATACTTTGGGATGTTGCTCATCTGGTCCAGGGAATTTATCAACCTTCAATCCAGTTAACTTTTCAAGTACTACCTCTTTACTAATACTAATTTCTTTCAGTTAATCATTTTCACAAAAGTCCCTTGGTTCCCTAGTATTTCTGGGAGATTTTCTGTATCTTCTTCCGTGAAGACAGACACAAAGTAATTGTTTAGTTTCTCTGCCATTTCCCTGATCTCCGCTATAAATTCTCCTGTCTCCACCTGTAATGGGCCCACATTTATCCTAGCTGATCTTTTCCTTTTCACATATCTAAAGAAGTTTGCCTTTATGTTTCTCACTAGCTTTCATTCATATTCTCTTTTCCCGTTAATAATTAGTTTCTTGGTCATCCTTTGCTGGATTCTAAATTGCTCCCAATCCTCAGACTTAGCACTTTTTCTGGCAAACTTATAAGCCACTTCCTTTGAACTAATGCAATCTTTAACTTCTTTTATTAACCACGTTTGATTCACTTTTCCCATTAGGTGTTTATGCCTTCGAGGAATATATATTTGTTGTAGACCATGTAGTACTTCTTTAAATACTAGCCATTGCCTGTCTACCATCAAATCTTTCAATGTATTTTCCCAATCCACCATAGACAACTTGCCCCTCATACCTTCCTAATTTCCCTTGTTCAGATCTAAGACCCTAGTTTCAGAATGAACTATATCACATTCAAATCCATCATATTATGGTCACAATTTCCCTAAGGCTCCTTTACAGCAAGGTTATTAATTATCCCTTTCTCATTACATAATACTAAATTTAAAATAGCCCAATCCCTAGTTGGTTCTTCAACGTACTGCTGCTGAAACCCATCTCGTACACACTCCAGGAATTCATCCTCCACACCATTACTGCTGATTATGTTTAACCAGTCTATATGTAAATTGAAATCGGCAATTATTATCATTATATTAATTGGCTGAAAATTTGAAAATCCCCATGGATGTGCCTAAAGCATACCATGTAGGGTTGGGACCCGGCACTAGCCTCCATTTCTGGTTCCCAATCCCTGATTAAAAATCCAGCCTCAGGGGTCAGTTCCATTGTGCTTCTCCATGCATTTTCCAAGACATGGGTGTTAGCCTTGATCAGAACTGAACACAGTATACAAGGTTTCAACCTGACCAGAGCACTACATAGTATGGCTAAAATAAAACACACATGGAGTTTTAAAACAGAACTGTCTAGTAAGTTTTGGAATCAGGCGTCATTAGTGTGTAGATGTCAATGGTCATTTAAGTATCAGTTATATGGTTAAATATGGCGATAATATAAAACATGCAGTCCTGTCTGGAGCTACCAGCCACCAATGCATTTTGCAGCCACTCCATATCAGATGGCTGAGATATACCTCTTCTAATGTGGGTGCCCACTGAGCATATTTAAATGAGGTAACCGTCCCCGACCCTGCAAACCTTTGCAAGGTCCGCATGAGAGAACATGGGCAGATGCATTCCAGCATTTCCTCCATGATGCCAAGCCTCTAAATTTTCAGCCCCCTAGCTGCAAAAGAATGTTGAACCTTCATCAAACAGCACAAAGGATAACCCTAGGAGTTAATTATGATTGTTTTCATTGAAGAAAATGAAAAATGACATGATTTTGTTTTTAAATTGCTGAGAGGATTGGATAATGTACACACAGGCAAGTGGTTTAACTAGGACTTTCAGCACAGAACGAGAGGACATTAGTGTTCCATTTTTTTCCTCTAGCTGTTCCTTAGATACTGTATTTCAGTGGGCTCCATAGGTGGACATTGGCACCCCATGTCTCTGAGAGTGTGTTTGTTTGCCCACATATCTAGGTAAATTAGTAGTGTGCCCAGGATCAAACAGAGAACCTACTTCACTTTATTTCAGCTTACTGTAGTTATCACAAGATCTCATATGGTCTTCCTCAACTCCAGAATGGAGCAGAATAATAGGACACAGCTAGGACTTAAGACGATATCAGATATAAAATGAGTGCTTACAGGGGGCTCTTGACTATAATGACTATTGCATGACTGATGAGTGTTGCGATCAGATTTCGAGGTTGTGTTGTGTAGAATGGATCATGAATGGTCAATGGCAGGAATGACCTTGATGGGTGAATAACCTGTTCTCATTTCATGCTTATTAGTTTTCAAACAAACTAATGTGATTTAATTCTATAAACCTTCTTTAGAATCCTTAATAATCCCTAACATTCTGAAACCAATGAAAAAGTGCCGTGGCAGGAAGTGCTATTGGTGACTCGTGTGCATTTGCAAACCTATAGAAGATGTTTTAAATTTGAAAGATTTGCAATTCTGTGGTTTTAAAAAAGATGGGAACATTGAGACTCTGGGGTGGGAGGAGGGGTGCAGAATTCAGCTGGGCCTGATATCAAAATCAGCATAGACACATAGAAAATTTATAGCACAAAAGACTCACGATGATCGAACAAGAGCTATGCAGCCAAATCCCACTTTCCAGATTTTGGTTCGTAGCCCTGTAAGTTATAGCAGTTCAAGTGCAAAGCCAAGAATGTTTTAAATGCCTCTACCACCCTTTCAGGCTGTGAGTTCCAGATCCCCACCACCCGCTGGGTGAAAATATTTCCCAACCCCCCTCTAATCCTTTTTTCCAATTACCTTAAATTTATGCCCCCTAGTTACAGACGTTTCTGTTCAGGGAAACAGATCCTTCCTATCCACTTTATCTAGGATCCTCATAATTTTGTACATCTCAATTAAATTTCCCCTCAGCCTCCTCTGTTCCAAAGAAAACAACCCAGCCTATCCAAACGTTTGTCATAGCTAAAATTTTCCAGTCCTGGCAACATCCTCACAAATCCCTTCTGTACCCTCTCTAGTATGATCATATCCTTCCTGTAATGCGGTGACCAGAAATGTTTGCATTACTTTAGCTGTGGCCGAGCTCGTGTTTTATACAGTTCCAGCATAACCTCCCTGCTCTTACAAGCTAAGCCTTCGCTAATAAAGGAAAACATCCCATATGCTTTCTTAACCACTTTATCTACCTGTTCTGCTACCTTCAGGCATCCGTGGCCATGCACTCCAAGGAATCTCTGCTCCTCTACACTTCTCAGAATTCTAGTATTTACTGTGTATTCCCTTGCCTTGTTTTCCCTCCCCAAATGCATTACCTCACACTATTGCAGACTGAATTCCATTTGCCACTTTTCTACCCACCTGACTAAGTCCATTGATATCTTCCTGCAGTCCAAAGTTTTCTTCCTCACTATTAACCAGTCGGCCAATTTTTGTATCATCTGCAAACTTTTTCCATCATGCCCCCTACATTTAAGTCTTAATCATTGATTTATATCCCGAAAAGCAAGAGACCTAGTACTGAACCCTGCAGAACCCCACTGGAAACAGCCTTCCAGTCACAGAAACAGCCTTTGCTTCCTGCCACTGAACGAATCTTGGATCCAACTTGCAAATTGCCCTTGAACCCCATTCGATCTTACTTTTGTGACCAGTCTACTGTGTGGGACTTTGTCAATAGCCTTGCTAAGACGTTTTCTGACTTCACACGAGTAGTCAAAGTCACTGAATGCATCCGTATATGCCACATTCTACCAACTGCACCAATAGTCTCACACACTGCTCCAAATCACCACACTCCCTTCACACACCAACAGCAAACTCAATCATCCACGACTCAAACCTCACATTCACATGCTTCATCTCACCCTCACATACATAGCACTGCTGAAAGGCTTCACACTCACAGCATCCACATACTGCTAGATATTGAACTGTGGCAGGCATATCACCCCAACACATTGCACCACATTCATTGACAATCAAAGGATATGTGGAGCAGACAGGAAAGTGGCCGAGGATCAGCCAAGATCGTATTGAATGGCTGAGCAGGCTTGAGGGACTGTACGATCTATTCCTACTCCTATTTTGCATATTCTCGTGTTCTTATGACACACATCTTTCTCTTTCACAGGACAAAGTGGCCCATAATAGAGGCCCAGGGAGGAGACGGCGCTAGGGATAATTAGACTTGCCGTCACTGAGGCTGTAGCAATCAGCATCGTTGAAGGCATCCAGGATGGTCATATGTTCCTGCCTTATGCACCTTTTCACATCCCACTTCATCCTCGTCTCACAATCTGGTAGGATGTACAAACTGCAGATGGTGTAACCATGCATCTTTCCCCCTCCCACCACCCACCTTCCCTCACCCCAACCCTGCCCATGTGCATTTATGTTTTCAGATACCTACGAACGGCCACCTGGCCAGCCAGTGGTGGCTGAGGTTGAAAGTCCAGAGGAAGAGCAGGCCTCTAAGGAAAAAGCACCATCACTTGATTTGACACTCGCAGCCACCAGCTCAGATACTGGCACTGCATGCACTTCAGAGGGTAGTATAGAGGCAGGATCTGCATGTAGTGAGTCACCAGGCATGACTGGGCTGCAGCCAAGCCAGTGGAAATAATAAGGTGTGTATCAGCTCACTGGAGGGCCAGGCCACAGGCGAGTTCTGATACAGAGGAATTGGATAGGACAGTGTACAGGCAAAGGCTGATTGGCATGCACACAGAAATGCTTAACGCATTGGCAGGCCTGCCAGACAGCTTGTTGTCACCGTCAAAAAGCATGAAGGAGTCAGACTCCAATTCGGTACAGAACTTCGCACAGAACTTGAAGTCCATCTTTTCCAGCATGTAAGTGGTGGGCAGCTTCATAAGAACACTTGTAGACCTGACCACGATGCAGCGTCTCATGATCAATGTTTCGACTTCCATTGCAGCGCAGGCAGAAGCCATCCAACTTCTCATTGCTGCAGCGGAAGCTGAAACCGAGGTCATGAGGTTGCTGCTTGTCACTATGCAGGTTCAGACTGCTGCCATCGTGGTTGCAGATGCCAGTGCTCACAGCAGCATGTGGGCTCTCACAGCAGTCCAGCAATTTGTGCTCCAGCAGATTATGAGGATTGCTGAGGCACCGCCCGAGGAGAGGTGCTGGCATCATGGAGCACAAACATGCTATCCTCTCTCAGGATTACAGCATCTGTGCTCCTGCCACTGTCACTGCACCAGTGCCCCTGCTGCTGCCTGACAGCCAGCCAGCCCCGACTGCTATCACCCATGCCAACGTGGTGCAGTTTGAAGCTGGGCTTTCAAGGCCCAGAGCTTTTTGAGGGCGTCCTGCAAGGCATCTGCAGGCTCCCCATTGAAAGTCAGCAGCCTTCTGCCAGCCCTGCTGCAGCCACAAGGGTAGCACTGCATAAGAGCATTTGATCAGGCAAAAAAACCTGCAAGACAGGCACTAAGGGAATTCACAAGAGTGTTTAGGTGAGTATTGTATGGAATATCTGACGCGTTGTTGGATAAAGGTATCATGGAATGGTTGTTTTGTGGTGTCTTTTGTTTCAGAATTGTGGCCAAGAGGACACAGTGATGGTCCATCACAGAGGGATGATAAGGTGGGGATGTGTTGAACAATGGGGATCTTGATTTCAGGGGAACCGGAGTCTGACGATACGCACATATGGTGGGGTTACAGAGGGGAGTCATTAGCCACATGCACAGCAAGTAACCATGGTCATCGAGCAGCCACCTTCTCATTTGATGTGGTGGCTTGAAGGTGGATGGAATCATGACTGCTGCCAGGATATTGGGCATTTACCAATATGATGTTCTGGACATGGTCACACACCAACTGCACGTTCAGTGAGTGATACTCCTTGCAGTTTCGATACATCTCCCCATTGAAATGCAATACCTGCAAGGCCACGTGCAAGCAGTTGATGGCTCCCTGCACCATGGGAAAGCCCACTATCCTGGCAAAGCCATGTGCCCACTCATTCTGCTTTTCTCTGTTCAGAGAGAAGGCAATGAAGTCCCCTCTCCTGGTGTACAGAACCTGTGTGACCTCCTGGAAGCAGTGATGGACAGTGAACGACAGCCATATGTTGGAAATGTCACCTGTTTCAGCCTGGAAGGATCTATAAACATCGAGGGCCACGGTCACCCTTGATAGCCATTGGCAGCACTGTCCTCACCCTGCTCTCAGGCTACAGGTCTGGTTCTAACAGGTGGCACAGCTCTGTGATCACCTCCTTGGTCAAGTGCAGCTGCTGCACACACTGCTCCTGGTCCAGGTGGAGGTAGAGGTGTCCCCTGAATTCCCTTGGTGGGTAAGGCCTCCTGCTGGGAGCCCTCCCTTTGCAAGCAGCTTGTATTTTCTATTCCATCTCCCCGTGATGCTGCAGTCCAAGGGAACTGCAATGATAGCCTCCATGGCTGCGAGCAATTGATGTGCTCAGAGGCCTCCCAGGAGCACACAACTCCTTTCAAACATCCACTCCCTTCTAACTTAAACAACTTCTGCAACACAGCACTTCCACAAACTCTGCAACAGCAAGTGAATCGTCAAAAGCACCTCACCTATAATTTGGATCGTAATGCCTTTAAATAGTACTGGTGAGGGTCCTGCATGAACTGAACACACGTTCAGCTGTGTATGTTTAAAGAGAGAGTACTAACAGTAGCAGCAAGGTCAAAAATGGCAGGTCAGGCATCAAATCAGTGTTCGATGCTGACTGGTTTGACAAACTGCCCACTCTGCATACTCCTGGTGCCTGCATGGTGAGCACAGGCTGTTCTAGAAATGGGTGCGAGTGCCCCAATCCTGCCATTTTTCACCTCAACTGACACCCATGCCGGCGAAATTGCTGGTGCTACGGAGTCAGATTTTGCGGCCTGGGAGTCTTAAAAAGTTAGCAACAAAAGGTTTAAGATAAAAAAATGGAGAAAGAACGCTTTAGAAATAAAGGGAGCAAATTTGGGTTCCGTAGCACCGCCAGAGGCCTAGTGCGCTTTTGTGGGGTGTCCTGTACCCATCAGCTGCTCCCTGTGTAGTGTTCTGTGAAGAGAAGGGTCCCCTGCATACACCGAAAGGCTTTAAATCAGCACTACCCTAATGTCACACAGCCCAGCTTGACTGATGTGATATCAGGATTCCAAATTTGGGCAACATAGTTCCAGTCAGCATCTTTGCAGATCACTCTGCAAACAACAAGCATTCTGCTGCAAGTTGGGCTCTGCACCAGCATTATTTAAAAGGGCAGGCACCTAAATTGCAGGCAAGGTGATTTCTTAAGAATTTTTCTGTTGCAAAATATCTGGAAGTACTCTGGAGTGTATTTGGAGGTGTTGTGGCAAGTTCCTAGATTTATCAGAGAGTGTTGCTGCATCCTTCCGGGGTGGAGGGGAAAGAGGGGCAGGGGAGTACATGACATGTCCACACAAAGGCTGCAACAGGTATGGCATTGCCCCTGTGTCTGCAGCATGGCAAAGGGATGGAACAGAAGCTGGAGAGAGAGCAAACTCTGCACCATGACCCTGCCAATTTGGAGATGGACTCGTTCATTCTCCTTGACAATGACAGAAGCCTCTCTGACAGGCCAGCCAATGCACCCCAGCATCTGTGTGCACGCCATCCGTGCTCTCCTGTAGGCTGCCCCAAATTTCTCATCCGAGTCCTCATCTGCAAGATCGCCCTCTGTTTAGCCGGCAAACGAACCATCCTATACTCCTGGCCTGGCTGCAGTCCACATGCTGATCCTAACTCTATACTTATCTCCAAGGTATGCGTAGTGAAAGTTTCAGATCAAGTAACAGGACCTCTTCATCAGTCTTATACTGTTGCTTTCTCTCCTCCTCTTCGGGCTGCCGTGGCTGGACAGGCGGCAGTTCTTGGGTGTTTGAAAGCAGAAAAGTAGAAGGGGATGGTTTGTGTGAGGGAAAGGGAGGTGTGGGAAGGAAGAAGTCCTTGGTCACACCATCAGCAGCTTATACATCATGCCATATTGCATGATAAGGGTGTGCTGGGAGTGGAGAAGGGGCATAAGGCAGAACCATGCGGTCATCCTCAATGATCTCAGCAACATCGGATGTCACAGACCCCATCGCAGCCAGCCGCATGATGCAATCATCTCCACCCTAGAGTTCGGGAGATGCAGGTGTCCTTTGTCCCCCACCAGCTCAGCTCTGCTCCCTTCCATTGGCTACCTTGTCCTGCAAGAGTGAGGACTGAATGTCAGCGATTGTGTAGCACTGTGTTTGGGCAATATTCCTGCCATAGCCAAATAGTTGGCGACTTGTGGAGGCAGCAAGAGAAGGATGTCATGCTGGCAGCATTGGTATGTTTGTGAGGGTGAAGTGTACTATCTGGATGCTAGATGAGAGTCCTGAGCACCAGGAACTGGTGTTGGGTGAATAATGGAGGTTAATGGTGTTGTGGGTAAGAGATGTATGAAGATGCATTCACTGATCTTGATCACCTGCGTGAGGTCATTAGATTTCTCATGACACTGCTGCCTGGTGCTCAGGTCCAGACTCCAGGACTTGACCTTCCTGGCCATCTGCTCCCACTCACTTCTGAGGGTGGTTGTTAAGGGCCTCCTGGCATCCCCCATCCCCACAGAACCATGATGCCTCTCCTTCTACCCACCTCCACCCCAAATAGTTCCACTGCCACATCCGTCACCCTGGAACCCTCCCTCTGCCCTGGTAATCACTTTACTATCATTTAAATTGCAGCAATATTTTTCAATGCAGCTTCCTTTTAAGGGGGACAACCTGCCTTCATGAAGAGCAGGCTGGCTGCACCACAAGGTTTCTGAACACTGTTACTGGGCCCTCTGCTGAGCACAGAGGCAGCTGGCAGTGCTAGAAAGAAGATAGCAGCGTGGAACCTACTCAGCCAAATGTTGCAATCATGCAGATGATGTGCATGCACCAAACTTCACACTGCTCACCTTGATCTGAAAGTGCACAGGCAGGTCATGAATTGCTACTCCCACACCCAAAAAAGGGGCAACCAAATTTCTAGCTGAAAGTATGCTGAGAATGGATTGCATGCCTCGATCTTAAGAAGTCATTTCACTGAGTGAGAAGTACAATTTTTCCACTGGCAAGTCATGCATAGGGTAGCTCAGTAAAGTCACAAACAGTATTGCTGTTATTAGGTTGATTGTCAAAAAATAGAAGATTGATTTGTGTCCTATTATTTTACCCACTGCTTTAGACTGTCTTAACAGAGGCCAAAGCTAATCTCCATATTAACAAAACAGTCTTCAAAAGAGTAAAAGAAGAGCCAATTTGGAGCATTTAATTTCTATCCTGTGACGGAAACCCCACATGCCAAATGGAAATTTTAATTTCCTTGTGTGGAACCTTGTCTGAGACTTTTACTGGAAATTGTTACAAATAACTTTTTAAAACAGAACAGCTCACAGCCAAGATGGCCACGGACAATTTGCATATGAAAAAACCAAAGAATCAGGCTGGCGACAGATATGAATACTCAGCCTATCAGAACAACGGAGTGCTCTCTGATTCACTTATGCAGGATAAACTTATCAATTGGGGTCATCAAAACCATCGACACCCATTGACTTTGAAAGAGTCAACCCCCCCCACCCCCTACCAAGTATGTCTGAACAGCTAGGGGGAAAGCCCTGAATTTCAAAGATCATTCCCAAAGATGCTGATTCAAACACAAATAGGTGGTCACATCACATAACTGCTTGGGCCATTCTGTAGTTTTGAGAGTGGTGACTCAAAAGACAGACAGTAACTGAGATCCAGCAAGAGAACAGCATCTCTCTCTCTCTCTCTCTCCCTCCCTCCAGTACAGATCCTGAGAAGCCTCAAGCTGCAGCTGGTGCAAGACAGGTCTACAGATCCTTACAGTCAGCAACCAGGGGACAAGAATAAAGCCCCTCTTCTGCCTGCCGGAACCTGAGAAGCAAGCCCAACCTGTGTGTGGCCCAGCGAGGACTTCAGGACTGCAATTTCAACTAAAGACACGGAAAAGGAGATTCAGTATTTAAATTCCATTTATTAAGGCCTCTGCTCCAACCTCCCAACACAGTTTTTTTACATCTGTAATCTATTTGTTTGTGTGTGTGGCTCTTGTGTGAATATGTATGTGTAGCCTATTTTAGTAATTTTTTAAAATTGGTTTCGAGTGATAACGTTAATAAAGCATCTTTCTTGTTCAAACGCAAGAAAACTGTCTGATTGGTTCCTTTGCAATTATATTAGAGGAACAGGAGCAAGTGCTCACTAAGATGGTAAGTTAAATCATTGTGTTAAAAAGATAAACCCCGTGTGGTCAAACCAGAGAAGGGATGAAAAGGGAGCCCAAGACCCATTCCTCACCTGGTCGTAACAATACACACTAATATTTCAATGTGAGTTGGCCTAAGTTTGAAATATTATAAATGCCCAAGTAGATTGGAAATAAATCTGGGGACTCGCTTATGAAAATATGTAACAGGATACTTCACAACTGAAAATTCACACTAACCAAAGGGCAATAGAAAGGCTTTCTACATGCACATTAGTAATGAAGGTCAAGGCAGTGGTAGGGCTGCTAAGTGATGACGGAAGCAAGCTTGTAGTTGAGAAGAAGGGAATGGCAGAAATGAACAATATGTATTCTGCCCCATTTTACCACAGGAGATGAATTTGCCAATTTTAGAACCAGCTGTGTTTCAGCTAGTGTATTTGTCACCAGTACTAACCGGGGAACAACCAAACTAATAAAATATATGAGGGTTTTGATAACTTTGACAGACATTGAGGTTTTGACTGTATTATAGATGTTGGGGTAGGGTTTATGCTTTGGCGATCCAGGTGCAAATTGCACCTAAAATTGCACTAGATTTGAGAAGTGTTTTCTTCCCTCAAGTTTCTGCTTAAACTCATTTGCATATCAAACACAAAATCTGCCATAAACCAGCACAATCAGGCAGTGTTTATAACGTAATTTTAAAGAAAAGTTTGCTTTAAAAAATTCCTTAATGTATTGAAGAGTGGTAACTTGGTGCAGTTTAATACAGCTATAAATGAGTTTATTACCAAAAAAAAGCATTTTTAATCACAGTGTTAATCCACCACCTATGAGTAACCTAATTTTAAGTTACTGAAAATTACTTCAAAATATATAGAACAATGTGATGTTATATATACCGTAATCAGTTATCAGTAAATTTTTAAAAAACGACATTCACCTGGATCGCCAAAACATAAATCCTACCCCAACAATTGGAAAATTTATCTCCTCTGGAAAAATGGGGCAGAATACTTATTGTACATTTCTGCCATTCCCTTCTTCTCAACTACAAGCTTGCTTCCTTCATCACTTAGTGGCCCTACCACTGTCTTGACCTTCATTACTAATGTGCATGTAGAAAGCCTTTCTATTGCCCTTTGGTTAGTGTGAATTTTCAGTTGTGAAGTATCCTGTCAAATATTTTCATAAGCGAGTCCCCAGGTTTATTTCCAATCTACTTGGGCATTTATAATATTTCAAACTTAGGCCAACTCACATTGAAATATTAGTGTGCCTAGTTGTACTATTGCACCCAAAAGAAGCTGCTTAATCTTTTGAGACTCTCCAACAGCCTGCAAACAAGCACAATGAGCAGCAACTCCCAATGGTGATTAATTCACCCTGGGAGATGTTGTCAGTTTTGAGGACTGTCCTGTTTGTAGCACAATGATTTTTAATCTTGCACAAAAGATCGCAGAAACTTGATTTGCGACGAATGCAATTTGCACGTAAATGCTGCGATCTTGTGCGTCAGTTAGGTGATTTCTGTTTATTTGCACTGAGAAAACCAGCGCGACCAAGTGGAAACTCCACTCCGCTGTCTGCAATTCTTTCACTGAATTACAATGAATATAAGTTGTTATGCTGACAGTAATTTCTAGGATATCACGACCAAGTGAAACAGAGACTTATTTATGTTAAGTAATCTGCTGCATTCCAAGTCTTGTTTCATTGCTGCAGAAGGAATGGGAATAAATGTGCTACACTCTTACACTGCTATTGCACCTTTAAAAAAAGTGTTCCATCTGCCAGAGGAATATACACTCGAGTTTCCTGAGTTGCTTATTTGCACTCAAATCGGTGCAAGTGTAAAATGGGCATAAGCAAAAGAACTACATGAAAACTTCTGTGCAGCCTTTAGAAAGATAGTTCAACCAGCACTCTTTAGCAGTAATCTGGGGACTAGCAGATAAAAGGGCAGCAGTTCTTGGTTCTTTCACTTTCCAGCCATCTACTCATAATATTATACTAGTTGAATGTGGGAGGTGTTACTAAGCTACAAGGAGCAAGCTGGCATGAGACGCGGGCAATCTCAGTTCCATAAGCCTTTTGTAGAGCATTAGTAGAAAGAAAAAGGCTTGCAATTCTTATAGCACTTTTCACAGTCTCAGAACTTCCCAAAGCACTTTACAGCCAATGAAGTACTTTTTGAAGTGCATTCACTGTTGTAATGTAGGAAACACAGCAGCCAATTTGCATACAGCAAGCTCCCACAAATAGCAATGTGATAAAGACCAGAGATAATCTATGTTAGTGATGTTGATTGAGGGATAAATGTTGGCCAGGGCACTGGCATAACACTCCTGCTTTTCTTCAAAATAGTGCCATGGGATCTTTTACATCCACCTGAAAGGGAAAACAGGGGCCTTGGTTTGACGTCACATTTGAAAGAAGGCACTTACAATAATGCAGCACTTCCTCAGTACTGCACTGGTGTGTCAGCCTAGAGTTTTGTTCAGATGGTGAGAGAGACACAGAGGGAAATGCCCCGACTCCAGAAAAGCATGTAGAATCAACTCCTGCTGCAGTTGATGGGGGTCAAGATCAGAGAGGATCTCCAAGGGGTGAAGAGCCAGCAAGCCTCGCTCTTTGCCTCAGAGGCCTCCAAGATCATCTTTCAGTCCAGAGTCCACTCCATTGAGCAGAATGAGACGTGCTCGGGTTTCTTCTTCCAAAAGGTACACGAGAGAGCTCTGTGATCAGCAGCCTGAAGGAAGAGGATGGTTCAGTAACGTCATCGCAGTCTGACATATTGAGGATCAGCAAATACTTTTATGCTGGGCTGTACAACCGGAAGCCCAAAGACAGCACGGCCTCCCAGTCCTTCCTGTCATCCATCACGAAGGTCTTAGATGACAGTACGGGGGAGAGTCTGGACAAACCGCTAATTCTGGATGAGCCGACAAGGGCTATCAAGTCCTTCAAGACGAGTAAAACTCCCGGAAGCGACGGCTTACCGGTTGAGTTGTATTCGACTCTGTTGGACTGGATCGGCCAAGACCTGCTGGAAGTATACAAGAGTATGCTTCTAGCTGGCAGCATGTCAGAATCCATGAGGAAAGGCATCATCACCCTCATCTACAAGCAGAAGGGGGAGAGGGAGGAAATCAGAAATTGGCGGCCCATCTCACTGCTTAATGTGGACTCCAAAATTCTGTTCAAGGTCATCGCTTATCGGGTCAAGTCTGCTCTGGAGTTGGTGATTCACCCAATTAGACCTGTACTGTACAGAGCAGGAAGATCTCAGATAGCCTCACACTACTCAGGGATACGATCGCATATGTACGGGACAGATGGATGGATACCTGCCTCATCAGCCTGGACCAGGAGAAGGCTTTTGACAGGATATCACACATCTACATGATGAACATGCTCTCCAAAATAAGGTTTGGGGAGGGAATCTGCAATTGGATCAAACTACTCTACACGAACATCAGTAGCACAGTCTCAACAATGGGTGGGAATCAGAAAGTTTTCCAATCAAATCTGGAGTCAGGCAGGGCTGTCCTCTTTCCTGTCTTGTTTGTTTGCTGCATCTAACCTTTTGCTGATTTCATCAGGAAGGATGCGGGCGTTAGCAGGGTGACAATCCTAGCAAGCGGAGGCGCGCAGGTGAAAGCCTCCCTGTACATGAATGACTTCGCCGTCTTCTGCTGGGATCCAATGTCCGTCTGCAGGCTGATGACATCTGTGACCAGTTCAAACTGGCCTTGGGAGCCAAAGTAAATCGTGGCAAGAGCAAGGCCATGTTATTTGGGAACTGGGCCGACCGATCCTTTGTTCCCTCCACCGTCAGGTCAGCCGACCTGAAGGTGCTGGGGATATGGTTCAGAGGGGCCGGGGCATGCGTTAAAAAGTGAAAAGAGCCTGTAGCCATGGTAAAACAGAAACTGAGCATGTGGGAGCAGCGCTCCCTCTCCATTGCAGGTAAGAACCTGAACATCAGGTGTGAGGCGCTCATGTTGTTATTGTACATGGCGCAGATCTCGCTCATACCCCACTCCTGCACTGTAGCGGTCACCCGAGCCATCTTCCGCCTTATCTGGAGATCGAAAATGGACCGTGTCCATAGGGATACAATGTTCAAACCTCTGGATGAAGAGGGAAAAACGTACCCAACGTCGCCCTCATCCTGATGGCCACCTTTGTGTGCAGCTGCATCAACCTGTGCATAGAAGCTCAATACGCAAACACCAAGTCTCACTACATGCTGAGGTTCTATCAGTCCCTGGTATTGCGAAGGATGGGTCTGGCCACATTGCCGCGGAACACTCCATCCAGTTGGACCATGCCGTACCACCTGTCTCTCATGGAAAAGTTTGTGTAGAAAAACACCTTTGACCACAAGTCCATGAGGCAGGGGTCTGCACATAACGTCCTCGAGGCCTTGCAGGAAAAGGCGATGGTGGATCCTGTCGGATGGTTCCCTGGGCAGACTGTTAAAGTCATTTGGTAGAATTCCTCATTGCCAGAACTTTCAAACAAGCACCAAGACATAGCTTGGCTGGTGGTGAGAAGGGCCCTCCTTATCAGATCCTTCCTGCACACCCAGAGTCTCATCGCCTCCGCATGTTGTCCTCAAGGCAGCTATGGCGGGGAAGATTTTGTTGTCCGCCATCTTCTGGAACGTGCCTTTGCAAAGCAGGTGTGGAAAGAGATGCAGTGGTTTTTGTTGAGGTTCATCCCAAGCAGCTCCATAATGCAGGACTCTGTGCTCTATAGGCTGTTCCCAGGGACGCACACTGAGATAGACATCAACTGCTGCTGGAGGACCATCAACTTGGTGGAAGACACTCTTTGGTCTGCCTGAAACTTGCTAGTCTTTCAGTGCAAAGTGTTTTCCACGACCGAGTGTTGCAGACTGGCACATTCCAAAGTCCAGGACTACGTGCTGAGGAACATACTAAAGCTTGGGGCAGCCGCAGCAAAGGCTCAATGGGGAAAGGCCACTGTGTAAGGTCCCCCCACCATAGTGAACTGAGGGGGCTGGGACCTGTGTAAAACCCCTTGGGCTGTATGCACCAAAAAATGTTTTTACTATGTAATGTAAATGTACATTGCACATAAAATAGAATGGTAAGAGCTATGAGGTACCTCATGTTCTGTATTGAAGGAACCTGATGTCTACTGCACTTTCTGAAATGTCAAATTTGAACTGTTTTGTAATTTTTTTTTTTACAAATTTTTATAAATAAAGTATATTTTTGGAAAAAAAAAAGTCAGCCTAAATATTTGTGCTCAAGTCTGTGGAGAGAGACTTGAACCCACAACTGTCTGATTCAGAGGTGAGGGTGCTACCAACCAAGCCAAGGCTGACACTTCAGCAAACTACTTGCTGTGGTCCTAGCCCTCAGGTAGCACCTGGAAAAGTACAAGAATTGGCGTCCATGGGGAATGTGATTCCTGCTTTTGAGAAGCCCCGACTGCACACAGAAGTGGGAGAATGGCAGGGATGGTCTGAAAATCTGCCAGTGGCCCCATGACAAGAAGCAGTAGTGCTGGGACACTCATTTCCAAATTACAGTTTGATTTTTCCCACTACTCCTATTTCAAGCACCTTCACACCTCCTTTAAAATCCACATTTTCTACTACTCTTCTAAACCTCACCTCAACTTCTTCCCGCAATGTCCTACTTCCACTTACCCCTCAGCCTATGCACTGATCATTCAGTATTCTTAATCACTTGCCAGTTCCCTTTCTCATCTTTCCTGTGAATTTTCTGCTTTCCTATATCTTTCCCTTCATCTGAACACTTCTGCCCATATTCATCGCAGGGATAGGCACTGACATGTTCCTGTTGCACCATGGACATTTGTCAAAATTATTGACAGCCACGGGGCATGGGGGCAATTAATCTGTGTCTAAAGTGTTTAGCCAACCTAATGCCACTGAAACACAGTCTGATTTAAAACACAGTTCTCCCTATAAATAAAGTAGCTAAGCATACAAACATCAATGGAGAGCAACAAGGGCAATTAGGGATGGGCAATAAATGCTGGCCTAGCCAGTGATGCCCGCATACCAAGAACAAATACATAAAAACTATTAGCTAGCTAGCAAGCAAAATAGTATGCAATACCAATGCAAATTACTTTTGTTATATAATAGAGCACGTCACCATGTCATGGGGCGATAAATGGACCTTAGCGGATGACCTCTGTGGATTCACACCATCAGGAGTGCTAATTCATCCAATAAATCATGAAACACAAGGAGAGAATTGTTATTTTAGTTATTGAGGTGAAGCAGTAGAAAAATCAGCAATAGGAAGATGGACCATTTCTCACACTGCTGTAGTCAAAAGACAATTTAATCCGTGATGGTCAATGTTTGTGCAACTTCTCCACCTATTTGTAATATGTGTCTGAAGACAGGGCAGTGATCTCCAAATCAGGAGAATTTTATAGAATGGAGCAGATAGTACTTCAGAAGAGTCATGTAAAACAGAAAAGCAGAGTGGGACAGCAAGGGACAGAGAGATTAACGGTAGGTAGCCAAGACTAGTTTATTTATCTTTACAGGCTGTTACACCAGGTCCTGGATTCCAAAATACATAAACAACAGCATCTCTCATGGCCAAAATGTCATTTACTCACCAAATGTAGTAACAAAATTAGATAAACACAATTACAGATAAAGAGTGCCCTTCAGTTCCTTGTCATGCACACCTGAAGTGCTTTGATACAACAATCATGGACTAACTTTGAAGAGTTATGAAAAATGGACTTTGTCTTTAAAAAAAAAGCAACTTTATTTTTAAAAGTGAACAATGGTCCAAAATGGCCACCGAAGAAAAGGGGATCGGCCTTTTGCGTATTCAAATGTCTGACAAAGACAAAGGACAAATCTTCAAAGCCAAAACTTCTCAATGAAAGAGCTGTATTAAAGAAACTTTTAGGTTGTTGTGTATGTTATGCAAACTAAACTCATTCAGTAAGAATTATTCGAAGTTTTTGCTTATTATTTTGCTGCATTGTGGTGCAGATTAATTGTAATGTCAGTGTTTTGAGGATTGTTTTAATATTTGTATTTACGAAAATGACTTCCTGTTAAGCAACTCTTGTGTATCAAGTAATATTGCGTTTGTTTACAGTCTGGTTCTACCAAAACACGCATTTGAATTTGCAAGAAAAGAATATTGGTGTATAGCTAGGACTTTCTAAGATTAAAGGTAGCCTTGAAGATGTGAATAAGATGCAGTGAGATGCTTTTCGTTTCAGTCTCCGAATAGGGTAACATTATTATTTGATTTATTTTAAATTAGTGGTAAAATCATTTATATGGTTACAGTTTGAGAACTTACACCTATCCTACAACATTTCTGTATTGAATGTCTTCTTCTGAAACAAAGGAGATGTGAAGTAGCCACATCCTGGGCCATTTTGCAATCACAATGAGAGAGAAGAGAATGTTTCCTACTAGGAGGGGAGAGGTGACACATTTTACCTTAAAAAAGACAGCCAGAGAGAGATAGAGAGACTGGCCCAGGAGGTGAAGCTGACTCTAACAGCTTGAGTTCCAGCCAAGCCAGGAAGTACAGTGCGCTGCTGAAAAAATCCAACATCTACAGTATACAGCAATGAGAGCTAGAAGTAACCCATCATCTTCAACAGGATCTTCAATCAAAAGAGAAATATACATTCACCTCAGGCCCACATACATCGAGAACTTCATTCTCAAGAGAATTCAACAGGTTTATCATAAGCTTTCCCCCACCATAAACCACCTTCCTCCTTTCCTTCTCTATCTGTTTCTTCATGTGTGTGTGTGTGTGTGTGTGTGTGTGTGTCTCTGTATGTGTGCACAAGAGCAAATGCGTGAGTGGATACAGTTGTGACAATTTCAGGATAAGGCATATTGATCAATAAACAAGCGATTTCTGCTTTTTAAAACCTACAAGAAAACCTGTCACTGTCTGTTTATTTAAGAAATAGAACACCAAGGGGCTAAACACTAGTACAAATACACTTGCTGCGATCAGGTAGGGAGTTTAACAATGGGAACCACCCACATCACACCATGTGGCCGTAAAATCCTCCAAAAAAGCAATTCTCTTAAATTGACCTATGTCTATATCTCAGTCTATCACTGTTGATTCCAATTCAGCTCGGACAAGATAATTATTGACAAAAAGCTTTTCTTCAAAAAGTTGAGCAGTTGTTACTGCATGTATTATTCTGTTATAAAATGTTAAGTCACTATCTGTAAGATTGTACTTCAGACTAAACAATTTATGTCCAAGCTAAATCACTTACCTGTGAACAAAGATACACTTTTAATGGAATGTAATTATATGATACAGACAACTTTCAAATGACATTGGCCACTCAGGTTATCTGTCCTCAAACTGGATAGTAAATTATGCACATTGCAATTACTGATCTTTGGCATACTTATAAAACTTGTCCTTTAACCCAAATAGCAGCAAAACAAAAATCAGTTAATGACTGTTTCTAACATGACCATTGAAACAGAATACATTTTTACTATGGCTATGCTGACAGTTTTAAAACTGCAAATGCAGCATGGATTTTGTTAGGATTCATAGACAGTTCATCATAGATAAATGTTTATTAAAGCTATCCATTACGTTGTATTTACTAAATATTGTATATGGGCCAGCAGCATCCTTTTTTGCCAATAGCACTGAGCCCCATTACACTGTACTCTTGTATTCATGAGGAGCTTACAGTGCTGCCTTCTGGAGATTCCTTAGATTTTCTTGCCTGTTTTCCCCTCAATACAAGTTCTGGAACATTGTGATTCAAAATGGATAGCAGGGGAATTGTGATATTTATATAGAAGTAAAAGTCCAGCAACTTTCAACATGTCACTGAGCTTTCACAAGTGAAAGTAATGTGTACTGCAGCATAGAAATCGAGACATTATTTTGAATTGTGTTTTAAAATAAACGAGCTGCTAGGGAGTATGGGGAGGGAGATATATATATATATATATATATATACACACACACATATATAGAGAGAGAGAGACGGACAGACAGAGGGGCAGGGAGGCAGAGAGAGAGGGAAGGATGCAGAGAGTGAGAGAGAGTGGGGCAGAGAGAGAGAGGGGGTGAAGAGAGAGAGAGGGGCAGAGAGAGAGGGGGGCAGAAAGAGAGGGGCGGCAGAGGGAGAGGGGCGGCAGAGGGAGAGGGGCGACAGAGGGAGAGGGGCGACAGAGGGAGAGGGGCGACAGAGGGAGAGGGGCGACAGAGGGAGAGGGGCGACAGAGGGAGAGGGGCGACAGAGGGAGAGGGGGGACAGAGGGAGAGGGGGGACAGAGAGAGAGGGGGGACAGAGAGAGAGGGGGGACAGAGAGAGAGGGGGGACAGAGAGAGAGGGGGGACAGAGAGAGAGGGGGGACAGAGAGAGAGGGGGGACAGAGAGAGAGGGGGGACAGAGAGAGAGGGGGGACAGAGAGTGAGGGGGGACAGAGAGTGAGGGGGGACAGAGAGTGAGGGGGGACAGAGAGTGAGGGGGGACAGAGAGTGAGGGGGTGGAGAGAGAGAGAGAGAGAGAGAGAGAGAGAGAGAGAGAGAGAGAGAGAGAGAGAGAGAGAGAGAGAGAGAGAGAGAGAGAGAGAGAGAGAGGTGTCCAACCTTAATGTGAGGGGCCACATTACAATTTTTGCCTTACATAGGAGGCCTCAGATAGTTTCAGCAATATACAGGCAATAAAAATTTATCTTGCCATTAATCAAAACAACAAAATATCTGCATCTTTGTGAGGAAGTTTTAAATGAGAAGACTAATTTATTGACTTACTTTCTTGTCACTATGTTGGACACTGATTCAGTGAGAAACCTAGTAGTTTTTTTTTGCTTGCGCAAGTAGTCCATGTCTGCCCGCACACTTCTTGTAGCGATGCGGAGTGTTCCAGATAGATGTCCATCTGTCAGACATGATCTTGATCTCTCTCTGTCTCTCGCTCCCCCACCCTCTCTGTGTCCCCCTCATTTGTGCCCCTTCTTTGTGTTAACCCCCCCCCCACTCTGTCATTCCCTCTCGCGTGCTCTCTTTCTGTATCTCCCTCTTCCTCTCTCTGTCTGTCCCTCATCCCTCTCTCTTGCTCTGTTCCCCCTCTCTCAGCATTCCCTTTCTCTCTCTCTGCTCCCTCCCCACCGCTCTCTCTCTTTCCCCACTCTATCTCTATGTCCTCCCCCTGTCTCTCCTCCTCCATCTCTCTCTGTCTTCCCCCCCGTCCTCCCCCTCTCTCCTCCCCCCCCCATCCACTCCCCCTCTCCCTCCGTCCTACAGACGGTCCTCCCCTCCTCTCTCACCATCCTCCCGCCCCTCTCTGTCCTCCCCCCCCATCCTCCCCACCCTCTCTCTCTCCATCCTCCGTCCTCCCCTCCTCTCTCTCCAGCCTCCATCCTCCCCTCCTTTCTCTCCACCCTCCCCCCTCTCTCTCGCTCTTTCTCCAACCTCCCCCCTCTCTCCCATCCTCCATCCTCCCCCCCTCTCTCTCCGTCCTCCGCCCCTCTCTATCTCTCCGTCCTCCCCCCCACCCCGTCCTCCCCCCTTAGAATTAGAATTAGAACATTACAGCGCAGTACAGGCCCTTCGACCCTCGATGTTGCGCCGATCATCTGACCTACACTATTCCATTTTCATCCATATGTCTATCCAATGACCACTTAAATGCCCTTAAAGTTGGCGAGTCTACTACTGTTGCAGGCAGGGCGTTCCACGCCCCTACTACTCTCTGCGTAAAGAAACTACCTCTGACATCTGTCCTATATCTTTCACCCCTCAACTTAAAGCTATGTCCCCTCGTGTTTGCCATCATCATCCGAGGAAAAAGACTCTCACTATCCACCCCTCTCCATATTTCTCCGTCTTCCCCCCCTCTCTGTCCACCCCCCCCCCGTCCTTCCCCCCCTCCCCCTCCGTCCAACTCCCTCCTTGAGTGCCAATTGAGATATGATAAGCACTCTCCGCATGACCTTTTTGTCCATAAATATAACTTAGAAAGTCATGGGGAGTACATCCATAGTTTACCAATATGAACTTCCAGTGTACAAAGCTCTGTATCAGAAGATTGCTTTTGTAATATTGTATTGTTATGTTTACTCATATTTATGCTTTCCCCTGCAGTGGGTTTGGTGATGGGGAGAGTACACATTTGGGTAGGATGCAGGTGTGAAATGGTGGGCGGGGGAGGTTGGGGGGAGAACCCCGCCACCTTCCCGCCTGTGCAGAAATTAAGTCCGTGACGGGAAGGCCTGGGAACGATCTTTGCGGCCCGCCGCCAATTGAGGCCTTTAACTGGGCAATTAATGTCCAATTAAGGGCCTCATCCCACTGTTACAATTAGCCAAGTGACGGGTGGCCCCATTGCCGCATGGGAAGCAGGGCTGGAAAAACCTTGTGGGCTGCTTGCTGATTCTGGGGCAGGGCAGCAGTCCCTCGTTAAAAGGCACTTAGTGTCTGATCGGCATCGGGATATGGGGCCCCCACAGAGATCCACTCCCTGCCCTTGCTGCCAAACCCTCTACAACCCCCCAATTGTATGACCCCCCCACCCCAATCCACCTGTGGCCTGAGTCCAGTGCCGCTCCTGAGCCTCGGGCGGGTGCTCCAGTGGCAGCAGCCACTACCTCCGCGGTGGCGCTGCTCAGTTAGAGAGCTGCCAGCCTCTGACTGGCCAGCAGCTCTCAGAGGGCAGGACTTCCATTGCCAGGGTCCTTGATCCCGTGGAAGGCCTGCCACTGTCCACTTAAGTGCTTAATTGGCACTTGATCCGGCCGGCCTTCCACAGAAGAGGCGATGCACGGTTCTTGGTGTCACTTTTGCCAGACGTCGAGATCCCCATCGCCCAGATAAAATCCCGGCCAAAGACTATAAACTGCAGATGTGCCAGGTTAGCCCACTGGTGAGGTCATAAATCATAATTCTTTGTAGCTTTTGCATTCAAATCCATGTAATACAAATGCCATACTGATTAAAGAGCTCTTCAATACAGGTGCTACCTGCTCACTAGCACTACTCCAACTATTGTATCACGTGTCAACGTGTATCACTTCCTGTGATGGTGTATATTAAACTATTTAAATATTTAGTAGCATGTTAATCAGTATTAAAGCAATTAAAGGAATATCACAACAACATTGTGTCAAGTTTAAAAGAACCACCATACTGGCAAGCTATTGAACAGGCTAAAGATTCTAAAACAACTGCTTCAATAAACAGAGTGGACACGCCTTAGCAAGTTTGCACTATACATTGGTTCTGAAGCACAGGCCTTTCGTGATTCCAGATAACTCACTAAAAGAAACTTCTCATCGTGCCAGATGCA
The DNA here is from genome assembly GCF_036365525.1 of Heterodontus francisci. NCBI lineage: Eukaryota > Metazoa > Chordata > Chondrichthyes > Heterodontiformes > Heterodontidae > Heterodontus > Heterodontus francisci. The sequence goes on along the minus strand of NC_090372.1, from coordinate 66,219,287 downwards.
ATACACAGCACATCCTGCAACTGAATTGTTGCGTATTCTTTGGTGTATAAAACATGTTTGGTGCCTTACAAGTCAGTTAGCCATTACAGCAGCACTATTTGATTGTTGCATTTCTATTTTTTTGTACAAAAACAGACATATTTGCTTTTTCAGAAAAAATACAAGCTGTACCAAATGGAAAAAACTTAGTGAGGAGCCAAGATTTCACCTAAACTATTGAGTCTGGGTCTGAAATTTCAGTGGCTTAGAGCTGGGTTATGGTTGATGTGTTTTCCTTTATTCAGCTCTAAGTCACTAAGTCACAAATTCAAATGCAACACAGCTGTCGAATGTTTGAGGACTGTCACTTAAATGGGACAAAATATTCTATTTTGTTCAGACAGACAATGCAATCCTCGATTGTTACTGAAAGCGTGGCACATATCCCTTAGTTTGTTATATATCAAAATAAAAAGGATATCTGGTCTGCATATACAATATAGGAGAGCTCTTGAGAGAATATGTATCTGAACTGGATTGAGCAGAAGATGAATTTAATAAAAGTACAATGCAGATCATATCTTATTAAACAACTTAATATTTTTGGATGCACAGTTCATTATTTGGAATATGTGCAACTGAAAAATGATTAAAGTTGATTGGGGAATGGGGATTTTTCAGGATATTAAGACTTAGGGATGAAGAAAATACTTAGGTGAAATGTTAATGCAGAAGATCTCAAAATCCTGTCATTCAGAAGAAGCCAAAAAGTAATTTAAGAAAGGCAAAGAAAAGGAACAAGAACAAAGGAAAAGGCAAAAAAGACACGCCAAGGAAAAGTAGAAGCCAGAATTAAAATGTTGGAAATAAAGGAAGAATTCAAGAAAAAGATTATAGTTATCAAGAAAAAGGGAGAAAAAATGAATGGGAAGGCAAAAGAAAAAAATGTGTTGGAAGCATGAAAATGTTGCCATGTATTATCAAGATTAATTAGTTTTATTTATTATTCCACAGAATATTCAAATGGATCAAAATGTAGGTTTTCAAATTAATAACATAGGACTTTAACAATTCAATTTCTGTCAGTAATAGTTAATCATTGTTTAAGCAACTATTACAATTTGGAAAAAACTTTTGCAGGGAGATGGCAACTCTACTAGGACTTACACCTGCATCTTGTAGTTTTGCAACCACGCGAACATATGAATTTGGAGCAGGAGTAGGCCATTCGGCCCCTTCGTAAATTCTCTCAGACCCATTGAGTAAATTTTAATGCTAGCATTTCAACTATCTGCCACTAGAGGGGGTGTTATAAATTATACCATTCACAAAGAATCTGATGACAGAAAACAAGTAATGCAAAATTGTAATGAAGTTACAGTTCAACATGTCTTTTTTTTTAAAAAAAGAGATGTTTGTGTATAATTAATTACCTTAATTTAGAAGGCAAGAAGGATAGGAGGAAAAAGGAAAAAAAAGGCGGCATAAACATCTGTGGCCTAAAATCCAGGCAGTTAACCTGGGATTTCACTTATAACTGCTCCCCAGCATTGACCCCACTGGGAAATACCTAATTTTCCTACACTGCAAGAATGGCTACATTTCATAAGTACTTTATTGGCTGTGATGAACTTTGTGACATCCTGAGGATATGAAAGACACTATAAAAATGCAAGTTCTTTCTTTAATTTGCACAGGGCACCCGGGCCACTGCATCACATCTCCAGCTGGAAACTCTTGTACCCTACTATCACTGGAGAGCCTACGCCCACTACCCAAAGACCCCATACATGCCTCGCACCAACACCCAAGGCACCTTTGCTCTCCCAACCCTGCTTCAGAGAGTTTGTGAGGAATAAAACCATCTTCAGGGATCCAAGCATGGCATTGGTTTGATCCCACCGCTCCTGGATGGGACTCATTTTCACTCTTCTGATAGCTGATACGTCTTGTTTCACAGGGCATACCAGCCTCCAATCTAAAATCAGACCTATAACAGGCTTGAACAGAAGAATTTCTCAATTTGCAAGTCACCAGCCCTCACTCTGGCTCGCATCGCTTGGTGCTGTGGGCCCTGAAAGGGGTAGGTGGATGTTCCGTCTCTCACAAGGCCCAGCAGGAATTTCCAACATAGGCCAGCACCCTGAATATTGAGTTCTCAGTCAAATTCTGGGCATTATCAACACACTCTTGCCAGAGTTATGGCAGAGGCGCATCAGAAGGTCTGATGTTCTTGGGAAGAAGATTCAGCTAGAGTCAGTAAGAACTGCTGAACGTGGTGTTAAAACATGGACTTTGTTTATTTTCTTTCAGACTCCTTCTGCTGGTATGTGTGTATGGTAGCCTTAAATGGACAAAATGCACAACACAATTCTCAATACACTGCATCCCTCCCCTTCTTAGTAAATGAGAGGCATAGCACTTTTCAATGGTTTGTTTCCATAAATGTAAGCAGTAAACTTAAGCATAACTGGAACATTCAATTTCACCAGTAACACTATTACATACTCTAACTTTTTATTAATTTAACAATGCACTCAAATAGAATGAGATGAAAGATTGGTTCACCAACTGACAATAGTTAACTGTGTAACATAGTCACAACTTTGGTGGATGCTTTCTCTCATGAGAAGGATATCGTCTGAGATCAGGTATAGTCTCATTTAACTCACGTTCTTCATCTGAGATGTCGATGTCAGAATCGGATTCAATGCTTACAAACAGTATTTTCAGTGCTTTGAAGAATGACATGTTTTGTGTGATGATTTACGAACCTCATTTAGCAGTGATCATTGATCCTTTTGTGTTGGTCACGACAAATGGTTGTATGTCATAAGGAGTTGTTTGCTTCCAACGTCACCATCACGTTTCACAAGTACTTTATCTCTGGACTTTAGATGCGTAGCTGTAAATTTCATGTTTCTCTCTGCATTTACTTTCATTCGATCCTTCTGTTCTCGAGCACATTCGTGTATGTGTTGATCATTTGCTCCGCAGGATAACTCAGGTAGACATGTGTGCATAGGATGTGCAATAATGCGGTTTTCCAGTAGTTGAGTGAGGCGTCACTCTGTAATTACTAAGAAAGCAATGCAACTCTTGCTTCCACGACTTGTTCTCAGCTGTAGCTGTACATATCACTTTTTTTCAAGGTTTGCATAAATCTGTCGACTTCTCTTGGCCAATGGAGTATGATCTTTCGATGAATTAAACCTAGGTAGTTTGCAAATTTACTAAACTCATCGCTGTTGAATTGGGGCCCATTGTCATGTATCACCGTTTGAGGGATTCCAAACAAGGCAAAGATCTGGTCATGCTTTGGGATGACTACTTTACATAACCAATTCCACGATTGGGAATCTGCTGTAGTCATCAATGATAACAAGCAGGTGTTCACCGGTGGACAAATCTACAAAGTCAACGCTAACTTCAATCCGAGAGATAGTTCAGACATCTCGAGAGGATCGCAATGATTTAATATTGTGATTGCTTGATATGGCAAACACTGATTGATTTTGTGCTCTACCATGTGGTCAATTCCTGGGAACCATACGTTTTCCCGAAGGAATTGCTTGGTTTTGAAAATTCCCTGGTGACTTTCATGTGCTATAATGACAACACTTTCTCTCAATGAGTATGGAATGACAATACAGTTGTGTCACATGAGATCAGAAGTGGTTGTAACGGTAAGCTCATTTCGAAGATTGTTAAGAACTTGCAGTGTATGAGCGATTTCATTTGTAGACACTCTCTCAATCACCTCTTTCCAGTTTTGGGATTCCATAGCCATCACACTTAGTTGTAACGCCTCATCTTACTTTGTTGCCGCTCTGGTGTCAGCTAGTTTTTGCAACTTTGGCAGTGCATTTAGGCTTATGTAGTTAAGATGTTGTTTGGCAACCTTTTCCTCACAAATAGTAGGACTGACTGTCAGCAACAGATGTCGCAAAAGATAGTCTGCTGGCTTGAGCTTGCCTGGCTGATCCTCAACATGGAACTCACACTCTTGTAGTTTGAGGATCCAGCGCTGTATTGGAGTGAGTGGAACACTCACTAGTGGTCTATGATTGGTTATTACTCCAAAGTCACTTCCATACAATTAGAGATGAAAATATAAGATACGTCATGTGATTGAGAGTGCTCCTCTCTTTGTTTGTGAATAACATTGCTCGACAAGCATTAATGATCCGCTTGCCATCGCAACGATTGATGGGCTACCTGTCTTGTCATTCTGCACGAGAACCCTAAACCAACCAGTCTTGCATCCACAACTTGCTGGGTGGTTTTCTCAGGATCGAAAGCGGCATTTGTGCAACTTGCTGACAACGGTCGCTTGATCTGCAGTACCGTCTGTTTGCGTGATTTAGTCCTCTCCCATTTGGTGGTCTCTTTTTCAGATCATGTAGGGGGCAGATAACGTAGCGAGGTCAGGAATGAAATGACTACAGTGCGTGATGAGTCCTTGCAGACTCTGGACTTACTGCACGTTTGTAGGATCTGCAGTGTTTGCAATGGCTTCAACTTTGTGATAATGCTTCACCGCTGAACATATGACCAAAGAATTCAATTCTGCTTTCACTGAACAAGCATTTGTCTTTGTTCAAGGTGAGGTTACATCCCCTAAGACATTGTAGGCATGTCTCAGTGCAACCATATATGAGAATGTCATCACTAACATTCAGCGTGCCTTCAAGTCCTTACAGCGCAGACTGAATCATGTGCTGAAATACCTCAGCTGCTGAGCTGACTCCAAAGTTGAGCCTTTTGTATCAAAAAAGTCTGATACAAGTGGAGAATACAGTAAGATATCTCAATTCTTCTGCAAGCTCGATTTGATGGTAACCTGCATTGAGATCAAGTTTAGCATAGTGTTTAGAACCATTCACTTTCCCTATGATATCACCAATTGTTGATATCAAGTGTCTTTCTCGTTGTTTAGCTTGGTTTGCCAATCGTATTTCAATGCAGATTCTAATCTGGTTCTTACCCTTGGGTTTCTTGCAGAGGTGAGATTTGAGGGGTAGGCTCATCCCCAACTTTATCAATAATATAAAGGTCAAGTAGGCACTGAAGTTCCTGCTCTGTCTGCTTTCTGACATGAAATGGTATTCGTTATCGTTGATGAGTGATTGAGGGCACATTAGGGTCTACATGCAGCTTGCATGCTACACCTTTCAGTTTGCCAATACCAGTGATGTGATCAACATACAGTTCGAGAATGTTGTCATTATGTGTAGGAATCGTGCATGTGACTGCAATCTTGTGCAGATCTGTTGCTGTTCGGTAACTGATAAGCAGGTCACATTCTCCAGAAACGACATATAGAATACAGCATTCGTTCTAGTATCTATGAATGAGACTGGTGTTTCAAAAGTCCCAAGAACATTCGGCAGTTTGTCACTGTTGTAAGGGAACATTTTTGTATTCCCTGGTTTGCAGAGAATGAGGCAATCCTGAAGTTTGTTGAACGTTTTGTCTCCCAGACAGATGCTCCTGTAATCTACGAAAGCATCGGTGTCCAATCAGCCAATGGTCACTGTTACACATTGCTGGCTGCTGTGTCCGAGAGAGCACAAAAGTATATTCAAGGTTATCTGCCTCTACATTGGCTACATTCTCTCGCCCTTTTGCTGCGGTACACATACGTGGTACCTTTCTGTTGTTATTGATCTTATTAGTTGATTTGGCTGATGGAGTGACAAGCAAGAACAAAGTAGTTGGGTTTTCCATGAGCTTTACACTGTTTACCAGTAGCAAGACACTCTGTCCGGTGTGGGTAAGCACCGCCATAGTGGAAACATTCTTTGGACAAGTCACAACTCTGTTGGTGACACTGCTGTTATTGCTTTGCAGGTGGTTTTCCGGTACATGAGCGATGAACAGTGTTCACAGGAGTTAAAATTAGAGTGTGGTAGTCACTGTTGGCATCCTCAACTTCAGTAGTTCTGGACTCAGAGCTATAGTGATCTTGCTAACTCCAACAGCTCTGACAGGTTTCTGTCTTTCTCAAGTGCTTTTCGACTAGTCTTGACTGGAAAGACGACCTTTGATTATTTGTGTTTTGATTTCCTGTTTGACATGTTCAACATCACCAAAGTCACATTTGGTTGTTAGTTACCTCAATTGCATGCAATATTGATTAATTGTCTTGTTTGCTTTTTGCTTAGCACGTCGGAAGACGATGGTTTTGTATATGGTATTTTTCTTGAGCGTGAAGTAGGTTGTTAGTGCATTTTTTGCTGAATCGTAGTCATTTTTCTCAGGCAAAGGTGTCTAAATATGTATTCCAATTCTTCACCTCCACAGTGGAGAGGTAAGGCCTTTTTTCTTTTGTTATCTGCGATTGCAAAACCTGCCATCGCGTCTTCAAAACATCGCAGCCACTTTTGCCAATGTGGGAATACAGATGATGGCTCCGAATGCACATCAAAAGGTGGTAGATTGGGCAAAGACAATGCCAAATTGATCAGTAATGCAGCGATAGTGCATGATCAAGGATCTGGGATCACGTTCCTTTCAAAGAAAAATTTTTCTGTAATGATCCAAGATTTTTTTTTGATTGGATGGTTATTTTGGTGAGTTCTATGTGTGTGTGTGCACACTGTACAAGCTTTCCGATTGCTAATCCGAAGTTGGAGTACCTCCTGTGTGTGTCTAACACAGCCTTAATCTGTTCCCTAAATCACCAACTCAAAATGCTGTCTGTGGAAAGTAGACAAATACCTTCCAAAAGCTTCATACCTGAAAGCAATGTTTCCTATTTTTCACCATCCCTGTTGCCATTGTGATGTTCTTGGGAAGAAGATTCAACCAAAGTCAGTAAGATAGACCTGCTGCACGTGCTATTAAAACATGGATTCCTTTTATTCTCCTCCAGACTCCCTCTGCTGGTAGCCTTAAGTGAACAAAATGCACAATGCAATTCTCAATACACTACAGAAGTTGCCAGAAATTTCTGCCCCAAAATCTTTGGTATGAGCGCCATTAAAAATAATGAGAGTCACCTGAGCTCTGCTCAAGAAATAACAACTATTTCTTCAACCAAATTCACCTATTAAAGCAACAACTGTGCAGGTTGCACAATGGCACAAAAACTGTATGGGTACAGTAGCATAGTGGTTATGTTACTTGACTAGTAATTCACAGGCCTGGACTGCAGATCTTAAAATAAAAGTTCAAATCCCTCAAGGCAGCTGGGGAATTTAAATTCAATTAATTAAATAAAAATCTGGAATAAAAAGCTAGCATCAATAATGAAGACAATGAAACTAGCGGAATGACGTAAAAACCCATCTGGTTCACTCATATCCTTCAGGGAAGGAAATCTGTTATTCTTACTTGGTCTGGCCACTACAGTAATGTAGTTGACTCTTAACTACCTTCTGAAATGGCCTAGCAAGCCACTTAGTTGCAGTGGCGCAGTGGTTAGCACCGCAGCCTCACAGCTCCAGCGCCCCGGGTTCAATTCTGGGTACTGCCTGTGTGGAGTTTGCAAGTTCTCCCTGTGTTTGCGTGGGTTTTCTCCAGGTGCTCCGGTTTCCTCCCACAAGCCAAAAGACTTGCAGGTTGGTAGGTAAATTGGCCATTATAAATTGCCACTAGTATAGGTAGGTGGTAGGGGAATATAGGGACAGGTGTGGGATTAGTGTAGGATTAGTATAAATGGGTGGTTGATGGTCGGCACAGACTCGGTGGGCCGAAGGGCCTGTTTCAGTGCTGTATCTCTAAACTAAACTAAACTAAAACTAAATCACTAAAAAAGTCTAAGAAGAATAAAACCAAAATGAAACCTGCACACACCCAGTCTGGTTGACCCTGCAAAAACTCTCTCAGTAATATATGGGGACTTGCACTATAATTGGGAGAGCTGTCCCACATACTGGTCAAGCAATAGACTGGCATAGTCAGACTCAGAATCATACTTTTCAGCCAACGTCCCAGACTCCACCTTCACCATCCCTGGGTATGTCCTGTCCCACGAGAGGTGGTGGCACAGTGGTATACAGTCAGGAGGGAGTGGCCGTGGGAGTCCTCAACATTGACTCTGGACCCCATGAAGTCTCATGGCATCAGGTCAAACATGGGCAAGGAAATCTCCTGCTGATAACCACCTACCACAATCCCTCAGCTGATGAATCAGTACTCTTCCATGTTGAACACCACTTGGAAGAAGCAATGAAGGTATCAAAGGTATAGAATGTACTCTGGATGGGGGATCTTCAATGTCCATCACCAAGTGTGGCTCGGTAGCACCACTACTGACTGAGCTGAAGGACAGGTGGTGAGAGAACCAACAAGAGGAAAAAATCTATTTGACCTTGTTCTCACCAGTCTACCTGTTGCAGCTATCCATGACAGTATCGGTAGCAGTGACCACTGCATAATCCTTGTGGAGATGTAGTCCCATCTTCACACTGAGGACACACTCCAAAGTGTTGTGTTGCATTATCACCATGTTAATTAGGATAGATGCAGAACAGATTGACCAGCTCAAAACTGGGCATCCATGAGGCGCTGTGGGCCATCAGCAGCAGAATTTTTTTCCACCACAAGCTGTAACCTCACGGACAGGAATACTTCTCACTCTACCATTATCATCAAGCAAGGGAATCAACACTGGTTCAGTGAGGAGTGCAGGAGAGCATGCTAGGAGCAGCACCAGGCATACCAAAGAATGTGGTGACAACCTGGTGAAGCTACAACACAGGATTACATGCTTGCTTAGCAGCAGAACCAGCATGCTATAGACAGAATTAAGCAATCCCACAACCAATGGATCAAATCAAAGTTCTGCAGTCCTGCCACATCCAGTCGTGAATTGTAGTGGACAATTAAACAACCAACGTGATGAGGAAACTTCAAGAACATCCCCAACCTCAATGATGGGGGAGCCCAGCATGTGAGTGCAAAATACAAGGCTGAAGCATTTGCAGCTATCTTCAGCCAGAAGTGCCGAGTGGATGATCCACCTCAGCCATATCCTGAGGTCATCACCATCACAGATGCTAGTCTTCAGACAATTTGATTTGCTCCACGTAATATCAAGAAATGGTTGAGCACCTGAATACAGCAAAGGCTATGGACCCTGACAACATCCCAGTGTTGAAGACTTGTGCTCTGAAACTAGAGGGCTTCGAGCCAAGCTCTTCGCATAGAGCTACAAATAATGGCATCGACCTGTGAAAGTGGAAAATTGCCAAGGTATGTCCTGTTCAAAAAAAGGACAAATCCAATCCGGCCAATTACTGCCCCATCAGTCTATTCACAATCATCAGCAAAGTGATAGAATGTATCATTAATATTGCTATCAAGCAGAACTTCTGTGCTGTGATCATTCTATGATTCAATGGAGGCCATTTGGCCCTTTATGTTGGTGTCAGCTCTCTGCAAGAGGCAACGCAGCTAGTCCCACTCTGCCCTTTCTTCCAAGCCCTGTAATTTTTCTCTCTTCAAGTGCTTATCCAACACCTTTTTGAATGTCACGATAGAATCTGCCTCCACCAAACTCAGGCAGTGAATTCCAGGTCCTAACCACTCGCTGCATAAAAACAAATTCCTCCTCGTATTGTCATTGGTTCTTTTGCCATTCACCTTAAATCATGCCCTCTGGCTCTTGATCCTTCTGCCAATGTGAACCGTGTGTTCCTATCTAGACCCCTCATGATTTTGAACATCTCTATCAAATCTCCTCTCAACCTTCTCTTCTCTAAGTAGAATAACCCCAGCTTCTCCAATCTATCCACGTAACTGGTTCCAGGGCTGAGGGACTTAATTCTTGTAAATCTTTTCTGCACCCTCTCTGAAGCCTTCACATTCTTCCTAAAGTGTAGTGTCCAATATTGGACACAATACTCCAGTTGAGGCCAAATTTGTGTTTTATAAATGATCATAACTTTTTTTTAATGCTTTCGTGGGATGTGAATGTCACTGGCAAGGCCAGCATTTGTTGCCCATCCCCATCTGCCCATGAGAAGGTGGTGGTGAGTTGCCTGCCTGAACTGCTGCAGTCCATGTGGTGTTGTTAAGAAGGGGGTTCCAGGATTTTGGCCCAGGAACAGTGATATACATCCAAATCAGGATGATGTATGACTTGGAGGGGAACTTGCAGATGGTGGTGTTGCCATGCGTCTTTTGCCCTTGTCCTTCTAGGTGATCAGGGTCAGGGGTTTGGAAGTTGCTGTCGAAGGAGTCTTGATGAGCTGTTGCAGCTCAGCTTGTATATGGTACACACTGCTGCCACTATGCGCAGGTGGTGGAGGGAGTGAATGCTTAAGATAATAGATGGGGTGCTGATCAAGTGGACTGCTTTGTCCTGGATGGTGTTGAGTTTCTTGAGTGTTGTTGGGGCTGCACTCATCCACGCAAATCGCAAATGGAGAATATTCCATTACGCTCTTGACTTGTGGCTTGATGGTGGAAAGGCCTTAGGAGGCAGGAGTTGAGTTACTCGCCGCAGAATTCCCAGCCTCTGACCTGCTGTTGTAGCCACAGTATATCTTTGGCTGGTCCAGTTAATTCATAGAGTTTCTAGTCAATGTTAATCCCCAGGATGTTGATGTTGGGGGATTCAGCATGGTAATGCCATTGAATATCAAGGGGAGATGGTGAGATTCTCTCGTTGGAGATGGTCATTGCCTGGCACTTGTGTGGCACAAATGTTACTTGCCACTTATCAGCCCAAACCTGAATTGTTGTCCAGGTCTTGCACATGGACACAGGTTACTTCAGTACCTGAGGATCACAAATGGTATCGAACACCATGCAATCATCAGTGAACACCCCCACTTCTGACCTTATGTTAAAGGGAAGGTCATTGATGAAATAGCTAAAGATGGTTTGGCCTAGGACACTGCCCTGAGGAACTCTTGTAGCAATGTCCTGAGGCTTAGATGTTTGGCCTCCAACAACCACAACCTTTGTATTAGGTATGACATTAACCAGTGGAGAGTTTTCCCTGATTCTCATTGACTTCAATTTTGCTAGGGCTCCTTGATACCACACTTGGTCAAATGCTGCATTGATGTAAAGGGCAGTCACTCTCACCTCACCTTTGAAATTCAACGCTTCTATCCATGTTTGGACCAAGGCTGTAATGAGGTCTGGAGCCGAATGGCCCTGGCAGAACCCAAACTGAGCAACAGTGAGCAGGTTAGTGCTGTGTAAGTGCTGCTTGATAGCACTTTCAATGACACCTTCCATCACTTGCTGATGATCGAGAGTAGACTGATGGGATGGTAATTGGCCAGATTGGACTTGACCTGCTTTTTGAGAACAGGAAATACCTGGACAATTTTCCACATTGTCAGGAAGATGCCGTGTTGTAGCTGTACTGGAACAGCTTGACTAAGGGTGCAGCAAGTTCTGGAGCACAAGCCTTCAGCACTACTATCCGGATGTTGTCAGGGCTCATAGCCTTTGCAGTATCCAGTGCCTTCAGCCGTTTCTTGATTTCATGTGGAGTGAATTAGCTTGGCTGAAGACTGTTATCAGTGATGCTGGGGACCTCAGGAGTAGGCAGAGATGGATCATCCACTCAGCACTTCTGGCTGAAGATGGTTGCAAATGCTTCAGCCTAGTCTTTTGCACTGACATGCTGGGCTCCCCCATCGAGGATGGAGATGCTAGTGCAGCTGTCTCCTCCAGTTAGTTGTTTAATTGTCCACCACTATTCACGACTGCATGTGGCAGGACAGCAGGGCTTTGATCTGATCTGTTGATTGTTGGATCGCTTTGCTCTGTCTGTCACATGCTGCTTCTGCTGTTTAGCCTGGGTGTGGTCCTGTGCTGTAGCTTCACCAGGTTGGCACCACATTTTTAGGTATGCTTGGTGCTGCTCCTAGCATGCTCTCCTAAACTCTTCATTGAACCAGTGTTGATCCCATGGTTTGATGGTAATGGTAGAGTTAGGGATATGAGGTTACAGATTGTGGTTGAATACAATTCTGCTGCTGATGATGATGGTTCTCAGCATCTCATGGGTGCTGAGTTTTGACCTACTAGATCTGTTCTGAAACCACCCCATTTAGCATGGTGGTAGTGCTGTACAACATATTGGACAGTATCCGTGGTGTGGTCAGGTCTTCACATTCACAAGGACTGTGTGGTGGTCACTCCTATCAATATTGTTATGGACAGATGAATCTGCAACAGGTCGATTAGTGAGGGTGAAGTCAAGCATTTTTTCCCCTCTTTTTGATTCCCTCACCACCTGCTGCAAGCCCAAGCTGGCAGCTATGAAAGGACTCGGCCAGCTCGGTAAGTACAGGTGCTACCGGATCACTCTATTTGATGGACATTGAAGTCTCCCACTCAGAATATGTTCTGCACCCTCAGTGCTTCCTCCAAGTGGTGTTCAACATGGAGGAGTACTGATTCACCAGTTGAGGAAGGGCAGTAGATGGTAATCAGCAGGAGGTTTCCTTGTCCATGTTTGACCCGATGCCACGAGACTGCCTGGGGCCCACAGTCAATGGTGATGACTCCCAGGGCAACTCCCTCCTGATTGTGCACCACTGTGCCACCACCTCTAGTTGGTATGTCCTACTGGTGGGACAGGGCATACCCAGGGATGGTGATGGAGGACTCTGGGACATTGGTTGTAAGGTATGATTTAGTGATTATGACAATGTCAAGCTGTTGCTTGACTGGCCTGAATGACAGCACTCCCAATTTTGGCACAAGTCCCCAGATGTTCGTGAGGAGGTCTTTGTAGGATTGTCCAGGCAGGGTGTGCCATTATCGTTTCCAGTGCCTAGGTTGATGCCAGGTGGTCCATCTACTTTTATTCTTATTCGACTTTTCTGTAGCGGTTTGGTACAACTGAGTGGCTTGCTAGGCCATTTGAGGGCAGTTAAGTGTCATTGCGGTGAGACTGGATTCACATGTAGGCCAGACTGGGTAAGGAAGCCAGATGTCCTGCCCTCAAGGACTTTAGTGAACCAGATGGGCTTTTACGACAATCCAGTAGTTTAATGGTCACCATTACAGACTAGTTTCCTTGCTTTTGTATTCTATGGCACTATTTATAAAACCCAGGATCCTGTTCGCATTTTTAGCCACTTTCTCAACCTACCCTGCCTGCTTCAACGATATGTGCATATATACACCCATTTCTCTGTTCCTGTATCCCCTTTGGAATTGTACCATTTATTTTATATTGCCTCTCTTCACTCTTCCTATGAAAATCTATCACTTCATACTTCTCTGCATTAAATGTCATGTGCCACATGCTCACCCATTCCACCAGCCTGTGTCTTGAAGTCTATCACTATCCTCACAGTTCACAATATTTCCAAGCTTTCTGTCATCACCTGCAAATTTTGCCCTGTACATCCAAGTCTAGGTCATTAACATATATCCCAAAAAGCAGTGGTCCCACTATCGAACCCTGGGGAGCCCCACTGCATATCTTCCTCCAGTCCAAAAAACACCCATTCACCACTACTGTTTCCTGACACTTAGCCAACTTCATATCAATGCTGCCATTGTCTCCTTTATTCCACAGGCTTCAACTTTTCTGGCAAGCCAATTATATTTCACTTTATCAAATGCCTTTTGGAAGTCCACGTACACTACATCAATTGCATTATCTTCATCAATCCTCTCTGTTGCCCTCATCAAAAAACTCTTTTATCATCCAGGGAGCTCTGGCTTTGGTTGCCCTTCCTTTTCTCCTTGTGGGACTATACTTTGACTGTACCCAAACAATCTCCTCTTTAAAGGCACTCCATTGTTGCATTACAGTTTTACCGGCCAATCTTTGATTCCAATTTACCTGGGTCAGACCTGTTCTCGGCCCACTGAAATTGCCCTCCTCCAATTAAAAATATTTGCTCTAGATTTCTCCTTGTCCTTTTCCATAACTACCTACACCTTATGATACTATGATCACTATCCCATAAATGTTTCGCTACTGACACTTGATCCACCTCATTCCCCAGAAGCAGATCCAGTAATGCCTCCTTCCTTGTTGGGCTGGAAACATACCAATCAAGAAATTCCCCTGATCACACTTCAGAAACTCTTCTCCCACCCTCTCCCTTACACTATTACTACCCCAATCTATAATAGAATAATTGAAGTCCCCCATTATCACGACTCTGTATGTTTTGCATCTTTCTGTAATTTACCTACAAATTTGCTCCTCTATATCTTTCCCATAGTTGGTGGCTTATAGAATACACCTAGTGTAATAGTGCCTCTATGGTTTCTCAACTCTAACAAACAGGTTCTGTTTATGACCCTTCCACAACATCTTCTCTCTCTAGCACTGTAATATTTGCCATGAATCAAATATTCCCTCTTCCTTCCTCTCATTCCCTATCTTTCCTGAATGCCTTTTACCCAGGGATATTTAGCCCCCAATCCGGCCCTATTTTTGAGCCAATACTCACGAATAACCTGCTCACCAGAACACTCAGCTCCAGATCACATTACAGCCTTGGTCCAAGCATGGAAAAAATGTTGAACTCAAGTGGTGAGATTAGAGTCACTGCCTCTGACAGGAAGGCATCATTTGACTAAGTGTGGCATCAAGGAGCCCTTGTAAAATTGAAGTCAACAGGAATCGGGAAATCTCCACTGGTTGGTGTTATACCCTCCACAAAAGGAAGATGGTTGTGGTTGTTGGAGGTCAATCATCTCAGCCCCAGGATATCACTGTAGGAGTTTCTCAGGTCAGTGTCCTAGGCCCAACCATCTTCAGCTACTACACCAATGAGCTTCTGTCCATCATAAGGTCAGAAGTGAGCGTGTTTACTGGTACTGAACACTGTGCAATCATCATTCACAACTTCTCAGATACTGAAGCAGTAAAAGTCTGTTGCAGCAAGATCCGGACAACATTCAGGCTTCGGCTGATAAGTGGTAAGTAACATTCATGCCACACAAGTGCAGCTCCAACAACACTCAAGAAGCTTGACACTACTCAGGACAAAGCAGCCCCCTTGACTGGTGACCCATCCGCCACCTTAAACATTCGCTTCCTCCACCATCAGCACCCTGTGGCAGCAGTGTATACCACATACAAGATGCACTGCAGCAACTCGCCAAGGCTTCTTTGACAGCACCTTCCACCTGTGACCTCTACCACCTAGAAGAACAAAGGCAGCAGGTGCCTGGGAACACCACCACCTGCAAGTTCCCCTCCAAGTCACACAACATCCTGACTTTGAGCTACATCGCCATTCCTTCAACATCACTGGGTCAAAATCCTGGAACTCTTGACTGAACAGCACTATGGGTGTACCTACACCACACAGACTGCAGCGGTTCAAGAAGGCAGCTCACCACCTTTAAGGGCAATTAAGGATTGGCAATAAATGCTTTGCCAGCGATGCCCACATCCCATACTTGAATGAATTTTTTAAAAAGTAAGAGCTGAAAAGGTAACATTAGAAATAAATATCAGGTCCAAAAAGAAATAAAACTAGAAAAAAGATCAGGGCTGATTCTACATTCTGGCGCAGAACAGCACTCAAAGGGTGCACTCGGCAGGAATTGCAGGTCCGCAGTACCTGATTTTCTGTCCATTTAAATGGATAAAGAGAAAACCAGGCAATGCCAATGTGTCATTTTCTGGATAGTGTTGCCTGTAGGCGTTGCTCTCCACCAAAAACCTCTCACTGAAGAATCCATTTGATAATCTGAAACATAATTTAGGGCCCAAATACCCATGTCTCCACCAAAGTATCCATTTCTGATTTCAAAGGTCAGATCTAATTACCCTCAATGGTGAAATCCAAAATAGATTTAAATCCCAAAGAACCAGGAAACACTAACAGTAACAGAAGTGCCATTCTGGCTTGTAAGTGCTTTTCCTGTTTGATACAGGCAGCACTGAATTAGAGCACACCCTCAATCTTTATGTCCGGGGGCTGAATGAAGTTCTATGCAGGAGGAGGCTGAACTAAGGATGGAACTAATGAGGCAACTGCTGTTAGCATTATAGCCTGTTTGTGTTTATAATATTTAAAGTGCTTTTGTTCCTTCTACAGTACTTTTGCTGTTTTTCCTGAAATTTGCTGATTATGAACACTTTTGTTTTTGACTTGCAAAAGCATATATTTGTTGGCTGATTTCAACTAATTTTTGCACCCAGATTTGGTATAGACAGTCAAATACTTAAGAAAATTGTTCACTGACTAGAGAAGAAGATGAATGCAGTAAGGATGCGACCAGTGCTATGTAAATGCAATTTTTTCTTTACTGCAGAAAAAAAAGTGATTCCTATCATGATGATTTTGGTGCATCTATTCCACAGAAACCTACTTTACTCACAATTTTACATTTGTTCTGGTCAAAGAATTAAGCCTTTACTCAGAGATATGGGAGGGCTGGACTAGAAAGGAGGAGGAGAAACAATGGGCTGAATTTTGTGGCGAGGCTGCAGGTTCCAGGCTCTGCCGTCAGGACCAAAAGCAGGAGCCACTTCCGCTTGAGCAGGCTTTGTCTGGCTGCAAGCGATCTTCCAGTGACCAGCCAATTAACAGTCAGGAGGTGCAGAGGCTGACCACTGAGGCAGCGGAGGTGCATGAGGTCACACTGCGGCAGGTGCTGACACTATATTTGAAGGGCTGCCAGTGCTCAATATACTAAGGACTGCCTGGAAACCTTTAGAAAAGGAGGAAAGCAGCAATGAGAATGCTGGAAGGAAGACACTGGATGGCCCCACAGTTCAGCGGCCTCCCTGTATGCTCTCCTCCAGGCTGCAAGGGCAAGGTGGCAGGGTCCTCTTTTTCAGGGTCAGGAGGAGGAGAAAGTGCAACTCACTAAGCAAGCCTGGATGGAGATTGCAGAGGAGGTCAGTAGCCGCAGGGTCAACCCCAGGACCTGGAACCAGTGCAGCAAGCGTGTCAATGATCTTATTCGTTCTGCCAAGGTGAGTATCCCAGACCTCTTTTCCCTTTGGGACTTACATGTGGCAACACAAGACGGCGTGTTTGGTGGAGAGGGATAAAGTTGCATCCTTTCCCCTCTCAATCTTACTTGCATTTGCAATTTGAAATGGGAATGGGGACGTTTTAAATAACATTTGTGTAAGAAAAATATAAAAAGCGATAAATTGAGTAAAAACTAAAATATAAAAATCCAGGATGACAAATAAAAACACAATCAACCAAATAGGGGAGGCGGTGGCGTAGAGGTTATGTCATGGGACTAGCAGTCCAGAGGCCCAGGCTAATGCTCTGGAAACACGGGTTCAAATCCCACTATGGCAGCTTAGAGTCATAGACTCAGTCATGCAGCACAGAAACAGGCCCTTCGGTCCACCGCGTCCATGCTGACCACAATGCCTATCTATACTAATCCCACCTGCCTGCATTAATTCCATATCCCTCTATGCCTTGCTCATTCAAGTACTACCTGTCCAGATGCCTCTTAAATGTCCCTACTGTTCCTGCCTCCACCACCTCCTCAGGCAGCTCATTCCAAATACCCACTATTCTTTGTGTGAAAAATTTACCCCTTTGATCTCCTCCCTCTCACCTTAAATCTATACCCTCTAGTTTTAGTCACCCCTACCATGGGAAACAGACTCTGGCTATCTACCCTATCTATGCCTCTCATAATTTTATATACCTCTATCATGTCCCCTCTCAGCCTTCTTCGCTCCAGGGAAAACAGACCCAGCCTACCCAATCTCTCTTTATAACTCAAGCCCTCTAAACCAGGCAACATCCTTGTGAATCTTTTCTGCACCCTCTCTAGCTTAATCACATCTTTCCTGTGGTGCAGTGACCAGAACTGCACACAGTACTCCAAATGCGGCCTAACCAACGTTACATACAACTGTAACATGACGTCCCAACTCTTGTACTCAATGCCTCGGCCGATGAAGGCAGGCATGCCATATGCCTTCTTCACCACCCTGTCTCCCTGTGTTGCCACTTTCAGGGAACTATGTACTTGCACCCCAAGGTCTCTCTGCTCAACAACACTCCCCAGGGTCCTGTCATTCACTGTATATGTCCTGCCCTGGTTTAACTTCCCAAAATGCATCACTTCACACTTGCCTGCATTAAATTACATTTGCCAATCCCTTGCCCACTCTCCCAGTTGATCTATATCTTGTTGTAACCTTAGACAACCTTCTTCACTGTCCACTATACCACCAATTTTGGTATCATCTGCAAACTTACTAATCATGCCCCTTACATTCACATCCAAGTCATTAATATATATGACAAACAACAGAGGCTGCTGATGGAATTTAAATTCAATGAGTAAATCTGGAATTAAAAACAAAACAAAACAAAAAGCGAGTCATCAGTTAACCAATCCTCAATCGATACTAATATATTACCCTAACTCCAGAAGCCCTTATCTTGCCTATTAATCTTTTGTGTGGCACCTTATCGAATACCTTTCAGAAATCCAGGGAGACTATATCTACCGGTTCCCCTTTATCTACCCAACTAGTTGCATCCTCAAAAAACTCTTAATAAATTTGTCAAACAGGATTTCCCATCAGTTAAACCATGTTGACTTGTTCTAATTATACTGTGCTTTTCTAAGTGCATTTTTAAGACTTAATAACAGAATCAGACAATGTCCTAGTCATGACCATCACCATCCCCGGGTATATCCTGTCCCACCAGCAGGACAGATCCACCAGACGTAGTGGCACTGTGGTATACAGTCATAGAGTTATACAGCACAGGAACAGGCCCTTTGGCATATCGTGTCCGTGCCAGCCGTCAAGCACCTATCTATTCTAATCCCATTTTCCAGCACTTGGCCCGTAGCCTTGTATGCTATGGCATTTCAAGTGTTCATCCAAATACTTCCTAAATGTTGTGAGGCTTCCTGCCTCTACCACCCCCTCAGGCAGTGTGTTCCAGATTCCAATCACCCTCTGGGTGAAAACATTTTCCTCACATCCCCTCTAAACCTCATGCCCCTTACCTTAAATCTATGCCCCCTGGTTATTGACACCTCCGCTAAGGGAAAGGTTTCTTCCTATCTACCTTATCTATGCCCCTCATAAGTTTGCACAGATCTATCAGGTCCCCCCCTCAGCCTTCTCTGCTCTAAGGAAAGCAATCTTAGCCTATCCAGTCTCTCTTCATAGCTGAAATGCTCTAGCCCAGGCAACATCCTGGTGAAATAAAAACAAGAAATGATGGAACCACTCAGCAGGTCTGGCAGCATCTGTGAAAAAAGAAGCAGAGTTAACGTTTCGGGTCAGTGACCCTTCCAACATCCTGGTGAATCTCCTCTGCACCCTCTCCATATATTGTGGTGCCCAGAACTGTACACAGTACTCCAGCTGTGGCCTAACTAGCGCTTTATACAGCTCCATCATAACCTCCTTGCTCTTATATTCTATGCCTTGGCTAATAAAGGCAAGCATCCCATATGCCTTCCTAATCACCTTATCTACCTGTGCTGCTGCTTTCAGTGATCCAAGGACAAATACACCATGTTTCCTCTGATCCTCTGTACTTCCTCAGGTCCTGTCATCCATTGTATATTCCCTTGCCTTGTTAATCCTCCCAAAATGCATCACCTCACACTTCTCAGGATTAAATTCCATTTGCCACAGCTCCACCCATCTTTCCAGCCCATCTATATCGTCCTGTAATTTAAGGCTTTCCTCCTCACTATTTACGATACCACCAATTTTCGTGTCATCTGCGAACTTACTGATCACACCTCCTATATTCATATCTAAATCATTAATGTACACTGCAAACAGCAAGGGTCCCAGCACCGATCCCTGCGGTACACCACTAGTCACAGGCTTCCAATCGCAAAAACAACCCTCGACCATCACCCTCTGCCTCTTGCCACTAAGCCAATTTTGGATCCAATTTGCCAAATTGCCCTGGATCTCATGGGTTCTTACCTTCTTAACCAATCTCCCATGCGGGACCTTATCAAAAGCCTTACTGAAGTCCATGTAGACTACATCAACTACTTTACCCTCATTTACACATCTAGTCACCTCCTCGAAAAATTCAATCATCTTAGTTAGACACGATCTCCCCCGACAAAGCCATGCTGACTATCCCTGATTAATCTCTGCCTCTCCAAGTGGAGATTAATCCTGTCCCTCAGAATTTTTTCCAATAGTTTCCCTACCACTGATGCTGGACTCACCGGACTGTAATTACCTGGTTAATCCCTGCTATCCTTCTTGAATAATGGTACCACATTCGCTGTCCTCCAGTCCTCTGGTACCTCTCCTGTGGCCAGAGAGGATTTGAAAATTTGTGTCAGAGCCCCTGCTATCTCCTCCCTTGCCTCACATAACAGCCTGGGATACATCTCATCTGGGCCTGGGGATTTATCCACTTTTAAGCCCACTAAAACAGCTAATACTTCCTCCCTTTCAATGCTAATTTGTTCAAGTATATCACAATCCCCCTCCCTGATCTCTACATCTACATCATCCTTCTCCATAGTGAACACAGATGAAAAGTAATCATTTAAAACATCACCGACGTCCTCCGGCTCCACACACAGTCAGGATGAAGTTGCCTTGGGAGTCCTCAATGTTGACTCCGGACCCCATTAAGTCTCATGGCATCAGGTCAAATATGGGCACTGAAATCTCCGGATTACCAGTTACCGTGTCCCTCCCCCAATTAGCTAATGAATCAATACTCCTCCACGTTCAAGACCACTTGGAAGACGCACTGAGGGTGGCAAGGGTACAGAATGTACTCTGGTTGGGGGACTTTAATGTCCATCACCAAGAGTGGCTCGGTAGCACCACCACTGACCGAGCCCCAAAGGACATAGCTGCTAGACTGGGTCTGCAGCAGTTGGTGAGGGAACCAACAAGAGGGTAAAACCTACTTGACCTCATCCACACTAATCTACCTGTTGCAGATGCCTCTGTCCACTACAGTACTAGTAGGAGTGACCACTGCACAGTCCTTGTGGAGACAAAGCCCCGTCTTCACATTGAGGATACCGTCCATCATGTTGTATGGCACTACCACCGTGCTAAATGGGATAAATTTCGAACAAATCTAGCAACTCAAAACGGGGCATCCATGAGGTGCTATGGACCATCAGCAGCAGC
This sequence comes from Heterodontus francisci, assembly GCF_036365525.1. Classification (NCBI taxonomy): domain Eukaryota; kingdom Metazoa; phylum Chordata; class Chondrichthyes; order Heterodontiformes; family Heterodontidae; genus Heterodontus; species Heterodontus francisci. The sequence goes on along the minus strand of NC_090372.1, from coordinate 66,198,274 downwards.
AGCAGAATTGTATTCAACCACAAACTGTAGCCCAGCATATCCCCCACTACCATTACCATCAAGCCGGGGAATCAACCATGGTTCAATGAAGAGTGCAGGAGGGCATCCCAGGAGCAGCACCAGGCATACCTCAAAATGAGGCATCAACCTGGCGAAGCTACAACACAAGACTACCTGCATACCAAACAGCAGAAGCAGCATGCAATAGACAGAGCTAAGCAATCCCACAACCAATGGATTAGATTTAAGCTCTACAGTCCTGCCACATCCGGTCATGAATGGTGGTGGACAATTAAACAACTAACAGGAGGAGGAGACTCTATAAATATCCCCATCCTCAATGATGGAGGAGCCCAGCACATCAGTGCAAAAGACAAGGCTGAAACATTTGCAACCATCATCAGCCAAAAGTGCCGAGTGGATAATCCATCTTGTTCTCCTCCTGAGGTCCCCAGCATCACAGATGCCAGTCTTCAGCCAATTTAATTCACTCCACGTGATATCAAGAAATGGCTAAAGGCTCAGATGCAACAAGACATAGATAACATTCAGGCTTGGGCTGTTAAGTGGCAATGACCATCTCCAAGAAGAGGGAATCCAATCATCTCCCCTTGACGTTCAATGGTATTAAAATAGTTGAACCTCCCACTATCAACAGGCTGAAGGTTACCTTACCATTGACCAGTAACAGAACTGGACCAGCCATAAAAGTACTGTGGCTATAAGAACAGGTCAGAGGCTGGAAATTCTGCAGCAAGCAACTCACTTCCTGACTTCTCAAAGCCTGTCCACAATCTACAAGGCACAAGTCAGGAGTGTGACTTGCCTGGATGAGTACAGCTCCAACAACACTCAAGAAGCTCGACACCAACCAGGACAAAGCAGCCCGCTTGATTGACACCCCATTCACCATCTTCAACATTCATTCCCTCCACCACCAACACATTGTGGCAGCAGTGTGTACCATATACAAGATGCACTGCAGCAACTCACCAAGGTTCCTTCGACAGCACCTTCCAAACCCTACGTCTACCAACTAGAAGGACAAGAGCAGCAGATGCATGGGAAAATCACCACCTGCAAGTTCCCCTCCAAGCCGTGGTGGGCATCCTCTGGGGGAATGGGGCCTTGATGGCTCCATCCTACTGGGGGGCTGCAGCAATGGTGCATGAGCATCCCCCGTGCGCTCACCTGCTGGAGGTAAGGGAGAGGGGGAGGGGGGAGGTTGGTGGAGGGCGAGAAGCTGCTTACCCTGGGGTTGTCCTGAGAGAAAGGCCCCGGGGCAGCTGGCACACACTGCTCCTCCATCTGGGTGCACAATAGCAGCTGCCTGTCTCCCTGAAAGGAAGATGCACCTGTACGGAGGTTCAGGTTCCTCGTCCCCCTCTCGCTTTCAGTCTGCTGCATGGAGCCACGGCAACAGTGATGGAGTGCAGATCAGATTGCATATGGCTCGAGTGCGCAACCATGCAGACTTGCCACGGAGCTTGCCAGGCTTTCAACTAGGGAGCCATACACTCAAATGCCGAGGACTTGAAAGACGTCATGGCTTGCATGGACTCCTCCATGGCACGGGCAAAGCCATGTATGACCTCTGGCATCTCTGACATATTTGGGCGGCACAGTGGCGCAGTGATTAGAAATTAGAAGATTACAGCGCAGTACAGGCCCTTCGGCCCTCGATGTTGCGCCGACCTGTGAAACCATCTGACCTACACTATTCCATTTTCATCCATATGTCTATCCAATGACCACTTAAATGCCCTTAAAGTTGGCGAGTCAACTACTGCTGCAGGCAGGGCGTTCCACGCCCCTACCACTCTGAGTAAAGAAACTACCTCTGACATCTGTCCTATATCTATCACCCCTCAACTTAAAGCTATGTCCCCTCGTGTTTGCCATCACCATCCGAGGAAACAGACTCTCACTATCCACCCTATCTAACCCTCTGATTATCTTATATGTCTCTATTAAGTCACCTCTCCTCCTCCTTCTCTCCAACGAAAACAACCTCAAGTCCCTCAGCCTTTCCTCGTAAGACCTTCCCTCCATACCAGGCAACATCCTAGTAAATCTCCTCTGCACCCTTTCCAAAGCTTCCACATCCTTCCTATAATGCGGTGACCAGAACTGCACGCAATACTCCAGGTGCGGTCTCACCAGAGTTTTGTACAGCTGCAGCATGACCTCGTGGCTCCGAAACTCGATCCCCCTACTAATAAAAGCTAACACACCATATGCCTTCTTTACGGCCCTATTAACCTGGGTAGCAACCTTCAGGGATTTATGTACCTGGACACCAAGATCTCTCTGTTCATCTACACTACCAGGAATCTTCCCATTAGCCCAGTACTCTGCATTCCTGTTACTCCTTCCAAAGTGAATCACCTCGCACCTTTCCGCATTAAACTCCATTTGCCATCTCTCAGCCCAGCTCTGCAGCCTATCAATGTCCCTCTGTACCCTACAACATCCTTCGGCACTATCCACAACTCCACCGACCTTAGTGTCATCCGCAAATTTACTAACCCACCCTTCTACACCCTCTTCCAGGTCATTTATAAAAATGACAAACAGCAGTGGCCCCAAAACAGATCCTTGCGGTACACCACTAGTAACTAAACTCCAGGATGAACATTTGCCATCAACCACCACCCTCTGTCTTCTTTCAGCTAGCCGATTTCTGATCCAAAGCTCTAAATCACCTTCAACCCCATACTTCCGTATTTTCTGCAATAGCCTACCGTGGGGAACCTTATCAAACGCCTTACTGAAATCCATATACACCACATCCACTGCTTTACCCTCATCCACCTGTTTGGTCACCTTCTCGAAAAACTCAATAAGGTTTGTGAGGCACGACCTACCAGTCACAAAACCGTGCTGACGATCGCTAATGAACTTATTCTTTTCAAGATGATTATCAATCCTGTCTCTTATAACCTTTTCCAACATTTTACCCACAACCAAATTAAGGCTCACATGTCTATAATTACCAGGGCTGCCTCTACTCCCCTTCTTGAACAAAGGGACAACATTTGCTATCCTCCAGTCTTCCGGCACTATTCCTGTCGACAATGACGACATAAAGATCAAGGACAAAGGCTCTGCAATCTCCTCCCTGGCTTCCCAGAGAATCCTTGGATAAATCCCATCTGGCCCAGGGGACTTATCTATTTTCACACTTTCCAAAATTGATAACACCTCCTCCTTGTGAACCTCAATCCCATCTAGCCTAGTAGCCTGAATCTCAGTATTCTCCTCGACAACATTTTCTTTCTCTACTGTAAATACTGACGCAAAATATTCATTTAACGCTTCCCCTATCTCCTCTGATTCCACACACAACTTCCCACTACTATCCTTGATTGGCCCTAATCTAACTCTAGTCATTCTTTTATTCCTGATATACCTATAGAAAGCATTAGGGTTTTCCCTGATCCTATCCGCCAATGACTTCTCGTGTCCTCTCCTTGCTCTTCTTAGCTCTCCCTTTAGATCCTTCCTGGCTAGCTTGTAACTCTCAAGCGCCCTAACTGAGCCTTCACGTCTCATCCTAACATAAGCTTTCTTCTTCCTCTTGACAAGCGCTTCAACTTCTTTAGTAAACCATGGCTCCCTCGCTCGACAACTTCCTCCCTGCCTCACAGGTACATACTTATCAAGGACACGCAGTAGCTGCTCCTTGAATAAGCTCCACATTTCGATTGTTCCCATCCCCTGCAGTTTCCTTCCCCATCCTACGCATCCTAAATCTTGCCTAATCGCATCATAATTTCCTTTCCCCCAGCTATAATTTTTGCCCTGCGGTATATACCTGTCCCTGCCCATCACTAAGGTAAACCTAACCGAATTGTGATCACTATCACCAAAGTGCTCACCTACATCTAAATCTAACACCTGGCCGGGTTCATTACCCAGTACCAAATCCAATGTGGCATCGCCCCTGGTTGGCCTGTCTACATACTGTGTCAGAAAACCCTCCTGCACACACTGGACAAAAACTGACCCATCTAAAGTACTCGAACTAGAGTATTTCCAGTCAATATTTGGAAAGTTAAAGTCCCCCATAACAACTACCCTGTTACTCTCGCCCCTGTCGAGAATCATCTTTGCTATCCTTTCCTCTACATCTCTGGAACTATTCGGAGGTCTATCAAAGACTCCCAACAGGGTGACCTCACCTCTCCTGTTTCTAACCACGGCCCATACTAACTCAGTAGACGAGTCCTCAAATGTCCTTTCTGTCGCTGTAATACTCTCCTTGATTAACAATGCCACACCCCCCGCTCTTTTACCATCTTCTCTGTTCTTAGTGAAACATCTAAATCCCGGAACCTGCAACATCCATTCCTGCCCCTCCTCTACCCATGTCTCCGAAATGGCCACTACATCGAGATCCCAGGTACCAACCCATGCTGCAAGCTCACCCACCTTATTACGGATGCTCCTGGCGTTGAAGTAGACACACTTTAAACCAGGTTCTTGCTTGCCAGTGCCCTCTTGCGTCCTTGTAACCTTATCCCTGCCCTCACTACTCTCAACATCCTGTACACTGGCACTACAATTTAGGTTCCCATTCCCCTGCAGAATTAGTTTAAACCCCCCCGAAGAGCACTAGCAAATCTCCCCCCCAGGATATTGGTATAGTGGTTAGCACCGCAGCCTCATAGCTCCAGTGACCCGTGTTTGGTTCTGGGTACTGCCTGTGTGGAGTTTGCAAGTTCTCCCTGTGACCGCGGGGGTTTCCACCGGGTGCTCTGGTTTCCTCCCACAGCCAAAGACTTGCAGGTTGATAGGTAAATTAGCCATTGTAAATTGCCCCTAGTATAGGTAGGTGGTAAGAGAATTGAGGGAAAGTGGGGATGTAAGGGAATATGGGATTAATGGAGGATTAGTATAAATGGGTGGTTGTTGGTCGGCACAGACCCGGTGGGCTGAAGGGCCTGTTTCAGTGCTGTATCTCTCTATGATTCTCTATGATAAGCCACACACCATCCTGACTTGGAACTATATCGCCGTTCCTTCACTTTCATTGAGTCAAAATCCTGGAACTCCCTTCCGAACAGCACTTTGTGTGTACCATATGGACTGCAGTGGTTTAAGAAGTGGCTTACCACCACCTTCTCAAGGGCACTTAGGGATGGGAATAAATGCTGACCTAGCCAGCGATGCCCACATCCTATGAATGAATGAAAAAAAGTATCTTCTTCAAGAATCCATAAATATGTTCTGACCCCAAGTTCAGATTTCTCTTCTCTGCTAAACAGAAAATTGCTTCAATTCCCTTTTGAATCCTTTGGCAGAATCAGTATCTAATTTTACTATACAATATTCAGTGTATTCACACCTAATCTGTACTAATGCTTTGTCTTTCAACACACCATTAACATATTGTTTGCCTGTTCTCCGTGACCTTTTGGTCAGCTATGTGGCCTGGTCCAATCTGCACCTTTTCCTGTGTTATCTCTTGCCCCACCCCCACCTCACTTGTTTATAATCTGTAACTTTTCTAATATTTGTCAGTTCCGAAGAAGGGTCACTGACCCGAAACGTTAACTCTGCTTCTCTTTCCACAGATGCTGCCAGACCTGCTGAGTGATTCCAGCATTTCTTGTTTTTGTTTCAGATTTCCAGCATCCGCAGTATTTTGCTTTTATTTTAGTGTTTAATTCACTGCCACTTCTCTTCCAGGAATGCCTACTTTGAAGAAGTTCTGCTCTTCTCTCCGACGGGATTTTCGTTTGTCTCTTTTACCTTGTTCACCTTCATTGCTTTCTATTTCCCTCCTGGTGTTTGATAAGGTATCTTCCAAAACTCGTTTTCACAGCCACATCTCCTTCCTCAGTGACTGTCTCCGGCTCCGACTTATTCCACGTGGATTCCAACTGCAGTTTCACCCATCATGCTTAGAAACCACCCAGGATCACAGGTATCTCCGAGAAATACAACGTTCCTCGGACTGCTACTCTCGCCGCATCCTGAGATCCACACTCAGTGCTATGCGCCGCCACATGCACACACTGGACCTCTCTCTCCAGCAGCACCGTCTCACCTTATCTCAAAGCTGTTCTACTCCGCAGTTTCATCTCATCTTACGTCTCATCCGACGCATTAACAAAAAACTTTTTTTCTTCCTTTCAGGTGTTAAGGAACGCAAGCTCCAGCAGCTGATGGGGACTAATGCCCCTCCAGATCCTCCTTCCGCTTCACTTCCCTCTGACCCCATCCCTTCTGATCTGACCCCTTGCCGTGTATTCACTATACCCTCTGACCTCCCCCTCTCTGATACTGAGCGTTCTGTACTCAGCAAAGGTCTCAGTTTTATCCCCTTATGCCCCCACCTCAATGAATTTCGTGCTCGGCATGACGTTGAGCTCTTCTTCCGTCGCCTCCGCCTCCGGGCTCACTTCTTCGACCAGGAGTCCTCCCCCCGACCAGCAGACCCATTCACCCGCTTCCAGCATTCTCCCTCTACCTGGACCCCTCCCCCTGGCCTCTTACCCACTCTTGATCTCTTCATTGAAAACTGTCGGCGAGACATTGGTCATCTCAATTTCTCTGCCCCCCTCACTCACTCTAACCTGTCCCCCTCTGAACTTGAGGCACTCCGTTCTCTCAGGTCTAACCCCGACATGGTCATCAAACCTGCAGACAAGGGTGGTGCTGTTGTTGTATGGCGTACCAACCTCTACCTTGCAGAAGCTCAACGCCAACTCACGGACACTTCTTCCTACCTCCCTCTGGACCATGACCCCACCACCGAACATCAAGCCACCGTCCAAAGGACTGTCACTGACCTCATTTCCTCTGGAGATCTTCCCTCTACGGCTTCCAACCTCATAGTCCCACAACCCCGGACAGCCCGCTTCTACCTCCTTCCCAAAATCCACAAACGGGACTGTCCCGGCAGACCCATTGTGTCAGCCTGCTCCTGCCCCACTGAACTTATTTCTTCCTATCTAGACTCTATCTTTTCTCCGCTGGTCCAGTCTCTTCCCACCTACATCCGTGACTCTTCTGACGCCCTACGTCATTTTGACAATTTCCAGTTTCCTGGTCCCAACCGCCTCCTCTTCACTATGGACGTCCAATCGCTCTACACCTCCATCCCCCACCAAGATGGTTTGAGGGCTCTCCGCTTCTTCCTGGAACAGAGGCCCAACCAGTCCCCATCCACCACCACCCTCCTCCGCCTGGCTGAACTTGTTCTCACATTGAACAACTTCTCCTTCAACTCCACGCACTTCCTTCAAGTAAAAGGTGTCGCTATGGGTACCCGCATGGGTCCTAGTTATGCCTGTCTTTTTGTGGGATATGTCGAGCATTCTTTGTTCCAGTCCTACTCAAGCCCCCTCCCCCAACTCTTTTTCCGGTACATTGATGACTGTATCGGTGCAGTTTCCTGCTCCCGCCCCGAACTAGAAAACTTTATCAACTTTGCTTCCAATTTCCACCCTTCTCTCACCTTTACATGGTCCATCTCTGACACTTCCCTTCCCTTCCTCGACTTCTCTGTCTCCATCTCTGGGGATAGGTTGTCTACCAATATCCATTATAAGCCCACTGACTCCCACAGCTACCTCGACTACACTTCTTCACACCCTACCTCCTGTAAGGACTCCATTCCATTCTCCCAGTTTCTCCGTCTCCGACGCATCTGCTCTGATGATGCTACCTTCCATGACGGTGCTTCTGATATGACCTCCTTTTTCCTCAACCGAGGATTTCCCCCCACTGTGGTTGACAGGGCCCTCAACCGTGTCCGACCCATTCCCTGCACCTCTACCCTCACCCCTTCCCCTCCCTCCCAGAACCGTGACAGGGTTCCCCTTGTCCTCACTTTTCATCCCACCAGCCTCCATATCCAAAGGATCATCCTCCGCCATTTTCGCCACCTCCAGCGTGATGCCACTACCAGTCGCATCTTCCCCTCCCTTCCCCTGTCAGCATTCCGAAGGGATCGTTCCCTCCGCGACACCCTGGTCCACTCCTCCATTACCCCCACCACCTCGTCCCCGTCCCAGGGCACCTTCCCTTGCAATCGCAGGAGGTGTAATACCTGCCCATTTACCTCCTCTCTCCTCACTATCCCAGGCCCCAAACACTCCTTTCAGGTGAAGCAGCGATTTACTTGTACTTCTTTCAATGTAGTATACTGTATTTGCTGCTCACAGTGTGATCTCCTCTACACTGGGGAGACCAAGCGCAGACTGGGTGACCGCTTTGCGGAACATCTCCGCTCAGTCCGCAAGCAGGACCCTGAGCTTCCGGTTGCTTGCCATTTCAACACTCCCCCCTGCTCTCATGCTCACATCTCTGTCCTGGGATTGCTGCAGTGTTCCAGTGAACATCAACGCAAGCTCGAGGAACAGCATCTCATCTACCGATTAGGCACACTACAGCCTGCCGGACTGAACATTGAGTTCAATAATTTCAGAGCATGACAGCCCCCCATTTTACTTTCATTTTTAGTTATTTTTTTCTTCCTTTTTACATATTTTACAATCTTTTTTTGCATTTATTTCATTTCATCTTAGTTTGTTCAGTTTGCTTACCCACTGTTTTTTTCAGGTTGTTTTTCTTCAGGTTTGCACTTGCTGCTGTTCAATATTCAGTGTATTCACACCTAATCTGTACTAATGCTTTGTCTTTCAACACACCATTAACATATTGTTTGCCTGTTCTCCGTGACCTTTTGGTCAGCTATGTGGCCTGGTCCAATCTGCACCTTCTTCTTTGTTATCTCTTGCCCCACCCCCACCTCACTTGTTTATAATCTGTGACTTTTCTAATATTTGTCAGTTCCGAAGAAGGGTCACTGACCCGAAACGTTAACTCTGCTTCTCTTTCCACAGATGCTGCCAGACCTGCTGAGTGATTCCAGCATTTCTTGTTTTTGTTTCTAATTTTACTAAGTGACTGTCGATTTAAATCATGTGTTCTTGTAAGGAGGATATCCTTGATGCTACATTTAACGTGCATTTTCTTTTTCCTTAACTGCTATGCAAAATACATCTGTGCCTTATCCATCTTGTCTATGCCTTTCATTATTTAAAAATTGAATGTTATACCCCTTATCTTTTTTTTATTAAAGAAAATGGATGTAGGTTCCTTAGCCTTTCATAATTCAATAATCTAAAATCTGAAATTATCTTTAGTGTCCTTCATTGCACATTTTTAAAAACATTATTTCCATGTTCTTTATTTTATTTTATTTTATGTCATATTAATAGATGGATGCAATACTCCAAATGAAATTTCCCTACTGCTTTATAACGTGCCAGCAATACTTTTGGATACATACTCAATGGATGGATCCTACTTTTCTTTTAACTGCTGCCCTACACTGTCAGAATACATTCAAATCATTGGTCAACTAATCATACCTAAATCATTTATTTTGACTGACTTTAATAACATATCTCTTATTTTATCATAGTTCTCATTTTTAGTATCAGTGTACAGAATTTCATGTGATTAATTTGGCCAATTGCCAACTTGTCTGTTAATTTTAGTAAGGGACTGAACTTCAGTCACTACCACCAGTAAGATGGTAACAATAGGGCACAAATTTAAGACCATAAAAAGAATTTAATGGGGAGGTTAGAAAGGGATTCTCCACATTAAAGTGGTTAGAATGCCAAAGAATTACGGAGAACTTTTATCGCACAGGAAAAGGCCATTCGACCCAACTGGTCTATACTCCAAACGAGCCTCCTCCCACATTACCCTATCAATATATCCTTCAATTCCTTTCTCCCTCATGTACTTATCTAACATCCCCTCAAATGCAGCTGTAATAAATTGTCTCAACCACTCCTCGTAGCAAGCTCAACATTCTAACCACTCTCCGAATAAAGAAGTTTCTCCCAAATTCCTTATTGGATTTATTAGTAACAATCTCATAGTGTAATTTTCTGAATATAATACACCCAATATAATACGCAGCTACACTTCCATGAACAGCAAAGATCAAAATTGCCTTATCACCATGTATAATAAGCACCTAGACTTTTGCAATACTGCAGTCAGAATGTCATTATTCCCAGTGGATGGCAGGTCAGTTGCAATTGTGGCAGACTGGAGGGGCCTGTTTGAGAGTGCCACACTCTGAGAATTCCTGTACTGCCTGCCTCATACAGGTTTTATTTTCGAATATACCAACCAACATAGCTGGACCATGAGTATCAAAATAGTCATCCTATAAAAGGTTTTGGATGACATCCTACTTCTCAGATTGCCAACTGAATCCTTGGGAAGATTAAAGCCTTGCAACTCCCAAATGGTTTGCCACTGAGGAGAACCATTGCCAAGCCGATCTTGAAAGAAAAGTTGCATGATGTACGGTTTACCTCTTGCAGGTAGCAATTTTATTTGTAGCCTCCCTTTTGTTTCCTTGTGAGAGTTTCCATCCTTCTGCCCTTAAAGTGGCAATGATTTTATGAGTCCCTCGGTGCTCCCAACGGCAAGATTAGAAGTTGGCATCACATCCGCTTCTGCCATTTGTCCAGTTTCACATGTGATTTTATATGTAAATAAAATGTGAGGCAATACGTGGGATTATGCAGCAGGGACAGCCTTTCATTGGTGGACCCCGCCGTCACTGGGCCAAGCACCACGATCGCCACAGATATAAAACATTCTGTGTTTGCAGCCTCAGGAATCAGCAGCCTTCCTGTCATGTATGTCTCTGCATAGGAACCTGAATTGAAGCTTGAACTTAATTCAAAATGCTTTTGCCTCCCTTAATTTTGTAATCCAGCACCATCTTCACATCATTTATTTTTCTCTGCAGCAATACCAAAGAAAATGTCAGGTAGCAGACAGCGACCCATCCCACGGTTCAGTGATGCCTCCCCGCAGGTTCTCCTCCAGGCAGTCAGGGAAAGCAGGAGGTCCTCTTCCCTGCAGATAGACTCAGAAGACCCTCCCGCCTGGTTAAGGTGGCCTGGTTAGAGATAGCAGAGGAGGTCTCGAACCGTGGGGCAACGTGCCGAACCTGGGTGGCGCAAGCGCATCAATGACTTGCTCAGATTGGCAGGGGTATGTGTTCTTGGCAAAGCTGTTCCATTGTTGTTTCCTCTGGCTCCATCTCTAAGACAGAGGGCAGACATGCATTGGAATGCGTGAGCTGCCTTGGTGCCATACACAAATTGATTATGCGCAAAGTTGACGATTGGCATTGCTGATGTGCTTGGATGTGTCATGCGAAAGCCAGCCTGAATGAGTGATGTCGATGCATGGTTACAATGGTTGTGCTTCGTCTTTTAACGTGTCATTCAATCTGCAATGCCTCCTGCAGGACAAATGCACTCACAACCAGCACGTGCGGGCAAAGACAGGTGGAGGTGTTCTAGGCATCAGAGTCCTGACACCAGCTGAACAGGAGGCTGCAGAAATAGTGAGAGAGGAGGGAGGCAAGGCAATCACGGATGACAAGGCAGGGTCCTCAAGGTGCAAGGATGAACTGTCATCTTCAGTCTTGCAGCCATGTATGCACAGCAAAGGAGTGTGTGCAAACTCATTCACAGCTGATTTTTAATGCATCTCTGTTTGTGTCTCTATTGCAGGTGCCTGTATTCGAGTGTCTGAATACTGCGAGACCCAAGACTCCCCCTCTCGGTAGGGAGATGAAGCCAATGCCCCAGAGGATGCATCAACACCTGTCTCTTCTTCCAGCACAGATACGTCCACACGGTGGGGGGGGGGGGGGGTTTAACGTTAGAATCTGGCTCACGATCTAGTGTGCACGACACAGACATGTGCCAGCAGCTAAGGGAGCATGTGCCAGTCGAGTCCCCTGACAATCGGAGGACTGATGGAGACCAGGCCCCTGCTCATCCCCATGCTCATGATGATCCTCTGTTTGTTGCTACAAGAAGTCTGCTGGTTGTGCAGCAAAGCCACATGGAAAATATGTCGGAGATGCCAGAGGTCATGCATGGCTTTGCCCGTGCCATGGTGGAGTCCATGCAAGCCCACGACGTCTTCCAAGTCCCAGGCATTTGAGTGTATGGCGTCCTCAGCTGAAAGCCTGGCAAGCTCCATGACGAGTCTGGTTGCGCATTGAAGCCATATGCAATCTGACCTGCACTCCATCACTCTTGCCGTGGCTCCATGCAGCAGACTGAAAGCAAGAGGGGGTTGAGGAACCTGGACCTCCCTACAGGTGCGTCTTCCCATCAGGGAGACAGGCAGCTGCCATTGTGCACCCAGATGGAGGAGCAGTGTGTGCCAGCTGCTCCGGGGCCAACTTCTCAGGACAACCCCAGGGTAAGTAGTTTCTCGCCTTCCACCTCCACCCCGCCCCCCCCCCCCCCCCCACTGACACTGAATCCATTACCTCCAGCAGGTGAGTACACGGGGTATGCTCATGCACCATTGTTGCAGACCCCCAGTAGGATGAAGCCATCAAGGCCCCATTCCTCCAGAGGATGCCCTCCACGGTCATCCACAGCAACGGGGCAGCGCACTGAGCAGACTGCCTCCACCTCAGCTGCTAATGTCAGGATTGCACCTGGACATAGTGGAATAAAATATAAAAAGGAACAGTTTTGAGCACCAAGGTGGCATGGATGCTGTAAATATTGTGCAAGTATTCCTGAAGTTTACATATAAATTTATTTACTTTAATATTTGATGTAATGTCATAAATCATTTGCTTGGTTTCAGATGAACGGAAAATGTTCATTGGAGGCCTATGGCAGGAACGCATTGATGTCTGCAATGCATTTCAGAAAGTGTTCATTTATCATTGCTATTTGAGCATTTAGTCTTCAATGATGGCTGTTTGTTGTTTGATGATTATTCACATTTTTCATTAGCAACATGCCTTACGTTTGTGGTTCTGCTGTCACACCCTTACTTTCCTTGCATTGGTGTGTTTTTGGTTCCATCTTAGCCCAGAGAAGATTTCATCTGCCATTCATATCAAAGTGCAGCAAAGTTGTATCTTCCTATGGATGCTGGTTTATGTCATGATGCAGGATAATTTTTCCAATGGAGATGCATGTCAGCCATCAAGCACATCTCCACTGCAGGTTCATGTGTTGTTAAAAGAGCCCTTCTTTTTGATTAGAGCAATGAATAAGACCTCAGGCGTATGTGAACATATTTGGGGATTTCTTTTTTCCTACCAATGCTCCTGGATGAAGTGGCTTATGGTTGACTGAAATGTGCAAATATGAGGTTCTCCCTGATGTCCCTTGCATGTCTCTCCATGGCCCTCATATCTATAACAGCATCATTGGCATAGTTGTCCTCCTCCTCACCCTCTTCATAGTCATCCTCATCTGAGGAGGACTGGTGTTCCTCCTGTTCCTCTGCCTGCAGAATGTTGGTGCAACTAATTGTAAGGTTGTGCAAGGCACAGCAACAAGCAATTATTTGTAGCACCCGCTTGTGATGCGTGAAGACCGGTCAAGGCAGCGAAAGCGCATTTTCAACATGTCAATGGTGTGTTCAATGATGGCTATGTTGGATGCGTGAGCAGCATTGTATCACTTTTCAGTGGTGCTTTGAGGATGCTGCACTGGTGTCAACCATGGACAAAGCTGGTTACCCTCGTCACCCAGGATCTATCCATCTACTTCAGCTGGTTCATCAAAAACTCATGGCAGCTGCGAGTTCCTCAAAATGTATGCGTCGTGATAGCTCCCTGGGAAAGGTGCGCACCTTTCTGCATGATTCCTCTCCCATGGTTGCAAACCAGATGCACATTTAAAGAGAGGCATCCTTTGCAATTCACAAATGCAGCAGGCTGGTCCCAGGGAGCTCTACAAAGAACAAAGAAAATTACAGCACAGGAACAGGCCCTTCGGCTCTCCAAGCCTACGCCGATCCAGATCCTCTATCTAAACCTGTCGCCTATTTTCCAAGGGTCTGTATCTCTTTACTTCCTGCCCATTCATGTATCTGTCTAAATACATCTTAAAAGACGCTATCGTGCCCGCGTCTACCACCTCCGCTGGCAACGCGTTCCAGGCACCCACCGCCCTCTGCGTAAAGAACTTTCCACGCATATCCCCCCTAAACTTTTCCCCTTTCACTTTGAACTCGTGTCTCCTAGTAATTGAATCCCCCACTCTGGGAAAAAGCTTCTTGCGATCCAACCTGTCTGTACCTCTCATGATTTTGTACACCTCAATCAGGTCCCCCCTCAACCTCCGTCTTTCTAATGAAAATAATCCTAATCTACTCAACCTCTCTTCATAGCTAGCGCCCTCCATACCAGGCAACATCCTGGTGAACCTCCTCTGCACCCTCTCCAAAGCATCCACATCCTTTTGGTAATGTGGCGACCAGAACTGCACGCAGTATTCCAAATGTGGCCGAACCAAAGTCCTATATAACTGTAACATGACCTGCCAACTCTTGTACTCAATACCCCGTCCGATGAAGGAAAGCATGCCGTATGCCTTCTTGACCACTCTATTGACCTGCGTTGCCACCTTCAGGGAACAATGGACCTGAACACCCAAATCTCTCTGTACATCAATTTTCCCCAGGACTTTTCCATTTACTGTATAGTTCACTCTTGAATTGGATCTTCCAAAATGCATCACCTCGCATTTGCCCTGATTGAACTCCATCTGCCATTTCTCTGCCCAACTCTCCAATCTATCTATATTCTGCTGTATTCTCTGACAGTCCCCTTCACTATCTGCTACTCCACCAATCTTGGTGTCGTCTGCAAACTTGCTAATCAGACCACCTATACTTTCCTCCAAATCATTTATGTATATCACAAACAACAGTGGTCCCAGCACGGATCCCTGTGGAACACCACTGGTTACACGTCTCCATTTTGAGAAACTCCCTTCCACTGCTACTCTCTGTCTCCTGTTGCCCAGCCAGTTCTTTATCCATCTAGCTAGTACACCTTGGACCCCATGCGCCTTCACTTTCTCCATCAGCCTACCATGGGGAACCTTATCGAACGCCTTACTGAAGTCCATGTATATGACATCTACAGCCCTTCCCTCATCAATCAACTTTGTCACTTCCTCAAAGAATTCTATTAAGTTGGTAAGACATGACCTTCCCTGCACAAAACCATGTTGCCTATCACTGATAAGCCCATTTTCTTCCAAATGGGAATAGATCCTATCCCTCAGTATCTTCTCCAGCAGCTTCCCTACCACTGACGTCAGGCTCACCAGTCTATAATTACCTGGATTATCCCTGCTACCCTTAAACAAGGGGACAACATTAGCAATTCTCCAGTCCTCCGGGACCTCACCCGTGTTTAAGGATGCTGCAAAGATATCTGTTAAGGCCCCAGCTATTTCCTCTCTCGCTTCCCACAGTAACCTGGGATAGATCCCATCCGGACCTGGGGACTTGTCCGCCTTAATGCCCTTTCGAATACCCAACACTTCCTCCCTCCTTATGCCGACTTGACCGAAAGTAATCTAATGGCCACATGAGTACAGTCTATCACCTCTTGCACTCTAGGGAATCCAACGATGGTGCCAAAGCCTGCAGACCTTGCCGCCTGGCTGTCCTCGTCTACCGATAAGTAGATGAAATCATCAGCACATCAAAAAAGGCATTGGTCACCTCTTTGCTACACCAATACGCCACATACTGTGATATGCCACATATGTCTCCCGTTAATCCCTGGAAAGCCCCGCCAGCAAAAGAAACTGAGTGCAGCAGTCATCTTGAGGGCAACCAGCATGGGATTCCCTGCAAACCCAAGCGGTTGTAGGTCATACCGCAGGATCCTGAAAATTTCTGTGACCATTTCACGTGACATCCTTCGGCATCTCTGGCATTGCCTCTCTCACATTTGAAGGTAATTTGTTCTTGTCCTGAGGATACAATGATGTGCCAATGCCCGACTTCAATAACGCCTTCCCTGGATGTTACCATTTGGAACATCCTCACCTTCTTGTTCTGCCTGTTGCTGGCATTCAGGTATTATGCATTGAGGGAAAAGAGCCCTTCTTAGTCACTCCCTATGCTCTTTATCCTGTGGTACTAGACAGAATGGGTGTACGAGACCCATATTGCTGCAGTTTTTCTAAACATTAAATAAGCAGAGCATTGAAATTCAGCTCTCTATTGCCAGCCAGCTGAAACAATGAGGCAATGAGCAGTTCCCTTATATCTGCCTTAGATTTCCAGCCAGGTGGAACACACACACACCATCATTTGTCTCCTCCCACTCAGCTTGCAATCCTTGAGTGGCCATGTGGTTTACATTATTGTTGGAGAAAATTGTGCGTGTAGAATTTAGGGCAAGTCTCCCCACTTTCCAACCTTCTCCAGCAACCTTCCAGCCTGCACCCATCATCTTTGACCCACCCAATGTAACCTTAACCCTTCCCTCTGCTACCATTGAATCTCCCTCCATTACTGTGCACAGTGTCATAATCAAATTATTCATGTCATCCCTCTCCCGTTCCTATTCCCATTACCATCAACATGCTGACTCTGACCCATGATCCTCTTCACAATCGCCCTTAATATTGTTGCTGAGTCCCGTTCCACTCCCTATGATGTTGTAGAATACCCAACCATAAGTCTCGACCTCCCCCCCCTCCCCCACTACGGAATCCATTTACCCCCATTGACTGTGACCGTTCCCTCTGCCAGCCAGTACCCTGAATTCACCCCACAGGTCCCAGACATTGACAGCACTCATCCCTCCCTTTAGGCCCATCATGACTATCTGCTGACTGTAATGCTCTAATCAACCCACCACCCCCGCAGCCACCCACATCCAGCTTCAGCAGCAATAACAACCATTAAACACCCTGGACGCTCCAGTCCTCCTTCACCTGCTCCTCCATGCACTCGATCACCCCACCCTTTGTCCTCTGCTCCTCCCTCCCCTGCTCCTCCATGCACATACCCCCATGCCTTTGCTGCCATTCCTCCCCACCACTGAGAAAAATCACCCTTGCTGGTGCCGAGCCTGGAGTCAAACCTCTATTCCAATGCTGGCGTTTGTTTTGCTGATGAGTTCAAGAGGTAAAAACATGGACCTTAACTGCACAAAGCTGACTGTTGCATGCCACTTTGAAACAAACGTGAACCAGGTGGCACGGGAATAGCACTCGCCGTTCACTTAATCTGGCAGGTAGGACTTGATGGTAACTAAGTGTAGGGTAATGGGTATTCATGGCACATAAATGAATGCAAAGCTGCAATCCACCACTGTGCGGGGGGAATCCCGGAACACTGCAAACACGCCGTTGACTTAATTTTGGAAAATAAATAGACCCGCCATCAGGACTCCGAAAAAACACGTCTCATTAAATCACCCTGCATGCCACCAAATCTGCTCTTGTGGGGCCCATAAAATTCCACCCATAGTCTCAGGCAGGGAAACAAATCTGGCCTGAGTTCCTCTGTGGGCCGAATAAAAGGACCCAAACCTTTGTTAGGGAAAGATAGTCAATCACAAACAGGATCGACTCCATTCCCTTGGAGGCTTCAAAAAAACCTACTTTGGTTTATTACCATGTATACCATGCATCCTAATTTCTAGATCAATTTTTTTTAGAAACATGTATATTATATTTGAAAAATTACAGTACTTATGGCAGCTAGTTTTGGACTCCCTACAAGTGGAAACATCTTCTCACTTTCGACCGTAGCAAACATCTTCATAATATTAAAGACCCCTATCAGGTCACCTTTCAGCCTCTGGAGAAAAGAGCCCTCGCCTGTTTATTTATTTATTTGGAGATACAGCACTGAAACAGGCCCTTCGGCCCACCGAGTCTGTGCTGACCAACAACTACCCATTTATATTAACCCTACAGTAATCCCATATTCCGTACCACCTACGTACACTAGGGGTAATTTACAATGGCCTATTTACCTATCAACCTGCAAGTCTTTGGCTGTGGGAGGAAACTGGAGCACCCGGCGAAAACCCACGCGATCACAGGGAGAACTTGCAAACTCCACACAGAATCGAACCCGGGTCCCTGGAGCTGTGAGGCTGCGGTGCTAACCACTGCGCCGCTCTGTTCAGTCAATCCTGATAGTGGTATCCTTTCAGTTCTGATATAATACTTGTAAATTTTTTTTGCACTTTCTCCAATGCAACTAGATGCAGAATTCTCTGCCACAAACTGTTGCCTTTTGGAAGGGAATTTCACAGATGCTTGAAAAAAAGGGAAGCACTTTTTCCAAGTGCAGTCACCATTACTATATAGAAAACTGTGGTAGCCAATTTGAGCACTGCAAGATCCCACAAATTGCAAATGACAAGTTAATTTGTATTTGTTAGTGTTCATTGAGAGAATTTCTTGCTCTAAAAATAGTGCCATGTCATCTTTCACATCCCTTCGATCAAGCAGTGAATTAATGTCTCATCTGAAAGACAGCATCCTCCAATAAGACAGCATTCCCTCAAAATTAAAATGTCAGCTGAGATTCCACAGTGAGGTTGGAAACAACAAATCTCATTTTAGGAATATTAAACGATATGGGGAGTAAACAGAAGATTAAGATTAGATTATTTTGGCCTGATTTTAAGACCAAGGTTTAAATACCTAGGCTATTGTGACATGCAGTACTTCCCCAAAATCCTACGGCCCATTACTTGAAAGAATCCAGCTGTTACACTGCAAAGGCACTTTCAATATTGATCTGAGTAACTTGTATGTAAAACAAGTGGCAAGATTAAATTTGAAAAAAAAAAATTGCAAATCCACCAGATTATAATTTTTTTGTCACAAACTCAAGACACTTCAACTCTTTCATTTACAAAGCTAAATTATTTTACGTCTTTTAATGCCACCTCAATGATATGTCCAGATTTTCCCTGAAGTACAAGTTCTTTCAAGCGCCAATTGATTCAGAAACAAACATGCAGTGGTTATACTTAGAGGAACAGACAGTGCAGCTGCATTAGCTCATTTTACTGTTTGGGCTCATGAAAGCCAAAATCCTGAACTAATCCCTGTTAACACTTGACATTCATGTGATCAAGTTTGGCACTGAACACAGCCCCGATTACTGTTGTTTACATTTCAGCTTTAAACTACTGGCACTTACAAAGTGACTTTGTGACAGTTTAAGCAAGAGAGCAATTTCTTTATTGCTGCATTCCCATCAAACGCCACATCATGCTGACTGAAACCACACAGGGCCATCAGAATCCACTCCCTTTCTTTTCACTTCACTTGAGAAATACTTGAGCACCACAAAAGTCAGTTTGACAGTCTTGGAAATTAGAGATCTTGCATTCTGGAGAATCTAAGTTTTGAATAAATTCCTTGACTGTTTTTCAGACATTAGAACTGTCAGATTTATAATCCTACTCAAGGGAATACTGATACTTTAAAAGTCCCGTTCTCCTCCCAAAGCATTTATTCTCACAAGGATGCAATTCCATACAATAACCTCCAGTACTTTGGGCTTTTGTGTGTAAAATGGCCACTTCTGCAGAGAGTGTGTGCATCCAGGCTGTTCCATCGTGGGGGCTGCAACACAGAGTATACTGCAGCTCTTATTCAGCATCCACATATGCACATTCCAGCAGGGATAACTGGATCGAGATCAGAAGTGGAAATGCTGGCTTGGTGTTTGTCTGCCTATTTTACCAATGTCCAAGCCAATAGTAATACTGCTACAGCCACCCTGACTGAGATCAGTTAACTCAGCACAAATTGGAACTGAACCTGGGATCCCCTGGTCTGTAAGGCTCAGTTGGTAACATCAAGGAAGCTAGAAATTATAGAACTATATTAGCAGGATCAAATTGATTAACCTCAAGAACCCAGAGTGATTTTTTTGGCTTAAGACAAACCGCAACTTCAAATTGTTTCATGAAATCGTGCAAATTATTCACACACATATAAGCAACATTCATAATTCATAGTTGAATATGCATGAACTAAGCAGGGTTAACACACTAATTTTCCTTCTCTGGGATGTGGGTTCAAATCCAACCTAGACTGATGAAATGGAAAGTATAGAAGGGGAAATTGGATAATCCCCAAAAATCGACATGGGGATTATGGTGCACGATTAACCTGTGCTGGTTCTTTGCCGTGCAGACAGAATGGTAAATTTGTGTTGCCAGCTGCTTTACATGAATGCTGTGTACAGTCAGCGCGATCTGTGTGTCCATTGGCTGCATGCATCAGCAGGGGGTCTGATATTATCGCAAGTGGCTGGCACGACTTAAAATCAGCCTGCACTTCTTAAAGGGGAGGTATATTGTGGCTGCAAGAAGGGATATGAGTCATTTGAAAACTCAATCTGTGCTGTGATACTCTGAAGAATGGATGAACAGATGATAAAGCACACACAAAGATTTGCAGACACTGCACTGGAGGCCTTCCTGGGCAAGGTGGCAAGGAGAGACATCCAGTACCTGCCGGGGCTCAGGAGGCAGTGGGAACAAGTAACAATGGAGCTCAATGCCAGGAGTGTACCAACTGCTCCACTAGCCTCATTCACAGCTCAATTCAATACACCCCAATTACCCACCTATCAATAATCTCTATCAATCAGTAGAGAGGGGACGCAGTCAGAAGAGACATCTGTTTGAGTGTGATATTGCTCAGGTGAATCTGGAATTTGGTGCATGTGGTAAGTTCTGGTAAGTTTTTGTCAAGCTTAAATTTTAGATTAAGAGTCAGGCTTTAAAATCTCCTGGTTAGGTAAATAGCCTTGTTAAACAAGAAGCAGCCAGCAATGTCAGTTATCTGTCAATCAGTTGAAAATAGCTTAGGTTCAATCGGTGCTAATTATTGTAGCAGAAGCTGAGCTAGTGAGTCATTAGAATCTCTTTATAAAGCAGACCAGTTCTTAACTGAATGCGGTGAGAAAAGATATCTGTTTGAGTGAGATATTGCCAGTGTGAAGCTGGAATTTGGTGCAGAGGTGGAAAGAGGGGCTCCTCCTTTTTTTTTGGCCTCCAGCAGGTGGTGAGTCTTTCTTTGACTCCAAGGTAGGTGATTGATAAAACACTCAGCAACCATTTATCTTTCAAAACTCAGGTAACTTTAGAAATTAAGATTTTTATTTTCTAATACTAGTTAAGCTTAGATTAGGAACTAATGAGAGTGTTTAAGTAATTAAAGTGAATTAACTAATAGCATAAGTAACAATGGAAGGACAGCTGTTATGTTGCAGCTGTGGTATGTGGGAGCTTTTGGATGCCAAGGTGATCCAGCACAAACACATCTGTAGAAAGTCTAAGCTGATAGAGGAATTCTGGATCAGGAATATTGATCTGGAAGCTGAACTGCAAACCCTATACAACATAAGGGAGGGGGAGAAATAGCTGGTTCCACCACTTAAAACAGGGTTTTGGTCAGCATTGAGGGACAAGAGGATGTGACTGTGAGTGAGGCAGGTAAAGGGAATGAGCAGACTGTAGTGGGGGAGCCTCAGACTTGGCAGTTGTCCAACAGGTTTGAGATGCTCTCAACCTGTCTGGATGGATGAAAGTGTGGTCTGCAAGGTGGATGAACAGACTAGCCATGGCACTATTCGACTTGGTATTGTGTAATATGACAGAATTATTTAATGACCTCAAAGTAAAGGCACATCTCTTTAACAATGACCACAATATATTTGAATTTTACATCCAGTTTGAAAGAGAAGAGGGAGTTGAAGACGAGTATTTTAAACTTAAATAAAGGCAACTATATGGGCATGAAAGCTGAAGTGAACTGGGATAAGAGGCTAGGAGATAAATCAAAATAGAGAAGCAGTGGCAGACATTCAAGGGGATAGAACATAGAACAGTACAGCACAGTACAGGCCCTTCGGCCCACGATGTTGTGCCGAACCTTTAACCTACTCTAAGATCCAAGTAACTACCTACCCTTCATTCTACTATCATTCATGTACCTATCCAAGAGTCGCTTAAATGCCCCTAATGTATCTGCTTCTACTACCACCGCTGGCAGTGCATTCCACGCACCCACCACTCTCTGTGTAAAGAACCTACCTCTGACATCTCCCCGAAACCTTCCTCCAATCACCTTAAAATTATGCCCCCTGGTGATAGCCCTTTCCACCCTGGGAAAAAGTCTCTGACTATCCACTCTATCTATGCCTCTCATCATCTTGTACCCCTCTATCAAGTCACCTCTCATCCTTCTTCGCTCCAATGAGAAAAGCCCTAGCTCCCTCAATCTTTCTTCGTAGGACATGCCCTCCAGTCCAGGCAGCATCCTGGTAAATCTCCTCTGCACCCTCTCTAAAGCTTCCACATCCTTCCTATAATGAGGCACCAGAACTGAACACAATATTCCAAGTGTGGTCGAACCAGAGCCTTATAGAGCTGCAGCATAACCTCGCGGCTCTTAAATTCAATCCCCCTGTTAATGAAAGCCAACACACCATACACCTTCTTAACAACCCTATCAACTTGGGTGGCAACTTTGAGCAATCTATGGACATGGACCCCAAGATCCCTCTGTTCCTCCACACTACCAAGAATCCTGTCTTTAAGCCTGTATTCCGCATTCAAATTTGATCTTCCAAAATGAATCACTTCACGCTTTTCCAGGTTGAACTCCATCTGCCACTTCGCAGCCCAGCTCTGCATCCTGTCAATGTCCTGTTGCAACCTACAACAGCCTTCCACACTATCCACAACTCCAGCAACCTCCGTGTCATCGGCAAACTTGCTAACCCAGCCTTCCACTTCCTCATCCAAGTCATTTATAAAAATCACAAAGAGCAGAGGTCCCAGAACATATCCTTGTGGAACACCACTGGTCACCGAGCTCCAGGCTGAATACTTTCCATCTACTACCACCCTCCGACTTCTATGGGCCAGCCAATTTTGTATCCAGACAGCCAACTTCCCCTGTATCCCATGCCGCCTTACTTTCTGAATGAGCCTACCATGGGGAACCTTATCAAACGCTTTGCTAAAATCCATATACACCACATCCACTGCTCTTCCTTCATCAATGTGTTTTGTCACATCTTCAAAGAATTCAATAAGGCTTGTGAGGCATGACCTGCCCCTCACAAAGCCATGCTGACTGTCTCTAATCAAACCATGCTTTTCCAAGTAATCATAAATCCTGTCTCTCAGAATCCTCTCCAATAATTTGCCCACTACCGACGTAAGAATGACTGGTCTATAATTCCCAGGGTTATCTCTATTCCCTTTCTTGAACAAGGGAACAACATTTGCCACCCTCCAATCATCTGGTACTACTCCAGTGGACAGTGAAGACACAAAGATCATCGCCAAAGACGCAGCAGTCTCCTCCCTCGCTTCCCGTAATATCCTTGGGTATATCCCGTCTGGCCCCAGGGACTTATGTCCTCATATCATTCAAAATTTCCAGCACATCCTCCCTCTTAACATCAACCTGTTCGAGCATATCAGCCTGTTCCACGCTGTCCTCACAAACGACCAGGTTCCTCTCTCTAGTGAATATTGAAGCAAAGTATTCATTTAGGACCTCCCCTACCTCCTCCGACTCCAGGCACAAGTTCCCTCCACTATCCCTGATCGGCCCTACCCTCATTTTGGCCATCCTCTTGTTCCTCACATAAGTGCAGAACACCTTGGGATTTTCCTTAATCCTACCCGCCAAGACTTTTTCATGTCCCCTTCTAGCTCTCCTAAGTCCATTCTTCAATTCCTTCCTGGCTACCTTGTAACCCTCTAGAGCCCTGTCTGATCCTTGCTTCCTCAACCTTAAGTAAGCTTCCTTCTTCCTCTTGACTAGCTGTTCCACATTTCTTGTCATCCAAGGTTCCTTCACCCTACCATCCCTTCCCTGCCTCATCGGGACAAACCTATCCAGCAGTCGCAGCAAGTGCTCCCGAAACAACCTCCACATTTCTGTCGTGCATTTCCGAGAACATCTGTTCCCAATTTATGCTCCCCAGTTCCTGCCTAATAGCATTGTAATTCCCCCTCCCCCAATAAAATATTTTCCCATCCCATCTGGTCCTGTCCCTCTCCATGACTATAGTAAAGGTCAGGGAGTTGTGATCACTATCACCGAAATGCTCTCCCACCGAGAGATTTGCCACCTGGCCTGGTTCGTTGCCAAGCACCAAATCCAACATAGCCTCCCCTCTAGTCGGCCTATCTACATATTGAGTCAGGAAACTTTCCTGGACACACCTGACAAAAACTGCTCCATCCAAACTATTTGCACTAAGGAGGTTCCAATCAATATTAGGGAAGTTGAAGTCACCCATGACAACAACCCTGTTACTTCTGCACCTTTCCAAAATCTGCCTCCCAATCTGTTCCTCCATGTCTCTGCTGCTATTGGGGGGTCTATAGAAAACTCCCAACAAAGTGACTGCTCCTTTCCTGTTTCTGACTTCCACCCATAATGATATTTCAGAATACCCAGGATAAGTGTATTCCTACTATAAAGAAATCCTAAGGGAAGGACCCACCATCTGTGGTTAGCTAAAGAAAGCATCAAACTTAAGGAAAAGGCATATAATTGTGCAAAGATGAGTGGCAGGTTGGATGATTGGTCAGAATATAAAGAATGGCAGAGAATGACTAAAAGGTTAATCAGCAGAAAGAAATCAGTATGAGAGGAAGCTAGCTAAAATCCAAAAACAGATAGCAAGAGTTTATACAGGTATTTAAAAAGGAAAAGAGTAAGTAAAGTGAGTGGTCCTCTAGAGAGTGAGAATGGGAGTTAATAGTAGATAATGAAGAAATGATGAATGAAATGAACACATATATTGCTTCCCTCTTCACTATAGAGGATACAAAAAGCATTCCAGTAATAGCTGTAAATCAGATGGTGGAAGGAAGAGAGGAACTTGGGGAAATTACAATCACCAGGGAAGCGGTACTGACCAGACTAATCGAGTTGCGGGCTGACAAGTCCCTGGGTCCTGATGGGATTCATCCTAGGGTTCTAAAAGGGGTGACTAATGAGGTAGTAGATGCGTTGGTGTTAATTTTTCAAAATTCGCTAGATTCTGGAAAGGTTCCATCAAACTGGAAAATAGCAAATATAACCCCTCTATTCAAGAAGGGAGGGAGGGAGACATAAACCAGGTAACTATAGGCCAGTTAGCTTGACATCTGTCATGGGGAAGGTATTTGAATCGATCATTAAGGAGGCTATAGCTGGGCAGTTAGAAAAACTCGAGGTAATCGAATAGTCAGCATGGTTTTGTGAAAGGGAAATTTCTGTTTAACCAATTTATTGGAGTTATTTGAAGGAGTAATGTGCCGTGGATAAAGGGGGGCCTGTTGATGTACTGTACTTGGATTTCCAGAAGGCATTTGACAAGGTGCCACATAAAAGGTTGTTGTGCAAATTAGGAGTTTATGGTGTAGTGGGTAACACATTAGCCTGGATAGAAGACTGGCTGGCTGGCAGAAAACAGAATATGCATAAATGGGTCTTTTTTCTGATTAGTAGGATGTGATGAGTGGAGTCCCGCAGGGGTCTGTGCTGGGGCCTAAACTTTTTACAATTTACATCAATAACTTAGAATAGGGGAGCGATGGCATGGTAGCTAAATTTGCAGAAGACTTAAAGGTAGGTAGGAAAGTATGTTGTGAATAGGACCCAAGGAGCTTGCAGACTGATAGATAGGTTGAGGGAGTGGGCAAAAATCTGGCAGATGGAGTATAATGTGGGGAAAATGTGAACTTTGGCAGGAAGAATAAAAATGCACAGCATTACTTAAACAGAACGACTGCAGAACTCCAAGGTGCAGAGGTATCTCTGTATTCTCGTATGTGAGTCACAAACTGTCAGTATACAGGTAGAGCAAGTCATAAAGGATAGCATTCCATTAGCCGCCTTATGAGAGGAATTGAAAATTAAGTAAGGATGTTGTGCTTCAGTTATACAGGGCATTGGGGAGACCACATCTCTCATACTGTGTGCAATTTTAGTCTCATTATTTAAGGAATGGTGTGAATACGTTGGAGGCGATTCAGAGGAGGTTTACTAGATTAATACCTGGAATGAGCAGGTTGTCTTATGTGGAAAGGATGTTTCCTCTTGTGGGAGAGTGGAGAACTGGGGGCACTGTTTTAAAATTAGGGGTCACCCTTTTAGGACAGATGAAGAAAAATTTCTTGAGGGTTGTGACTTTGGAACTCTCTGCTCCAGAAGGTGGTGGAGGCAGGATCATTGAATAATTTTAAGGTGAAAGTAGATCGATCCTTGTTGGGCAAGGGAATCAAAGGTTATCAGGGGTAGATTGTAGTGTGGAATTTGAGACGCATAGATCAGTCATGACCTTATTTAATGGCAGAGCAGGCTAGAGGGGCCAAATGGCCTACTTCTGCTCCTAATTCGTATGTAGTACTCAACACTAAAATTCATGCACTTATCTTCTCATACTTAACACTGTTGCAAGCTTCACACTCTCAGCTTGCACACACTGGCAGCTAGTCAACCATGACCGCTGCATCACCGAAACACATTACAGGACACTCACTGACACGTTTCACCTTTTCATGCAGGAGATTACAACACAACAGGAGGCAGCTGGAAAGAACTGGAGATGGGAAAAGTGTGCCTACATGTTTTAAACACAGACAGTGCTGTTCATCAGGGGAATCTCTGGGGTCATGGTCACTGCTAGAGCTGAAGTGATCATTCAGGTATCTGCAAATCTAATCCTCCCTCAATCTCTTCTGATTTAGAAGCTGCAGATGGTGTTGGGTGCATTTCTTACTTCTCCTTTTCACCACAACCTGACCCTTGTCCCTTTTTCATTTCAGACTGGAACTTTCCCAGTCAGTGGAGGAAGAAGACAGCAGTGAAGATGAAGAGACACCATCCCCTCTATCTTGCAGTCGCAGCCACCAGCTTAGAGACTGATGCTGCACATATATTAGAGGCTAAGACAGAGGAAGAATCTGCAACTAGTAAGACACCAGGCACAAGTTTCAGCAATCAGGGTGAGGAAGAAAGGATAGCACAGGTGCCAGCTCACCAGAGAGCAAGGTCAAACACTAGTTTGGCTGCAGAGGATTCAATTGAGGACTTTGGGACAGGCTACAGAAGCAGGCTGATGGGTGCAAATACCAAAATATTTGGTGCAAGAGAAAGCCTGCCATAAAGCTTATACTCCGTGTCAAGGTGCATGGAGGTGCTCAGCATCAACATGGCACTGAGCTTTGCACAGATCTTGGAGCCCATCCTTTCCAACATGGAACCGATAGTCACCTCCACCATGATTCAATGTCAAATGACCAATGTCACAGCTTCCAATGCAGCACTAACAGCTTCAAAGCCCTGAATGCTGCAGTGGAAGCTCAGAATGTGGCCTTGCAAGCTCCTACTGCTGCCATCATGGTACTGGACACTAATATTCAAAGGGGCTTCCAGGGCATCACAGCAGTTCATTAATCTGTTCTCAAACAAATCAGTAGGATTGCTGAGGAGCTGCCCTGGAAAGTGGCAGTGGCTCCATGCAGCATGAACCTCCTGTCGTCTCGCAGGATGACAGCATTCCTGCTCCCAGCCCTGACACTTGCCAGTGCCCTTGCCAGTCATTTGATAGGTAAATTGCCCATTGTAAATTGCCGCTAGTGTCGGTAGGTGGTAGGAGAATTGAGGGAAGGTGGGGATGTGGTAGGGAATATGGGATTAATGTCGGATTAGTATAAATGCGTGGTTGATGGTTGGTACGGACTCGGTGGGCTGAAGAGCACTGAAACAGGTCCTATGACTAAGGGTGCTGGAAGTTTGAAACTCTCTTCGCAAACTATTTTAAATCAGCAAGACTTTTGTTAACCAAAGGTATTAATGGATCTGGAGCAAAGAAAGGTGTATGGAGTTAGGTCACTGATCAGCCATGATCTCATTTAATGGAGAAACAGGTTCAAGGGGTTACCTGGCCTACTCCTATGTTCCCATATTTCTAATAGAATTGAATCAAAGAATTGTTGCAGTGCAGAAGGAGGCCATTCAGCCCATTGTGTCTGCACCAGCTCTCCGAATGAACAATTCACCCAGTGCCACTCCCCTGTCTCTTCCCCATAACCCTACACATTCTTTTTTTTTCCATAAACAGTCTAATTCCCTTTTGAATGCTTCAATTGAACCTGCCTCCACCACACTCTCCGGCAGTGCATTCTAGACCTGAAGCACTCGCTGCATGAAGTTTTTCCTCATGTCACTTTTACTACTTTTGCTATTACTTTAAATCTGTGCCCTTTCATTCTCGATCCTTTCATGAGTGGGAACCGTTTCTCCTTATCTACTCTGTCCGGACCCCCAGTAATTTTGAACACCTCTACCAAATCTTCTCTCAGCCTTTTCTTCTCGAAGGAAAATAGTCCCAACTTCTCCAATCTGTCTTCATAACTGAAGTTCCTCATCCCTGGAACCATTCATGAATCTTTTTTGCACTCTCTTTTTAAAGCCTTCACTTCTTTAAGTGCAGCACCCAGAACTGGACACAATATTCCAGCTGAGGCCAAACTTGTGTCTTATATAAGTTCAACATAACCTCCTTGCTCTTGTACTCTATGCTCCTATTAATAAAGTCCAGGATATTGTGTGCTTTATTAACTGCACTCTCAACCTGTCCTGCCACCTTCAATGACATGCACATATACACCCAGGACCCCCAGCTCCTGCACCCCCTTTAGAATTGTACCCTTTATTTTATATTGTCTCTCCTTGTTCTTACAACTAAAATGTATCACTTCACATTTTTTAACATTGAACTTCATCTGCTATCTGTCCATCCATTCCACCAACTTGTCTTTGTCTTTCTGAAGTTCTACAATATCTTCCTCACAGTTCACAATTGCTCCCTAAAGATCCTCAGTGGATTTGTTTTTATTCTTTCATGGGATATGGGCTTCATTGGCAAGGCCAGTATTGATGTCATAATCTGCCCGCTCAGCATACTGCCAGTAGTCGCTAATTGCACGTTCACAAACCCCTTTACCAAGGTGCCATCCTGCTCACTTCCCATCAGAACTGTGCCCAAACATCAGACACCGTTTCAGCATTAGGAGGCTACATTGACCCTAAAAAATGGATGCTACAGAGCTCACTTGCTCCCATACTGTCTTTCTAATGGCTGAAAGGGTCATACTTGCAATTAATTTGAACTCTTGCAATTCTAGTGGATGTAGACGCTTGCTACAAAACTGCCTGCACTTTTGCACAAACAAATTGACAAACAGTTAGAAATGACATAATGATAGGTGCTGTTGGAAGTGAGAAACTCTTGCAAATTTGTCTTTTTATATCCAGTTTGGGCACACCAGCACTGGCCATCAGGATAGAATTGAGACTTGGATGTTAAAATCAGCTGGTGCCTTCCACAGAGCTGCCTGGGCAGGAAGACATCCATGTCCCAGGACCACGGACTGTGTTAAAATTGTGCCACTCCAACTGAAGAGGGCTCTGAGCAGATCCAGTGAAAGGGCACTTACACAATGGCAACAGTTAATCCCTGAACATCAAACCTCTTTCACCCAATCACATTCAGTTAAGTTTTATATGATGAAGAAACAATTTTTTTTACAACATACGCTAATGATTAGACACAAGGGCATTTTATTCCCTGGGAGGACAGGGAGACACAAGTAAAGCAAAGGATTTTCAGCTCTTCTATACTTAAAAAAAAAAGGCCTAACCCAGGTGACATGAAGCAGCTTACAGTGGACTCGGACTTCATTGCTCACCTTCTCTCATTGTCCTGCAGTCATCACTGGGGTAAAAGATGATAAAATTCAACTACTCAGATATTAAGTGAATTTCCAGTAGCTAAAATACAAAAAGCTCATGAGTTGTTATATAGTTCATACACCGAATAACATTGCTATTTCAAGACGTTTATAAATCGCTTGATGTCATGCCTTTTGTGTTATCTAACACATCATTTGGTCGATTATTTTTATATTGCCTATTGCAAAGGTGACTTTTCACGGTTGTATGCGTGCGGTTTTGACACCAGATTAAAATAGGTCATATTAAATATCACTGACTAGTAAAATGTAGCAGCCCTAAACAGAACCTTTTACATGGGACCTACAGAAGGTAAATGTCACCCCTGCTCCTAGCTTCCTGCCTGGAAATTAAAGATCTATCTTCCTTTTTAAGTGTAGATGATGTGTTCTATTTACCACTTTTAGTATTCCTCATCTTGCCGAGTATAAATATTCAAAGTATGAGTTCCATGGGTGAATAGAGCATTGGCTACCATGTGGCTTCTAGTTGTCAGAAATACTACTGGGTTGACTTCCACCATTAATTATCAGGACCCATATTTTTGCCAGCTTTTAGCTACTCCAGGTTACTAAATGGATAGCTAAAAATTCCAATTTTAACAGTCCCTCTTTATCTGGAGTTCCAACTGTAGTCTGCAAATCATGTCTTCCCATTTACTGATGTACTGTAATGAAACACCCTCAATTGTGTGACAACAAATTAATTATCCCTGCTACAGGATATCAGAGAAAGGAAACCAGCAAAAGAGAATGAACTGATGGGTACAGAACATGCTATTTGAGAAAAAAAGCAGAATTGGTTTCTCATCACTTTCTTCCCCTTTTACAAAAGCTTTCACACAAAAAACTGGGAAACTGACTAAGAAAAGAAATGTTCCATTCATATCTACCTTGTCAAAATTAGCAAACAAGGAAAATATAGTTCAAAAAAGACAACTGCTCAATCCAAAAGTAAGAATCAATGTTTTCCTCATTACTCAAAGAACTTTTCTTTTATTCCAACTAGGATCTTGCATAAAGTTGTACTTTCTACATAAAATGACTGAAGCTAGCTCTGCTTGGGGTTGTGGCTACAACCCTATCATTAACAAATGTTTGGCCATACTCTAAGATTTTTATATTTTTGGCTAGCAGAAAAATTTTAAAGGGATTATTTATACATCATAAAATCCAGTGCATGCATCACTAACTTGTTTTACAATTGCCATTCATTCAAATCACCGTGCATCATAAATAACTCGAGTGCAGTTTTACAGCCACTTTTGTAGTTTCCACTTTACAGGGAAAAGAAAAGAAAGACTTGCTTTTATATAGCGCCTTTCATGATCACCGGACATTTCAAAGCACTTTACAGCCAATGAAGTACTTTTTGAAGTGTAGTCATTGTTGTAATGCAGGAAACATGGCAGCGAATATGTGCACAGCAAACACTCACAAACAGCAATGTGATAATGACCAGATAATCTGTTTCTTTGTGATGTTGATTGAGGGATAAATATTGGCCAGGACACCAGGGATAACTCCCTTGCTCCTCTTTGACGTAGTGCCATAGGATCTTTTACATTCACCCAGACCTTGCTTTAATGGCTCATCTGAAAGACAGCACGTGACAGTGCAGTGCTCCCTCAATACTGCACTGGAGCATGAGCGTGCATTTTTTGCTCAAACACTGGAGCGGGACTTGAACCCAGAATCTTGTGACTCAGAGACAAGAGTGCTGACACCAGTGCTGGGGCCTCAACTATTTACATCAATATTAATGACCTGGATTAAAGCACTGAGTATATTGTTGCCAAATCTGCAGACAATACAAAGATAGGTAGGAAAGCAAATTTCAAGATCTGCTGTGTTTTTGTTACTAATTCAACATTTTTTTGTTTAGAGGAGCAAAAATATTAATTTTAGGAAATTGATTTAAAATTTACTGTTTCTTAAACATGATACATATCTTTATAATTACATCTGATTACAGTAAATTACGTAAAATATGTATTCCAACATGATGTCCTTGGGTGATTATTGTTAGTACATATTGAGCTCCAGATTTTATATTATAGTACTATAAGTTTATCCAGTGAGTAGCTGAGCCATGCAGAGAAGTAAAATTCTAGATTCCAGCAGTTATGATTCTAGGTTAGCACAATTGTGCTCAGTGCCCCAGTGAGGGAGGAGAAATGTTCCTGCTCCTGATTGCTACAGTGCATACACATCGACCTCTGATGAGGACAGATGGGCTCAAATGTAATGCTTCCTATGGTTAAATAGCCTGCCAACAGGTGTTGTTGAGGCTCAGCCATGAATGATGGGCCATTGAGTGAGGCACTTGGGGGTGACTGGCACTCAAACTGTACCACAGAGAACAGTAGACAATTCTGTGGGGAAGGGAGGAAAATTGGTATATAAATTGTACTTTCATGGATTGCTGTGTTAATACTCCACTAATGATATCAAACCCAGCGTTAAGAAATGGCTATGTTCTGCAGTCACATCAGGAAGTCATTGTAGAACTATACTGTAACATTTGATCCCTGTGGCACTCCACTAGTTAACCAACTTGAAAATGCCCCATTTATTCTGACTCTCTAGTTTCCATTATCTTCTGAACTACTAAACCCTTTGATTTCAGATCACATTTGGTACAGAATTTCTTTCATGTTCACAAGTAATAAATTTCAGAAATCGGAAGTCACTGTGGTATACACATTAGTTTTGTGCCTTTTCTGTATCGCATTTGAAAAGATCAATTAATACATGCAGTCCTGTATATCGTCTTGTAACATGACTGAACCTGATTTAGCTCAGTTGGCTGTTCAGAGCCAACTTGCCTCTCTCCTCTTGTACAACCGCAGAACTCGAATGGAGATTATGAAGTATTTTTCAAATATTTATTTTTCAAGGATTGAAGATTTTCGATCAGAAAAAATGAAGAAATTGCAATGTAGTATAAACTATTAAATAATAAAGTGCTTCCACAATATACCTGACTTGGGAATGGTCAATAGTGACATTAAACAAAAAATTCCTGTGATCAGGAGGAAAAGCACTCGTGTTCCTCAGTGTGAAGAAAACACTAACTGCAATATTCTTCTGCTCATCAAAATGAAGGATGTCAGTGTTGGGGAATGGAATACTCACTGTATCAGTAACAAGTACTCCCAGATCAATGATATGATGGCTAAATCATAGTTGCTTTTAGGGTGGACCTACATTGTCTGTCTGTGTGTGTGTGTGTCTCTCTCTATCCATCCATCTTGAAAGCTTTCATATCCTGCCTGTTGACTGACCACCTTTGCATAGTCTGGTTGCAATCAGAAACCCTGTTGAAGGAAATTATCCCCATCGTTATCTCCAAGAGACTCACCGAATCAGTCATCTATCTCTTCAAACTAAAAGCCTCAGATTCACTGAATTCAGCTGGAAGCCAGCTGAATCATCATTCTCCGCAGACTGTATTCCTTTTTTATGGACTGTAACTCAACCAATCTACTTTCCCCCACTCTGTAACTTATTTGTGTGTGTGTAAACCTCTAGCACGTGTGTGAGTTCAAGTTGGCGCATTGTTTATGATTTTATGAGTTCGGTTTAGGTACAATAAAGTTAATTCTTTCTTTGTTAACTCAAGAAAACTTGTCCAATTGGTTCTTGTTATGATCACAGCAAGTAAGTAATCAAACACCTACTGAATTGGCCAGTACATTCACTTTAAGAAAGAATTAGACCTGTTGTGGTCTAATAAGGAGAGGGAAAGGAGGGAAGCCCTTCAACCCCTCCTCACTTGACTGTAACACCTTGAAACAATATATAGTCAGCTATTACATGAATGGGAATTGAGAGGTATGGATCTGTATTTAACATCTCTTCTATCCATTCCTCAGGTATGACTCTAGTTAAACATTGACTACCCAAGATCAGTCTCTGACAGTTGCTAGTCTCCAAATCACTTCATATCATCATCAACAGTTTGCATTTATATAGCACCTTAAACATAATGGGCCCATATTTTGCTGTGGTAATGACGGTGAAACCATCAGCATTTAGTCGTTACTCCACTGAAACTGGCAGAAATATTGGGAATTCAGACATGGGCAGAATAACGCAGAAATCCAGGAGTGGCCGTCCATAAAGGTGCACTGTAAAAGTTCCCAGACTCCTAGCTCCCTTGCAATCAGGAATTGACGAGGACTTGCACTCCTAATGTTAGCATCATTGTAAAACCCCTGGAAAAAGTTATACTTTGTTGAATGAGATGTAATTGGGTTTTCAAACTGTGTACTAACTTCATAATAAATTGATAAACATCCTTACTGGCCCCGAAAAGCTAAATTTATATTTAAGAAGAAATGTGACATTTCACAATGATTAAAAAATCATATTTTTAGAAAATGAAGTTGATTTTTAAAGGAGTCTAGTTTATCTTTAATTTAGCGTCTATCTTAATACAGTCATACATTTATTTCATTATCTGAAAACTGAAGTGAAGGATTTGAAGTGCTATAAACCTCCTGGTTTGCTGTGTGTGAAGACGTTGGTTGCCTACCTGCTTGCTACACGCCAAGACCTCCCCTTGATTTGGTACCAGATTTAAACTGCCGCGGGGAAAAGGGAAATTCCTGCCACAAAGATATTTGGATCTTTGTGCATAGCTTTCTTCAAGGTCAGCGATGAACACCCTTGCTTCACCGCTGACCACAATATCTAAGCCAATAAAACATCTCAAGGCACTTTATGGAACAGAATTTGACACTACGCCACACAAGGAGATATTGAGCTAGTTGCCCAGGTTTTAAGGAGCATATTAAAGGAGGAAAGAGAGGTAGAAAGGCTTAGAGATTTAGGGAGGAAATTCCAGACTTTCGAGCCTAGGCAACCAAAGGCATGGCCACCAATGCTGGAGTTATTAAAACTGGGAATACTCAAGAGACCAGAACTGGTGGAATGTTTTGTGGGTGGGTGTGGGGAGGGGAAGGGGTGGGGGGGGGGGGGGGTTGGTGGAAGTTGTAGGGCTGAAACAGACTGCAGAGATAGAGAGAGGCAAGGCCATGCAGCAATTTGAAAAGAAGGAAGGATGAGAATTTCAAAATTGAGGCGTTGCTGGACCGGGAATCAATTTACAACAACAACTTACATTTATATAATAACTTAAACATAACAAAAGTTCCAAGGCGCTTCATAGCAGTGTTTTAAAGCAAAATTAGACACCAAAAGCCACATAGGGCGATGTTAGGGCAGATGGTCAAAAAGCTTGGCCAAATAGGCAGGTAACCATCATAGAATGGTTACAGCACAGAAGGAGGCCATTCAGCCCATCTTGTCCGTGCTGGCTCTCTGCATGAGAAACTCACCTAGTCCCACTCCACTGCCTTTCCCCGGAGCCCTGCAAATTTTCCTCTTCAGATAATAATCCAGTTCTCTTTTGAAGGCCTTGATTCAATCTGCCTCCACCACCAGTGCATTTCAGGTCCTAATCACTTGCCATGTAAAAAAAAGTTTTTCCTCATATCGCTGTTGCTTCTTTTGCCAATCACCTTAAATCGATGTTCTCTGGCTCTGGATACTTCTGCCAATGGGAACAGTTGATCCCCATCTACTCTATCCAGGCCCCTCAGGATTTTGAATGCCTCTATCAAATCTCCTCTTAATCTTCTCTTCTCCAAGGAGAACAGCCCCAGATTTTCCAACTTATCCACATACCGAAAATTGCTCATCCTTGGATCCATTCTCGTGAACTTTTCTGCACCCTCTCTAACGCCCCTACATGCTTCTGAAAGTGTGGTGCCCAGAACTGGACACAATATTCCAATTGAGACCAAACCAGTGTTTTATACAGTTTTATCATAACTTACTTGTTTTTGTACTCTATGCCCCTATTTATAAAGCCCAGGATCCCATATCCTTTATTAACCACTTTCTCAACCTGCCCTGCAACTTTCAAATGATTTATGCACATGTACCACCAGATCCTCTGCTCCTGTACTGCCTTTAGAATTATACCTTTTAATTTTATGTTGCCTCTCCACGTTCTTCCTACCAAAATGAATTACTTCACACTTGTCTGCCCATTCGACCAGCCTGCCTGTGCCCTTTTGAAGACTATCGCTATTCTCCTCACAGTGCACAATACTTCCAACATTTGTGTCATTTGAAAATTTTGAAATGTGCCCTGTACACCCAAATCTAGGTCATTAACATATATCAAGAATAGCAGGGGTCCCAACATCAATCCCTGGGGAACCCTATTATATACCTTCCTCCAGTCCAAAACACAACTGTTCAAAATTACTCTCAGTTTTCTGTCACTCAGCCAACTTCGTATCCATGCTGCTACTGTCCTGTTTATTCCGTGGGCTCTAACTTTGCTGACAAGCCTGTTATATGGCACTTTATCAAGTGCCTTTTGGACATCTACTTACACCCTCATCAACCCTCTTGGATACCTCATCAAAAAACTCAAGTAAATTAGTTAAACACAATTTGCCCTTAACAAATCCATGCTGGCCTTCGTTAAGAAATCCATATTTGTCCAAGTGTCTCTTAATTTAGTCCCAATTAATAGTTTATAAAAGCTTTCCCACCACCAAGGTTAAACTGACCGGCCTATAGTTACTGGGCTTGTCCTTGCACCTTTTTTTGAACAAGAGTGTAACATTTGCAATTCTCCACACCTCTGGCACCACTCCTGTATCTAAGGAGGATTGGAAGATTATGGCCTCTGCAATTTCCATCCTTCCTTCCCTCCCTATATATGCTTGCACACATCTCATACGGTCCTAGTGACTTTATCAACTTTATGTACAGCTAGCCTGTCTAATACCTCCTCATAAATTTTTAGCCCATCCAGTGTCTCAACTATCTTCTCTTTCACTATGACTTGGGCAGCATCTTCTTCCTTGGTAAAGACTAATGCAAAATACTCATTTAGTACCTCAGCCATGCCCTCTTCCTCTATGTGTAAATTCCCTTTTAGGTCCCTAATCAGCCCCTCTCCTCCTTATACCACCATTTTACTATTTATATGCCGATAGAAGACTTTTAGATTCCTTTTCATGTTAGCCGCAAGCCTCTTCTCGTACTCTCTCTTTGCTTCTCTTATTTGTTTTCTCACTTCCCCTCTGAACCTTATATATTCAGCCTGATTCTCAATTGTATTATCCACCTGACATCTATCATATGCACTCTTTTTCTGTTTCATCTTACTCTCGATCGCTTTCATCATTCAGGGAGATGTGGATCGGTTTGCCCTACCTTTCCCCCTTGTGGGAATGTACCTTGACCCAAGCTACCTCCTCTTGAAAAGCAGCCCATTATTTATTTACAGTTTTGCCTTCCAATCTTTGATTCCAATTTACTTGGGCCAGCTCTGTTCTCACTCCATTGAAGTTGGCCCTCCCCCAATTAGTTATCTTTACTTTGGATTGGTCCTTGTCCACACTTTACCTAAATCTTATGATGCTATAGTCACTGTCCCCTAACTGTTCCCCTACTGTCACTTGATTCACCTGACCCACCTCATTCCCCAGAAACAGATCCAACAATGTCTCCTTCCTCATTAAGGAGGAAAAATAAGAGGTAGGGAGACTTAGAGATTTAGGGAGGGAATTCCAGAGCTTAGGGCCTAGGCAGCTGAAGGCACAGGCAAAAATGGTGGAGCAATTAAAATCTGAATGCTCAAGAGGCCAGAATGAGATGAACAGAGAGTTGTGGGACTGGAAGAAATTACAGAGCTAGGAAGGGGCAAGGCCATACAGCGATTTGAAAAAAATAGATGAGAATTTTCAAATCAAGGCATTGCTTAACCAAGAGCCAATGGAGGTCAGCGAGCACAAGGGTGATGGATGAATGGGATTTGGTGCAAGTTACCACATGGGTCGCAGAGTTTTGGATGACTTCAAATTTACAGAGGGTAGAATGTGGGAGGGCAGCCAGGAATGTGCTGGAATATCCTAGTCTGGAGGTAAAAAATCACGAATGAGGGTTTCAGCAGCAGTAAACTGAGGCGAGGGCAGAGTCGGATAATGATACGACGGTGAAAATAAGCGATCTTAGTGATGGTGCAGATGTGTGGCAGCAAACTCATATCGGGGTCAAATATAACATCAGGGTTGCAACAGTCTGGTTCAGCCTCAGACAGTGGCCAGGGAGAGAAATGGAGTCAGTCGGAAGAGAACAGAGTTTGTAGCAGGGATAGAAGCCAATGGCTTCTGTCTTCCCGATATTTAAATGGAAAAAATTTCTGCTCATCCTTTACTGGATGTCAGACAGCCATCAGACAATTTAGAGACAGAGGACGGGTCAGAAGAGATGGAGAATATATGCGGAAACTGACACTATGGCCAGAATTTTAAGCACCCCCCCCCCCACCCCCGCAAAGAGCAGGGTGTTGGCAGGCAGGCAGGAGGGTGGGGGTGGGGGGGTAAAATGGAGTGGGATGCTCGGGGGGCCCTTCCCGACCCGCTCCCGCCTCCACACCATTTTACCCGGGGCAATGGTAGTGAGACATAGCCCGCCCACCCCAAGTCAATCAAAGCTCTTAAGTGGCCAAGTGACAGCCACTTAAAGGCCTCTGCCCACCGGCACTGGGATTTTACCATTGGCAGGTGGGCAACCCAGGTCTGAGAAAAGCCACCTGATAGAAGTAGGCAGTCATCTGACGGCCTGGAGAGTTGGGGGTGGGGGGGGGGTGGTTGTGGAGGGAAGCCCTCCTGATCGGGTACTCTGTGCCCAACGGAGGGCCGTCTCCAATACCCCAACCACCCCCAACGCCCAAACAGGTCCCCCGCCACCCCCCCCCCCCCCACCAATCAATCCCCCTTGCCTCGCCAGGGCCCGACCGATCACCCCTGGCGAGGCCCCAAAAACTCACTTTTTTTCCGGGGCCTGCCTTCCTCTTCATCTTGAAGATGCGCGTAGTCCCAGCAGTGGCCACTGCTCCCAGTGGCGCTGCTAGGACTAAGATTGCCCGTTGATTGACTGGCAGCTCCATTAGGTGTGACTTCCTGCCTCAATGAGGTGGCTGTCCTGGCCAAGACCAATTAAGGGTCTGGGAACCGTAAAATCTGGTCTGGATCCCCAGGCCCAGCGGAGGCGGGATCACCACCAACTTTTCGGTCGGTGGATGGCTCCCATCCAGCAAGCGTTAAATTCCGGCCCATGATTTCAGATGGGGCAGTATGTAAATGAGAAAAAGGAGGGGGATCAAGGACTGATTCTTGAAGAACTCTCGAGGCAATAGTGTGGGAGCGAGAAAAGCAGCCATTCTAAAAAGGACAGTATTAGAGCTCTGGAAAATGAACTATAACTCTTGAGGACTGACTGGCATTTTCCTCCACATCACAAATACCTGACCTCTGTGCTGAGTAGCCTCACAGTCTTGAAGCTGGGCAGAATATACCAGCTTGAAACAGCTATTGGTGCTGATTAAAATGGATCCTGTGATAGCAATGTATTTGAGCACAGTATATCTTAATCGGCCTTTTGTACTTCCTCAGGCACCTGCCTCTTATCCAACTGTTACCTGTAGTTAGAATGTGTTAAATCTCTGTTTACATAACCTGTACTTTTATTAAACTCAGAAAAATGTATCTGTCATTTGTAGTAATTTTGACAGTGAAAAGAAAGCATGTTTGCCCTTTGTTTAAGAATTGTGTTTCTACTATCACAGAATTATTACAGCACAAAAGGAGGCCATTCAGCATATCGTGTCTGCAGTGGCTCTCCGAATGAGCAATTCACCGAGTGCCATTCCCCTCCCTTCTCCCCGTAACCCTGCACATTCTTCCCTTTCAGATTACAATCCAATTCCCTTTTGAACTCCTCGATTGAACCTGCCTGCACCACACTCTCAGGGAGTGCATTCCAGATCCTAACCACTTGCTGCATGAAAAAGTTTTTCCTCATGTCACATTTCCTTCTTTTGCCAATTACTTTAAATCTGTGCACTCTGGTTCTTGATCCTTTCACGAGTGGGAACAGTTTCTCTCTATCTACTCTGTCCAGACTCCTCATGATTTTGAATACCTCGATCAAATCACCTCTCAGCCTTCTCTTCTCTAAGGAAAATAGTCCTAACTTCTCCAATCTATCTTCATAACTGAAATTCCTCATCCCTGGAACTATTCTCGTGAATCTTTTCTGTACTGTCTCCAATGTTTTCACATCTTTCCTAAAGTGTGGCGTCCAAAACTGGACACAATACTTCAGCTGAGGCCGAACTAGTGTCTTATTCAAGTTAAACATAACCTTCTTGCTCTTGTACTCTATGCCCCTATTAATAAAACCTAGGAGACTGTATGCTTTATTAACCGCTTTCTCAACCAGTCCTGCCACCTTCAATGACTCATGCACATATACACCTAGGTCCCTCTGCTCTGCACCTGCTTTAGAATTGTACCCTTTATGTTATATTGTCTCTCCATGTTCTTCCTACCAAAATGAATCACTTCACACTTCTCCATATTCAACTTCATCTGCCATTTGTCCGCCCATTCCACCAACTTGTCGGAGTCCTTTTGAAGTTCTACATTATCCTCCTCACTGTTCACAATGCCTTCATTATCATCGGCAAATTTTGAAATTGTCCCTTGTACACCAAGGTCTAGGTCATTAATATGTCAGGAAGAGCAAGGGTCCCAGCACTCACCCCTGGGGAACTCCACATTACAAACCTTCCTCCAGCCTGAAAAACATCGATTAATCACTACTCTCTGTTTTCTGTCACGCAGCCAATTTTGTATTCATGCTGCTTCTGTCCCTTCTATTCCATGAGCTAAAACTTGGCTCACAAGTCTGTTGTGCGGCACTGTATTAAATGCCTTCAGCTCTTGTGATTATATAAAGAATTAGACAAAGATGTCGATTTGTTTACTTTGCACAACAACAATAAACTCAATGTATAGAATTGAAAATAAATTTTGCATTGTTGATGGGCTGTTTCGTAACAAACTGCATTAAGAAGGAACGCTTGGGCACACAAAAAAGCCACAATATTTTCACTGTAGCTGGTGAAATAATCTCTGCAATTTCTGATAAACAGCATGTTGGCTTAAATTTTAAAAATACAGTTGGGGGTTTTATTTTTTTGATGTCAAATGAACTCATTAAAAAGGGAGACATGAAAACGTACTGCAGGAGGATATATTTGTAAACGTAACCATTCTAAAATACATTAGTTCTGTCTTCAATGCTGAATTGCAGTGCACTTCAGAAGTGGGCTTTCCTTGGGGGCCAAGACTGAGGCATGAACTGAAACCCCAAACATTTAAAAAATAATAAAGCCATCAGTTTTCAGCCCCCTTCTAGAAGGAGCCAATGGGGTATAGAAATGATATTCCTATGGCAATTGTGGGGAGCGGGTGGTGGGGGGCAGGGGTGAAAGAGAGAAAACCTTCCTCTGCATTTTGCAAACTGTCTCCCCTGGCGATTCCCAAGACTCACCCCTTGTGGTACCGGTTGGGACATGTCATAATTTACACCAGATGTCAGGCTTCTGAATCTTCAGGCTCATGTTATCTTTGTGTTACTCGAAGAAAGAAGTTTTAATGAACATAAAGAAAAATAATTAATTCCCAAGTGACAAATGGAAACTCCATCTTCACAATATTGAGCAAATGTACCTTCCTTTTAAAAGGAATTAAATGTTACATCCATATTCATTGAGCTTGCAAAATACTGAAAATTTCAGCACCAAATGAAACATTGAAAATTTAAATTTTATCATAGATATGCTACAAAATAAAACATACGTCTTCAGTCTTCAACATCTATATTGTCATTTAAGCTTTCAAGTACTTATGTTTGTTTTTCCTTTCGAATACAAGTGAATGAATGTTGAATATACAGATAGCTTGCGTCTGTGTTTCACTGCACTTTTATTGTAATTACTTGTTTCACATTTCATGGGCTTATATTCAGAGTTCACATGGGAATTCGGTGCAAAGGGGAAGGAGGAATTGACATGTGACAAAAGGACAAAGAACAGTACAGCACAGGAACAGGCCATTCGGCCCTCCAAGCCTGCGCCGATCTTGATGCCTGTCTAAACTAAAACCTTCTGCACTTCTGGGGACCGTATCCCTCTATTCCCATCCTATTCATGTATTTGTCAAGATGCCTCTTAAACGTCGCTATTATATCTGCTTCCACCACCTCCCCCGGCAGCAAGTTCCAGGCACTCACCACCCCGTGTGTAAAGAACTTGCCTCGCACATCCCCTCTAAACTTTGCCCCTCGCACCTTAAACCTATATCCCCCAGTAACTGACTCGTCCACCCTGGGAAAAAGCTTCTGACTATCCACTCTGACATTCCAACAAAGATGGTAAGTGGTTGTTTGGTGAACATTTTCTCTTTTTCTCTTATCTATACTCAGGAATTTTAATTGGGGTTTGTATAACATTAATTGAAATCATAATAAGAATTTTCTGAGATACAGGTAATTTCTTAGTAAAGTTTTAATCGTAGTAGTAAAGCTTAGTAGTAGTGGGGTTTATTCATTATAAGTTAATTAAGAAAAATTAATTAGCACATAATAAAGATGGTAGGGCAGGTGATGCATTTCGATTGCAGTACGTGGGAGCTGGTGGATGCCAGTGTGATCCTCGGCAAACATGTCTGCATTAAGTGTTCTGCAGCTCGAGGAGCTTCAGCTCAGAGTCATATGAGCTAGAAGCCAAGCTACAGATACTGCGCTGCATCAGGGAGGGGGAAAGTTACCTGGACACTTTGTTCAGGATAGGGTCTTCTGATTTGATCAGTGGTCAGGTACACGAGGGTGTGATTGCAAATGAGGCAGGTAAGGGGATCGAGAAGGCAGAAGTGGAGGAGCCTCAGCCCTTGCAATCGTCCAACAGGTTTGAGGTTCTTTCAACTTATATAGATGAGCGAACTGACCATGGCACCTTGGTACAGGAAGCCATTCAAGTGGGCGGGGAGGGGGGGCGTGGCTGGGGTGTGGGGGAGTAAGTAAATAGGAATGCAGTGGTAGGAGGGGGGCAGTATAGTCAGGGGGGTAGACACAGTTCTCTGCAGCCAAGAGTGAGAGTCCCGACGCTGTGTTGCCTGCCTCATGCTGCGGTTCAGGACACCTGCTCAGGGCTGGAGAGGAACTCCAAGTGGGAGGGGAAGGATCCAGTTGCCGTGGTCCACATGGGTACCAATGACATAGAACAGACTAGGAAAGACATTGTGCATAGGGAGTATGAGCAACTAGGGTCTAAATTAAAAAGCAGAACCTCAAAAGGTAATAATCTCTGGGTTATTAACTGAGCCATGAGAAAATTGGTGAAGGGTAAAGAAGATTATAGAGTTAAATGTGTGGCTCAAAGATTGATGTGGGAGAAATGGGTTTTGATTCACGGACACTAGCACTAGTACTGGGGAAAGTGGGAGCTGTACCGTTGGGACACTCTTCGCCTGAACCATGCTGAGACCAGTTTTCTGGTGAGTTGCATAACTAGGGCGGTAGAGAGGGCTTTAAACTAAATACTGGGGACGAGGGATCACGTGAGAGAAGATGTAATAATATAAAGAGAGGAGGCAAGACAGTAAAATGGAGCGGGAGGCTTGGGGGGGCCTTTCCCGACCCACTCCCGCCTCTGCCGCCACTTTACGCAGGCCAGTGGCGACGAAAAATGGCCCACCCGTCCCAGGCCAATCAAAGCCCTTAAGTGGCCATTTAACGTCCACTTAAGGGCCTTCGCCTGCCTCCACGGGGATTTTACGCGTGGCAAGCGGGCGTCTTAGACCCGAGAAAAGCCGCCTGACAAAAGCAGGTGGCTCTCCGACGGCCCAGGGGGGCCTCCTGATCAGGCAGCCTGTGCCAGATGGAGGGCCGCCCCTGCTACCCCAACACGCTCCCCGACCCCCCAATCAACCACTCTTGCCTCGCCGGGGCCCAACCAATCACCCTGGCGAGGCAACAAAAACATACCTTAGGTCTGGGGCTCCCTAACATCCTGGATGCTCCCAGTGGCTCTGCTGGGATAGAGAGCTGCCGGCCCTCTGATTGGCCGGCAGCTCTATCAGGTGGGACTTCATGCCTCAAACAGGGTGGAAGTCCCGCCTCAGAACAATTAAAGCCCGGGGACCCACAAAATACAGGTCGGATCCCCAGGCCAGGCGGAAACGGTTCGCCACCAACGTTTAAGTCAATGGCCGGCTCCCGTCCGCCAAGGTTAAATCCCGGCCATAGTTACAAGGTGATCAAGGTTGGGAAATATGTATTCCAGGGTACACAAAATTTCAGAAAGACAGACAAAATGGCAAAGAGGGGTGGGCCCGATAGTAAAGGATGACGTAAGAACATTAGTGAGCAAGGATCTGGCCTCAGAAGATCATGAAGTAGAATCAATATGGGTAGCAAGAATCAGGAAACACTGATGGGAGTAGTTTATAAGCCCCCTAAGAGTAGTTGTACCGTTGGTCAGAGCATTAAACAATGAATTATTGGAGCTTCTAACAAAGGTAACATAATAATTGTGGGGGACTTAAAAATTCATATTAGATTGGGACAATGAAATTGGCAAGAGTGTTCTAGAAGATGAGTTTGTAGAATGCTCTAAGAAACTGTTCCGGAAACAATGTGTTGTGGAATCGACTAGGGATAAAGCTATCTCAGATCTAGTATTGTGTAATGAAGCAGAGTTAATTAGTAATGTCACAGCAAAAGATCCATTGGGAAGCAGTGATCATAACACCATTGAATTCTATGTTAAGTTTGAAAGTGTCATATTCCAACACAAAAAAGAATCTTAAACTTAAAGCCAATTACGTAGGTATGAGGGGAGAACTGGCTAACATAAATTGAGTAAATAGACTAAAAGCTATGGTGGTAAATGAACAGTGGAAAACCTTTAAAGAAACAATTCAAAATGTTCAACAAAAATACATTCCATTGAAAAACAAAAACATAGCAAGAAAGACCCATCTGTGGCTCACTCAAGAAGTTAAGGATAGTATTAGATTAAAAGAGGCTGACAATGTTGCAACAAAAAAAAGTCGCAAGTCTAAGGATTGGCAGTGTTTTAGAAACCTGCAAAGGACCACCAAAAAGTTGATAAAAATAAAAAAAAGAATGAGAGTAAACTAGCCAGTAATATAAAAACAGATTGTAAGAGCTT
Organism: Heterodontus francisci; assembly: GCF_036365525.1. Classification (NCBI taxonomy): domain Eukaryota; kingdom Metazoa; phylum Chordata; class Chondrichthyes; order Heterodontiformes; family Heterodontidae; genus Heterodontus; species Heterodontus francisci. The sequence continues at coordinate 66,153,509 of NC_090372.1, read as the reverse complement.
TTATAAGTATATAAAAAAATGAAGAGAGCAGCTAAAGTAAACATTCCTCCCTTAGAAGCATAGAGTTAGGAGAAATTATCATGGGGAATGAGGAAATGGCAGAGGCATTGAACAAATATTTTGCATCTGTCTTCACAGTACAAGACACAAGTTCCATACCAGAAATAGACAGTAACCTCGAGGCTAAAGAGAGTGAGAAAATTAAAGAAATTAATATCAGAGGAAAAGTATTGGAGAAACTTAAGGGACTAAAATCTAACAAATCCCCAGGACCTGATGATCTACACCCTAGGGTTCTAAAAGAGATAACTGCAGAGGAAATCACATGTTATGATTTTCCAATATTTCTTAGATTCAGGAATGATTCCATCAAATTGGAAGTTGGCAAATGTTACACCACTTTTCAAGAAGGGAGGGAGAGAGAAAACAGTGAACAACAGGTCAGCTGGCTTAACATTAATGGTTGGGAAAATGCTGAAATCTATTATTAAGGAAGTCTTAACAATGCACTTAGAAAAGCACAGTATGATTAGAACAAGTCAACATGGTTTTACTAAAGAGAAGTCCTGTTTGACAAATTTATTAGAGTTTTTTGAGGATATAACTAATAGGGTAGATAAAGGGGAACCAGTAGGTACATTATACCGAGATTTCCAAAAGGCAATCGATAAGGTGCCACACAGAAGGTTAATAGGCAAGGGCTCATAGAGTTGGGGTAATATATTAGCATGGGTAGAGGATTGCTTTATGGACAGGAAGCAAAGAGTAGGCATAAGCGGGGCATTTTCAAATTGGCAGGCAGTGAATAGTGGAGTTCCGCAAGGATCAGTGCTGGAGCCTCAGCTATTTACAATCTATATTAATGACTGAGATGAAGAGACTGAGAGTAATGGATTTAGGTTTTCTAAAAAAGGTGTGAAAGTTGTAAGTGTTGATGTTCAAAGAGACTTGGGTGTGCTTGTACAAGGAATGCAAAAGGTTAGCATGCAGGTACAGCAAGCAATTTTTTTTATTCGTTCATGAGATGTGGGTGTCGCTGGCTAAGCCAGCATTTACTTCCCATCGCTAATTGCACTGGTGATGGTGAGCTGCCTTCTTGAACTGCTGCAGTCCTTGGGGGTGTAGGCACACCCACAGTGCTGTTAGGAAGGGAGTTCCAGGATTTTGATCCAGCGACAGTGAAGGAACGGCGATGTAGTTCCAAATCAGGATGGTGTGTGATTTGGAATGGAACTTGCAGGCAGTGCTGTTAGGAAGGCAAATGGCATGGTAGCCTTTATTGCAAGGGAATTGGAGTAGAGGAATAAAGAAGTCTTGCTACAATTATACAGGGTTTTGGTGAGACCACATCTGCAGTACTGTGTGCAGTTTTGGTCTCCACATTTAGGAAAAGATATACTTGCATTGGGGACGGTGCAGTGAAGATTCACTAAATTGGTCCCTGGGATAAGGGAGTTGTCCTCTGATGAGAGGCTGAGTAAACTGGGCCTATAATCTCTGGAGTTTAGAAGAATGAGAGGCAATCTCATTGAAACATACAAGATTCTGAAAGGGCTCGATAGGGTAGGTGCTGAGAGACTTTTTCTGCTGGTCGGGGAATCTAAAACACAGGGACACAGTCTCAGTATAAGGGGCCGATTATTTAGGACTGAGATGAGGAGAAATTACTTCACTCAAAGGGTTGTGAATCTTTGGAATTCTTTACCCCAGAGGGTTGTGGATGCTCCATTATTGAATACATTTAAGGCTGGGATATGCAGATTTTTGGTCTCTCAGGGAATCAAGGGATACGGAGAGTTGAAGCCCAAGATCAGCCATGATTGTACTGAATGGTGCAGCAGGCTTGATGGGCCATATGATCTACACCTGCTCCTATTTCTTGTGTTTTTGAGTTGTTAAAGAACTGTGACAGCTGTTTTGAAGCTAATCATCAGCTTTTGCTGGTTTGCCAAGTTGCTGTACAATCTACAGATTTACAGTAAAACAAATTGGATTGCATTATCACTTGACAACAAATTTCACACTTCACAACAGTACTTTCTTGCTATTTACAAATCAGACACCATTTCCAGGACTATTTTGCACTGCCAAAGTCCAGCACAAATAACTCTTAAGATTGACCATCCATTACACTGAGCAAATCTCAGCATATTGCCCTGCACTCCATGGTAGCAGAGTAAACAGAAAGCCTGTGCAACTTAAGGGAGCAATACCTAGGCCACCACGAACAGAGGACTGTATACAGGCCTCTTGTAACCTCTGCCTGCTGCAGAATGAAAGAAGACTAGTTCATAATACCACATTGAATGCATCCAACCCCACACCAACTCTAAAAATTAAGCTGCACACTGCCTGACAATTCTTGGCAGGGCTGTGATCAAAGCAAAGTACAACACCTATTCACATTAGGATTGCAACTCTGGTTTGAAAGATTCCTGGAGATTTCATCATGTGACATTTGAACACATGGCAGTTGGTCACGTAACCCACAATCATATGACGTTTAATCACGACATCTGGGCATGTGAAATTTGCCCACTTTTTTTTCTTTCGTGGGATGCTGGTGTCGCTGGCAAGGCCAGCATTTGTTGCCCATCCCTATTTGCCCTTGACAACTGAGTGGTTTGCTAGGCCATTAAAGAGGGTCTGGGTCTGGAGTCACATGTAGACCAGACCAGGTAAGGACGGCAAATTTCCTTCCCCAAAGGGCTATTGTGAACCAGATGGGTTATTACATCAATTGGTAGTTTCGTGGCACCATTACAGAGACTTGCTTTCAATTCCAGATTTATTAGTTAATTGAACTTATTGCTTAATTGAATTTAAATTCCACCAGCTGCCATGGTGGGATTTGAACCTGCGTTCCCAAGGCATTAGCCTGGGCCTCAGGATTACTAACTCAGTGACATCACCACTACATCACCATCTCCCCCTAAATACATAGCAAGTTTAAAAAAAACGTAAATAAAACCAAATTCAAACTTAATTCAATTCACTGACTCCCACATCTCACCCATAAATCCCAGCTTCAGGGAGGTGAGGCTCAGTCTCAGGGAGAAACACCAAAGCTGCATGATACAACACAGCACATCACAGGCCGACATGAACTTACCCTCCTTACAGTTTGTATTTAGTACTCCCTCCCCCATTTTATGTGTTATGCGCTCCCTCCCTGTTCCAGTTTATGTTTCTCTCACTCTCCCCTTAGTTTGTGTTTCTCTCTCTTTCCCATCCTCTCTTTCGCTTGTCTTTCTCTTCCTCTCCCAGTTTGTCTCCCGCTCTCGCTCCCTCCCCAAGTTTATCTTTCCTTCTCACTCCCTCTTTGAGTTTTGCACAGATCCTGCTTTTAGCAGCAAGAAAGGACATTCTCATCGCTGCTGCTAACAGAAAGTCATCTGTGAGCTTTGAGGATCTTATGCCGTACTAACAGGAGACTGAGTAGCCATGAGCCAGATCAAGCAATGGCAAAGCCAATTTTAGCTGTACTGTAATAAAATCAAAATACTGCAGATGCTGGAAACCTGAAATAAAAACAGAAAGTGCTAGAAATACTCAGATCTGGCAGCATCTATGGATAGAGAAAGAGTGTTAACATTCCAGGTCAGCGACCTTTCATCAGCTCTACTGGCCTTGGACACTACAATGCACAAGAGCAGGTGCAAGAACTAGGGTTCCCAACCCTCCCATTTTCAGCGGGAGTCTACTGGAATGAGTGATTGATCTCCCGGGCGCTACTGCTGGCAACTCAGGAGAAATGATTCCTGTATGCATCGTTCATTCATGCTCGGCACTCTGGTATACTTTGAAATTGAAACAAGGATTGGGATTTTACAGCCCCTATCCCACCCCAGGAGCAGACTGGGAGGTGGGGAGGGGTGTAAAATTGGGTGGGACAGCAGGGACAGCCGTTCCAATTGCCTACGCGCCGCTGTTGGTATTTTATCAGCAGCCAGGGAGGTGGCGAGCAGCATGCACATCCTTGGGTTAATTGAGGTCCTCAAGTGGCTAATTGATGGCCATTTAAAAGCCTCTTACCACCGCTGCTATTTTACCAGCAGTGGATAGGCACTTGACCACCTGAAGAGGTCACCCAGTAAAACCTGGCGGCTTCCCCGCAGGTTCAATGGAGGGAGGGGGGGGGGGGGGGCGGTGGTATAAGGGGGGGTGGGAGGGGTAGAATCCTCTTGATTGGGGACTCTGTGTCCTACAAAGGGCACCCCCAGAAGCAATTGCTGTCCCTGCTGGAACAACACCCCCCCCCAACCCTGCCCTCATGATCAACCTCATGCCTCTTCCCCACCCCCTTCGCTGGGACCTATCTGATTGTCCCCATCGATCTCTGACCCCACTTACCTACACTCTAGGGGCTGAATTTTATCAACCTCTTGATGCCATAGATCGCGGCACGGGGTCTGGTAAAATTCTGCAGGGAGAGGCTCGCCTCAATCTGTTACGTCGAGAAGGGTCCACCGCATATTACCGGTGGCGGGAGGACCTCGGTGTGGCGCCCCAGCCGCCTGGCGGAGGGCTCTTCATCTACATATTCAAATGAACCGAAACAAGATGCCAATACACTTACCTGCAGGTGGTAGCCTTCCCACTCCGATTTTAAGGAATTCCAAGGCGAGAACCTGGTTGGGATGGGGTGGGGGGGGACGAATAAAATTCTCAGGGCGGGAGGGGTGGGGGAGCGGGGAAATCAATTTTTATTGATTGTGTGAATGGTGGGAAGGGGTTGAAGGGCAAATGATTGAAAGTTGGGGGGGAAATTCAGGTAGGGAATAAAGTGTTTTTTGTCAATGAGGGTCAATTAAAAGGCCATTGGGATGGGGGGGGGGGGGGTGGTGGTGTGTTGGGGAAGGGCTTCCATAACATAGGTGTTTATTTAATAAAAATTGGCACTAATGTACCGTTATAACTTTAAATCTTTGCGAAGGGCTTAAAGCCCTTTATAAATGTCGGCGGTGCTTACGCAGTGGCGCCAGATGGCTTTGCCTGGAACGTAGCAGCCCCCATCACCCCTGCCCCCCACCCCCCCCCCCCAACATCTTTGGGGGCAGCCGCTTCGCCCCTTCTATTTAAACGCGCAATATTGCGGGGGCTCAGGGACGGCGCATCCGTACAGGATGCACGCCGCCATCAGAGCGCTCCACCGCGAACTGCGGCACACTAAGTCTCCTCAATGGTTGCTGTTCCAGGGACCTCTGGCCGGCACCTTTTGGAGGTAGGACATCCTGCCTTAGAGGGGCAGAAGCCACGCTGACAGGCAGTTAATTGCCTGAGGAGCACAAAATATGGCTGTGGCTTCCAGGCCTGGTGGAGGCGGGCTCACCCAACTTTCCAGTCAGTGGGCAGGGCCATGCCTCCACATTAAATCCTGGCCAAGGTCTCAGGCAGACTTTACTTATCACTCATACTTAACCCAACCCATATGTACTTTGATCTGTAGGTTAAGGGAGTTTTTTAATTTTACCAACACACTGTATGCACGTTGTCAAGAGATGCTGCACACATTCACTTCGTTGTTCTTTTGAAAGGGAATTCAGGCTTCTTTCAACTGTTTCCAATTGAAGAATATTATTTCTGATTATCTAATAAACTCACTGAATTTCATTCATGTGTCCTTCAATTATCCTATTTATGCTTTAGTTTTCATTGTTTAACCTAGATTTGTTTCTTATGTAGCTAAATTTGCTTTTTAAAAATCCACCTTGTGAAGTAGGATACCTTGTGCTTCAATAAAAGTAAGGGTGAAGCCCAAGTGCTGACAGAAATGTTGAGCCCCCAGTTTATATATCACAATATGGGGTCAATTTTCACACCCTTCACCTGGTGTCAACAGGGTATTAATAGCCTCAAAATAGGGTCGGTAGCCTTATCACCCCATTAACACAGGCTACACGGCAGCCACCACTCCAAAAGAGGCCTATTTCTGAGTGTAAGAAGCGCACACTTGTTTCAGACAATAGGCCTCTTTTAATATGGAAATCAGGAATTTATGAAGTACCATTTTAGACAGAAACTGATCTGCAGGCTTCATTACCACAACACTTCAAAAGCACTTCATTGATTGTAAAGAGATTTGGAACATCCTGAGGTTGTGAAAGGCACTATATAAATGCAAGTCTGTCTTTAGACAAGTTCCACAGGCAATGGAGGAAAAAAGGTCCAGCAAAGGTCTTGAATTATTTTTGTGGACCTTGGACTAATTTGTTTCCTCTGAATCAGCAGGTTGTGGGTACAAGACCCATTCCAGAATTTCAGCCATAACCTAGACTTACACTGCAAACTAGTACGGAGACAGTGCTGCAGTCAGAGGAGTAGGTCCTTCAGATGAGAAGGGAAATTGTTTTGTCTTTATGTTGTTTAGGGTTCCCAAATGTTGGAAAGAAATCACACTTTAAGCTTGGAAAAGGCTGCAGTCAGCCTTCCGAAGAAGGGTCACTGACCCGAAACGTTAACTCTGCTTCTCTTTCCACAGATGCTGCCAGACCTGCTGAGTGATTCCAGCATTTCTTGTTTTTGTTGCAGTCAGCCTTTGTTTATTTCAGCACCATGTTTGTGCTGTAGAACTTGGTTGAACTGGTTCTTGTGTTACACATAACATGACTCCACAGTGCAGCTGTGAATGAGGCCCCTCACTGGAACACTTACACATAACAACTAGTTCCTAACACTTTACTGATAGTATATCAATATCTACATATATACCAGAAACTGAACTCCTGTAGGATCTTCCTGTTCCCAAAATGGCTGCCAGTTTTGTCCACATAACAAGTGCTATTGCACTTGAAAAGTAATTGGTTGGATGTGAAGCATTCTTGGAGGTGCTTCAATTTAAATGCAAGTCCGGTGCAGAGGTCTGAGTTGTGGAAAGCGCATTTCACTAGCAAAGATTTTTCAGGTCTTTATTTCTGTGGTTTAATACCTTGGCAGAATTCTACATTACTGGCTTGGTTTGTCACTGCTGCATCCAATTTTCTGAGATCAACTCATAGTATAGTTTTAACTGCAGATTGCAATGGGTTTTAAGACCATCTCAATGATAACATAAAATTGCACACAAGGCAGTCACCCCGAGTCGTAGAAAAGTAAATTCCACAACAGATCAGTGACCAAACCATGTCTATTGTAATATAAGTTAGCATTGGGAAGGCGGTAGCATAGTGGTAATGTCACTAGGCTAGTAATCCAAATGCCTAGGCTAATGTTCTGGGGACATGGGTTCACAGCTCACCATAGAAGATGGTGAAATTTGAATTGAATTAATAAATCTGGAATTTAAAAAAAAACTAGTCTAATGGTGACCATTGTCAATGGTTGTAAAAACCCATCTGGTTCACTAATGTCCTTACCTGGTCTGGTCTACATGTAACTCCAGACCCACAGCAATGTGGTTGACTCTTAACTGCCCTCTGAAGTGGCCTCACATGCCACTCAGCTGTCAAGGGCAATTAGGGATGGGCAACAAATGCTGGCCTTGCCAGCAATGCCCACATCCCATGAAAGATTTTAAAAAATCTATAGTAATTGGTCAAAAAGGTTATTTCCTCCCATCAAGTTCACCACACTTCCTTCAGAATTGCATTTATTCTGTAGGATTAAAAATTCATTTACAAGCAGCATCAGTGTTGTTCCTTAGCAGGGAAAGATAAAATCGGACAGTTTGACAAATTTTTTCCTCTGCCCCCAGCTGAACTGCAAAGCAATGGACTGTTCAATTTTGTGACCCGACTCACAACAAATAATACAAATCCAAAGATGAGTGTCTGATCTAGGATTGCAGTTTAGTCCGGATTCCCAAGACAAGGGGCAACTTTAATCTAATCTGCACATTGGAAAACTGACAGGATTGAGTGCAACCCTAGTTTTACACTTTGTCCAATTTTACTCTCTGCTGAAGTCAATGGAGACTGATATTGAGCAGGATGTAAAACTGGTGTTCCACCTGATCTTGTGGGTTTTCCACCTGCTGGATTAGGTTAAAATTACCCTCTATTGTGTTCAATGAGTGTCTGTTAATTCAGTGAGTTCCACTCTCTGCTCTAAGTCTTGTACTAAAGGAGCGCTACATTATCAGAGGTGCCATTTTTCCAATGAGATGTTAAACCAAGGCCCTGACCGCCTACTCAGATCAATGAGGAAGATCTCTCAGCATTTTTAGAACAGATGTAGATGAGTTCTCCCAGTATCCTGAGCCAACATGCTACCTCATCCAACACAAGCAAAACCATATCATTTATCTCATTTGCTGTTTGTGGGATCTTGCTGTGTGCAAATTGGCTGCTGTATTTTCCTACATTACAACAGTAATTGCACTTAAAAAAAAGTTAATTGGTTGAGAGGTGCTTTGAGATGTGGTGGGCATCTGAAATGTGCTCTATAAATACAATTTATAATGTTCTTTATAGCCCAGATTTTCCAATATTGACATTGGCCGGAATTTTTCCCTTGGCGGACAGGAGCTGTCCACCAACCAAAACGTCTCGCCGGGCCTGGAGATCCAGTCTGGATTTTACGGTCCCCAGGCCCTTAACTGGGCTTCGGCGGGACTTCCACCTCATTGACGCAGGATGTCCTGCCTAATGGAGCTGCCGGCCAATCAGCAGGCTGGCAGCTCTTAGTCTCAGTAGTTCAACCGAGAGTGATTGCCACTACAACCCAGCTTCAGCAGAAAGAAGAATGATGGCCCCAAATAGAAGGTGAGTTTTTGGGACCTTGCCCGGGATGATTGGTCGGGCCCCGGCGAGGCAAGGGTGGTCGATTGGGGGGGCAAGGGGTGTACCGGGCGTTGGGGTGGTTGGGGCTTCAGGGGTAGCCCTCCATCGGGCACAGGGTGCCCGTTCAGGAGGGCCCCTCTCCAGGCCGTCAGAAAGCAGCCTGCTTTTGTCAGGCGGCTTTTGTCAGGCCTGGACTGCCCGTCCGGCCAATGGTAAAATGTCCGTGGCAGCGGGCGGATGCCCTCAAGTGACTGTTAATTGGCCACTTAAGGGCTTTGATTGGCCTGGGGCAGGCAGGCAGTTTTTCGCTGCCGCCCCTCCGTGTAAAATGGTGGCAGAGGCGGGTGCAGGTCAGGAAGGGCCTCCCAAGCCTCCCACTCCATTTTACACCACCCCCCATCCCAGGGCTACCAGCTTGCTCTTTGGGGAGGTGTACAATTCCAGTTATTATGTCTAGCAAAACGACAATTGGCAAGTTTTAGTCAGGCCTAAATTTGCACCCCATTTTTTGTAGTCAGCTCATTAGCATAGTTTCAGGGACAGACTTGGACAGGGCTAGGGAGCACACAAAGTGGTGGGAGCAGAAAATCTAACTAGCAGTGTCACTATAGGGGGGCAAAAATTTGGAAAGCCTCAAAAGGAATGCCCTCCATTGAAGGAGTAAGTGAAAAGGGATAAGAAAAATGAAAGTGAAGGAAATACAAGGTATAGGTAGGAGTCTCTAGGGAAGCAAAAGGCCTACACTCAAATTGTTTGATGGCTATAGATGTAGAGGTGCTTCTGCACAAGACAGTTGAGATAGGGTTGCTCTCCATGCCAGATCAGTGCCATGGCTCAGTGCAGCAGGCCTGCAGGGAGGTGCAGTCAAGTTCAGGCCACAGCTGACTTTTACTATGATTGGATGTGCCAGCCCTGCAGTACATGGTCGAGACAGGTGCCCTTGCAGACAATGGGTCAATATTGTACCTGCATCTCAGCTGAATCAAACAGTGAGGATAGAATTGCCCAGTAGGTCTGCAGAATTGTTGGTGGCATCTTAGTAGGTGCAGCTAATCAGACATCACTGGCCCTTAAATCGCCCTGAGGTGCCTTCTTTCATGTAGTACTACTGAAAGCATAATATATTAATCTTCCAAAGTTCTCTTGATAAGTGAACACACTGCTATTTAAGAAAGGTAAGGGTGGGGGGGGGGGCGGGGGGGTGAAACCAGGGAATTATCGACTAGTTAGCCCAACATCTGTTGTCAGGAATTACTAGAGCCTATAATTAAGGGTAGAGTGTCTGAACACCTTGAACATTTTCAGGTGATCAGGAAGAGCCAGTATGGATTTGTAATGGGTATGTCATGCCTGACAAACCTAATTGAATTATTTTTGAAGAGGTGACTGAAGAATTGAAGAGGTGACTAAAGTAGTAGACAGGGGAATGTCTATGGATGTTCGTTATAAAGGACTTCCATAGGGCATTTGATACAGTCCCTGATAAGAGACTGTTAACTAAAGTTGAAGCTCTTAAATTGGAGGCCTGGTTAGGAAATTGGCCGAATGGCAGAAGACAGAGAGAGTAGGGATAATGGGCAGGTACACTAATTGGCAGGATGTAACTAGTGATGTCCACAAGGATCTGTGCTGGGACCTCAACTATTCATATTATTTAGTAATGTAGATGATGGGACAGAAAGCCACATATCCAAGTCTGATGATAGCACAAAGGTAGGCAGCACTGTAAGCAGTGTAGATGGAAACATTTAAGAGATATTGGTAGTTAAGTGAATAGGGAAAATGGATTTCAATGTAGGCAAATGTGAGATCATCCACTTTGGACGTAAAAAGGTACTTTCTAAATAGTGAAAAACTAAAAAACACGTTAGGGTTAGGGGAGGGGCAAAGAAACCTGGGGGTCCAGGTATATGGATCGTTACAATGTTATATCAAAAAGACTAAAGGAATTATGACCTTTAAATCTAAAAGAACAAGGGGATAGAAGTTATGCTGCAGCTATACAAAGACGTGATTAGACTATACCTGGAGTACTATAAGCAGTTCTGGGCATCAGACCTTCGGATGGATATATTGGCTGTGGGGGCATGCATTGTAGATTTACTACAATGATATCTGGACTCCAACGATTAAACTGCAAAGAGAGATAAACAATTTCCACTGGTTGGTGAGTCTATATCTAGGAACCCAGGACTTCTGCAAATGGCATTTGCTGGGTCAATTGTTAATTTTAAATGAGATTGATAGATTTCTGTTAACTGATGGAATTAAGGGATATGGGGCAGAGGCAGGTAAATGGAGCTGATCACAGATCAGCCATAATCTCACCTGAATGGCAGAATGGGTTCGAGGGGCTAAATGGCCTACTCCTGTTCCTATGATTCCATTAGCTTCTGGCATAGAATGACACTGACAAGGAACACTGGCTGAGAAATTACAGGCATGTATCACAGAACCGTTACAGTGCAGAAGGGGACTATTCGGCCCATCGTGTCTGCACTGGCTCTCCGAATGAGCAATTCCCTCAGTTCCATTCCCCTGCCTTCTCCCCTTAACCCTGCACATTCTTCTTTTTCATATAACTGTCTAATTCCATTTTGAATGCTTCAATTGAACCTGCCTGCACCACATTCTCAGGCAGCATATTCCAGACCTTAATCACTCGCTGCGTGAAAAAGTATTTCCTCATGTCACTTTTGCTTCTCTTACCAAATGCTTTAAATCTGTGTCCCCTCCTTCTCGATCCTTTAATGAGCGGGAACTGTTTCTCTCGATCTACTCTGTCCAGACCCATCATGATTTTGAATACCTCTATCAAATCACCTCTCAGCCTTCTCTTCTCCAAGGAAAACAGTTCTAACTTCTCCAATCTATCTTCATAACTGAAGTTCCTCATCCCTGGAACCAATCTCTTTTCTGTACCATCTCTAATGCCCTCGCATCTTTCCTCAAGTGTAGCGACCAGAACTGGACACAATACTCCAGCTGAGGCCAAACAAATGTTTTATACAAGTTCAACATAACCTCCTTGCTCTTGTACTCTATGCCCCTATTAATAAAGCCCAGAGTACTGTATGCTTTATTAACCGCTCCCTCAACCTGTCCTGCCACCTTCAATGATGACTTATGCACATATACACCTAGGTCCCTCTGCTCCTGCACCCCCTTTAGAATTGTACCCTTTATTCTATATTGTCTCTCCATGTTCTTCCAACCAAAATGAATCACTTCACATTTCTCTGCTCTGAACTTCATCTGCCACCTGTTTGCCCATTCCCCCAACTTGTCTCTGTCCTTTTGGAGTTCTACACTATCCTCCTCACAATTCACAATGCTTCCAAGTTTCGTATCATTCGCAAACTTTGAAATTGTGCCCTGTACACCAAGGTCTAGGTCATTAATATAGATCAGGAAAAGGAAGGGTCCCAACATGGATCCCTGGGGAACTCCACTACATACATTCCTCCGCCCTGAAAAACATCCATTAACTACTACTCTTTTTTTCCTGTCACTCAGCCAACTTTGTATCCATGTTGCTACCGTCCCTTTTATTCCATGAGCTACAATTTGCTCACGTCTGTTGTGTGGCATTGTATGAAATACCTTTTGAAAGTCCATGTACACCAGAACAACAGCATTGCCCTCATCAACCCTCTCTGTTATCTCATCACAAACCTCCAGCAAGTTAGTTAAACATGATTTTCCCTTAAGAAATCCATGCAGGCTTTCCTTAAGTAACTTGCATTTGTCCATGTGACGATTGATTTTGTCCCAAATTATTCTTTCTAGAACATTTCCCACCACCAAAGTTAAACTGACTGGCCTATAGTTGCTGGGCTTATCTTTACATCCTTTTTTGAACAAGGTGTAACATTTGAAATTGTCCAGTCCTCTGGCACAACCCCCGAGCCTAAGGAAGATTGAAAAATTATGGCCAGTGCCTCTGCGATTTCCACCCTCACTTCCCTCAGTATCCTTGGATTCATCTCATCTGGCCCTAGTGCTTTATCCACTTAAGTACAGACAGCCTATCTAATACTTCCTCTTTATCAATTTTAAACCCCTCTAGTGTCTAACTTATCTCCTCTTTCAGCATTGCCTGGGTTGCATCTTCTTCCTTGGTAAAGACAGATGCTAAGTATTCATTTAATACCTCAGCTATGCCCTCTACCTCCATGTGTAAATCTCCTTTCTGGTCCCTAATCGGCCCCACTCCTCCTTTTACCACCCTTTTACTATTTATATGCCTCTAGAAAACTTTGGGATTTCCTTTAATGCTAGCTGCCAGTCCCTTTTCATGCTCTCTCTTTGCTTCTCTTATTTGATTTTTCACTTCCCTTCTGGACATTCTATATTCAGCCTGATTCTCAGTAATATTTTCTACCTGGTATCTGTCATAAGCACACTTTTTCTTCTTTATTTTAATCTCCAATTCTTTTGTCATTCAGGGAAGTCTGGATTTGTTTGCCTTACCTTTTCACTTTGAGGGAACATACCTTGACTGTGCCCGAACAATCTCTTCTTTGAAGGTAGCCCATTGTGCATCTACTGGTTTTCCTGCCAGCTTTTGACTCCAATTTATTTGCGCCAGCTCCATTCTTACCCCATTGAAGTTGACCTTCCCCCAGTTCATTATTCTTATCCTAATTGATCTTTGTCCTTTTCTATAGTCAGCCTAAACCTTATGATACAATGATCACTATCCCCTAAATGCTCTCCTACTGATAATTAATCCACTTGACCAACCTCATTCCCAAGAACCAGGTCTAGTTCCTTTCTCATTGGGCTAGCAACATATTGTTGTAGAAAATTTTCCTGAACACACTCTAGTAACTCTTGCCCCTCACTGCCCTTTACACTACAATTATCCCAGGCTATGTTTGTATAATTAAAGTCCCCCATGAAAACTACCCAATAATTTTTGCACCTCTCTGTAATTTCCTTGCAAATGTGTTCCTCCATGTCCTTCCCACTAGCTGGTGGCCTCTAGACAACATCGAGCAATATAACCGCACCTTTTTTGTTCGTTGGCTCTAGCCAAATTGATTCTGTCCTCGACTCCTCAGACATCCTTTTTCTCCAGTACGCCTTAATCAATACTGCCACCCCTCCCCTTTTTTTTCCTTTCCTATCTTTCCTGAACACCTTGTATCCAGGAATATTAACACCCAGTTCTGCCCTTCTTTGAGCCAGGTCTCTGTTAGAGCCACAACATCATATTTCCACATGGCAACATGCGCCTGTACCTCACCAGTCTTATTAACCACACTCTGTGCATTAACATATTTGCACATTAACGCTGATTCAGACTTTATTACTTTCCCCCTTACTCTGACCCCACCTACTCTCGTGCCATCCATCTCCCCCAGTATTCTGTGCTCCTTGGTATTCCTCTCTGATACTTGCCCCTGGTTCCCACACCCCTGACAAGTTACCAGTTTTGCTTTCCTCCAATCTGAGCTCCCTTTCAGGTTCCCATCCCCCTGACAATTTAATTTAAACCCTCTCCAATAGCACGAGCAAATCTCCCCTGCGAGGATATTTGTCCCAGTCCTGCTAAGATACAACCCGTCCATCTTGTACAGGTCCCACCTGCCCCAGAACCGGTCTCAATATTTCAGAAATCGAATACCCTCCCTCCTACACCAGTTCCCTAGCCACATGTTCAATCACTCAATTCTCCTATTCCTATGCTCACTTGCATGTGGGACTGGGAGTAATCCTGAGATTACTGCTTTTGAGGTCCTGCTTTTTAATCTCCTTTCTAGATCCCTAAAATTTGCTTTCAGGACCTCATCCCTCTTCTTACTTATGTCATTGGTACCAGTGTGGACCACGACCTCTGGATGTTCAACCTCCCCCAGCAGAATGTCCTACAGCCATTCCGTGACATCCTTGACCCTGGCATCAGGGAAGCAAGTCTGTTCCCCTAACTAATAAATCCCTTATCACTACTGCTCTTCCACTCTTCCTCTTCCCCTCCTGTGTAGCTGAGCCACCTGTGGTGCCTCAAACCTGGCTCTGACTGCACTCCTCTGAGGAACCATCACCCTCACCAGTAACCAAAATGGAAAACAGATTAGCGAGTGAGATCATATCAGGGGACTCCTGCACTACCTGCCTGGTTCTCTTAGACTGCCTGGCAGTCACCCATTCCCTATCTGCCTGCATGCTCCTAACCTGCAGTGTGACCACCTCCCTAAACGTGCTATTCACATAGTTCTCCGCCTCGCGGATGTACAATAGTGACTCCAGCCGCCGCTCGAGTTCCGAAACCCAGAGTTCAAGTTTCTGCAGCCGGTGACACTTCCGACAGATGTGTTTGTCTGGGACACATGGTACGTCCATGACTTCCCACATGCCGCAGGCTGTGCATTCCACTCGGCAGAGCTGCCCTACCATACCTTAACTTTACAGACTATTTATGAAAGTAGAATAGCTCACCAGCTACTCACCAAATAGCTCCTTCCACTGCACCGAAGCAAGAACCAAATACTGGAGGGTGAAAAAGTAGGGGGAAAAAAAAAGTCGAAAAATGAAGCACCTTCTCCCCACTTCACCGAACTTGCCACTCACCTCAAATCTCTACACTCAGTTTGCCATCTGCACATCGTTTGCAGGCTGCACCCAGACTTCGGTATTGATACCTTTTGAAGCTGGAATACTGCAACCAGATTAGACTGGTCAGTTACTCAACTAATCAGCTACTCTGCAGTAAAGCCTGTTATTCCTGCCTAAGACTGTAAGAAGCTTACTTTACTTTCGTAACCCTACTTTAACTAGAGGGCAAATCCCAGTTAAATGCTAACTGCAGACCAGATTTTTATAAAGATAACACTTAAAATCTCCACTCACCAAACTCGAATCTCCACACTCAGCTTACAATTTGCACTAAAGTACCTGACTTCCAGGTCTTCCCACCAACTTGAAACCTTAGGTGCCCATTTCAAAAGAGATTTTTTTTAATGTATGTCAGGCCTCCTGCCCACTAGAAACTAGCATGCTGAAACAAAATCCTCACAAATGAATATAGTATTTAAATTAAGCATCTGACAGTTTCAGGTGGGTGCTGCAATCATTGCTAGCTGTGCCACTTGCAAATGCGTCAGAACAAAAACTCAGTACATTTCTGGCCTTTTTTTGTTACCCACTGCCGAAGAATTGAACTGCGTTCTCAGAAAACCGGGGCTTATCTCTTGAATTTCAGGGCAGTCTGAATTATTCTCAACTCCAAAAAGGTATTATATAAATCTTTAAGCTAAATGCATTATTGCAGTGTTAATATACTGTCATGCTAGGCCCCAACCTGTCAAGAATGAGGCACATGAATTTTATCATGAACACTGATTTTAAACTGTTGCTGGAGCAAGGAAATGACTTGTTAAGCGTATTAGCCATGGTTGGAAAAGATATTTGCATATTAACAGACAGTGCTTGGAAAAGTAAAGGACCTTTCCCTGACACATTCAAACCACATGGACCTTGATCACCAGGTATTGTGTATAAGAGGAGCATTCCAGAGACTGCTAAGATGATACAATCCAGGCCTGTTTAGACCAGCTGGTCACAGGATTAACTGGCTGTTCCAGGGCCTTTTGAACTAGCCACAGAGAGTTTGAACTCAGGAAAGACTGTTTGCTCCTGGACTGAGAAGATCTCTCCTGTCTGCTCCCATCTCGTTCTCATAAGCCTCTGAATCCACTGAAGACACATGAACCCCAAGAGAGAAAAGTCTCCTACAGCAAACAAGATCTAAGAATAATAACTGGGCCCCAACAAAAAGCAAGATCTACCGACAATCAAGGACTTTACAGTGAGCTCAAAGAACTGTAACAAAAACTCTTCAGGTATTACCTTAAACATTTTCACTTTATTTTTCTTCTGCTCTTTTCTGTCTCTATTTGCATGTGTGAATCGCATATGCATGCTAGCGTGAGCGCATTGTGTATTCGTAGGTGTCAACCGAATTAGAGTTTAAGTTCAAGTTTAATAAATTTCAACTTTTCTTCTTTAAACCTAAGAAAGTCTGTTTGTGCTGGTTTCTTTGCCGTTTAATTGAAAAGCGGTGAACAAAGATTCACCAAGGGGGAACTAAAAACACAATGTGTTTAAAATTAAACCCTGAAGACTGAAAGGGACCCTCAGACACCTTTCTCACCTGGTCGTAACAATACATATTTTTAAGATTCTAAAGCATGTGAAGTACAAAAAGAATGGTAGAGTAACTCGTTAAGTCTACATTGACAATTCCAATCAGGAAAGACATCTGGAGAGGCATCACATTGCAATACTCATGCAGATACAGTGTCTCATTACTAGCATGTGCATTGCATGAATGACAAAGTTTACCCTGGAGCTGCTCCAGCTATGAAAACGCTGCCGCGCTTACAGGTGGCTGGAATAGTTCCAAAATGAATTCAAATCAGACTGCTGAAGTAACTGCACTCGCCTACATAAACAATGCTATTCACTGCCAGGGAGTGATGCCAGAAGTGTCATGTAGACAATGCAAGTACAGCAGTCCTTTTCTAGAAGGAATATTGAAACCATGATTTCAGATTGACCCTACACACTTTATAGTCCCACATTAATGAAGGGAAACTATATAATGAAAAAGATCAAAAATGCATTCTTTACTACATGATTTGTTATAAAATTTTGCAAATAAAATCATATGCTCACATAACTGGGCAGAAGATGCGGTTGGTTATTGACTTGACAACAAATATTGGAGACAGAAACAGTCACATTGAAAAAGCACAATACTGCGCAAATGGGTCAATGGCTAAGCTAGAGTGTAGTCGAGCCATGCAGATCAGACCATCCCATACTCTCCTCCAGGTTAAATCTGCGCAGACTTGGGTCTCAGCTGTGGAAGCAGTGCCTCAGCATCCTTGGGATGGAAAGGGGAGGAAAAATATAATTGACAAAGGGTCCTGTTTCTGCTCAGTATCTGGGCAAGGACAGGATAAAGTTCAGTTGTGATGCCTTCAAGGTTATGTAATCTGAGAGCACTCACTATCTTGGCTCACAAGTAAGGAGTTGGAGGCACATAAACACATGAAACTGTATCTCAGGAAAAGAGTTAACACATCTAGGAGAGGCAGAAATTAGTAGAAAAAAGAATAGTAAAAGAGCTGTGAAATTCCACATCCCTCACAGGATGGAATTGTGGTGGAGTTGTGGCTGAAGAGGTGGAGTGAAATTTGGGCAGAAGCTAGAACCACCAGGAATTTTGTCCAATTTACATCAAGTTGGAGTTCTCAATTTTTTTGGGGGGTGGCATGGGGGGGGGGGGGGGTGGGGGAAAGCATTTTCTGCACACATTGCAATGCCCAAACAATAGTTTAGAGGTATCCCTGGACATGCCGAGCTACCACATATTTCCTGCCAGACACACCTTCAGTCTGCCCAGCATGATCCCTGAAGGATAGTTTGCCATTCAGGGAGTAAATCAGAGATAGCGATATGTGAAATTCTGTTGGAAAAAAGCATAAGCCAATGCACTTAACATTTTTTTGATGTCCACATTCAGGATTAATATCTAGGAGCAATGTCACTTTAAGCTTATTAAGTTGTTTAATGGCAAATAAAAATATTAGTCAGAACAAATCACTATTATAGGGAGATAGATGGGAAGATATTTAAAGATTGTCATTCCTATTATGTGATATAAATGCAGAACACAGCCCACCTTTACAGTCATGAACCAGGAACTTTAATTTCAAATCAAGCTTGGTATAAAGTGTTCATTGAAACACCTCTTGCTACTATCCAGCCAACTGAAACAGAACTTTACACATGGCAAGTACATCACTAAATCCACAATCCTCTATAATTCTGATATCAGATATTTATCAACCAGAAAGATTTAATACTAAGGGCGTAACTAAGAATGAAAATGATGTCCTCTCAAAATATTTTAAAGCATTACTAAAATACAAGCAGCGTATAATAAAAATGCAACAGTTATAAAACCCAGAAGGTAGCACAGAGCACTGACCACTGTCCACATATTGTATGAAGCTGCTAGCAGCTGGATTAGGTTCAAGTGCACTTGACAATATGCCAGACATTTTGAAGACTGCTCATAAGAAGTAGGAGGAAGTTGAAGAAGTTCAATTACAGCACTTCAAAGAGCAAAGTTCCATCTGGAAACCAGCATTTCAGCAACATGGTGAGTGACCGCCATTAAGTTAACCCTTTGAACACTCAATTGGTACTGATCACTGCCAATTTTTAAGAACACACAAATATTGGAATAAAAACATAGTATTTCTTATAAAAGGGTAAAGATTCCAGCTTGGATCTTTCACTAACTTCCATTATGATTAAAATGATTTACAGTGATGGTTCAGGAAGCAATAAATTTGTTCTGAATTTTGTCTCCTGCAGTAGACCAGTATTTCAATAATTCGAATGCTTAATCCATGCTTAAACACACTAGCTAAGAGAAATTTGAAAATAATTATTTGTATTTCTTCTATATTCACTTCTATTCATTTATTCCAGCATGTCCAAAGTCAGTCTCCCACACAAATTTTTTTAATAATCACTATAATTTTCTCTCCCACAAAAGGGCTGATTTTGTAGTCCCAATGCTGCAGCGGGCATAAAAAATGGCAGCCGGCATGCACCGGTCATACGCCACCACGCCACCGCAATCTTGAGCCTGGCGGCTCATTAACATATGCAGCGCCAACCCTCCCTCCTCCCCATTACAGGGGGCGGCCTCTGCAACACTAGAATGGTGTCAACGGTTACTGCGCAGGCGCTGATGCCATTTTTAAAGGGCTACCAGCCCTGCGAAGAAACTACAGAGTTGCCCCTGTCCCCCCACAACTACACTATCAATGCAGAGTTGACCCCTTATCCCCACATCCACAACTGCATGAAGTGCAGAGTTCACCCCTTCCCCCCTGCCACTACACTAAAAATGCAGCTCATCCTGTTTCTCTCCCCTCCCCGTCCCCCAGCACACTGCAAATGCAGAACTCCTCCCCCTTCCCCACCTCAGGGGCATCAGCTTTCTCTGGTCGGGAAAGCGAAGGCACGTGAGTGCCGCCCGTCACACTAAAGATCCAGAACTGCAGGTCAGATCGCTGCGGATTACATTTTAATTAATGCAAACAATTAATTCAAATATGTAAAGTTGGGTCCCGTCGCAGAGCAGCGGAGGGGCTGCCACGGAGCTTCTCCGTCGCCGGGAAGATCGGGCCCGGCAATCCCGGCGTTGGGTTCCATGGCGGGTCGCTGCCGCTCCGATCTTCTACCCTCCCCCACCCCTGCCACAGGGGGAGAACAAAATTCAGCCCAAAATATCAAGTGAAGCTTGGACCTTTTCTATCACTTCTGACATTTGTGCTACTGCATTAATCTCCCAGCAGGCCACCAACATTCAATAAGAAAACAGGAGACGATCACTAGCAATTAAGAGTCAAGCTGAGAATATACAAATTTTTGGATGCAGAACAGTGGCGCAGTGGTTAGCACCGCAGCCTCACAGCTCCAGGGACCCGGGTTCGATTCTGGGTACTGCCTGTGTGGAGTTTGCAAGTTCTCCCTGTGTCTGCGTGGGTTTCCTCCGGGTGCTCCGGTTTCCTCCCACATGCCAAAGACTTGCAGGTTGATAGGTTAATTGGCCATTATAAATTGCCCCTAGTATAGGTAGGTGGTAGGGAAATATATAGGGACAGGTGGGGATGTGATAGGAATATGGGATTAGTGTAGCATTAGCATAAATGGGTGGTTGATGGTCGGCACAGACTTGGTGGGCCGAAGGGCCTGTTTCAGTGCTGTATCTCTAAACTAAACTAAAACTAAACTAAAAAGGCCATATGACCCACACAAGCCAACCCTTGGGTATAGATCAGCTTTGCCTACCTATCTTGTCACTATTTCCCAAAACTCCTGCTCTAACAAGGCATCTAATTATTTCTTGAACTTATTTATACCGTCCAATTCAATGACCTTCTTTGTAACTTAATGCACAACTTCAAGAAAAAAATCCTTCCTACCCAAGGTTCTTTCAAATTTTTAAACTTAGAATCCCTTTGAACTTCCCACCCTGGTCAGAGGTCAAGTCCATCCTGATGGTCAGACTCAAAAGCGGAGTAATTAAAAAAAATATAAAATTAACAAGGCCAGAAGGCGACAGAGCTGAAAAAAAAGGAAGAGTGATCTGCACCAGGAACCATTTTAAAAAGAAATTGCCAGGAGTAAGCCAAAGGCCAAGTCATTATTTCTAATTTATAAAATTCAACATGCCAGAGGCATGCAAAGTGGGCAATGGATGAGCTAGAGGCAGCAGGGGCAACAAGGCAACCAGGTCACGGACAGGGAGACCCTGGGGCAATTTTTTGTAATATGAAATGGGAGCAGACCAGGCAGCTGCCAGAAATGGGAACAATTTAACAGGGGTAGAATTAAAGGGCAGAATTTGGAGCAGGGCGCGGAGCCTAAAGCCTGGCTTGGGTATAAAATTAAAACCTGACCCGGGCCCGAATCAACCACCGCCAACCTGAACCCGACCCGGGCCAGAGTCCTTTTTTTTTTGCACAAGACCCGACACAAATATTGTTCATCCGTTCCGGCAGCAGGCTATTCCTGCTGATGGAGTTGTGGGGAATCATGGGTAAGCCTAATCCAGTGACTTCCTGGAAGTAGCACTGTCCAGCCCGACCCGACCCGAGCCCAAATGCTGGACTCGGAATATAGACCCGACCCAAACCTGACACATGTAGTCGGGTCTCATCGGGTTCGGGTCGGGTAGCCAGGCTTTAACGGAGCCGAGACGTGGAAGTCATCGCAATGTCAGGGTTCCAACCTGTGATTTGAAATCCCACCCCAGGAGTCAACAGCTTTGGTAAGGGGTGAAGGGAAGAGAGAACTAGCAAGAAAAAGATGCTTAACATGCTGTTAAATATTCTTATCATGCAAGAAAAGAAATAAACTTTAGAGTTGATGTTAGGATAGTTTAATGAGTTAAAAATATTTTATATAAAGGCTATGAACACACGTAATGCTCCTGAGAAAGGTAATATTTTATATTTCTGCTTAAAATTTATTAGATGCAAACACAGTTCAATTTACATCAGTAGATAATTTCCCCTTGCTTTAATCCTTCCAATTTTTCATGTGATCCATCATAATAGTTTTGTGTTGATCCTTACAGTAACTGGAGCATTTATCAAAACAAGGCACTTACTGTACCATTGAAAACAAGTTAAAACAGAGGTCAGGATAATTTAAACATTTTCTATTATGCTAAAGTCCAGTAACTAAAATGGATATGAGACTGAAAGATAAACACTGTTATAATATTTGGAGTGTAGAATGCTATGGATAAGTTACAAAATTAAACACTCTAGCAAAGCTACATTTTAGTCGTTGATCAAAATTAAATCCTGCGTGTTACTGTCGATAAGCAATTCAGCATATGGTTAAGAGCACAGATGTAGATCATTTTGCAGACAAATCAAACAGTGTATGTCAACTCACCAGTGCAGACACTAAAACCAGAAGTCCCCAGTAACCATCCAATAGCTATAAATGTGAAATAATCTCAACAATTCTTAGCTACCGTCAGCCATAGATTAACAGAACTGATATCTCCCAGAATTTAATCTGTAGCTACTGGCGTGTTTAGGCGAGCTGTCCACATGAATAAAACCACATGTTTCTGTGTGTGTTTTCAGTCGCATTGCAACCATTCTCTACTAGAAAGGTTCAATTCGCAAAATAAGTTGATTACGATTGTCAGATCTTTAAAGAGCAGGCTTCACCACATCTTCCTGCAGGGATCAGGACAACTGGGAAATAAAGCAGCAGAAATGTTCAGGGACAAAACAAAAGAAGCTGGGAATGGGGTGGAGGGATGAATGAAATAGCATTATATGTAGTATTTTGTTATTGCCATTTTCACAAAGTTGCAATTTATAGGAAAGGACAGAATACTATTCAAAGACATATCAGATGAACATAGAATTAACACCAAATAGGTTTAAGAAAGAAAGACTTGCATTTGTATTGAATCTTCCATGACTTCAAGACATCCCAAAGCGCTTGACAGCTATCTTTGCTGTGTTCTTTTTCTTTTTTTCTTTTGGGCCTCCTTATCTCGAGAGACAATGGATACGCGCCTGGAGGTGGTCAGTGGTTTGTGAAGCAGCGCCTGGAGTGGCTATAAAGGCCAATTCTGGAGTGACAGGCTCTTCCACAGGTGCTGCAGAGAAATTTGTTTGTTGGGGCTGTTGCACAGTTGGCTCTCCCCTTGCGCCTCTGTCTTTTTTCCTGCCAACTACTAAGTCTCTTCGACTCGCCACAATTTAGCCCTGTCTTTATGGCTGCCCGCCAGCTCTGGCGAATGCTGGCAACTGACTCCCACGACTTGTGATCAATGTCACACGATTTCATGTCGCGTTTGCAGACGTCTTTATAACGGAGACATGGACGGCCGGTGGGTCTGATACCAGTGGCGAGCTCGCTGTACAATGTGTCTTTGGGGATCCTGCCATCTTCCATGCGGCTCACATGGCCAAGCCATCTCAAGCGCCGCTGACTCAGTAGTGTGTATAAGCTGGGGATGTTGGCCGCTTCAAGGACTTCTGTGTTGGAGATATAGTCCTGCCACCTGATGCCAAGTATTCTCCGAAGGCAGCGAAGATGGAATGAATTGAGACGTCGCTCTTGGCTGGCATACGTTGTCCAGGCCTCGCTGCCGTAGAGCAAGGTACTGAGGACACAGGCCTGATACACTCGGACTTTTGTGTTCCGTGTCAGTGCGCCATTTTCCCACACTCTCTTGGCCAGTCTGAACATAGCAGTGGAAGCCTTACCCATGCGCTTGTTGATTTCTGCATCTAGAGACAGGTTACTGGTGATAGTTGAGCCTAGGTAGGTGAACTCTTGAACCACTTCCAGAGCGTGGTCGCCAATATTGATGGATGGAGCATTTCTGACATCCTGCCCCATGATGTTCGTTTTCTTGAGGCTGATGGTTAGGCCAAATTCATTGCAGGCAGACGCAAACCTGTCGATGAGACTCTGCAGGCATTCTTCAGTGTGAGATGTTAAAGCAGCATCGTCAGCAAAGAGGAGTTCTCTGATGAGGACTTTCCGTACTTTGGACTTCGCTCTTAGACGGGCAAGGTTGAACAACCTGCCCCCTGATCTTGTGTGGAGGAAAATTCCTTCTTCAGAGGATTTGAACGCATGTGAAAGCAGCAGGGAGAAGAAAATCCCAAAAAGTGTGGGTGCGAGAACACAGCCCTGTTTCACACCACTCAGGATAGGAAAGGGCTCTGATGAGGAGCCACCATGTTGAATTGTGCCTTTCATATTGTCATGGAATGAGGTGATGATACTTAGTAGCTTTGGTGGACATCCGATCTTTTCTAGTAGTCTGAAGAGACCACGTCTGCTGACGAGGTCAAAGGCTTTGGTGAGATCAATGAAAGCAATGTAGAGGGGCATCTGTTGTTCACGGCATTTCTCCTGTATCTGACGAAGGGAGAACAGCATGTCAATAGTCGATCTCTCTGCACGAAAGCCACACTGTGCCTCAGGGTAGACGCGCTCGGCCAGCTTCTGGAGCCTGTTCAGAGCGACTCGAGCAAAGACTTTCCCCACTATGCTGAGCAGGGAGATTCCACGGTAGTTGTTGCAGTCACCGCGGTCACCTTTGTTTTTATAGAGGGTGATGATGTTGGCATCGCGCATGTCCTGGGGTACTGCTCCCTCGTCCCAGCACAGGCATAGCAGTTCATGTAGTGCTGAGAGTATAGCAGGCTTGGCACTCTTGATTATTTCAGGGGTAATGCTGTCCTTCCCAGGGGCTTTTCCGCTGGCTAGGGAATCAATGGCATCACTGAGTTCCGATTTGGTTGGCTGTATGTCCAGCTCATCCATGACTGGTAGAGGCTGGGCTGCATTGAGGGCAGTCTCAGTGACAGCATTCTCCCTGGAGTACAGTTCTAGGTAGTGCTCAACCCAGCGGTCCATCTGTTTGCGTTGGTCAGTGATTATGTCCCCCGATTTAGATTTGAGGGGGGTGATCTTCTTGATGGTTGGCCCAAGAGCTCTCTTCATGCCATCATACATTCCTCTGATGTTTCCGGTGTCTGAGGCCAGCTGAATATGACTGCATAGGTGTTGCCAGTAGTCGTTTGCGCAACGCCTAGCTGTTCTTTGTGCAGTACTTCTGGCTGCTTTAAGTGCTGCGGATGTTAAATCGCTGGGGGCTTTCTTGTAGTTCAAAAGTGCAATGCGCTTAGCGGCTATGACAGGTTCCAGCTCTTCATTATGAGATTGAAACCAGTCTGCATTTCTCTTCGCACTTTTGCCGTAGGTGGTCAAAGCTGACTCATAGATGGCGTCTCTGATGTGGGCCCACTTGGTCTCAGCATCCCCTGTGGGAGTGTTTTGAAGGGCTGTTACAAGTGAATTTAGAAATTTTTGTAACAGCTGTGGGTGAGAAATTCTGCTCGTGTTGATGCGCGGGTGGCCCTTCTGCTTGGAATGATGCAACTTCTTTGGTCTGAGTCTAACCTTGCTGCATACCAGGGAGTGGTCGGTGTCGCAGTCCGCACTGTGGAAGCTGCGTGTGATTTGAACACTGTTTAAGGCGGCTCGCCTTGTGACAATGAGGTCTAGCTGGTGCCAACGACGTGATCTTGGGTGCCTCCATGAAACCTGGTGACAGGGTTTAGTGTGAAAGAACGAGTTGGTGATGCAGAGGTTATGATAGGTACACAACTCAAGCAGTCTCTGCCCGTTCTCATTCATCCTTCCAACGCCATAGCGCCCAAGGCAGGAGGGCCATGAGTCATGGTCGGCCCCAACCCTGGCATTAAAGTCCCCCAGCAGGAATAGGTGTTCGGTGTTGGGGATGCTGCTAATGATGTTATGGAGTTGTTCATAGAACTGGTCTTTAGCTTCAGGTGCGGAACAGAGTGTTGGAGCATAGATGCTGAGTAGGTGTACTGGACCAGAGGTGGTGAGCAGTCGGATGGACAGTATGCGTTCCGAGCCATTTGAGGGAGGCTCTATCATGCTGAGCAAGGAGTTTCTGATGGCGAAGCCCACTCCATGCTGTCTTGGTTCTTCAGGATCCCTGCCCTGCCAGAAGAAGGTGTAGTCTTGCTCTGTAATCACTATGGTAATGTAGGGAAACATGGAAGCTAATTTGCACAAAGGCCCCACAAACAACAATACGATAACAATCAGATAATCTGTTTAACTGATGTTGGTTAAAGGCAGATAATGGCCAGGGCATTGAGATAACTTTCCTGCTCTTGTTCACATCGTACCATGGCAACTTTAACGTCTACCTGAGCTGATCTCAGTTTAATGTCTCAACTAAGAGACAGCACCTCTGGCTGTGCAAAACTCCCTTAGTATTGCACCAAAGTGCCAACCTGTGCACAAATCTCTGGAGTGGATCTTGAGCCCACAACCTTCTGGTTCATGTGAGAGTGTTATCACCAAGCCAATGCTGGTACAATGATACACTAAAGTAATTAAGTGGATCCAAGCAATAAAGGGAGAACATGCTGAAATAACCTAAAAAGACTATAAATTTTCCTATTTTGTTAGGTCAGATCTCCACCTTGCACTACTTGGGGTTTTCAAAGTTGTCAATACTGGACCTGTGACCATATTGGGAGAGCACATTCAGAGAGGGGGGAGAGGTCCTTGGCCTCCAGCCTCATTTTCAGAGAACAGAGCACGGTTCCAGAATGAGGCTTTAAACTGAGGTTCCATCTTTCCCCTCAGGAGGAAGTAACAAATCTCAAATTTTCAAATAAAAGAAGAGTTCACCCCAATGCCCTGGCCAATATTTATCCCTTAAACAATATCACTCAAAGACAAATTACCTCACTGTTGTTTGTAGAACACGAGGCTGAAATTTATATTCCTGCTGTCGAAATCGACAGTGGGTGAAATCAATGGTGGCCTGCCTGTGCAGGACGCACGTCGTAGAACTGCCGAGATCCTAAGCGCGGCAGCTAATTTAAATAGCTGGGGCGGCCCGCCCCCCACGATCATGTGGAGGGGGTGGGCTGGCCGTCCCCAGCAATGGTGCCAGTGCCTGTGCGCAGGAGCTGATGCCATTTTTAAAGGTCTGTTAGCCTTACCGGCTTATTTAAATATTTAAAGAAACAGTGAGTATAAAAAAAACAAACATTTATTTTGCCCCCACCCACCCCTCCCAATAACCATAAAATTCATTACTTTCCCTCTCCTCCCGCTGGCCCATAGAAGTCAGAGGGTGGTACTAGATGGAAAGTATTCAGCATGGAGCTCGGTGACCAGTGGTGTTCCACAAGGATCTGTTCTGGGACCTCTGCTCTTTGCGATTTTTATAAATGACTTGGATGAGGAAGTGGAAGGCTGGGTTAGCAAGTTTGCCGATGACACGAAGGTTGCTGGAGTTGTGGATAGTGTGGAAGGCTGTTGTAGGTTGCAATGGGACATTGACAGGATGCAGAGCTGGGCTGCGAAGTGGCAGATGGAGTTCAACCTGGAAAAGTGTGAAGTGATTCATTTTGGAAGGTCGAATTTGAATGTGGAATACAGGCTTAAAGACAGGATTCTTGGTAGTGTGGAGGAACAGAGGGATCTTGGGGTCCATGTCCATAGATCGCTCAAAGTTGCCACCCAAGTTGATAGGGTTGTTAAGAAGGCGTATGGTGTGTTGGCTTTCATTAACAGGGGGATTGAGTTTAAGAGTCGCGAGGTTATGCTGCAGCTCTATAAGGCCCTGGTTCGACCACACTTGGAATATTGTGTTCAGTTCTGGTGCCTCATTATAGGAAGGATGTGGAAGCTTTAGAGAGGGTGCAGAGGAGATTTACCAGGATGCTGCCTGGACTGGAGGGCATGTCCTACGAAGAAAGATTGAGGGAGCTAGGGCTTTTCTCATTGGAGCGAAGAAGGATGAGAGGTGACTTGATAGAGGGGTACAAGATGATGAGAGGCATAGATAGAGTGGATAGTCAGAGACTTTTTCCCAGGGTGGAAAGGGCTATCACCAGGGGGCATAATTTTAAGGTGATTGGAGGAAGGTTTCGGGGAGATGTCAGAGGTAGGTTCTTTACACAGAGAGTGGTGGGTGCGTGGAATGCGCTGCCAGCGGTGGTAGTAGAAGCAGATACATTAGGGACATTTAAGCGACTCTTGGATAGGTACATGGATGATAGTAGAATGAAGGGTAGGTAGTTAGTTTGATCTTAGAGTAGGTTAAAGGTTCGGCACAACATCGTGGGCCGAAGGGCCTGTACTGTTCTATGTTCTAACACTTACCTTGTCCACCTAACCTTCCCTACCCCCCACCAAAGTGCAGAAACTTTAACCTAAAACCCTTCCCACCATACCCTACACCAATGATGTCACTTTGACTTCATTCCCCCCACCCTGCACTGAGAAACCTACCTCCTCTCCCCTCCCCAACAGTGTTTCACCCCGTTTCCCTGGACAGGGATCCGAAGGCGTGGGAGTGCCGGCCAGTGGCAGGAAGATCATAGCAGGACAGACGGTAGGAACACAAGTCTAATTAATGCACTCATTTACATTTATTTCACTATGCAAATGAGGATCCCATCGCTGGGGAGGGGGGGGGAATACCACGTGGCCTCACCGCCACCGGCAATGTCGAACTGTGCCCTCCCGGCGTCATGGTGCATGGCAGCCCTCTCCCGGAGGCATTTTCCACCCACCCCCACCCCATCGGAGGGGTCTGCAAAATTCAGTCTATGGTGTACACATATTAGCCACTGCATTTCCTACATTACAACAGTGACTCAAATGTACATCACTTGATGTAGGGCACTTTTGGATGGCCTGAGGTCATGAAAGGCACTGCATACATGCAAGTTCTTTCCCTGGTGCAGCACACCACAGATCTGTTATGCTCATCATGTACTCACTCAGTGCCCAAAGAGAAAAAGGTACACTTGTGTTCCTGCACTAGACATGAACAAATTAAGAATGCAACTGGATGTTAAAGATATTTCTCATCTCTGGTAAGCGCCTCATTTTAGCTATTGTTTAAATGATCCTTAGTTATCAGCAATATCACTGTCAATGAAAATCAGAGATCAGTTAGATTTGTTGCAAATTTACAAATAGCAATAATTGTTTATTTACCAACTTAACCCTTTAAAAAGTGAATGCAGGCCATATTGCAAAAAATAATTATTTCTACATGTTAAAACAAAACAATAAAGCCAAAAAAAAACTAGAAGTTTTTCAACATAGTTATATTGGGCCAATAATGTTACACCAGTACCTCCAAACCTACAGTGTTTGCCATCCATTTTAATAGAACAATATCACAAAGGTCAAAAACTAAAAAGTTATAGATATGTTTTGGCATGCTGTCGATGTGAATAAAACCATATGTGCCCATGTTTTATATCAACACCACTGCAACCATTCACTGTCTTACTCAAATATTTTTTGTATCCATTTCATAAAGTTTTATGGCTTGATTGGACAATGCTTTCCTGCAAGAGTCAGACAAGATGATATGCATATGTTCAAAAACATTACCTTTAAAACCCACGGAAACAGAGGGGAAAACTGGTCTGGGTATTTTCAAAAGTGTTCAAATAGCTGAAGGCTCAAAGGATTCATTGCAAAAGACGCAAGATGATTCCTTTTACTAAATATTTGGGTACCTGGCCAAAATTTCTGTGGCTCATTGCAATTAGAAAAAAAACACACCAACCAAAAAGTTCAAAAGTTTGATGGATTTTAGTTTTTTTAATCCAATGATTCCACCAAATTATTAGGGTCCATGGAACTCACTCAGACATCCATCTTTGTATCACAAGTCTGCATAAGAATTTTAATTTTATATTCACGTGGAGCCAATGTTAGTTGTCAAAAAAGCAGTTTGCCTTTAAATGCCAACAGAACATCTATTTCTGTAGCAGAGCCATTAAAAATAGTCCAGTGGCAATTTTGAAATTATGCCTGATAAAAAGTTAGAAAAAATTTCCCGAGGATTAATTACATTTTCAACCTGTTAGGTACTATGCATAATCACTTGCAACAGAAAAGGTAAACTGTTGGACAGAAAAGTTTTGTTCTATTTATTTGTGTTCATCAAGGCAAGAGAAAAAGGTTAATGTAACAGTGTTACAACCAGGTGAGACAGGAGTCCAGGGCTCCCCTCTTTGCCTTTCTCCATTTTGGCCATAACAGGGTTTGCTTTTTAAAAACACCATGTTTTAGCTTCCCTATCAATGAGTCCTTGCTCACTGCTCTCTAATTGTAATGACAAAGAAATCAACCAGACAGGTTTTCTCAGATTTAAACAAGAAACGTGTAAGTTTATTAACCTTAAAACTCTAATTCAGTTAAAACGACTTAAAATATGCAACATGGCCATGCTAGCATACATATGCGATAAACAAACACGCAAACAGAGACAGAGGAGGAGAATGAAGGGGAAAGGTTTGAAGTAATAGCTGGAGTTCAGTTACTGGCTTTGGGTTTGATGGAAAGTCTTTGATTGAAATTAAGTCTTGCAGTTCTCGTTGGGCCCAGTGCACACTTTCAAACTTGTTTCGCTGGTATTCTGTCTTGAGGCTTAAATTACTTCTGAGTGTCCCTGGAACTCTGCTTGAAAGAGAGAGAAAGAGAGAGAGACCTTCCTTCTCTTTTGTCTTCAAATTGCAGTCCCTCCTTTCTATATGGCACAATTCAAACAACCCCCAGTTTGGCTGGCAGGTTAGTCATGTGACTACCTCCTTATTTGGAACAACCTCTCCTGCGAGGTTTGTGGATTTCCCCCAAGCTTACCAGACACTCTCAGCAGTGAGGAGGGGGGTGGGGGGGGGGGGGGGGGGGTGGCGTTGAAATGCTGGCTCTTACACATTCAATGTCTCTTGATCAAAATCCATCTGGCTAATTGAATCAGGGAGGCACTCCCATTGCCTTCTTCAGGCAATTATCTTTTAGAATGCAAATGTGCAGCCACGTTTTCAGCCACTGTTGTGGTTGTTTTAAACAAGTTATTTCAAGTCCAGTAACAGTTCAAAAATAATGTTCCATATGATGAAATTAATATGTCTAATTTAGGCAGGTGTGGTTTTCATCACAATCAGTATTAATTTGTTCCCAGATCAAATATGGCACAGATACATGCTGAGTGAAGCTCTCTTTATGCAGCCTCAGTTCTAACTGCAATAACTGAACACCCTCTGTTGACTACCTACCTGTGCTTTTGAATTCTCAGGTTGAAATTGCCAGTTTTAATATCAATGTTTAATTGTGGCTAATTTTGTATAATGGATCCACAACAATTAAACATTGGGTAAACACTGTAAAAACTATTTTTACTAATGCCCTTTGCAGAGTACAAAAGATGTCAATTTACATATTGTGCACAGATTCAAATGTAAAAAAAAAGTGCAGCCATTATGCCATTCACTTCCTTAAGACCTAAATAATACATAAATAAGAGTCTTGTCGAGCAACTGAGTATTGCAGTTTGAGACCTGGGTTTGTATCCTACTGACTGATGAGATGAAAATTTCCTCTCAGTTCTGCTGTAGTATTCCACATGAAATGAGTGCGCAATTTCTAACCAGCTTGTTGTGGATGTGGGCCCACAACACAGGACCCACAAATTTACAAGGTAATTATAGAAGAGGAAGGCCATTCAGTTCAATTTAGTTCATCCAACCAGAAACCACCATTGCCACATCTAACTATTTCTTAAATTATGTTATGGTTTTCACCTCCACTGCTCTTTCATGTATTGATCACTACAATAAGAAGAAATTGTTCAGTTATAAATTTGCCTTTTACTGGTTTGAACCTATGACCTATTATTTTACTCTTGCATTCAATTTGAAGTAATTCTCCAATTTACAAATGGGCACTAAATTACTAGAAATAAAACAAAATCAAGTTGCACCAAGTATTTTTCTGAGATTGTGACAGTATTCATAGAAACAAAACTTTGTGCAGCACTATCATGGTACATAGTACTCAAAGTGGAAGCATGCAAAAATGTTGCATTCCCTGACTCAAGTTTCACACCTCAAAATTCACAAAATGACTCAGTCTTTTCAATTTTGTTTAAATATGTAAACTTAGATTTTTCTCGTTTTTTTATTATTTATGCCAAAACTGGTTATTGGCAAGCTTTGGACAAAGTGAAATAGAAGAGCACTGTTTATACCAAATTTTCCAAGGTCAGCACACTGAGGTGTAGATTTAGACAGGTCTAGGGTTCACACTAGTGATTGAAGTAGAAAATTTCAAGTAAAATTAAAGGGGATGGAGATGATTAAAGTGGTGTAAACATAATAAATTGACAAAAATTGAGAGACCCGCGAGCCTCTGAAACATTTCAGGCTATTTGTAATGAAGTGGCAGGAGACTAAGAAAGGGAAAGGAAAACCAAGTCAACATAACCTTCTACTTCAGCAGCAGAAGACTGGCATTATTGGATTGTTGTCCATTACTTACCCAGTATCTATGGAAAGAGAAATTTTGTGGCTTGTATAATGGGTGGCTGATCCAGTATAGCCAATTTAATGTCTCCACCAAAGTTAAAAATTACCTCTATGCGTCGCTATGATTCTGCAGGAAGGTGAGGAATGGGCCAGTTGCTAGGGTTGGACACTACTTGGGCTGTTTGATGGCTGCTGAAATGGAGATGATGTTGCACGAGGCAGTTGATGCAAGGGTTGCCCTCTTGTGCCATCCCCATATGTCAAAATTGTGGCATTTCAGCAAGAAAGTGGGGCAATGCTCCAGGCCATTACTGTTCCTGAATGTGCCAGCTCTTTCCTGCAGGCAAGCCAGATCTGTCACTCTGTCGATCCTTACAAACAAATAAATAGCTTTCACAAAAATATAGACAGAGCATATTAAGTGAAAACCTTCCTTTGTGAACAGCAGAACATACTCAACCACAAAATGATTTCAACATTTCAGACTTGTCACTACACTTATTGGAACTGAAGTTATGTACATTTATAAAAGCTTTTAGCTTTAACTTCCAATCAGATGTTGAAACAAGATTTTATTTTGGTTTCTTAGTAAACAGCAATTCTGGATATTAATATCCTTTTAGACCAAAGAAACTGAAATGCTAATTCACTATATATATTACATAACAGTACAATATGTACCAAATGTGATGCACCTGGAAACTAGTCATCCTCTCCCCTCTTTCTCTCCCAAATTGTTCTCTCAGATATGTGCAAAATACTTGTTCTAACTTTATAAGATAGGGAAAGTTCAAGAACAGTACTAGACATTTTGTGGAAGCAGCAGAAGTAACAATACTCAGCCCTTTAGTTGAAGCTTTTTTGGAGAGAAGTGGTAACAATAGATCATTGTGATCATAACTATACTCTTTTGTTGGTGAGCACTGGCCACATGAGACACAGATGGACAAACACAACTAGCAAACTCTTCCATTCATATCCTAACTCATACCAAGTCCCATTCACCCATCATCCCTGAGCTTGCTAACCTCATTGGCTTCCATGTCTCATAATAACTAAAGTTTAAAATTGTCATCCTTGTTTTCAAATCAGTCTGTGACGTATGTCTGTAACCTCCACCAGCTCTACAACCCTTGTAGGTGTTTACACTCCTTCAATTCATGCCTCTTACGCATCCCTGATTTTCATCGCTCCATCATTGGTGACTGTGCCTTCAGCTGCATCGTCCCCAGGCTCTGGAATTCCCTCCCTAAACCTCTCTTTCCTTTAAGACATCCCTTAAAATGTATCTCTTTGACTAATCTCTTGATCACCTGTCCCAATATCTCTTAATCTAGCTTCGTGCCAAATTTTGTTTCATGACGCTCCTGTGAAATGCCTTGGAATGTTTTACACGACAGTATAGTATGGCCTGTCCACAAAAAGCAGGACAAATCCAAAATGGCTAATTACTGCCCCATCAATCTAACCTCAATCATCAGAAACATAACAGAAAGTGGCAACGACAGTGCTATCAAGTGGCAACTACTCACTTATCAACCTGCTCACAGATGCTCAGTTTGGGTTCTGCCAGGACCACCTGGCTTCAGACCTCATTACAGTTTTGGCCAAACATGAAAAACTGAGCTGAATTCCAGGCAGCATTTGACCGAGTGTGGCACCAAGGAGCCTCGTAAAAGTGGTCAATGGGAATCGGGGGAAGAACTCCACACTGGCTGGAATCATATCCAAGACAAAAGATGATGATTATGGTTGTTGGAGGTCAATTATCTCAGCTCCAGCACATCACTGCAGAAATTCCTCAGGGCAATGTCCTAGGCCCAACCATATTTAGCTGTTTCATCAATGAACTTCCCTCCAACACAAGATCAGAAGTGTGAATGCTCCCTGATGATTGCACAGTGTTCAATTCCATTTGTAACTCCTCAGACAGTGAAGTAGTCTGTGCCCGCATGCAGAAGACCTGGGAGGACAACATCCAAGTCTTTTAGGCTAATAAGTGGCAAGCAACATTCGCGCCACAAGTGCTCGGCAATGACCATCTCCAACAAGAGAGAGTCTAATCATCTCCCCTTGACATTCAATGGCATACCATCCTCAAATCCTCCAACAACATCCTGTGGTGAGTGGCACACCTCTTGACTCACCAAAGCCATCTACAAGGCACAAGCCAAGAGTGTGATGGAATACTCTCCGCTTGTCTGGATGAGCGCAGCTCCAACAACATTCAAGAAGCTCAACACCACCCAGGACAAAGCACTCCACTTAATCAGTATCCCATCAACACCTTAATTATTCACTCCCTCCACCAGATGTCAGCTGTGGCTCAGTTGGTCACATTCTCATCTCTGAATCACAAGGCTCTCACTTCAAGTCCCACTCCAGGACTTAAGTGCAAAAATCAAGGCTGACACTCCAATGCAGCACAGAAGGAATGCTGCACTGTGGGAGGTGTCATCTTATGGAGGAAACATTAAACCGAG
Organism: Heterodontus francisci; assembly: GCF_036365525.1. NCBI lineage: Eukaryota > Metazoa > Chordata > Chondrichthyes > Heterodontiformes > Heterodontidae > Heterodontus > Heterodontus francisci. Next base: position 66,118,832 of record NC_090372.1, on the reverse strand, counting down.
GCCCCATCTGCCTGCTTGGGTGGATATAAAAGATCCCACTGGCACTCTTTCAAAGAGGAGCAGGGGAGTTATCCCTGGTATGCTGGCTAATATTTATTCCTCAATCCACATAACAAAAACAGTTTACCAAGTCATTACCACATTGTTATTTGTAGGAATTTGCTGTGCGCAAATTGGCTGCCACCTTTTCTACGTTACAACAGTGACTACGCTTCAAAAATTACTTCATTGGCTGTAAAGCGCTTTGAGAAGTCTGGTGATCATGAAAAGCGCTAGATAAACGCACATCATCTTTTCTACCATTATGTGTACTATCTACAAGCTGCACTGCAGAAATTCACCAAGACTTCTTCGACAGCACCTTCCAAACCCACAACCTCTACCACCTAGAAGGACAAGGGCAGCAGGCACATGAAAATACCACCACCTGTTCCCCTCCCGGTCACACACTGTCCTGACTTGGAAATATTTTCCCATTTCTTCATCATTGCTTGGTTAAAATCCTGATTCTCCCTACCTAACAGCACTGTGTGAGTACTATCACCACACAGACTGCAGAAGTTCAAGAAGGTGGCTCACTTTAAAATTGTTTCTAGGATCTGAATAATAAGGGAAATACTGGATTTACTGCCCATCCCTGGTTGCCCCAGGTAATTGTGGGCCTTCCTCTTGAAACACTTCAGTCCTTGGTGTGAATGCAACTGTGATAGTGTTAGAGAATTCTAGGATATTGACCCAGCAACAATGAGGGAATGGCAATATACCCAAATAAGGATAATATGCAACTTGATGCGAAAGCTGGAGGTAATGGTTTCCCTGTGATATTGCTATTCTTATCCTTGGTAGTAGAGGTCATAGGGCTGGGAGATGCTGAATTAAATTGCTCCATCTGCATAAAGACCCAACCACATAGATGGTTCAGCCTTGAAATAATGCTATATCAGCTCTCGTACAACAGCTGTAGGTGGCATATTGTGCAACTTACTGGGCATTATGATATCACAACTGATATTAAAAATGACCCTTCTGTGCTCAGCAGTATAAATCAACCCCTTGATCTGGTAGACTTACAATGCTAAAAATATGCAATGTACATTTGACTGGATGAAACTACATGCACATACACACGGTGATTCGGTTTGCTTCATATCATGGAGGATTGCAACAAATGTGCAAGCCTGTGCACAATGTGATTGTGAAAGATAAAGAAATGTTATATTCCAAATGTTAAGAAAGTCTCTGTAGAGATGATTTCAAGATCGAATTCCCTCAACACAGAACAGTGCTCACGAAGACGACAGGTCTGGAAATTGTGAGACCAATCATGCATTTAGCCTTCAGCTTTAATATCCATTTATGAAATCTGGCTGATCACTTTAAATGTTGTTTACTGCAACAGGTAGTTGAAATGAAAAGTAAATATAATTACCAAATGATATTCATGGTCTCTCATACTTGGGAAACAAGACATTATCCAGGCACAAATAAGTTTTGATTTCAAAACAAGCAGAAAATCACCTATCACAGACTGTTCGCATTACCTTGAAAGCAATGAATTTACAGTAAACGGCTTGGTGACACAATATAAATGGGTTAGCACCTAGCATTTAGCTGTGATTTAGGAAAACATCAGTTGAATTTGATAAGCTTTGTTCATCTGTGGAAGACACCTTTTGATTTCCTGTATCTCAGTTGGGACTTCAAACAAATACTAGAGGTACAGCCCAGGCAGTGCACTCCCAGCTCTTCAATGACATAGGGACTGGAGACTCTATGTTGGTAGATGAAATCTTGTGCATGTTGCAATCACTGCTTCAGGAATATTACCAAGAGAGTTAGCCAAGTGTTGTGTATTTTACTTTGTTGAACAAATCAAAATTTCTGTAATCAAGTGAAATCTACTATATCACTTTTCCATCATCGTCTACCTGTCACCTTTAAACGAACCTCATTTCTGGCTATAGTCTAAGTAACAGTCTACCAGAGTTTACTCTTATGCTATCAAAACACTACTATCAAGGTTTGTACCAATTCTTAATGAATGAATTACTGTGACAAAAGTTTTGGTATGATTCCTGGGCAATGCTACATTACCTGATATTAAGGTAGATTTTCTAAGTTCTTATATGTGGCAAGGTACTCCAGATGCCATAAACACATGTAGCAAAATTGCAAGTCTACTGGACAAGGACTAAGAAAATCTACTCCATTATGGATATAAGATCACATTCGCTTATCTAAGCATTCTTTGGCACAGAGCACAAAAGAACTCTGGTGAAGCCTTAAAGATGTAACAGGTAACATGTCTATACCTCTGTGTGTGCACTAGTGCTCTACTACAACTTGGCCTTTCATTATTAAAATGCAAACTTCATTTAAAGTGAAACAAGCAAATAGCTGCTAAAGTGCAGTTTTTTTTAAATTGCACCAGTGAAAAGGGTTAACAACATAGCCAACATTTTCCTTTCAGAAAATTAGTATCAGGTGCTTGGTATATGTTTGCCTACAGCTTTTCCTCAAAATAAACAATACGAATAATATTATACCCTCATCATGTCAGCTCCCGCCTTCCCATTTTATATACATGATCTCCAGGACTCCCAACGAAAGTCTGGGCTTCTGCTGCCTAAGGCTGCCACCATTTCAAGACACAAGACTCTCTGAACACCCTTCTCCTTTGACTTACCTTGCTGCCGGTAGCCCTTAATCACCCAAAGCGGCCGAGCAGTTGACTGGTGCAGTTTAAATAGGACCTGGCAGTTAAAATCTGCCAGGCATCTGACTCAAACTCTCAGACAGGAATATCGTCTGCTCCTGCTAGCTTCCTACTGGGAGTTCTAATTGGCCCTTTCAGAGTCCAAAGTTAACACAAGATGGTAGATGTTACCAACTAATTTTGAGAAAAATGTTAGGAAATCTACTTGTGTAATCATCATTGTTGCTCGGCCTTTGACATTGAAGAAGACAGCAGAACACCATCTCATTTTTTGCAGCAAGTTCTTTGATGACTGCTCAGAATGATTGTCCACAGAGAGAACAGTGGATCCCTGATATACCAGGTTAGGAATCTTGATTTTTCAAGCAAGCTGTGTGAAAAGAGTTTTACTAACTATAACCTGTTCTTTTTAGCATCTATTATTTAAAAGATTAAAATAAAACCTGCATTCTATTTGTTAACAAGATGTACTACCCATATGGGCAAGGAGTAACAAAATATCAAGGAGCTTATGTCATCATCTTGACAATTCACTTACTTTGTAAATACCTGGTCAATAAAATGCAGTCACAGATTTGCATTGACTCAGCAAGTCGACATCATTAGAACTACTGTATACATTTTGTAAGCATACATTTTCTATGAGAAAAAGTTATTTTTGTAAGGATCAGTTTGTTAAATAAAGTGTGTCCAACTTGTTCTATAATTGAAAAGTGGTGGTTTTGCAAAGCAGCTTAACTTGCTACCCCTCTAAAATCCCTTCCTACAAATGGTTACTTAGTCCCTTTAAAAATAAATTGACTCACCAAGCCTTTGCATGTAGAAAGTGCCACTGAAGAGTTGTTGTGAGATATTAAAGCACCTTGATAGAAGCACAGCTCCTCTGGGTGATAAATCTCTACAGATTTTAAGCCTTGTTTCCCCAAAGTCTGAACTGTAAATCCAGGAGGCATTAAGCCTTCAGAGGTTCTTAGTTCCAAATGAAAGTCCTGGCCAAACCCATTGAGTTTGAAGTAGAGGGATTCATCACTAACATTATGAACTGATCGCTTCTTTCTCTGCTGATGCATTACTGTGAGAGAGATATAATCACCACTGCTGTCAGCTTCATATGGAGTCACAATTTCGTATTCTGCAAAAATATGTTATCTGTTACTGGTGTGGTCTTAAAGCAGAGCTGCTTCATAAAACATACAGTTAACATCCAATTTAAAAAAAAGTCACATTTGCAATTATTCCATTTTTGAAATTATTTTAATTTTAATCTGTCAAAAATAGATTTTTTTGTACACTTGTTACAAGTTTTAGGGTGTTCAGTCTTAATGCTCCTTAAAATCACTTCAAGCTTGCACAAAAAATGTAGTACAAAATAATTCTCCAAATTTGAGTTTTTCCAGAGTTAAATAAATTTAGAAATTCATATCAGTTTTAAAAAATAAACATGGAAACCAACTCATATTTACAATCAGATGGTTTAAAACTTTGAAAATATTATAATCAAAACAAATATGCGCAGCGCACACATACATCTCTAGACATATATGGAAAGAAAAATAAGCAGCAAAGGAACATATCATGGCGAAATGGCAGCATGGACTGCAAATAATTACATAAAATAAACTGTACTGTGGCACATTTAATGTGACAGGCATCTATAGAAATTGATTATTCAATTATTCAAATTGAATTATTCAGAAGTCAATATTCCCCACAGCTCATGGTACCTGGTTCAAATAGGATCAAGTAGTTATTGAAACATGTAAGTGAAATCGTAAATTCAAGAAACACTGAATACAGAAGCATAAATCTGGAACTCAAACACATTGGTACTTGTGAAAAACGAGGAGCAAAAGACAGGTTAGTAACATCATTCCTTTCTCCCCCCAACTGCTGTGCTTCCCTACCCTTCCTCCACCACACCCCCTAGCCCCCCTCTATTTTAATATCCCTGCTCTTTAGGTCTGGCTCACACAATATTCCAAATTTATGACTTCAGATAAGCTGTCCTAGGTCTTTGCTAATTTTAAGAGCTTGGTGGTCGTGGTGGTGGTAGTGGTGGGGGGGTGGGGGGGGGGTGGGTTGCAGGAAGTGGGTGGTGGGGGTGTGGACCTTAGATTCTGCCTTTCTTTCCTGAGGGGTTACATCTGTCAATCCTGCTTAGTAGGTCCCTCTGGGCTCAACTGAAATGTAAACTTTCCATGTGAGAAAATCACAACCATGAAGCTGCATCCTGCCTCTCTCTCTCCATGGCTCTGTTCTTTAAAACAAGTTAAAACAGAGTTAGATAATGCTTTTTGTCTGGAATGAACAATAAAAGGTCACTGGCTTTCCTTTAATACAACTCTTTAGTTCAAGTCATTCATGGAAAAATAATTCACATACAAAGCAAGTTGTCAAGAAACACACAAAAAAAATCATTCATGTAAACTTTGTATCACAAATCTTTAAAAATAATGAGACTGAGATATTGTTGATAAACTGCATGAGTTTCACTTTTGTAGCTTATATCTGGATGCATTGCTCCCTTATAATTCATTTCAATCTATGCATCATTTTAAATGAAAGAAAGAAACATACATATACAGATATTTTGGTAATTTTTTTTGTTTGTTTTCTCCTGGAACTCTTGGAGCTGCTGACTCTTACAGGGCACCAGAACCTTACCAAGTGGTCATTCTTCCTTTAGGAGCCTAGACTGCAAGTACTCACAACTATTTAACACGTGCAGCATCATAGCTAAGCCCACTCTTGTCCGCACTTGAGGTTCACACACAGTGCACTTGCCAGTAGGATCACTGTATGGCAGTCAAGGGCAGGTAATCTGCTTGGTTCTTCCCCTTCCCCAGCCCAGGGCAACTGTAGAACCTCAACTGCTACTTCAACTGAGATCAGCTTACTCAGCACAGACAAAAGAATTAAACCTGAAAGTTTTGATCTCAATACGATGAGCAAGTGCCAAATTCTGTAAGTTGACTGCTCATGACTTCCCTGTTGAGTCTGACTGCAATACTAGTTTTTAACTGTTATGCCTCAGATAACATTTTTTTTGCACTTAGATTGGAGCAATGCAGAATACTAAAATATTTTGGGAAGTAACTTGTTTGATCGTGCCGCTGTGAATCACCTTGGGAAGTTTTACCACATTAAAGGTGCTATATAAATGCAACTTGCTGTAGGAATTACCGGCCTTTAAAAGAGCACCTAACCATGTTTATAATAAAACATACATCATAATGTCTACGAATAGTGTGGATTTGCAGAAGGTTGTCCAAATTTCTTTCCTCTCTAGGTGGCCGGTAAAGCTGCATCTGAATCAAGATGCTGAAGGCAGGAGTTATTACATGAATCAAGGTAAACAAACTATTGCATGTTTTTATGGGTGATTAAGTGTGTCTGTATAAATAGCACATAGTGTAGTTAACATAAGTGACATCCAGCTGTTGGGTTATTTTATATAAATACTGAAGATTGAGGTTCTAGTCAGTCAAGAAGATATTTTAGCAGCTATAGTACTCATGAGAGTCCCCTCTACACAATGTAAGCAATACATTAAAATCACTCATTGATCAATATTTCCAATACTCAAACATGTATAATATTCTGGCAAGAAAACATGTTGCCTTGCACTTATATGAGTGCAGATGCTCTTTGGTGATTTTTGAACAGGAAAATAACTAAAACAGGATTGATTGAATTGACTGAAAAAACCAGGGCAAGTGTCGTAACATGTTCAGCTATTTGATTTGTGACTGTGCTTTTATTGTGTAAATTTAGCGCAACATGTAAATCAAAACTCAAGTTTCCTAGGATACATAATCTACTTAAGGACTAATTATGGAGGAAAATAATCCCATTCATTATTCTATGTAATGATACTGAATGTACTCACTAAAAAGGATTACTTCATGAATTAAGCATGCATTTAGTGATGTACATGACACTTGAACATCCAAACTCCTGAAACCTGGCAAAGCAAGTTAACATCCAGAGCATTTGTCCAGCATTTCAAACCCAAAGTTTCAGCATTCCAACCTTTCTTCACTTTAACATTACAATGGCGACAAAGTTAATCAAAGCCATTATACTACACAGCTGCTTCACTTCTTAAGTGCTGCATCACATATTCTACTTAAAAATATAATTTTATCTGGGACTTTCAACAATTCATGATCAACCACAATTTAAAACAAAACATAGGACTTCCTATTTAATGCAACCCTATAAGAATAGGAGGGAGGGATAGAAGTTTAAAAGTAAATTCAGTGTTCCCATGAGGCATCCAATCATGTAAAAGAGAAGCTATATTTGTTTATATGTGGGAAATATGTATAGACATATTAATGCAACTGGAATTTCCATTTAATATTTGTTTCCATAGCAATTCTGCACTTCTAAAATAGCCAACTGATACAATCATTTGGTGTTCACAGTTTGTGGAAGCATAGAAACCAGCAAGTTGTTATACTAAAGTAGTTCACTCTCTGGACCACTATCTTTATGCGAACTATACAGTTAGATTTAGTAAGTCGTATTTCTGCAGGTCTGGAATAAATCGTTGCTTAACAGTACAAAGAGATTATGTGCCAATTTTTAAACTGATCATTGCTTAAGCACAAATATAGAAATGGGAACAGAAATTATGTTAGTTTGACCATTCAAATATACAGACAGTAGACTTTTTCTATTGTAAAACAGTTTCACTGTAATCAAAAGTCCACATTTGAGCTATAAACCCTTCAAATCAGAGGAAGGGTTTACAACAACACTTTGTATTTATACAATACCTTTAACGTAATAAAATGTCCCAAGACGCCTCACAGAAGCATTATAAAATGAAATGACACTGGGCCACATAAAGCAGATGACCAAAAGCTTGGTCAAAGAGGTAGGTTTTAAGAGGCGTCTTAAAGGGAGAAAAGCAAGCTAGAGAGGTGGAGAGGTTTAGGGAGGGAATACCAGAGCTTAGCACCTAGGCATAGAGTCATGGTGTCATTATGGCACAGAAGGAGGCTATTTGGCCCACTAATTCCATGCTGGCTCTCCATGGAGCAAGGCAGTCAATCCCACTCCCCTGCCCGATCCCCCCTAGCCCTGCAAATTTATTTCCCTCAAGTGGACATCCAATTTCCTTTTGAATCATTGATTGTCTCTGCTTCTACCACCCTTGTGGGCAGCGAGGTCCAGCTCATTACCACCTGCAATAAAAAAGTTCTTCCTCATATTTCCCCCATATCTCTTGCCCAAAACATTCAATCTGTGTCCCCTAGTCTGTGTATAATTAGTTAATGGGAACAGCTTTTACTTGTCTAACTTATCTTAGCCTGTCAATCTTATATACCTCTATTAAATCTCCCCTCAATCTCCTTTGCTATAAGAAGAACCACCCCAGCTTTTCCAACTTAACCTTGTAACTAAAATCTCCCATCCCTGGAATTATTCTGGTAAATCTCCTTTGCATCCTCTGAAGGACCCTCACATCCTTCGTAAAGTGTGGTGATCAGAACTGGATGCAATACTCTAGTTGAGGCTGAACCAGGTTCAGCTTAACTTCCCTCCTTTTGTACTCAATGACTCTACTTATAAAGCCCAAGATCCCATATGCTTTACTAACCACTCTCCCAATATGTCCTGCCACCTTCAAAGATCGATGCACATGCACCCCCCAGGTCCCTCTGTTCCTGCAGACCCTTTAGAACTATGCCATTAAGTATATATTGCCTCTCTCTATTCCTTCTGCCAAAATGCATCACCTCACACTTGTCAGTACTAAATTGCACCTGCCACCTCTTTGCCCATTCTGCTTGCCTATCTATGTCCTGTTGCAGGCAGTTCATACCATCCTCACTGTTTGCGATAACTCCAAGTTTGGTGTCATCGGCAGCTGGAGGCACGACCACCAATGAAGTTATTAAAATCAGAGATGCTCAAGAGACCAGAATTAGAGGAGTGCAGATAGCTTGGAAGGTTTTAGGGCTGGGGGAGATTACAGAAATAGGGAGGAGCCAGGCCATGAAAAGATTTAAAAACAAGGGTGAGAATTTTAAATGTTGAGGCATTGTTTAACTGGGAGTTAGTGTAGGCCAGCGAGCACACAGGGGTGATAGGTGAATGGGACTTAGTGTGAGTTAGGACATGGGCAGCAGAGTTTTGGATGATTTCAGGTTTACAGAGGGCAGAATGTGGGAGGCCAGCCAGGCGTGCATTAGAATAATCTGGAGGTACCAATGGCATGGATGAGGGCTTCAGCATCAGAAGATCTGAGACAGAGGCAAAGGCAGAGACAGGCGATGTTACAGAGGTGGAAATAGGCAGCCTAAGTGACAGCACGATGTGTGGTTAAAAGTATATCTTGGGGTCCAATACAATACTGAAGTTGTGAACAGTCTGGTTCAGTTTATACCTAAAACGTCGATTTTTGTGCTCTGCCTAGATGCTGCCAGACCTGTATGATATTTCCATGTTTTCTGTTTTTGCGTTCGGATTTCCAGCATCTGTAGTATTTTGCTTATGTGCTATCGCTGTAATCAATGTTGACTATTAAACAATTGGTCTCAAAGTATAGAATTTTCATGAAAAGACACAAAATTAAAGTCACATTTAAAATGTATTCATGTATTGCTTCAACATTTACAAGTGATTAAAATGGTTCGACCAAAATACTTATTGCCATGGGTGAAGAGTGCGGGGTTCTTCTCCGATTCTCAATTCAGTTCTTTAGGGAAGATTGCAACAGGAGCCTTTTCACTCGCAGCTCGAGTTGTGTGTTGGAGCACCCTCTAGCGTTTCAGTGACTCCCGTTGTGCTTCTAACGTGGGACGCGATTTGTAATTACAAACGGTGATATTTTTTCGCCACGTAAACATGAATGCTGCATACCCTGAGTGTTGGCACAGTGGAGGCAGTATTGGCATCCTTTATCACATCCAAGTTCCTTATACTCACCGCTGTTGTCATCCAGATCCAGCCATCCAAACGGTGATATATGATGGACTGTCCTCTCACCTCCAGCTACTGGAGCAGCAGTTGTGACCTGAAAGGCTTCACCAGCAAAGTCACTCTGAAAGGCATAACCAGACAACAATAAACATGCATAGAAATAATTAAATGATCTGAAACTTCGCACTTGCAATACAACCTGTTTTAATATATCAATTTTCCAATTTACAATAAAGACACAGCTACGTAAGTGGACAAGTGTAACGTGCCTTGAGGTGAAGTCCCATCAATATAAGTTGAAAGACTGCAAGCACTCTTCTGAAAAACGACCCCCTGTCAATAACTGGCAAAGGTCCCATTGCATTCTCCAAAACTTGCATTTTTGTATGTTTTCAGTATTAAGAGGAAACTGTTCCTTTAACTGTAACACCTGATGAAAAGTTTTTGATTCGAAAAAAAAACAGTTCAATAAATAAAAGGTTTGCTTCACAATGCAGCGAGCTTCCTGGTAGGGCTGCAGCTGGCCAGGAGGTCGGGTTGTGTTGACAGGTACATTGGCAGCGAGAGCACCGGGAACCCCGGCTACAAGTTGTATCTCCAGCCGCTTTACACACGCACTGTGTCGTGGTACTGGAGCCGGTTTTACTCGCTCTGCTTTCTGACGGCTTCCAGTGCTGTGGTGAATCCGGCACTCTGCTCTTTCGGAGCTGCAGGAAGCCGGCTCTCTCTCTCCGGTTGCTGTTAGTTTGCAGGAATATTGAAGCTGCTGCTATCACTCTTCCTCTGCTGTGTGTTGACTGTATCTGTCTGCAATGCTATACTGACTGAGCAGCTCCACTACCCCAGCCCCTAACTCCCCTCACACATGTGGCTTTGTGAGTAAATCTCTCTCCCTCTTCACTAACATACACCGGCTTCTTCGATCGACATACGGCTCTGGCCAATCGGCGAGAGAGCTGAGCTGTCAATCATTCCTCGCCAGGGGGCGGGGCCGTGGACCCGGGTGGGCCGCAGCTCAGTCTCAAGCTTAGACTCATCTCAACAGAGGGGTTGTGGGCAAGTTTGTCTGTTACCACCTACCGGCACTGTCCACACCTTTAGAATTGCTGGCCCCAACAAACCTTTATAAAGTTCCGAAGAAGGGTCAGTGACCCGAAACGTTAACTCTGCTTCTCTTTCCACAGATGCTGCCAGACCTGCTGAGTGGTTCCAGCATTTCTTGTTTTTATTTATAAAGAGCAGTATGGAAAGGGTTAAATACATATACTGTGCTCATTTTTGTAGTTTCTGTATGGTGCCCAGCAACGTCAGGTGCATATTAACTTCTAAACAATAATTGTGTCCACTCACTCGCTGACTTATACTCACTTTCACTGATTTACATATTCATTCAATCAACCACTCAAACTCCCTCATCAGTCACTCTCAAACACCCACTCTCAGTCACTCACTGATCCTCTCACACTCAGCAAATTAATTATACTGTATTCACTGCTCACGATGTGGTTTCTTCTACATTGGGGAGATCAAATGCAGACTGGCTGACAGCTTTGCAGAATACCTCAATCCACAAGCATGACCCTGAACGTCCGGTCGCCTCTCATTTTAATTCTCTACCTTGCTCTCACGCTGACCTTTCTGACCTTGGCCTCCTGCTGTGTTCCAATGAAGTTCAATGTAAGCATGAGGAACAGCACCTCATCTTTCAACTGGGCACTTTACAGCCTCCTGGACTCAACATTGAGTTCAACAATTTTAGATCATAACCTCTGTTCCCATTTTGCCTAATTTTTCTTTGTTCATTTGTTTCTTTTTTCTCTTTTGTTTCTCTCTTATTTCCTTTTGTTTCTGATGACACCTATTCAGGATCCTGTCATTCATGCCTCCTCTAGATATATCTTTTGTTTCTTTACTTGTCCCACTACTATTCCCTTTGGCCTTGCACCATGAAAACTTCTGTCATTTAATCTCTCTTGCCCTCCACCCTATCACAGACCATCACTTTTGTTCTTTTCCCCATTCTCTTCCTTTCACTTGCTCAAAACCTATGACATTTCTAACCGTTCCCAGTTCTGATTATAGGTAATTGATCTGAACCATTAACTCTGCTTCTGTCTCCACAGATGCTGCCAGACCTGCTGAGCGTTTCCAGCATTTTCTGTTTTTATTTCCTCTCATACTCAGCTTCTTTGCTATCATATACATTTACTTCTTCATTCAGTCTCACTCACATTCACTCTGAATCTCTCATTCCTTCACAATCTTTTACACAATCACATGTTCCTTCACACACTCTCTCTCTCACTCATTCGTGCTCTCACTCACTCAAACTGATTCACTTTCTCTCACTTACCCATTTTATTCTCGTTCACTTACTCTCTCACACAGTCACAGCTACTCAGTCTCATACTCCTCTCATTTTCTCTCACCCTCATAGATGCTCTTTCACACTCAAGCTCATACACTTATTCTCTTGCATTCACTCACTCTCACTCAATAACGCGTCCATTTTATCCAAAGGAAATGGAACTGTAATAAAAACAAGAAATGCTGGAACCACTCAGCAGGTCTGGCAGCATCTGTGGAAAGAGAAGCAGAGTTAATGTTTCGGGTCAGTGACCCTTCTTCGGAACTGTACCCTGATCCCAGGGAGAGAGAGGACTGCACCCTCATCTCAGAGTGCAAGGGATTGAATTCATTCATTGTAATTTTCTTTTTCTCTCTCTCTCTTTGTCCTAACCTCCCTCATTAACTTATCTCCACTTCCTCCTTGTCCTTTTGTTCTATGAGATTCCCAAGATAGACCCCTACATTCCCTAGCAGTCCAGCATCAGAAGCCCGAAAGCAAAACTTTGTTGATGGAATAAGTGTCCAAAGTTATGCCAGGACCCAAAACAAAATGGAATCCTGTGTAGCATTTCAGAAACATATGAGTGGATAATGTTGAGACGTTTGGAAGTTTCCACTTTGGAAATTTTGTTTACCTCACTTAGATTCAACCAATCACAGGTGCTTATCAATTAAACGAGGTTATATGTGCCCTCTTCTTAAAGAGGCACCAGTAATAAATGAACAGACAGAAATTGAAAGGAAAACTGAGCACATCAAATTAAAATTCTGTTCCAATTATCAACGAGACACTCCAGTCCCTCTGATGCACACTGGTTAAGGAAGGTCTCAAGCGTACCAGCAGACTTCGCATTCTCCATCTCCAGGGGTGTCCAGGCACGGACATAACAGTGGAAGAGAGGCAGACAGTTGGACCCAATAACCCCACCAACCATCCACTGTGTGGACCTGTTAATGGCCACCTTGGTCAGGCCCAGGAGCAGTCCTACGAGGCGGTCCTCCAATCTGTCCACTTCCCTCCACACTGTGTGGCCAAAGGTCAGGAGCTTGGGACTAAAGTGCAGCCAAAGTAGCAGAGTTCACCAATTCAGAGATTGAACCTGCAAAGTTGCAGGTATCAGCACCATGCACTAATCATCTGATCTAAACAGCACACAGAAAAAAAAGGAACGCTTCAAAGATTTGCGTGTCATCCTTGCGCAAGGACCATGCTAATCTTCTCCGTATTGTTCCAATTTTAGTATATGTGTTGCCGAAGCGAACACAGGAAATTTGTCTATGTTAAAGCTACTGTATAAATAAAGTTATTGGGTTTCATTTGGTGCAACCTTGATGTTAAGTTCTAAATTGGATTAATTCATGAGCAGTGTGCCCCTTCAATTTCCTGATCTACACAGCCAGCAGTATAGCTTTCTGAATTATTTCCATACATCACCAGTATGAGTTTCCTTTCTGCTTTTATTGTTCTCATCAATATATCAAGTTCCGATCAGAGGCATACCAGGACCACATGGAAACTACTTCATTGAGTTTTTCTGTGGTCTTAATTTTAAACTACTATTCCACTCAATTTCCTCAAAGCTGCACTCATCTCTAATATTTTTCAGCTACCTCAAATCATCCACTACATCCACTGTCTGCCTTCAATCTGTACAATAGTTTATATTGAATAGATTTCACTTTTCCTCTTGTTTTCTTTCTCATCAGGAAACACATATTTCTCTTTTCTTCAATAATTTGGCTATTTCCTACTTTTGTATTTTCACTAGTTTTTCTCTGGTTATCAGTTCAATGACAGCAATGTGAAAAATAGCTTATCTTCCCAAAGGTTTGACATGATTGTTCTTTTGTTGACTAGTAGGCTCATGTGGGTATGCATCTCCACAGAAATAACATTCCTTGTCTCAAGTTCAAAAATGTCCTTTTGATTTCCATTACTTAATTTTTAACTTCTTGATAGGTGTCTCATTTTTCACATCTTCTGCTCTGCTTACAGGAACCAAGCTATTTGCAACACTTCATTTAGATTATTGTTGTTCTCTAATTGTGGGGTGGCACAGTGGCGCAGTGGTTAGCACCGCAGCCTCACAGTTCCAGTGACCCGGGTTCAATTCTGGGTACTGCCTGTGTGGAGTTTGCAAGTTCTCCCTGTATCTGCGTGGGTTTCCTCCGGGTGCTCCGGTTTCCTCCCACAGGAGGGTGATAGGTTAATTGGCCATTATAAATTGCCCCTAGTATGGGTAGGTGGTAGGGAAATATAGGGACAGGTGGGGATGTGGTAGAAATATGGAATTAGTGTAGGATTAGTATAAATGGGTGGTTGATGGTCGGCACAGACTCGGTGGGCCGAAGGGCCTGTTTCAGTGCTGTATCTCTAAACTAAAATAAACTAATTAATGTCAACAACATTTTAAGCACATTTCATAACCTGCTTTTGAATCTCACGATAGATATTCTGGAATTCACATTCACTACCGACTTCTTTAATTGTGCACAAAACTGATCTACTATCTCTTCCACATTCTGATGAGGACAATTACACAAATTGTTTCAAACAAATGTATTTTGGGGAGAATGAAATGACTGAGACATCGGGGAGAATTTTGAAGTCCCATGATAGTTGTGAGTGGAGAGTTTTAATGGAGGCTGGTTGGGGGTGGGTGACTAACCTGCTTTTGAGAGATGGGTTAGTTATTTAAATATGTTAATGAAGCTATGAATCTCAGGCTTACCAGGTGGACTTGAGAAAGCCAGCAGCTGAAGAGAGGTGAGAAACACCGGATCCAGACAGTTAGTGCCCTTTCCAGCACTGCTTGTGAACCAGGAGGAACAGGAGTGCTTGCCCCCAGACCATCTAAGCTAACCTGCTTTCCTCACCATGAGCATCCTCTCAGCATGTAATCACTGGAACAACTTGACCCATGATCACTTTAAACACCCACCCTGACCCATATTAACTTCAAGCCCCCGACACACAATTTCCTCTGGCCCACGATCACCCCTCCAAGTCACAACCTCCCCCGACCCACAATCTCCCTTCCACCCACAATCAATCCCTGACACATAATCTCCGTCCCCAGAAGTGGGTGCCATCGCCGCTCATCATGTGTGCAGCTGGCCCACCGCGATTACACAGTGGGTGGCCACTTAACAAAATGGAGGCGCGGGTTCGTCCGATTACATAATAGGACCGGGCTCTGAGGTGCTGATTGCGACGTCAGATGACTCTGGAGCTGGTGTCATATTTAAAGCCCTGCCAGCTGTGCTGGCATTACAGCCTTTGAGAGATTTACTGTTTGCTGATTGCTGCTGGAACCAGTGTGGTAGTAACCCCTGGACCACCCCACCAACTGCCCAGAGAAGAACGGCACACTATGGCAGTGGCAAGACACCGGGGGGCTCCACGGTTTAGCGATGCTCCCTGGAGATTGTCCTCCAGGTTGCAAAGAAAAGGACGGAACTTCACCTCCCCAGGGATGGCAAGAAGAGGCCCTCCCACCTAACCAAGCAAGCCTGGATGGAGATCGCAGAGAAGGTAAGCAGCCCCGAAGTCAATCCCGAACATGGGTGAAGTGTGGAAAGAGAGTCAATAACCTTCGTTCTGCCAAGGTGAGTGCTCCATCCCTCTCTCCTCTTTGGGCTTGCATAGGATACATGGGAGGCAGTGCAACATGGGGAAGGAGTGACCACAAAAGCACTGGCAAAGGGGGTTAGGCATCACCATATCCTGCCAGATGTATGGCTGCATGTCAGCCACAGGCCAGCTTCTTTCACAGCTCATCCCCATTATGTCCCCTAAGAGAAAACATGCAGAAAAGCCATGTAAGATACCCCAGCAAGGGATGAGGGGCTGCCACTCGCAGAACTGTTCCTTGCTCTTCCTGCGATCTCTTACTATCTCTCTCTTTCCATTTGCAGGACAAGTGGGCCCACAAAAACAGGAAGACCTCAAGGACTGGAGGAGGAATTCTAGATCTAAGGCCCCTTTAGACGGCTGAGGAGGAGGCACAGGAGCCACCGAGGACCCAGGGAGGCTGCTCAGTAGTGGATGGTGAGACTGGAGTCTCTGCGCAAGAGAGTGAGGATTGTCTTCATTCAACACCACCACACCTAAACATGGCTGGCATGAGGAGATCTGCACTGCCTAACCCACACGTTTGTGTTCTCTCATACAGATCGGTGTCCCTAGGAGGCTCCACCTGAAGGAGGACAAGCGTCAACTTCTAAAGAAGAGCAGTCCCATGATGCACCATCACCTGACTCTCCTGCATCTTCCACCAGGACAGATGCATTAACATCGATGGGTTTCTGCTTGGCTTTAGAATCAGGGTCACAAGCTGGTGAGAGGACCATACACGTGCCCGAGCAGCTGGCTGAGTCAGAGACAGTCGAGGCTACTGACAGCCAGAGGACTGTGGATGACCAGGCCCATGCTGAGTCCCAGGCTGATGACGACCCTCTGGTATTGACAGCACAGGGCATGCTGGAGTTGCAAAGAGAGGTAAGGCAACATCTGGCAGAGATTCCAGAGGCCATGCACAGCCATGATCAGATGATGGAGGAGTCCATCTATGCCATGAATGCTGCCATGCCCCAGGCATGTGAGCATATGGCGTTTTCCATCAAGAGGTTGGAGAGGCTGATGCCACAAATGTGCACAGACCTGCATACCATTGCCTTGGCCATGAGCTCAAAACAGCAGTGGCAAGGTGAAAGAAGGACAAGGTGCATGGAGTGTTCTCCAGGTCCTCATCCTTCTCCGGTCAGCACAGTGATTTAAGTGAGCCTTGAAAGGGAGGAGGAGAGGCTGACCTCCACAGCTGGGGGCTCCCAGCAGGGTGCTCCTAAAGTGGACAGCGGCTCCTCAGCCCTCAGCACCCACCCTTGCTGAGTGTCAACCCTCTCACCTGACAGTATGGCCATCCAACCCTCTCACCCAGCAGTATGGTCCAGACCATCCAAGACCAAATCCACCCAGTACTACCACCTGAGTCCAAGCCCACCCATGCAGAGTGCACAGCAGTCCAGGCCAACAATGACCTCTGCTTCCCCTCGTCCCTCATCCAGTGCTGCTCATGGCTGCCTTCCCGTTGCAGCACTGAGTCGCTGCCTTGGTGCCACCACCTGTCAATGGCCAGGGATCCGAAGGCATATGAGGGCCACCCGTTATCCACTTAATTCCAGGCCCCCCATTGAATCTTGATCAATTGTATTATATCAACAATTTAAATGGTACTCTGTTACATCAGGAAGGGAACACTGCCTTGGTGCTTTCCGGTTGCTGACTAAATCCAGAAACGATGTCATGGTGTCAGATTTTGGGGGGATGCATTCAATGTTATTCTCCAGCCACACCTCACCCCCCCCCACACCTCCATTCCTGCTCCAAATAGCCTCACTTAATATAGCCTATCTCATCTATTCAAACAACTACTTTTTTCCAATATTTATTGCAGCTGCTTTTGCTAAGCCTCACTGATCAACGTTGTGTGTGGAACTTAGTTTTGAATAAAACCAAAGCGATACAAGATCTTTTACAAGATTCTCTGTTCATTACTTTGCTTGAGCAACACACATTCTAACTTCCTGATACATATTTCAGCCAGTAGCATCTAATGAATGACAGCATTACCTCCATGGAAAGCTCCCTCTGTTTGATGCATGTGTAATTTCAAAACACAATTGTTAACACTAAAATGAAGAGTGAAATCGTATCTGTTAAAATTTAAAAAAAATTCGAAGCAAAGAAAAATGAAGTAAATGGAGGGTCTCCAAGTATTTATGTTGGATGAATTTCATACATATGCGAGGTGCTTGGCTGGAATGTTGACAGCTGAGCTTGATTCTCCCTATTATTTCTGACGTGTTTTCATGTAGTAATATTGCATGTTTTAACTTTTTAAGAGCTGCTTTTAAGCGAATATTTTGTTTTGTAATTTAAAGCAATTTCCCTTCTTTTTGGACAAATTTTGATGCTAATGGAGTAGAGGCTGTGTGAGCACTACAGTTCACAACAATTACAAATAATGTCATAAAGTGGTATCAGATTACTCTAGAGGTGCAGAAACTCGGCAAGAGTTATATTCCACTGTAGGCAGCACTGTTCTCTGTTTATACATATTACATCCTTCTCTGAACAGTATACATAGAAGGCATTGCATTTCAGATTGTCAGATATGCGAAATATTTCAAGAAGGAACTGAACCTCATAATCCATGATGTGATGTTTAATATTTCTGGTAGTGTCTTAATTAATAAATTCACATGAAATTCCTATTTTATTCATGTCTTTTTTTTAATATTGGCTAACAACTGTGTTAAACTGGAGCACAATATATTTTTTTATTTTTATTTTATTTAGAGATACAGCACTGAAACAGGCCCTTCGGCCTACCGAGTCTGTGCCGACCATCAACCACCCATTTATACTAATCCAACATTAATCCCATTACCCTCTCACATCCCCACCTTCCCTCAATTCCCCTACCACCTATCTATACTACGGTCAATTTATAATGGCCAATTTACCTATCAACCTGCAAGTCTTTGGCTGTGGGAGGAAACCGGAGCATCTGGCGAAAACCCACGTGGTCACAGGGAGAACTTGCAAACTCCGCACAGGCAGTACCCAGAACTGAACCCGGGTCGCTGGAGCTATGAGGCTGTGGTGCTAACCACTGCACCACTGTATGCAAACATATTAACCAGTGAACTTCCGGGAAACTAAATTCCTCTATTTACTTATATGTGGTATTTTATTTTTGCGATGCTTTGGTGACATTATCAATTATTTCAATGCTATCTTAAATTGTGTTCAAAAAGCACTTGAAAGTTCTTCTGGTCATCATTTTATTTTAGATCATGATTTGAAACAATGGAGACATGACATAATGCCACTTTTTCTAATTTGTTTTTGTTCTTAAAAAGAATGAGGCTCCAATTCCTTTTGCAAAATGGAGCATGGTATTTGATGCAGTTGTGCTGTGTATTTTGTGTTTATAATTGTTGAAGTACATCAACATAGTCAACCTGAAAGCATTCATTGTCATCTGCTATTTTGTGTATGTTAGTATATTAAGGTGAATAATAAATTTTAACCTATTTTCAGTAGGGTCTCAATTTGTGTTATGTTCCTGGATATACTTGCTATGGTGATTCTTGCAAAATTGACACTCTAAGGAAAACTTCAATGACTTCGGCTATGAATGCCTCAGGCTTGCAAATCAATATCTGAATGTGCATGTTCTTCTTAAATTTGTGGCAATTTGAGAAATCACAGTTATTTTATCACTAAGAACACATAGAAGTAAACTGTATATTAAATTCCATCTCATTTTGCTTCACAAAACACAGAGTTATCCCTCTTACTTGCTATTCCCTCAAAATTTTGAGTCTATCTTCCTGGGTGGGTGTGGGGAGGAAAGGCCTAAATCACTGTATCTCAGCATTCTGCCTCTATTTCTTTGATGATACATGGTCAATATCACACATAATGTACATGCAGTCACATCTAACAGTGTACCTGGCGATTGTAGATTATGTTTGAAGTGCAGGAGCTGATGGTGCAGATTCTAATTCCATGTTGAATTGTAATCGTACCATTTAAAATTTAGCTCAGTGAATGTGACAGTAACCCCTGAGTCTCTATTAGAATGGTTTGTTAAAAAAAAACTTGCTTCCCTCGAACTTCCAATGTGCAGCAGTGTGGTTGACTCTTACATGCCCTCTGAAATGGCCTAGCAAGCCACTCAGTTGTAACTAACCGCTACGAAATCAATAAAAAGGAATGAAACCGGACAGACCACCCGACATCGACCTAGGCACCGGAAACGACAACGGCAAACCCAGCCCTGTCGACCCTGCAAAGTCCTCCTTACTAACATCTGGGGGCTTGTGCCAAAGTTGGGACAGACTAGTCAAGCAACAGCCTGACATAGTCATACTCGCAGAATCATACCTTACAGACAATGTGCCAGACACTGCCATCACCATCCCTGGGTATGTCCTGTCCCACCGGCAGGACAGACCCACCAGAGATGGTGGCACAGTGGTATACAGTAGGAGGGAGTTGCCATGGGAGTCCTCAACATCAACTCTGGACCCCATGAAGTCTCATGGCATCAGATCAAACATGGGCAAGGAAACCTCCTGCTGATTACCACCTACCGCCCTCCCTCAGCTGATGACTCAGTACTCCACCATGTTGAACACCACTTGGAGGAAGCACTGAGAGTGGCAAGGCACAGAATGTACTCTGGTTGGGGGACTTCAATGTCCATCACCAAGAGTGGCTCGGTAGCACCACTACTGACTGAGCTGGCCGAGTCCTAAAGGACGTATCTGCTAGAATTGGTATGCAGCAGTCGGTGAGAGAACCAACAAGAGGGAAAAACATACTTACCCTCGTCCTCAGCAATCTGCCTGCTGCAGATGCATCTGTCCATGACTGTATTGGTAGGAGTGACCACTGCACAGTCGTTGTGGGGACCAAGTCCCGCCTTCACATTGAGGATACCCTCCATCATGTTGTGTGGCACTACCACTGTGCTAAATGGGATAGATTTTGAACAGATCTAGCAATGCAAAACTGGGCATCCATGAGGCGCTGTGAGCCATCAGCAGCAGCAGAATTGTACTCAACCACAATCTGTAACCTCATGGCCTGGCATATTCCCCACTCTACCATTACCATCAAGCCGGGAGACCAACCTGGTTCAATGAAGAGTGCAGGAGGGCATGCCAGGAGCAGCATCAGGCATACCTCAAAATGAGGTGTCAACCTGGTGAAGTTACAACACAGGACTATCTGCGTGCCAAACTGCGTAAGCAGCATGCGATAGAAAGAGCTAAGCGATCCCATAACCAACTGATCAGATCTAAGCTCTGCAGTCCTGCCACATCCAGCTGTGAATGGTGATGGACAATTAAACAACTAACTGGAGGAGGGGGCTCCACAAATATCCCCATCCTCAATGCTGGGGGAGCCCAGCACATCAGTACGAAAGATAAGGCTGAAGCATTTGCAACAATCTTCAGCCAGAAGTGCCGAGTTGATGATCCATCTTGGCCTCCTCCTGAAGTCCCCAACATCATAGATGCCAGACTTCAGCCAATTCGATTCACTCCGCGTGATATCAAGAAACAACTGAAGGCACTGGATACTGCAAAGGCCATGGGGGCCCTGACAATATTCCAGCCATAGTATTGTAGACCTGTGCTCCAGAACTTGCCACGCCCCTAGCCAAGCTGTTCCAGTATAGCTACAACACTGGCATCTACCCTGCAATGTGGAAAATTGCCCAGGTATGTCCTGTACACAAAAAGCAGGACAAGTCCAACCCGGCCAATTACCGCCCCATCAGCCTACGCTCAATCATCAGTAAAGTGATGGAAGGTGTCATCAATAGTGCCATCAAGCAGCACTTGCTTAGCAATAACGTGCTCAGTGACGCTCAGTTTGGGTTCCGCCAGGGCCACTCAGCACCTGACCTCATTACAGCCTTGGTTCAAACAGGGACAAAAGAGCTGAATTCAAGAGGTGAGGTGAGAGTGACTGCCCTTGACATCAAGGCAGCATTTGACCGAGTATGGCATCAAAGAGCCCTAGCAAAACTAAGGTCAATGGGAACCAGGGGGAAAACATTCCGCTGGCTGGAGTCATACCTAGCGCAAAGGAAGATGGTTGTGGTTGTTGGAGGTCAATCATCTGAGCTCCAGGACATCACTGCAGGAATTCCTCAGGGTAGTGTCCCAGGCCCAATCATCTTCAGCTGCTTCATCAACGACCTTCCTTCAATCATCAGGTCAGAAGTGGGGATGTTCGCTGATGATTGCACAATGTTCAGCACCATTCGTGACTCCTCAGATACTGAAGCAGTCCATGTAGAAATGCAGCAAGACCTGGACAATATCCAGACTTGGGCTGATAAGTGGCAAGTAACATTTGCGCCACACAAGTGCCAGGAAATGACCATCTCCAACAAGAGGGAATCTAACAATCTCCCCTTGACATTCAATGGCATTACCATCGCTGAATCCCCCACTATCAACATCCTAGGGGCTACCATTGACCAGAAACTGAACTGGAGTAGCTGTATAAATACCATGGCTACAAGAGCAGGTCAGAGGCTAGGAATCCTGCGGCGAGTAACTCACCTCCTGACTCCCAAAGCCTGTCCACCATCTACAAGGCACAAGTCAGGAGTGTGATGGAATACTCTCCACTTGCCTGGATGGGTGCAGCTCCAACAACACTCAAGAAGCTCGACACCATCCAGGACAAAGCAGCCCACTTGATTGGCACCCCATCTACAAACATTCACTCCCTCCACCACCGACGCACAGTGGCAGCAGTGTGTACCATCTACAAGATGCACTGCAGCAATGCACCAAGGCTCCTTAGACAGCACCTTCCAAACCCGTGACCTCTACCAACTAGAAGGACAAGGGCAGCAAATGCATGGGAACACCACCACCTGCAAGTTCCGCTCCAGGTCACTCACCATCCTGACTTGGAACTATATCACCATTCCTTCACTGTCGCTGTCAAAATCCTGGAACTCCCTTCCTAACAGCACTGTGGGTGTACCTACCCCAAATGGACTGCAGCGGTTCAAGAAGGTAGCTCACCACCACCTTCTCAAGGGCAATTAGGGATGGGCAATAAATGCTGGCCTGGCCAGCGACGCCCACATCCCATGAATGAAAAAAAAAGCTCCATTTTGATATTTACATTTATAATAAGCTCTGCCCCAATTTCTATTCGGTAAGAAACAAGAAATATCATAAAAGTGGGAAATTCATGCCAAGATAAATGTAATACAGGATTTGTATCAGCAATTCAGGGGATGATGGATATATTAACATTTTCATTAATTAGTTAGTACCCAATGAGCTGGTGTTGTGCAATCTAATGAAGTCTATATGACCGTTTAGTTGATGATGTTCTCACAGATAACTTACTGTAGCAAAAATAGTGATGTCATTACAATTCTAATACAAAGCTGATGGTGATATAAAGTTAATTTTAATTAGCTGCAAGATTTCTTTCTTTTCTTTTGGGCCTCCTTATCTCGAGAGACAATGGATACGCGCCTGGAGGTGGTCAGTGGTTTGTGAAGCAGCGCCTGGAGTGGCTATAAAGGCCAATTCTGGAGTGACAGGCTCTTCCACAGGTGCTGCAGAGAAATGTGTTTGTCGGGGCTGTTGCACAGTTGGCTCTCCCCTTGCGCCTCTGTCTTTTTTCCTGCCAACGACTAAGTCTCTTCGACTCGCCACAATTTAGCCCTGTCTTTATGGCTGCAAGATTTATACCTATCAAAAGGACTCAGAATAACTTTAGTCACTGATAAAGTTTATGACGAAGACTTATTTTTAGTGCTGTTAATTTTTTTCTCAAATGTGAATTTCACTTTTTAAATATTTAACTGGAATTTCACATTATATGTAGATTAGATTAGATATACAGCACTGAAACAGGCCCTTCGGCCCACCGAGTCTGTGCCGAACATCAACCACCCATTTATACTAATCCTATATTCCTACTAAACATCCCCACCTGTCACTATATTTCCCTACCACCTACCTATACTAGTGACAATTTATAATGGCCAATTTACCTGTCAACCTGCAAGTCTTTTGGCTTGTGGGAGGAAACCGGAGCATCCGGAGAAAACCCACGCAGACACAGGGAGAACTTGCAAACTCCACACAGGTAGTACCCGGAATCGAACTCGGGTCCCTGGCGTTGTGAGGCTGCGGTGCTAACCACTGCACCACTGTATGCAAACATATTAACCAGTGAACTTCCGGGAAACTAAATTCCTCTATTTACTTATATGTGGTATTTTATTTTTGCGATGCTTTGGTGACATTATCAATTATTTCAATGCTATCTTAAATTGTCACGGACACTTGTACACAAACAAAGACACAAATGTTTGTAGCAGTATATTTTTTCATAATGAACTTGTTGAATAAAATTGAATAAAAGATATTCAACAAAATATCTTTGTAAGGATTCCACATGTATTGCAAGTAATCTTCCTACATTGTAAGCAACTTGCATGTATTAGAAATGATCCCGTGTGTAAGAATTTTGCTACATCTGCAATACATAAAATTCTTGTATTAAATGCACTTCCTGTCTATGAAATCTTACTTCCCAATGTTATATTTATATCACACGTTTCTGTCAACTTTTCCTGTTGTAAATACACATCCTTATTTATAATGGAAACTGCCTGTGTAAATGTATCATGCTGCAATTACAACTCCCGTCAGTGGGAGCATTGCAGAGTTTCAGTTTTGCATCTCTTAGCTGAAGTACTGACCGAGAAAACCTGACGCTCCAACAAGCTCGACAGGAGGAATTTTAACCCCCACGAACAGCTGGGTCGGGAATGGGAGGAGGGTATTTTTTGATTTTTAGAGCACAACTCGGCTCCAACATGCCAACTTCTGGTTTTAACGGAGGAGCATTTGGATGCTGGCAAACTCAGTCGTCAAAAGCTAAGATGTCCTAATTGAATGTAGGCGGGGAATTATTGGTGCAATTAATATCCTTAGGAGATATTAACGAGTTATTTTCAAATTGTTTTTAACTTGGCTGTAAATTTTATTTCAGCAGTACGGACTTCCCGGTGGTCTGGAAACTGACCAAGGAAACAGAGGACGTCAGCAGAGGAAAACCATCAACATCCACGGCGGTGACAATGTGCTGTGGTGGGATCAGCACACATGCAGGAGGGTCGTGGTCAGGAGAGAGTTGCATAGAGGAGAGGTGCACAAGAGAGAGGATGAGGTAGCAGGATTTATAGACAGAGGCTCAGCTTCCCTGATCTCTCGGAAGTGCAGTGCTTCCACAGGCTGAGAATGTGGGGTCAGGTGGTAGCAGATATCTGCAGCCTCCGACAGAAAGTCCTGCTTCCTGCTGGATCTGGTGGCCAAACAATACCAGTGGCTATGAAAGTAACTGCTGTTTCTTAACTTTTGTATGTACGGATTCTTCCAGAAGGAATACGATCCAGTTCTGATGAAGGGACACTGACCTGAAACGTTAACTCTGCTTCTCTCTCCACAGATGCTGCAAGACCTGCTGAGTATTTACAGCATTTCTTGTTTTTATTTCAGATTTCCAGCATCTGCAGTATAGAATAGAACATTACAGCGCAGTACAGACCTTTCGGCCCTCGATGTTGCGCCGACCTGTGAAACCATCTGACCTACACTATTCCATTTTCATCCATATGTCTATCCAATGACCACTTAAATGCCCTTAAAGTTGGCGAGTCTACTACTGTTGCAGGCAGGGCGTTCCACGCCCCTACCACTCTCTGAGTAAAGAAACTACCTCTGACATCTGTCCTATATCTATTACCCCTCAACTTAAAGCTATGTCCCCTCGTATTTGCCATCACCATCCGAGGAAAAAGACTCTCACTATCCACCCTATCTAACCCTCTGATTATCTTATATGTCTCTATTAAGTCACCTCTCCTCCTCCTTCTCTCGAACGAAAACAACCTCATGTCCCTCAGCCTTTCCTCGTAAGACCTTCCCTCCATACCAGGCAACATCCTAGTAAATCTCCTCTGCACCCTTTCCAAAGCTTCCACATCCTTCCTGTAAGGCGGTGACCAGAACTGCACGCAATACTCCAGGTGCGGCCGCACCAGAGTTTTGTACAGCTGCAGCATGACCTCGTGGCTCCGAAACTCCGAAATTGGTCAGATGGTTTCACAGGTCGGCGCAACATCGAGGGCCGAAGGGCCTGTACTGCGCTGTAATGTTCTAATTCTAATTCTAACTCGATCCCCCTACTAATAAAAGCTAACACACCATATGCCTTCTTAACAGCCCTATTAACCTGGGTGGCAACTTTCAGGGATTTATGTACCTGGACACCAAGATCTCTCTGTTCATCTACACTACCAAGAATCTTCCCATTAGCCCAGTACTCTGCATTCCTGTTACTCCTTCCAAAGTGAATCACCTCACACTTTTCCGCATTAAACTCCATTTGCCATCTCTCAGCCCAGCTCTGCAGCCTACCTATGTCCCTCTGCAACCTACAACATCCTTCGGCACTATCCACAACTCCACTGATCTTCGTGTCATCCGCAAATTTACTAACCCACCCTTCTACACCCTCATCCAGGTCATTTATAAAAATGACAAACAGCAGTGGCCCCAAAACAGATCCTTGCGGTACACCACTAGTAACTAAACTCCAGGATGAACATTTGCCATCAACCACCACACTCTGTCTTCTTTCAGCTAGCCAATTTCTGATCCAAAGCTCTAAATCACCTTCAATCCCATACTTCCGTATTTTCTGCAATAGCCTACCTTGGGGAACCTTATCAAACGCCTTACTGAAATCCATATACACCACATCCACGGCTTTACCCTCATCCACCTGTTTGGTCACCTTCTCAAAAAACTCAATAAGGTTTGTGAGGCACGACCTACCCTTCACAAAACCGTGCTGACTATCTCTAATGAACTTATTCTTTTCAAGATGATTATAAATCCTGTCTCTTATAACCTTTTCCAACATTTTACCCACAACCGAAGTAAGGCTCACAGGTCTATAATTACCAGGGCTGCCTCTACTCCCCTTCTTGAACAAGGGGTCAACATTTGCTATCCTCCAGTCTTCCGGCACTATTCCTGTCGACAATGATAACATAAAGATCAAGGTCAAAGGCTCTGCAATCTCCTCCCTGGCTTCCCAGAGAATCCTAGGATAAATCCCATCTGGCCCAGGGGACTTATCTATTTTCACACTTTCCAAAATTGCTAACACCTCCTCCTTGTGAACCTCAATCCCATCTAGCCTAGTAGTCTGTATCTCAGTATTCTCCTCGACAATATTTTCTTTCTCTACTGTAAATACTGACGAAAAATATTCATTTAACGCTTCCCCTATCTCCTCTGATTCCACACACAACTTCCCACTACTATCCTTGATTGGCCCTAATCTAACTCTAGTCATTCTTTTATTCCTGATATACCTATAGAAAGCATTAGGGTTTTCCTTGATCCTATCCGCCAATGATTTCTCGTGTCCTCTCCTTGCTCTTCTTAGCTCTCCCTTTAGATCCTTCCTGGCTAGCTTGTAACTCTCAAGCGCCCTAACTGAGCCTTCACGTCTCATCCTAACATAAGCCTTCTTCTTGCTCTTGACAAGCGCTTCAACATCTTTAGTAAACCACGGCTCCCTCGCTCGACAACTTCCTCCCTGCCTCACAGGTACATACTTATCAAGGACACGCAGTAGCTGCTCCCTGAATAAGCTCCACATTTCGATTGTGCCCATCCCCTGCAGTTTCCTTCCCCATCCTACGCATCCTAAATCTTGCCTAATCGCATCATAATTTCCTTTCCCCCAGCTATAATTTTTGCCCTGCGGTATATACCTGTCCCTGCCCATCGCTAAGGTAAACCTAACCGAATTGTGATCACTATCACCAAAGTGCTCACCTACATCTAAATCTAACACCTGGCCGGGTTCATTACCCAGTACCAAATCCAATGTGGCATCGCCCCTGGTTGGCCTGTCTACATACTGTGTCAGAAAACCCTCCTGCACACACTGGATAAAAACTGACCCATCTAAAGTACTCGAACTATAGTATTTCCAGTCAATATTTGGAAAGTTAAAGTCCCCCATAACAACTACCCTGTTACTCTCGCTCCTGTGGAGAATCATCTTCGCTATCCTTTCCTCTACATCTCTGGAACTATTCGGAGGTCTATAGAAAACTCCCAACAGGGTGACCTCTCCTCTCCTGTTTCTAACCTCGGCCCATACTACCTCAGTAGACGAGTCCTCAAACGTCCTTTCTGCCGCCGTAATACTCTCCTTGATTAACAATGCCACACCCCCCCCCCACTTTTACCATCTTCTCTGTTCTTACTGAAACATCTAAATCCCGGAACCTGCAACATCCATTCCTGTCCCTGCTCTACCCATGTCTCCGAAATGGCCACAACATCGATATCCCAGGTACCAACCCATGCTGCAAGCTCACCCACCTTATTCCGGATGCTCCTGGCGTTGAAATAGACACACTTTAAACCAAGTTCTTGTTTGCCAGTGCCCTCTTGTGTCCTTGTAACCTTATCCCTGACCTCACTACTCTCAACATCCTGTACACTGGAACTACAATTTAGGTTCCCATCCCCCTGCTGAATTAGTTTAAACCCCCCCGAAGAGCACTAGCAAATCTCCCCCCCAGGGTATTGGTACCCCTCTGGTTCAGGTGAAGACCATCCTGTTTGTAGAGGTCCCACCTACCCCAGAAAGAGCCCCAATTATCCAGGAAACCAAAACCCTCCCTCCTACACCATCCCTGCAGCCACGTGTTCAACTCCTCTCTCTCCCTATTCCTCGCTTCGCTAGCACGTGGCACGGGCAACAACCCAGAGATAACAACTCTGTTTGTTCTCGCTCTAAGCTTCCACCCTAGCTCCCTGAATTTCTGCCTTAAATCCCCATCTCTCTTCCTACCTATGTCGTTGGTGCCTATGTGGACCACGACTTGGGGCTGCTCCCCTTCCCCCTTAAGGATCCCAAAAACACGATCCGAGACATCATTTTGCTTTTATTCCAGGATCTTCCAATCGGCTGCATATAAATGCATAAGGCAGGTTCACTGATGGATTGTTTACCAGGTCTAACAATTGTGTAAATTTCCCCTGTGATGAGATTAGTCAGAGTGAGTGGGCACTCAGATTCACATCTCTGGGTGGATATCCCCAGGTACAAAGTGCCACTGACTGCACACTCATGGCAATCTGAGCACCAGCACAGCAATCTATACCACAAAGGATCAATGTGCAGTGGTGTGCAACCACAACAAGGGGTTCATACAGGGTCTGCACCAGAATCCCTGAGAGCTGTCATGATGCATCCATACTGCAGCAGCCCAACATCCAGGTCCTTTTCATTTCCAGCAAGCAGATTTAAGAAGGTCTGGCTCATCGGAGACAAGGATACCCTGTTTAAACTTGGCACATGACACCTGTAAAGAACTCCACCAGTGAAGTGCAGGAGTAATACAACAACAGTCACATAACCACCAGGTACATCATACAGCAAGCTGTCAGACTGTTGAAGATGCAGTGCAGTTGCCTGGATAGGTCTGGAGGCATCCTTCAGTTTCTACCAGCAAGGGTGTTCAGAATAGTAGTTGGTGTGCTGTGCCCTGCACTATTATATGCAGCAGAGAGGATTGCAGGTAGAGGGGGATGAAGTGGCTCATGATGAGTACATGGACGAGGAGGAGGAGCAGGCAGAGGAGGAAGATGGCGATGGGGCACCCATCGCAAGACCAGCTACTTATATTGCTGCATGGCATGTCAGAGATGCCCTAATATTGTGAAGGTTCACCTAGTGAGGAACATAATAAATGAAATCTCACGGTTCGTGCTCACCACTGGGACCTCTCCCCACCACCACTCTTTGCATAAACAGCCCTTCAACTGTGCATCCATCCATTCCACATCTGCTCAATGGATCCCGTCAGATATTGACATTCATCATGTCACAAATGAAAGGGCGAGTTGACACTCAGGATGCAACAATGGGCAATTTGTGGAAATGGTGCAAAGCATTACATTTTGTGTCACATAAAAACATGAAACGTAACATTTCATTTTGTTTAATACATCTGCATAACCTTGGTGAATTCTAGTTTCTCAACTTACATTTCCTACCATATCTATGTGACGCATCCTGTGTGGCTTCAGTAGAGGTAGAGACAGGCTGCTCACATCCCTGCCCTGACTGCTGAGAGGCTTTTGGCTTTTTACTCTGGGTTTTGGAACCCCTGAGGGTTTCACCAAAGGCTACTCCACCTGCACCTGTGCAGGGGCAGACTTGGTCATCGGGAGATGAGGCAGCATGGCTGGTGTGGCAGAGGTGGGGTCATGGGGCAATGAGTTGGAAGTGGGAGCGTTTTGCATGAAGTGTCCACTTCCCCTTTTGCCATCATCACTCTCCTGGACCAGTGTCACATCACTTCTATTACTCTGCTGTAGACCAGAATGGTGACCAGTGGTGTGTTGTAAGGCCACGGCTAAGGTATCTATCACCCTGTTTAAGGCAGCAGACATGTTGGCATCCAAAGTCTGCATGGTCATTGTCATGGCCTGCATGGGCTCATTACAGGGCCTTGTTTGAAGCTCCTTGGAGGTATCCATTCTCTCCATGGCAAACATTCTTGCAACTTCCTGCTTCAACAACCCACTCATGTTCGACTTGAACTCCTCCATCCTCACTACTATTATGGAGCATGTGTGTGGCACATCTGTTGGTACCTGGATAAATTGCTAGTGTACCTCCAGCATTCTCCTTTTCAATAGTAGCCCCCGGGAATTCAACATTAGTGTCCAGCTGAGTAGAGCTTGGTAAGGATTGTCCCCCCCTCCTACAAAATGGGCTGGAATTTCATGTCTGGGCGAAGGCCTCACACACTGGCCAAAAAGTTGGGGGTGAGCCCATCTTCACCAGGCCTGCAAGCCACACCACAATTTTACGTGGCCCAGGCACTTAATTGGTCTTGGGCGGGACATCCGCCCGTCTGAGGCAGGAAGTCCCGCCTCCAAGAGTGGCGGGCTAATCAGTGGGCTGGCAGCTCCTCAGTCCCAGCAGCTCCACCAGGAGCAGTGGCCAATGTTGGGACGGCACCCCAGCCAGAAGTGGACTGTGGACGGCAGTCTCCATAGGGATGAGTGGGGTTTCGGGCCTCGCTGGGGACAATTGGCTGGACGCTGGCGAGGGGGGTGGGGGTCTTCAGGAGGGCGGAGGGAGATGCTGCAGCGGGGATGGCTTGTGCTGCTGGGGGAGCTCTCTGTGGGGCACAGGCCCCACCCCCCTGACCCTGGGCCCACGAGGTCACCAGGTTTTACCGGGTGACCTCCACAGGTGCTGAAATTCCTGGAGAAGAGGAGGAGGCCCTTGAGTGGCAATTAATTGGCCACTTAAGGGCCTCATCTGGCTGGAGTGGGCAGGCCATTTGTCACCTCTTCTGCTGCTCGTAAAATTGCAGTGGGGGCAGGAAGGTGACGGGAACAGCCCCCGCCCCCCCCCCCCCCCATCCTCTAGCCCACTCCTGCGGCGGGTGTAAAACTCTGGCCGTGGACTCTCCACAGCTGTCCTTGCCACCACTGCTCGTGCTCACTTGTAAAGTGTGAATGACCAGGTGAAAACCCTCCGAGCTGGCAGTATCTGCACTGGTGCATGGCTGTAAGCTGTGTGACAGTGAACCCCCACACGGATTGAGGTCCTCTGGGAAATCATTCTCATCCTGAGGCACTTGT
Source organism: Heterodontus francisci (assembly GCF_036365525.1). NCBI lineage: Eukaryota > Metazoa > Chordata > Chondrichthyes > Heterodontiformes > Heterodontidae > Heterodontus > Heterodontus francisci. The sequence continues at coordinate 66,087,502 of NC_090372.1, read as the reverse complement.
TTCAATGTGTGAAGGCCCAAAAAGACAAAAGAAAGTGATATAATTTAGTCATGAAAAATCACAGTCTTGACAATCACTGTACCCAGTTCAGTCATTAATAAAATAAAGTTAGCATACTGTTCTTTTTACTTGGAATTACATTGGTAGCTATCTGTGAGTTCCCAGTCTCTCCATCTCCAACTGATGTGCCATTGATCTCCATGGCCACCTTCTCCTGTAGTTGTGGTGGCCCACCTCCAGTCCTGCCCCTCTCCCTTGCATTTTTACGCTCTCTTCTGCTAAGAGGAGTGAAAAATCAGACCTCTGAGTGAATAGAGGTGAGGTATCCACCCAATGGAAGCAGTGCATTTGGTAAGGAAGACTGTGAGACACATGCTTCACATTGTATGAGGATTATTTAAGGGGGCTGCTCCTCAAGTTTTGGCTGCACTTCAGCCCCACACTCCTGATCTTTGGACACCCGGTATGGAGGGGCGTGGGCTTGGAGGAGGATCTCCTCGTCGGTCTGCTCCTGGGCCTGGCCAAGGTGGCAATTCACAGGTCCGGGCCGCGGCCCATCGGGGGGTCCGTCCTCACTGATTGCCTGCCCCTCTTCCGCGGTTACGTTCGAGCCTGGGTGTCCCTTGAGAGGGAGCATGCGGTGTCCACCAGTACGCTTGAGGCCTTCCGTGACCAGTGGGGCACCGCAGGGGCTGGAGTGCATCATTGATGCTGAAAATGGAATTTTCATTTAAGTTTTGTTTTATTTCTCTGTTTTTAATAGTTATTTTAAAAACGTATATAAAGGGGGCCTGAGGAATAAAGGCCCCCTCGACATAAAATACATAAAAGGGGCCCGGGGTATAAAGGCCACCTTCAAAAGAAAAAAAAATTGCATGAGGATTGGGGTGAGTGGAATTGGTGGATGGATAAATGGGGAGGTGATGAAGTGGGAGCTGTCACCGCCTGTGACACATGCGGCTGTCCAACCGCGATCAAATGCAGGCAGCCACTTTACATAATGGAGATGCAGACCCTGTTCAATCAAGCAATGGGGGTGGGCTCTGAGGTGGTGAATGGGGCGTCAGATGACTGCTTTCCGGGACCTAGGCGATGGGGATTTTGCTTTATGGAAGGAAGGGTATCTCCCACAGCTACACCATGTAGGGCTATAGTTGCGCACCCTGGTTTGGCCCGCAGATCTCTTTAAATGCTGTGAGCAGCCTTCTTAGGTCTGCTCTCTATTCTGCATTTAAACAGGAGAGTACGGTGTCTGATCTCCCTAACATTTCGGTGTTCACTTACTGGACGATAGGGGGTTGAATTTGGGAATCCTCCAAACCTCCCTCTAACTCATCCTCACTGTCCCTTTCGCCCTCCTCTTTCCTGACTGCCTGACAGACTTGTGCTTGTTTGTTCCCTTCCTGCTGTGATACTGCTTTAACATATTGATGTGGCACAGCCTTTGCTTTTTCCTATGATCTGGGGTGTCAATTAAATAATTCACCTCGCTGATCCTCTTTACTACTCTGTACGGGCCCTGAACCGGTCTTTCAGTGGTTCACCCTGTATTGGTTGTAACACTAACACATATTCTCTTGTCTGAAATGTTCTGGCCTTGGTACATTTATCTATCTGCCTTTTCATAGCAGTCTGTCAGGTTTTTAGCTGTTCCTGAGCCACCGCACAGGCTATTGTGAGCAGCTCATGGAACGTGAAGATGTAGTTAACATGGAAGGTTCGTCCCTGTGTCCTAAAAAACTCTCATTGATTAGTTTAAGAGCACCTCTCACCTTGTGTCCATAAACTAATTCCAAAGGACCAAAGCCAGCCCTTTGTCCCAGTCATGGGGTACTCATAGCAGTATGCCCTGATCATTATCTTTAGGGTCTGATGGTGCTGCGCCAATGCCCCTTGTGACTGTGACTGGTAGGCTGAGGACTTAAGCTGGGTTATGCCCAGATTACCCATGAAACATAGTAGACATAAAATTTGTGTCCTGATCCGACTGGATCTCGGCAGGCATCCCATATCGGGTGAGGAATTGGGTTAGCCCCTTCACCTTGGCAGAGATAGTTCTTAGCGGGATAGCTTCTGGAAATTGGGTAGCCACATCCATAATGGTGAGAAGATACTAGTAGCCCCCTTTTGTTTTTGGCGTGGACCCCACACAATCCACCAGCACTCTGCTGAAGGGTTCCTCAAAAGCCCGTATGTGAATTAGGGGTGCAGGTTTTACTGCAGTTCGGGGCTTCCCCACAACTTGGCACGTGTGGCAAGTTTTACAGAACTTCACCACACCTTTGTGGAGTTTTGGCCAGTCAAAATGCTGTCTTATATGGGCTTGGGTTTTTTGTACACCGATATGTCTAGCCATTGGAAGTTTGTGTGCTATTCTTAATATTTCCTTACGGTACCTCGGTGGCACCATTATCTGGTGAACCACTGTCCACTATTCCTGTGCAGGTCTGTGAGGAGGTCTCCACTTCCTTATCAGCATCTCTTTCTTTAAATAGTAGCACTCTGGAACTCCCTCTGCTTCAGCTTCAGTTTGGGCAGTCTGTGCTAACTTTTTTAATACTAGGTCCGCTTGCTGAGCCTCAACCAAGAAAGACATGCTGGACATTTCCTTCAGTTCCTCTAAATTCCCGAAGGAAATTTCAGATAACCAGACAGCAGGGTCATCCATCTGCAGCGCCAGTTCAGCCTCCTTTGATGGAGCTTGTTTGGCATGGACTGGGTAACCACACAGTCAGAGAAAAAGCCAGGGACCTTCTCCTGTAACTGCTCTGTCTCCCAGACCTCTTCTGGCCTCTCTAAGACCACTGGGGAAGCTGCCACCTTCGCATCCACCAGATCATTACCCAGAAACAGGTATCTCCCTGCGACCCCGTCCATAGGTAAACTAGGGACAATGCCCACAGTTACCGGTCCTGAAACAAGGTCACACTCCAGGTGCACCTGGTATAAAGGTATAAACCTTCTTCAGAAGTGACCCTTCTTCAGAACTGGCAAATATTAGAAATGTAAAAGGTTATAAGCAAGTAAAGTGGGGGTGGGGCAAGAGATAACAAAGGACAAGGTGTAGATAGGCCAAGGTCACAGAATAGCTGACCAGAAGGTCATGGAGCAAAGATATGTTCATGGTGTGTTGAAAGACAAAGCATTAGTACAGAAAGGGTGTTAACAGACTGAAAATTGAACAGCCACAAGTACAAACATGAAAAAAACAGTGGGTAAGCAAACTGAACAAACTTAGATGAAATAAAATAAAATAAACACAAAAAGTATATATGTATATAAAAAAGAGGAAAAAGATAAAAAAACTAAAAATAAAAGTAAAAGGGGGGCCCGTCATGCTCTGAAATTATTGAACTCAATGTTCAGTCGGTAAATGAGATGCTGTTCCTCGAGCTTGCGTTGATGTTGCGTTGAGATAGATATATATATATATATATATACCATTGAGCATGGATAGAGGATTGGCTAATGAACAGGAAACAGAGGGCTAAATTTTGTCAGCCTGTCGCGGGTCCCAGCGATGGCACCAGAAATTTTTATGACCACATAATGGATATGAATATGGAAATCATGGCTATCTATTGATGTCTGAGTGGGGACCATTCTGTCATAATGGTGCTATTTCATTTCTATTCATTTGGTTTGGGCTGTGAGTCAGTCTGTCTCCAGAACCTTTTGTTAGTTTCTTCATGTAGATAGGAGTCACCAATATGCAATGTTGCTCCTTTCAATTTCAATGGGTTCTCCCCAGGGCTATATCAGACAAGGTTAATGAGTTTCATCCTCAACAGACGGAACTGCGCATTTCCAGTACAGGAGGGGTCACGTGACTGCTACCCCATTTTGTCTGTGGTCGAAGTGTCCATGTTCTTGTGGTTCCGTTAAACAGTTGACTTTATATTTTCATAATTCCTCCAATTCATTGTTTATTTCATCACGATTCCTTTTGTGCATGACAACTCCTGGACCCACCCCCCACCCCGCCCGCACCACCGCTACCACTGCTGTGACTCCTGCATCTCCCTGCGCCCCTGCGCCCCTGCGCCCCTGCACCAGGATTGCGGATCTACCGGACAGAGCGGGAGCCGACTGGGACCATGTCCAAAGCAAGACAATGGTTGGCCACACGGTTTAGTGATGTTCCCTGGAGATTCTCTTCCAGGCTGTAATGGAAAGACAGGAGGTCCTCTTTCCAAAGGATGGCAATAAGAGATTCTCCTGTCTGACCAAGCAATCTGGACAGAGATCTTAGAGAAGGTCAGCAGCTGTGGAGTCACCCCCGGAACTGGGTCCAGTGCAGCAAGAGGGTCAATGACCTCCTTCGCTCCTCCAAGGCGAATCCTTCATACCTATCTCCTCTTTGAGGCTTGCACATGGCTACATGGAAAGGAGCGCTACATGGGATGGAGGGACCCAGGTGCTGGCAAGGGGGTGAGGCATCACCACATCCTGGCAGATGCACGGCTACAGCTCAGTGACAGGTTTCCTTCTTTCAGAGCTCACCCTCATTACATCCTCTGAGACCGAATAAGGGGAAGAGCCATATCGGAGACCCCATCAGGGGAGGAGGGGCTGCCACTAGCATAAGTGTCCTTTTGCTCTTCATCCAAATTCCAACTGTGTCCCTCTTTCTGCTTGCAGGAGAAACTGACCCACAGAATCAACGGAACATCAAGCACTGGCGATGGGATCCTTGATGTGCATCCTCTAATGTCGGCAGAGGAGGAGCTTCTGGAACTAGCGAGGGTCCAGGGCAACCATGCAATAGCAGATGGTGAGACTGGAGTGAGGAGATATTGTGTTCAGGTGTCCTCCACCACACTATTGGAGATCCACATCATGCATGGTTGGCATGAGGAGATCTGAACCACCTAACCCACAAATGTTTGTATTCTCTCATGCAGGTCATGGCATGTCAGAGGCAAGTGCAACCTCTAAGATAGAGGGCCTGCCATCGACCTCTAAGGTGGATGAATAGTCAGAGGATGCACCGTCACATCATTCTTCGCACCCTCCACCAGAACAGTTACTTCCACCTCACTGGGTATGCATTTGTACTTAAATTCAGGGTCACAAGCTGGTGAGGGCACCAAACACACACCCGAGCAGCTGATGGAGGCTGTGGCAGCCGAGGCCACTGACAGTCAGAGGACTGTGTGAGGCCAGGCCCATGCTGAGCCCCAGGCTGATGATGAGCCTCTGGTGTCAGCAGTTCAGAACATGTAGGAGTTACAGACAGAGGTAAGGGAACATCTGGCAGAGCTGCCAGAGGCATTGCATGGCCATGAGCCATGGAGGAGTCCATCCATGCCATGAGTGCTGCCATGTCTCAGGTGTGTGAGCACATGTCTTCCTCCATCCAGAGGTTGGTGACCCTCATGGAGAGCTAGATCCCACAGATGTGTGCAGACCCACACACCACTGCCTTGGCCAAAAGCTCAATGGAGCAGTGGCAAGATGAGTGAAAGTTGTGATGCCCGGAGTCTTCTCCAGCTCCTCGTCCTCCCTGGTCAGTAGGGAGGTTCAAGTGAGTCTTGAAACGCGGAGGAGAGGTTGACCTTCACAGCTGGGGGGCTCCCATCAGGGGGCTCTGAGTGTGGACCGCGGCTCCTGAGTCCCTCCGCCATTGAGCCCAGATGCATGTGGTTGCATCTGTACAGGAGCCCATCAGCCAGCCAGGGCCTACCAGGCCTCAGGCAGCCAGAGGACACCTGCCAAAGTCATCCCAGGTCAAGGGACAGCCCAATCAGTAGCCTGGTTCACCTTTGCAGGGGTCGCACCATGTAGAAGCAGACGGAAATGTAAAAAGAAGAGCACTTCGACGCATTTGGGGCTTCGCAGGTGTATTAATTGTGGCCTTTGCATTGGTTTCTGCAATTGGTGTAATTAATAGATTTAAGATTAATTGTTGCAAATGGCTCATGCTTTCATTGCCGAATTGGGAGATGCAACATTAACCCTTGCTCCCTCAATGAGTTGCCCTGAAGTCACAAGCCACATTTGGTCAACGTCTCAGATGTGCCAGAGTGCGTGGTGAAGCTGGACACTAGGTACTGGAGTGAAATAGGAAGGAGGCAACAGGTGGAATACAGTGAGGAGAGTCTTCTTTGAGTTCACTGAGAGGCCATCATGGTGGCAGGGTATTTACGAGATTGTGTCATGCCTCCCTTGCGCGTCTCTCAATGGCCCTTGCCTCTGGTGCAAGGGAACCAATTTCCAGTGCTGACTGCTCAGTAAGCTCCTCCACATCCTCCTCATTGGATGGGGAATGGGAATCAATCAAGTTCTATTCATGAAAGGCCTCCCCATCCTCTGCTGTGCTAGATTTTGCAGAGCACAGGAGACCACCACAATACAGGGTGGCACAGTGGCGCAGTGGTTAGCACTGCAGCCTCACAACTCCAGCGACCTGGGTTTAGTTCTGGGTACTGCCTGTGTGGAGTTTGCAAGTTCTCCCTGTGACTGCGTGGGTTTCTGCTGGGTGCTCCGATTTCCTCCCACAGCCAAAGACTTGCAGGTTGATAGGTAAATTGGCCATTGTAAATTGCCCCTAGTGTAGGTAGGTGGTAGGAGAATTGGGGGAAGGTGGGGATCTGGTAGGAAATATGGGATTAATGTAGGATTAGTATAAATGGGTGGTTGATGGTTGGCACAGACTCAGTGGGCCAAAGAGTCTGTTTCAGTGCTGTATCTCTCTGTGACTAATACACAAGACCCTTGCTGGGGAAAACTGCAGGGCTCCACTGGATTGATCGAGACACTGGAATCTTATCTTCAGCAGTCCAACGGTCACTTGAGTGGACTCATGTCAGGTGTCGTACCTCTCCTCCGCTGCAGTGTTCCTCACAGATGTCAGTAGCCATGTATTCAATGGGTAGTCCTTGTCCTTGAGAATTCATCCCTGAAGGCGAGCTGGTGGCCTGAAAAGCTGTGGCACCTGGGACTGTCCAAGTATATAGGCATTGTGGCTGCTTCCTGTGAAGTGGGCACACACCTGCAGGAAATGCTTCCGGTGGTCACAGACCAGTAGTATGTTGATGGAATGGAAGCCCTTCATGTTGACGAAGGCTGCTAACTGCTCCGTGGCAGTCTTGATAGCCATATTTGTGCTGTTGATGACATCTTGCACCTGCAGGAATCCAGTGATAGCTCCGAAGCCGATTGCCCTCTCCACCTGACTGTCAGGGTCAGTCTGGTACCGCACATAGTCGCCAGCCCTCTTGAACAAGGCATTGGTCACCTCTTTGATGCAGCAGTGGGCTGCTGCCTGGAAGACTCCACACATGTCTTCAGTGGGTCTCTGGAAAGAGCTGACCCTGACAGTCAGCATTTGAGTACCATGGTGATCCTCAGGGCTATGGGCATTGGGTGTCCACTGCAGTCCATGGGTTACAACTCGTTTTGTCGCATGGTGCGTAAGTTGGTGACAGCCTCCCTGGAGAGCCATGGTCTTTGCTGACATTTGGAGGTAGCTGAGGCGAGTCCGGTACACTCTCTGGTGCAGAGAGGCCCTGCTTGGCCTTGTTGGCTGTTGCCACTCTCCTATTGGAGCTTCACGGGCGGGCCCAGCTGGATCCTGGCCCTCCCTTCATCTGAGCCGCTGCTGCAGGGCATGGGGGTCCACAAAGACGCGATGTACAAGACCCATGCCAGCGGATTTTGATCCCTCCTGTGCACTGTCCTTGCAGAGACAAGCTTGCCTTGCGACCTTCCCATTGCTACTCCCCTCTGAATACGTGCTAATGCCCTACAATGCCCACCCTTGCAGAGAACCCAGCACCCGAGAATGAGTCCACCTGATCCCTGCACCCGAGACTACGCCCACCCAACCCTTGCTCCCGAGACTGAGCCCACCTGACCCTTGCACCCAAGGGTTAGCCCTCCTCCCCACTCCATGCAGAGAGCCCAGCATCTCAGGCCAACAATGTTGGCGGCTCCCCCTCTTCCCTTATCCAATGGCTGCCTTCCTGCGGCGACATTGTGGCCTTGCCTTGGCAACGGCACCTTTAAGCGGCCGGGTATCCGAAGGTGCGTGATCCCCGTGTGCCATTGACTAAATTTAAAACCCCACATAAAATAGTGTTCAATTCTGTGCAACTGTATTCTAACTAGCTGCTCAACAATTGTAATTGCAGTCCCGTCGCGTTGCGGAGGCAATGTTGCCTTGGAGCTTTCCTGCCACCGACAAAATCCGAAACTGACGTCACGATGTTGGGTTTCTGGGTGAGCATAGCCACTCCTATTTTTCAGCCTCACACGCCTCCATTCCTGCTCCTGCGGCCGGATAAAATCTAGCCTGGACAGTCGGGATAAATGGGTCGTTTTCAGGTTGGCAAACTGTAACTAGTGGGGTGCCACAGGGATCAGTGCTGGAGCCTCAACTGTTTACTATCTATCTTAATGACTTGGCAGAAGGGACCAAGTGTATTGTAGCCAAACTTGTTGATGATACAAAGATAGGTAGGATAGCAAATTGTGAAAAGGACACAAATAGTCTGCAAAAGGATATAGATAGATTAAGTCAGTGGGCAAAAATTTGGCTGATGGAGTATAATGTGGGAAAATGTGACGTTGTCTACTTTGGTGGTAAGAATAGAAAAATAATCTTATTTAAGTGGAGAGAGACTGTAGAATGCTGCAGTACAGAGGGCTCTGGGTATCCTTATACAGGAATCACAAAAAGTTAGCATGCAGGTACAGCAAGTAATTAGGAAGGCAAATGGAATGTTGGCCTTTATTGCAAAGGGGATCAAGTATAAAAGTAGGGAAGTCTTGCTACAATTGTGCAGGGTGTTGGTGAGACCACACCTAGAGTACTGCATACAGTTTGGTCTCCTTATTTAAGGAGCAATGTACTTGCATTGGAGGCAATTCAGAGAAGGTTCACTAGGTTGAATCCTGGGATGAAGAGGTTGACCTTTGAGGAAATGTTGAACAGGTTGGAATTTAGATTGGAATTTAGAAGAATGAGAGGTGATCTTATGAAATATATAAGATTTTGAGGGGGCTAGACAGAGGAGATGCTGAGAGGAGGTTTTTCCACGTGGAGGAATGGAGAACTAGGGGGCACAGTTTCAAAATAAGGGGTTTGTCATTTAAGATGGCGATGAGGAGGAATTTTTTCTCTCAAGGGTCACTAATCTTTGGAATTCTCTACACCAGTGGAGGCTGGGTCATTCAATATAATTAAGGCTGAACTGGACAGATTTTGATCTACAATGGAGTAAAATGTTATGGGGGCAGGCAGAAAAGTGGAGTTAAAGCCACAATCAGATCAGCCATTATCTTATTGAATGGTGGAGCAGGCCCATGGGGCCAAATGGCCTACTCCTACTCCTATTTCTTATGTTTTTATGTTCCATGTCCTGTGAGCAAAACCCTTCACTTCGGCAAGGAAGCAGCTTTCATATCTCAGTATTTAAATGCTTTCTTGTCTGTCAACGCTCAGCCAGTCAATCCCCACTGTCCTCTTGCCTTTTCAATCTAGCAAGTTCCAGGAAGCGAAGGAAGCCCATGTGCTCACAGTTAAAGAGAGAATCCAGGGTCAAAACTCCACTCACTTGCCTTTCAACATATGTAAATATCAGACCTGCCTGTCCTATGCGGGTTTGCCGTGCACTGCAGATCACTTTTGAGTTAAATGCGGAAGCCGGTTTGTTCCTGCTGGCTTCCCAACACGCTGGCAGTTTTTGTTCTTTTAACCTGCCGCCCACATAGAAACTCACCCTCCCTAGCAGGTTAAAGTTCAGCCCGAAGAGTCATAACCTGTGAAAACCTGAATGCATAAAGTGATAAAAATATCCAGCGAAGGATTGTCTAAATAACCAATGATTTATGAAAGGCAGAAAGTTGAGACCAGAGACACAGGAATGCTGAGTCCTTCATTTTTGAAAATCTATGGGGAAACTAAAGTATGTTTGTGAAAGTAAAGGCACTACTCACTGCTACAGAACACAGACTCCTTTTTACTCTTTAATGTGAATAGCTCGTAATACAATACTCGCTTGTGTCAAAAAGGATTTTATCCTCTTTATTATCTTTCCTTCCTCTAGTTCGATTCAATTCAACAACACACAGAGTAAAATATCTTGCCTTCTCACTTTCGAAATACCAAATTTGCTACAGTCAGTACACACAGGAATATTTTACTAATAGAGTAAAATAATAACACCTGCATGTAAAGGGACTAAATTAACAGAGAGCTAGTTATATTTATATAACATTCATAGTCCAGCTACAATTTCAGACTTCAATCTAATACTCTTGAGATTTCAAAAGGAAGCTGGAAGCATTGGATGCAACTATCACAAAGTTATGGAAAGGAATGTCCAGGCAAATCTAAATGATATTACTAAAGCTGGTATCAACTCAATGACCAGGTAAGGTGTGCATAATTTGTGGCAGAAACAGGTTTAACAAATTAACCAGTGATAAGTGAGCAATCAATTTTTTCACAATAATAAAAAGGTAGAATTATTCCTTGGCAGTGAAATTGTATTTGAGAAAGCAATCATTAAAGCCTGCAATTACAGAATAATGTAATTTCAAAATTTTCAATCCAGAATAAGATAACAACCTGGATTTTATCGTAAAAATAGTGGTGAGGCTATCACCATTATTATTGAGTAAATTGGACATCGTCTTCTTATATCCGCACATGCACAGTAAAATGCAGAAATGTGGGAGTTGCTCTCCGATTGCCCTGCTCCTCCAGAAGCATTTCTATACTGGTATCTTGCCGGGAAACATGGCTTTGAAATACATGAAGGATGTGTATCAGTGAAAGCAGATTTTCCTAAGCTCCCACAAAACATTTTGGCACCAAATCCATATCAACAGGGATAACAGTAGTGGGAAAAAAAATGATTCTGAATACAGAAATCCTAATGTACAATCTGTTCCTTCCACAAGTACATTGCCTTCAGCTTCAAAGGGCTTGAAAGTAACACCAGGGAAAATAGAAAAAAAAAAGCTGAAGGCATTATTTGAATATGCAAAGCATTCACAATAAAATAAGTGAATTAATAGCGGAGATAGAAATTAATGGATTTGATCAAATAGCCATTACGGAGATGTGTTGCAGAGTGGCCAGGTTGGGAATGAAATATTCCGGGATGCTTGACTTTTAGAAGAGATAGGCAAAATGGAAAAGGAGGAGGAAAGCCCTGATAATAAAGGATGAAATAGAGAGAAAGGATCTTAACTTAGAAAATCAAGTAGTAGAATCAATTTGGGTGGAACTGAGAAACAACAAGGGGCAGAAAACACTAGTGGGAATTATTTTATAGGCCCTCTAACAGTCGTTGTAGTGTCAGCTAGAGCATTGAGCAGGAAATTAGAGCTGTATGTAAAAAGTGTAAAACAGTAATCATGGGAATTTTATTGTTCATATAGACTGGGCAAACCAAACTTGCAGTTATAGTGTGGAGGATGAGTTGATGGAATGTACACAAGATAGTTTTCTAGATCAGTATGTCGAGGAACCAACTAGGGAACGGGCTATTTTAAATCTATTATTGTGCAATGAGAACAAGTTAATAAATAAACTTGTAGTAAAGCAGCCTCTGGGGAAAGGTGATCAGAATATCATAGAATTTTATATTGAGTTTGAGAGTGATTTAATTAAATCCAAAACTAGGGTCTTCAATCTGTATAAAGCTAACTATGTAGGTATGAGGGACAAGTTAACAAAGGTAGATTGGGAAACTAGATTAAAAGATATGATGGTAGAAAAGCATGTCAAGAATTAATTCATAATTTGCAGCAAATATATATTGTGTTAAAAAAAAACTCCTTGGAAAAAGTGGTCCAACCATGGCTATCAGGAGGAGTTAAAGATAGTATAACATTAAAGAGGCTTATAATGTTGCCAAATAGAGTAGTAAGCCTGCAGATTGGGAGGATATTAAAATTCAGCAAATGATGACCAAGGAATTAATAAAGATAGAGAAAATAGAATATGAGAGGAAACTTGCAAGAGACATAAGAACCGATTGAAAAAGTTTCTATTGACATGTAAAGAGGAAGAGATGAGCCAAGGTAAATCTGGGTCCCTTATTACAGGCAGAGACAGGAGAAATTATAATGAGGAATAAGGAAATGGCAGAGGCATGAAATAAATATTTTGGGCTGGATATTTGGCCCTCATCGGGGCTGGGATCAGAGGCAGGCAGGAGCTAACAAGAGCCTTGTTGGCCAGTGTACCAGTTCCTTGGCTCCATCCTCTGGGCCAAGTTTTCAGAGGCAGAACCGGGGGTGGCAGGGTTACACCCCACCCCGCCTCCCCACCACCAACCCCACCCCCACCGCATGTGGCAGGAAGCCAATCAGGCTCATTAAGAGCCTAATTGAGGCCAATTAAAGGAGGCCAATTGGAATTTTTCAGTTGGCCTCCAGGTTCTTGCAGGCAGTGGGGGTCGGTTTAGGTGTCTGGAGGCAGGTACCCGAAGACAGGCCAGGGGGGCCAGCACTCCAAGCAGACTGAGAGGTCCTCCCTGCCTGTCTGGGTGCAGGAGCATCCACAGGCTACCCTACAGAGGGATTCCCTTCCCTCCACATCCCCTCATAGTGGTGGCCTTGCAGTTGAATCTATTTTTTAATTAAAGGTTTAAAAAAAGTTGGAGAGAGGATGCCTTCATCTTGATTATCATTTCTCTTACTTACCTTCCATTGCAGCCTGCTGCTCCTTTCAAGCTGGAAGGCCTCTGATTGGCACTCCAGCTTCGAGAGCCCAACTGCCATCCTTAATTGGATGGGAAACCTGTCTCTGGGCCATTAATTAGCAGCCCAGGAAAAATCTCAGGTCAGCGACTGTTTCCCCCAAGGACGGGTTCGGCATCTGGAAACAGTCCCTGTTGTGGGACAATCTTAAGAACTATAAGTGAAGGTCACCAGTGGAAGTGATGTTGCATCACACATGACCAGGGAGTTAGTTCATCAGCGTGAGATGCGTTTAAATGTGGCTCATACAGTAACTGTTCATGTATATATGTGTGTGTGTGTGTGTGTGTGTGTGTGTGTGTTGTACTTAAAGTATAATAAAACCCATGTATTCTTTGGATATTGCTTGGAGTCCTGTAAATATTACATTAGTGCACATATCAAAGGAACAAGTAATATTATATGGTGGAAGTGGTGGGATTTTTTTTCTGAAGACCACTAATTATGATCTGGTGGCAACGTTTGATTTTTTTATGAAGAAGACAGTAAGAAAGAACTAAGAACAACAGGTTGCTTACCTGGAATGGCTGAAGATCCAGGGGAGCAGCTGGCAGGACATCCCACAACACTTCAGCGAGCTAGGCTACTGACAGGACCCCGGAAGGTGTTGAAACTCTGTGAGTACTGTAGGAATTTTGCCAGGAGATCAGAGCTTTCAACAAATCTGGCAGTGGGTCAAAAAATTTGAAAAGCAGTAGCTGAAGCCATTACTGCTTTAGTTGAGGCTGCAAGGTGGGCAGCACAGTGGCGCAGTGGTTAGCACCGCAGCCTCACAGCTCCAGGGACCCGGGTTCGATTTTGGGTACTGCCTGTGCGGAGTTTGCAAGTTCTCCCTGTGACCGCGTGGGTTTCTACCTATTTGTAAACTGAAGGACATGCACTTAAAGAAATGGGAATCTATGGTGCAACCCATAATGGCTTGGCTGACTACCTACAACGGTTTTCAAGTGCATAGGAATGATAACCTTGCTGTGCAGCTATGGGAGCTCCAAATGGCTACAACTGGACCTGCTGTTCTAGGACTTCCAGTTTACTGAGCTCTACAAATTGCCACAATGCATAAAGTCAGTAATGCACCAAAGATGGTAGAAAATATCCAGGTCGATTGTATCAAGTTGGTCCATGTAAAGGATGACACAAAGGCTGGGAGTCTTGACATGAAGAGACAATATGACCAGGAGTCTCTCCTCCGGCTTCAGTTCATTGAGCAAGTAACTGGAGGCCAGAGGGATTTCCGGTGATTAGTGATGTTGCCAGTCATTATTTTTCTAAGCTTTCTAAACAAGAGAAGAGGAAGGCATCATATGACAGGCAAGCAGGACCAGAATTAGTTCGATTGCGAGTAGGACAGAAGGTCAGTGTCCTCAATCATGTGTTTGCAACTTGGTATCCTGCAGAGGTTGTGAGGATATGTGACCCAGCTCAGATCATACGAGGTCCAGACAGCCAATGGTGCGATTCTCAGATGGAACCGACGTCAACTCAGAGAGCTGTATGGCAACACTACATGTAACAGTCCTGTGGCATTGCGGACACATTCAAAGACAAAGTCTGAAGATGAATGTACAGAGGCTATGAGCACAGAGGAAGAATATGTTAATCAGAGTTCTCAGTCACCAGAGTCCAGAGGAGTCGTCAAGACAAGCCCAGCTCTGGGAAGAGGTTTCTAATAACAAGATCAGGTCGAATAAGCAAATCTCCTCTACATTTTAAAGAGAGTTAAACTTACTTGTAAATAACGTTTTGTTTTAATTATGTACAGGTAGTCTGAGCTGCAACTTCATTGTATATTGTACATATGTTTTTATCTTTGGAAAAGACAGTGATGTTGTGGAACAACCTTAAGAGTTGTAAATGAAGATCACTGGAGGAAGTGATGACCAGTCACACATGACCAGGGGTATATATATATTCTTGTTAAAATATAATTACAAACCCATATTTTCTTTGGATATTGCTTGGAGTCCTGTGGCTCTTACAATAGTTCACATATCAAAGGAACAAGTAATATTATAGTTCCAACCTCTGTTTTCTGCCCCCAGAGGTAAAATCTTTTGAATCTGTCATCATGGTAGAAGACACAAAACACATTCTGGAAATAGTGGATCTAGTAGAAATGTGGAACTTAAGGATATCATTATCAGTAAAGAAATAATGCTGGAGAAATTAATGGGGCTTAAAGTTGACAAATTCCCTGGTCGTGATGGCCTGCATCCTAGGGTTTGAAAAACGGTAGCTACAGAAATAATGGATGCACTGATTTTGATTTACCAGAATTCCCTAGATTCAAGAACAGTTCCCATGGACTAGAAGGTAGCAAACATAACTCTGTTATTCAAAAAAATGGAGAGAAAAAACAGGTAACTCTCGATCAGTTAGCCTGTAATGAATAGAGTCATAGAGTTATTTACGGCAATTAAGAAGGCCATTCAGCCATTGCTGGCTCTTCACAGAGCTGTGCTGTCAGTCCCATTCCCAGCTCAATCCTTGTGGCCCTGCAAGTCTATTTCTCTCAAATGGCCATCCAACTTCTTTATTAAGTCAGTGATTGTTTCTGTTTCCATCAACCTTTGTGGGCAGCGAGTTCCAGGCCATTACCATCCACTGCGTAAAAAGTGCTTCCTCATATTCCCCCTGCATCTTTTGCCCAAAACCTTCAATCTGTGTCCCCTAGTCCTTGTACCATTTGTTAATGGGAAGAGCTTTTCCTTGTCTAACTTATTGAAGCCTGTCGAAGTCTTGTGCACTTCTGTTAGATCTCCCCTCAATCTCCTTTATTCTAAGGAGAACAAACCCACCTTTTCCAAACTAACCTTGTAACTAAAATCCTCCAGCCCTGGAACCATTCTGGTAAATCTCCTTTGCATGCTGTCAAGGACCCTCACATCCTTCCTGAAATGTGCGCAGAACTGGATACAATACTCCATTGGAGCCTAACCAGAGCTTTATAAAGGTTCAGTATAAACTCCCTGTTTTTGTACTCAATGCCTCTATTTATGAGTCCCAAGATCCCATATGCTTTACTAAACAGTCTCTCAATGTGTCCAGCCACCTTCAAAAATCGCTGCACATGCACCCCAGGTCCCTCTGTTCCTGCACACTCTTTAGAACTGTGCCATTAAGCATAGATTGCCTCTCCCCTTTCCTTCTGCCAAGATGCATCACCTCACATTTATCAATACTAAATTCTATCTGCTATCTCCCTGCCCATTCTGCTAGCCTATCTATGTCCTGTTGCTGGACATAGTAGAGAAAATGCTAGAATCTATTTTTAGGGATGTGGTAACAGAGCATTTAGAGAATCATAATATGCTTAGGTTGAGTCAACATAATTTATGGAAGGGAGTTCTTGTTTGACAGATCTGTTGCACTGTTTTAAGGTTGTAACTTGGATAATGGGGAAGCAGCGGATGTGGTGCATTTGGATTTTTTTTAAAAAAGCATTCGATAAGTTGCCACAGAAGACGTTATTACACAGAATTAGGGCAAATGGGATTTGGGGTAATATGTTAACATGATTGAGGGCTGGTTAATGGATAGAATATAGAGAGTAGGAATAAACAGGTCCTTCTAACCTCAGGGATCTGTGGACATGCATTCCTCTACACTTCTCAGAATCTTATCTTTTATTGCATATTCCCTTGCTTTGTTTGTCCTCCCCAAATGCAATACCTCACACTTCTCTGCATTGAATTCCATTTGCCACTGTTCCGCCCACCTGATCAGTCCATTGATATCGTCCTGCAGTCTACAGTTTTTTAGCTCACTATTAGCCACATGGCTAATTTTTGTATCATCTGAAAACTTATTTTTCATGGCCCCTACACTTAAGTCTAAATCATTGATATATAACACAAGCAGCAAGGATCCTAGTACTGAGCCCTGCGGAGTCCCACTGGAAACAGCCTTCAATCACAAAAACACCCGTCGACCATAACCTTTTGCTTCCTGCCATGGAGCCAATTTTGGATCCAACTTGCCACTTTCCCTTGGATATCATGAGCTTTTTAATTTTTTGACCAGTATGCCAAGTGGGACCTAGTCAAAAGCCTTGCGAAAATCTATATGGCCTACCTCAAATATGCTACCCTTTTCAACCCTTCTTATTACTTCCTCAAAAAATTCAGCCATGTTTGTCAGACACAACCTTTCCTTAACAAATCCATGCTGACTTTCCTTTATTCATTTGTGTAATTCTAAGTGATGATTTATGTGTTGGAATTTTTTTCCAATAATTTGCTCACCAGTGAGGTTGACTGGCCTTTAATTACTCAGTCTATTCGTTCCTCCTTTTTTAAACAGTGGCACAATGTTAGCAGTCCTCCAGTCCCCCTGCACCATGCTTGTAGCCAGAGGGGATTGGAAAATGATGGTCAGAGCTTCTGCTATTTCTTCCCTTGCTTGCCTTAGCAGTGATACATTTCATCCAGGCCTGGTGATTTATCCAGTTTCAAGGATGCGAACACCTTAATATTTCCTCCCTCACTATGTTTATCCCATGCAATTTCGGGTTCAGTTCTGGGTACTGCCTGTGGGGAGTTTGCAAGTTCTCCCTGTGACCGCGTGGGTTTCTGCCGGGTGCTCCGGTTTCCTCCCACAGCCAGACTTGCAGGTTGATAGGTAAATTGGCAATTGTAAATTGCCCCTAGTGTAGGTAGGTGGTAGGAGAATGGTGGGGGTGTGGTAGGGAATATGGGATTAATGTAGGATTAGTATAAATGAGTGGTTGTTGGTAGGCACAGACTTGGTGGGCCGAAGGGCCTGTTTCAGTGCTGTATCTCTAAATAAATATTTCACACTCCACCTCCCTAACCACAATGTCTGCTTCATCTCTCTATTTTGTGAAAACAGATGTAAAGTATTCATTTAGACCTATGCCCACGTCTTCTGTTTCTGCACACAAGTTATCTTTTTGGTCTCTAATTGCCCCTATTCTTTTATTAGTTATCCTCTTGCTCTCTATTAATTTATAGGTTTTCCTTGCAATATTTCCCAATATTTTTTCATGCAGACCAATATAGATAGATTGACTGAGTGGGCAAAAATCTGGCAGATGGAGTATAATGTATTAAAATGTGAAGTTGTTCACTTTGGCAGGAAGAATAAAAAAGCAGAGTATTACTTAAATGGAGAACGACTGCAGAATTCTGAGGTGCAGAGGGATCTAGGACATGAGTCACAAAAAGTTAGTAGGCAGGTAGAGCAAGTCATAAAGAAGGCTTATGGAATGCCATCCTTTATTATGAGAGGAATTGAAAATTAAAGTAAGGATGTTATGCTTCAATTATACAGGGCATTGGTGAGACCACATCTTGAATACTGTGTGCAGTTTTGGTCTCCTTATTTGAGGAAGGATGTGAATGTGTTGGAGGTGGTTCAGAGGCGGTTTACTAGATTGATACCTGGAATGAACGGGTTCTCTTATGAAGAAAGGTTGGACAGACTGAGCTTGTTTACGCTGGAGTTTAGAAGAGTGAGGGGAGACTTGATTGAAGTATATGACATCCTAAACAGTATTGACAAGGTGGATGTGGAGAGGATGTTTCCTCTTGTGGGTGAGTCCGGAACTAGGGGGCACTGTTTTAAAATTAGAGGTTGCCCTATTAGGACATAGACGAGGAGAATTTTTTTCTCTCAGAGGGTTGTGTGACTTTGGAACTCTGCCTCAGAAGGTGGTGGAGGCAGGGTCGTTGAATATTTTTAAGGCGCAGGTAGATAGATTCTTGTTATGCAAGGGAATCAACGGTTATCGGGGTAGATGGGAGTGTGGAATTCGAGACACAAACAGATCCGACATAGTCTTACTGAATGGCAGAGCAGGCTTGAGGGGCTGAATGGGCTACTTCTGCTCCTAATTCATACGTTCATATTGTAGGTGTACTGGAACAGCTTGGCTAGGGGAGCAGCTAGTTCTGCAGCACAAGTCTTCAGTATTACAACTGGGATACTGTTGGGGCCCATAGGCTTTGCTATATCAATTCAGCCATTTCTGATATCATGTGGAGTGAACTGAATTGCCTAAAGACTGGCATCTGTGATGCTGGGGACCTCAGGGAGAGGCCAAGATGGATCATCAACCCGACACTTCTGGCTGAAGATGGATGAAATGCCTCAGCCTAGTATTTTGCACTCACGTGCTGGGCTCCACTATCATTGACAATGGGAATGCTCGTGGAGCTTCCTCCTCCAGTGAGTTGGTTAATTGTCCACCACAATTCATGATTAGGTATGACAGGACTGCAGAACTTTGATCTTATCCATTGCTTGTGGGATTGCATAGCTCTGCCTATAGCATACTGTTACCATTGTTTAACATGCATGTAGTCCTGTGTTGTAGCTTCATCAGGTTGACACCTCATTTTTAGTTATGCCTGGTGCTGCTCCTGGCAGTGAGGTACACTCCTCATTGAGCCAGGGTTGGTCCTTTGTCTTAATGGTAATGGCACAGTGAAGAATATGCTTCAGAGATTATCTACCACAGATTGTGGTGAAAAATAATTCTGCTGCTGCTGATGGCCCACAGAGCCTCATGGATACCCAGTTTTGAGCTGCTAGATCTATTCTGAATCTATCCCATTTAGCATGGTGGTGGTGCCACACAACACAATGGAGGGTGTCCTCAGTGTGACGATGGGACTCATCTCCACAAGGACTGTGCAGTGGTCACTCCTACCAACACTGTCATGGAAAGATACATCTGCAACTGGTGAGGATGATGTCAAGCAGGGTTTACCCTTGTGTTGGTTCTCTCACCACCTGCCACAGGCTCAGACTGGCAGATATGTTCTTCAGGACTCTGCCAATTCTGTCAGTAGTGGCGCTATCGAGCCACTCTTGGTGATGGTGAAGTTCCCCACCCAGTGTACATTCTGTGTCCTTGATACCCTCAGTGCTTCTTCAAGTGGTGTTCAACATGGAGGAATACTGATTCATCAGCTGAGGGAGCAACAGTATCTGGCAATCAGCAGGAGGTTTTCTTGTCCATGTCTGACCTGATGCCATGAAACGTCATGGGGTCTAGAATCAATGTTGAGGACTCCCAGGGCAACTCCTTCCCGACTGTCTACCACAGTGCCACCACCTCTGGTGGGTCTGTCCTGCCGGTGGGATAGGACATATCCAGGGATGGTGTTGGAGTAGTCTGGGTCATTGGCTGTATGGTATGATTCTGTGACTATAACTATGTCAGGCTGTTACCTGACTAGTCTGTGGAACAGTTCCCCCAATTTTGTCACAAGTTCCCAGATGTTAGTGAGGAGGGACTTATCAGGTCAACTGGGCAGAGTGTGCCTTTGTTGTATCCAGTGTCTAGGTCAACACCAGGTGGTCCATCTGGTTTTATTCTTATTCAAATTTTCTGTGTGGTGGTTTGATACAATTGAGTGTCTTGCTAGGCCATTTCAGGAGCCAGTTAAAAGTCAGCCACTTGGCTGTGGATCTGGGAGTCACATGTCGGCCACACTGGGTAAGGACAGCAGATTTTCTTCCCTAAAGGACATTAGTGAACCAGATGGGTTTATATGACAATCCAGTAGTTTCATTGCCACCATTACTAAGACTAGCTTTTTTGTCCAGATTTATTTAATTACATTTAAATGCAGCTACTTTGCTGGTATTGGAATCATGTCTCCAGAACATTAGTTCAGGCATCTGGATTGTTAGTCCAGTAATATTACAACCAAGCTACCACTCCCTTATTGCAGGCAGGTGGGTACATATTGACCCAATTAATGTCTTTAGCTGATGGTCATAAGGTCTTTGCAAATTTGCAAGTTTAAAGTTTTGCTCCAAATCTAACTTGTTATCATTGGTTTCCTAGTGCTCGGGAAATTGACTAGGGAAATGGCAGGGAGCTTGAACAGCGGTTCAAGTGGGTATTTAAACTTGTTATTGTCCCATCTGAATAAAAGCTCACTTACTGCAGCTACTGTGTCAGTTCCCTCTGGTAAATGTTTGGCAGAGAGTTCTTGTGTGAATACAACTTTTTTCAACCTTGGAGCCTTCAAAATGACCCAGACCAGCCTCTTGTATTGTTGCCCAGGATGCCCTAATATAATGAAGGTTCACCTATTATGAAACATAAGAAATGAAATCCTGTGGACCACTCCCACCCTTTCTTTACACTAAACAGACTTTCAACCATACATTCACTCATTGCACTTCTTCCCAATGGATTTTGTCATATATTAACATTCATCATGAAATAAGTGAAAAGGCCAGTTGACGGGATGTAATAATGGGCAAGACATGGAAGTGGTGCTAATCAATAAGTTTGCTGTGACATTATTCAAAAAAGGAAACTTAACAACATAGCATTTTGCCAAACACCATTGTGAATACCGTTGGTGAATACAATTTCTTAATCTTACACTTCACACCTGGGGGAGGTGGTGGAATAGTGGTAATATCATTGATGTAATAATCCAGAAGACCAGGCTAATGCACAGGTGAAGCGTATTCAAATCCCACCGTGGCAGCTGGTAGAATTTAAATTCACTTAATTGATAAAAAATCTGGAATTGAATGCTAATCTCAGCAATGGTGCCATGAAACTATCATCAGTTGTTGTAAAAACCCATCTGATTCACTAATGTCCTTTAGGGAAGGAAATCTGCTGTCTTTACCTGGTCTAGCCTACATGTGGCTCCAGACCCACAGCCAAGTGGCTGATTCTTAACTGCCCTCTGAAATGGCCTAGCAAGCCACTCAGTTGTGATGGGCAACAAATGTTGGCCTTACCAGTGACACCCACATTCCATGAAAGAATTTTTAAAAAACACCACTTTTCCATGCTGCATCCTGTGCGGCTTCAGCAGAGGTAGAGACGGGCTGCTCAGATTCCAGCCCTGACTGCTGAGTGGTCTATGCCCTTTGGCTTTTGGAACCCTTGAGGGCCCCACCACAGGCTGCTCCACCTGTGTCCATGTAGGGGAAAACCTGATCATTGGGAGATGAGGCAGGATGTCAGGTACTGGTTAAGTCTGGGCATGGGGGCAGTGGCTGAGAATTGGGAGCACCTTGACTGGAGATCCTTCTTCCATGTCCCCTTTTGTCATCATACCTATCCTAGGCGAGAGCCACATCACTCGTACCACGCTGTTGTAGACAAAAAATGGTGAAGATCATTGGTGTGCTTTAAGGCTATGGATAAGGTGTATGCCATCCTTTTGCAGATAGCAGGAAAGTTGTCATACAAAGTCTGTATAGCTGTGGTCATGGTCTGCAAGGGTTCATTTGACAGCTGTTCTTGAAGCTTCATGGCGGTGTCCACTCTCTCCATGGCAGACATTCTCGCAGCTTCCTGCATCACCAATCCACTAGTGTTCAATTTGGACACCCCCATCCTATTGTGGAGAATACATGTGGCACATCTGTCAGGATCTCACTAAATTGCTGGTGTACCTCTCGCATTCTCCTTCTCAACCACAGCTCCCAGGGTTCAGAATTTGTTTTCAGCTGAGTGGAGATTGGAGAGGATTTCATCCCCCTCGATGTGGACTCTACACAGTTGTCACAGGCTTGAGGGGCTGAATGGCCTACTCCTGCTCCTTTTTCTTATGTTCTTATGTTCTTATATCTATGCCACCAGTGCCTGCTTGTGCTCACTTGTGAATTGTGAATCACCAGATGAAAACCCAACTAATTCTATAAAGAGACCCACTGAAGTGTGAGTATCTGCACTGTTGCATGGCTGTACATCCTGTGACAGTGAACCCTCAGATGGAACGAGGTCCTTGAGGAATCTTTCCTGAGACACTTGTTTGTACGCATGAAGGCCCTGAAAGAAATAAAAAAGAGATAGGAATTACTCCAGGCAAAGTGACGATTTTGACAATCACCATACTCAGTCTTCTCATTGTTCAGTCATTGATGAAATAAATGTGTGCCAGAGATATTTGTAATTTTGTCATGAGCTATTTGTGAGTTCCCAGTCTCTCCATCTTTGACTAAGAGGGATGAAGGTGTGCCACTTATCTCCAGGGCCTCCTCCTTTACATCCCTGGGCTGGACTATTTGTGGTAGCCCACCTCCAGTCCTATCCCTCTTCCCTACTTTTTATGTTCTCTTTTCTTACCTGTGAGTGAGTGAAGGTCAGGTATCCACCCAATGGAAGAATTCGGTGAAGGTGACTATGAGATACATGCATCACGTTGCATAAGGATTAGTGTGAGTGGCAGTGATGGATGGGGAGGTGATGAAATGCATAGAAAACGAGGGCTAGATGCTGCTGAAATTTGAATCGGTGTGAAAAGTGATGTGATAGAAAATACTTTTCAAGACAGAATGTAAGGTGAGGTGACGCTTGAAGCACTGGATGTCATTGAGTCAGCAAATATACTTATTTTTCCTGACCTAGTTATGTCACTAAACCGCTTCCAACATTGCATGCAAGACCTGGGCATATTGCAATGCTGTTTACCTCCTCATTTACCTCCAACCATGCCTTCTTGGTGAGAGCAGCAGGTTTCCTCCTTCCATTTCTCAGCAAAAGAAGTAATTCCAGGGATGCATCATTAATCAAGGTGCTGCCCTTGCTCTATGTCCACCACACATTCTGAACACCTCCAAATCCATTTGTTCATTATCCCTTTAAATATAATTGAGATCCCATTATTTGCATCCACATCACACCTGCTGTGCAGCTTGGAAACCTGAAACATGGAAGTCACCATTAAATGATACATTTGAGTTAAGACCCACTCAGTTGAATTGCAGGTTTCCTCCACACAATTTCACTACCACACCCAGAAGTCAGCTTTATATTAATATTGGGGCCAATGTTTAAATTGAACACTAAATGCCTTTTTTTCCTGTTCTTTCAGTTATTTTTTTCATCCTTTATAAAGTTTCCCTACTCAATAATCATTCACCAATAGAGAGACAAGGCAGGTTATTTGCTCATTATCTCTGCTCCAGGTACTGTGTGAATTGTTCTTCTTTTCTTTCTTTCTTTTGGGTCTCCTTATCTCGAGAGACAATGGATACGCGCCTGGAGGTGGTCAGTGGTTTGTGAAGCAACGCCTGGAATGGCTGTAAAGGCCAATTCTAGAGTGACAGGCTGTTCCACAGGTGCTGCAGAGAAATTTGTTTGTCGGGGCTGTTGCACAGTTGGCTCTCCCCTTGCGCCTCTGTCTTTTTTCCTGCCAACTACTAAGTCTCTTCGACTCGCCACATTTTAGCCCTGTCTTTATGGCTGCCTGCCAGCTCTGGCGAACGCTGGCAACTGACTCCCACGACTTGTGATCAATGTCACAGGATTTCATGTCGCGTTTGCAGACATCTTTAAAGCGGAGACATGGACGGCCGGTGGGTCTGATGCCAGTGGTGAGCTCGCTGTACGATGTGTCTTTGGGGATCCTGCCATCTTCCATGCGGTTCACATGGCCAAGCCATCTCAAGCGCCGCTGACTCAGTAGGCTGTACAAGCTGGGGATGTTGGCCGCCTCGAGGACTTCTGTGTTGGAGATACGGTCCTGCCACCTGATGCCAAGTATTCTCCGGAGGCAGCGAAGATGGAATGAATTGAGACGTCGCTCTTGGCTGACATATGTTGTCCAGCTGCCATAGAGCAAGGTACTGAGGACACAGGCCTGATACACTCGGACTTTTGTGTTCCGTGTCAGTGCGCCATTTTCCCACACTCTCTTGGCCAGTCTGAACATAGCAGTGGAAGCCTTACCCATGCGCTTGTTGATTTCTGCATCTAGAGACAGGTTACTGGTGATAGTTGAGCCGAGGTAGGTGAACTCTTGAACCACTTCCAGAGCGTGGTCGCTCTGTGAATTGAGTGTGAATTGTAAGAAGCACATAAGAATGTGCCAAGTTATCTCAACAAATGATTTCCCCCCTTCTCAAGTGGGTGGTGCCTAAATGAAGACCTTCCACGCATGGCCTAGTATCACCTACAAATCTTGCAAATTGTTTCTCCAATGTCTTCATCCAGATTGTTAATAAAGTTCGTGAAAAGCAACAGACCTAAAGTTGATCTCTGTGGTACTCCACCTGTGACTGCCACTCCATGCAGAATCTCAACCATTAATAACTACCTTCTGTCCATGTGTATGGAACACATCCTTATCAAGGTGCAATTCTCCAACAAATCCCACAAGACGGGCTGGATTTTAAAAGCACTCTGCCGATCTTGGCGGCGAGTTCAAAAAAATGGCAGCCCACCCTCACAGGCCACACCCTGAAGAGCTGCCGCAATCTCAAGCTTGGCAGCTCATTTAAATAGCCGGAGTGGCCTGCCCCCCACAAATCTCGTAGACGGGGTGGGCTGTCCATCCCCAGCAATGGTGTCAGCTGCCTGTGCGCAGTCTCTGGCGCCTTTTTTAAAGGGTAGCCAGCCCTGCCGCCCAATTTAAATTTTTAAAGTCTGACCCCCAAAATTAAATAAATAAATTTCTAACACCCCCTTCCCACCCCCCAATATAAATTACAATAAACATTTGCCCTTCCACCCAAAACACTTACCTTTTATATATGACCTTCCCTCCCACCAAA
Organism: Heterodontus francisci; assembly: GCF_036365525.1. Taxonomy (NCBI): domain Eukaryota; kingdom Metazoa; phylum Chordata; class Chondrichthyes; order Heterodontiformes; family Heterodontidae; genus Heterodontus; species Heterodontus francisci. Next base: position 66,062,278 of record NC_090372.1, on the reverse strand, counting down.
CTGCATAAAGTTTAAGGTTCAACCCTTCCCACCTTCTCCTACACCCATTACATATTTTTGACCCCATTTCCCCCCCACCCTGACCCCCGTACTGACAAACTTACCTACTCCCCCTCACCACCAGTCTGACGCCGCATTTTCCTGGACGGGAATCTGAAGGCACGGGAGTGGTGGCCGCTGTGCCGAAGACTGCGACGGGCCCTCAAATCGCAGGTAAGTCTATGTAAATGTATTCATTTGATCATTTAAATTGTGGGCCCATTGCCCAGCAGTGGGGGCGTCGCCAGGGAGCTTCGCTACCGCCAGTACGATTGGGCCGGGCCCTCCTGGCATTGAGGTTCATGGCGGGACTCATCCGGTGCCATCTTCAGGCCTTCCCCACCATGGGACCCGATGCCTGGAGGAGATCAAAATCCAGTCTGACAGTTCAGCAGTCTTTACATGAGCGAATATTGTTATGTAAATTAAAATGTAAAGTAATTAAATAGCAGATTCGTCTCCTGCTCATAATGCATGCTTGACTGTGATGCCTACTGTATCTCAATACCCCGCTGACCCTCAAGGGATAAATATAAATGATGGCCTCCTGGGCAACATATTAGAGAGCAACTGGGATCCATGAGGTCATACATCAGAAACGAATCAATGCCTTAAGGAGGGAAGGCGATTAAATCGGCAAGAAAAAGGTTTATCATTCTTATTGTGGTGGACAGATATATGCTTCTTTTTAATGTATTTGGTGAGCATTCAATCATCAAATTTTCCGATTATAATTCCTCGCATGCTGTCATAAAGCAACTCTTGTACTGTAAATATTTCTATTTGTCTTGACTGATATTAAAGACTGTGATATGGTATTAGGGCCCAAGTTGTTAAACCACTGTAATTATGTGCTTTACTTTTGCATGCATTTAATGTGAAGAGTATGGCAGTATATCCAATTGGTTTTCAAATTTGACCTCTTAATAATTTAAATACAACACTAGTGAATGTCATTGAAGAACTATTCTATGAGTAACTTGCTTCAGCTATACTGTCCAGTTTCTTCTCGTCAATGAAGTTAAATAGATATGTCTGTACCTAAAAGTTATCCAGCACTCACAAAGTTAAACTTCAGATTTCCAAAATTCTTTTGTGCCTTGTCTCCAACTGGTTTGTAATAACTCCAAAAATTATCACAGTGCAAATAAGGCATTCAGTTGTTTCTGAACTGAACACAGGTGGTTGAAATTTGAATACTCGCCATTCCAGTACGGCTGACATTGACAAAAACATTACTCTCTATGCCCCATGTTTCATCTAATTACTGGTATCAACCAGTTACACACCTGCAGATTGCACATAGCTATCAAAAAACAATTCAATACCTAATCTTCTTCCCATGTTACTAGATTGTTTTACTATTAAAAAAAGGGAAGAAAAAAATTCCTTCCACTCTGTGCCATAGGATAATTCTGAACAACATTTGAATAGCAGTGATGAGAATGGGGCACATAACATAATTCTGTGCCATTTTAGATTGTGAAAATGGTTTTGCATTCCAACCTTGAATAAGACACCTTAGCAGCCACCTGACAACAACAACCTTCACTTTATCTAGCCGGCCTAGAATTAAAAAAGGAAACAAAAAGAAAGACTTATATGGCAACTTTCACAACATCCCAAAGGACTTTACAGCCAATGCAGTACTTTTGAAGCGTAGTTAAAGTTGTAATGAAGGAAATGCAGCAGCGATTTCGCACAAAGCAAGCTCCCACAGACAGGAATCTGTTAATGACCAGAGATTCTGTTTTAGTGATAAATATCGCCCAATACACGATTGGTAACTTTTCTGTTCTTCTTCAAAATAGCACCATGAGATTTTTTACGTCCACCTGAGAGAGTAGACAGGGATAAAAACAGAAAGTGCTGGAAAAACTCAGCAAGTCTGGCAGCATCTGTGGAGAGAGAAGTAGAGCTAAATTACCTAGTTTCTGGGGCCGTCACCTGCTGCAGCTGGGTGCAGTCCCAGCAGTGGCCACTGCTCCCGATGGCACTGCTGGGACTGAAAGCTGCCGGCCCACTGATTGGCCAGCAGCCCTATTAGGCAGGACTGCCTGCCTCCAAGGGGTGGAAGTCCCGCCCAAGGCCAATTAAGGGCCTGGGGTGTGTAAAATTCTGGCATGGCTCCCCAGGCCCAGCAGAGGGGGGCTCATCCCTGACTTTTTGGCCGGTGAGCAGGACCTCCCGCCCAACATAAAATTCTGGCCCAAACTTATAATCTTGCTTATAAGCTGTGACTTTTCTAATATTTGTCATTTCCGAAGAAGGGTCACTGACCCGAAACGTTAACTCTGCTTCTCTTTCCACAGATGCTGCCAGACCTGCTGAGTGATTCCAGCATTTCTTGTTTTTGTTTCAGATTTCCAGCATCCGCAGTATTTTGCTTTTATTTTAGTGTTTAATTCACTGCCACTTCTCTTCCAGGAATGCCTACCTTGAAGAAGTTCTGCTCTTCTCTCCGACGGGATTTTCGTTTGTCTCTTTTACCTTGTTCACCTTCATTGCCCTCCTGGTGTTTGATAAGGTATCTGCCAAAACTCGTTTTCACAGCCACATCTCCTTCTCCGTGACCTTTTGGTCAGCTATGTGGCCAGGTCCAATCTGCACCTTCTCCTTTGTTATCTCTTGCCCCACCCCCACCTCACTTGCTTATAATCTGTGACTTTTCTAATACTTGTCAGTTCCGAAGAAGGGTCACTGACCCGGAACGTTAACTCTGCTTCTCTTTCCACAGATGCTGCCAGACCTGCTGAGTGATTCCAGCATTTCTTGTTTTTGTTTCAGATTTCCAGCATCCGCAGTATTTTGCTTTTATAAAATTCTGGCCGATGTTTCCCCTGGCTGCTGAATCTAAAACCAGAGGACATAGTCTCAGAATAAGTGGCAGACCATTTAAGACTGAGATGAGGAGGATTTTTTTACTTAGAGGGTGGTGAATCTTTGGAATTCTCTTCCTCAGAGGGCTGTGGAAGCTCAATCATTCAGCATGTTCAAGACAGAAACCAATTGCTAGCTAAGTACTAATGACATAAAGGGATATGAGAATAGCTTGGGAAAGTAGCGTTGTGATAGGTGATCAGCCAATTGAATGATGGAGCAGGCTCGACAGGCTGAATGGCTTACTCCGTCTCCTTTGTTCCTATGTTCTGATGTTAACTTTGCACCTCTAAATGGTTATTCAAAGCACAACTGCTGAGTGGAAACTCAATACTTCAAAATTATTTCATATTCAATTAAAACATATCTCATACATCATTTAATGTCAGCCATATCTCAGTTGGTAGCACCCTTGCCTTTAAGCCAGATGGGTTGTGGGTTCAAGTGCTATTCCAGGGGCTTGACATAAAGAATCAAGACTGAAATTCCAGTGTAGTACTGAGAGAATGCAGCACTGTTCAGCGATGCTGTCTTTTGGATGAGATGTCAAACTGAGGCCCTGTCTACTCTAATATAAAAGCAAAATACTGCGGATGCTGGAAATCTGAAGTAAAAACAGAAAGTGTTGGAAAAACTCGGCAGCATCTGTGGAGAGAGAAGCAGAGTCAACGTTTCAGGTCAGTGACCCTTCTGTCATAAGGAGGGAAATGGGACTTGGTACTAACATTGAGGTGGCGAACTGGAGGGTCTTGGGTGATCGTGGACATATCAATGGTGACGGGTGTACATACAGGGGGGAGAGATGGCATGTATAAGTTAATAGTGATCCAGTGAACAGTAATGGGGGGAGGTTCAAGGGTCATGCCGGGAAGTTTTAAGGTAGTATTGGGTGGGTCAAGGGTGATGGGTGAAGGCTGGAAGGTGGCAGGAGGAGATTGGAAGGTGGGGAAACTTGCCTGGAATGTAATCCGAACCATTTTTTCAAATGAGATTATAAACTGCGTGGCCAAGGATACCAGTGATGGGTGGGTGGATCTTAGTCTGAGTACAATGTTATGCGCATTCAAACTATTTGCTCATGACTTCAATGGTTGAGCGCGATGGCAAAACAAGGTTCTTCAACCTTTAATGCTTGCCTCATTGCAATAGTTGCAAAGCTCCAAAGACCAATGTCTCATACATCCAATATTTCTGCTACCTTGAGAAGAAGAGCAGAGGATTTGACTGAGGAGGGCTCTTATTGTTAATCAGCGACTACTGCCGCAAGGCCAGCAGCAGGCGGCACAAGAGGGGGAGGCTGCTCAGAATGATGCCACCCAGGGAAGGCATTATAGAAGATGGGCGCTCGCTCGTCAGCGCGTCCTCAGGACAAAGACAAACTACCTCATTTGTAAGCATCAAAGTGTGCCAGCCATATGAAATCCATAATCATTAAACTTTTCACCTCGGCAAGTTAAGATGATAAACGAGAATGTATCAAAGATTAAAGCAATTAAACATATTAATATTTAATCACATATCTTGATAATATATTTTATACACTCGTGCCACATTGGTGCTCATAATTCTTTTAGTTTGCATTCTCTACCACTGCGTCTTGGTGCTACTCTGACATTTGCAGCTGAGGCGGAGTTAGTCTGCTCATGGTGCTGTCCTATTGTCCTGGATGACTGTGGCAGGTGTCCTCTGGAGATATGGGACCTTGAGGGCTCCATCCTAATGGGGGTCTCCAGCACTGGGCTCACCTGCTGAAGGTGGGAGGGGGTCGATGTCGGGGTGGGGGGGGGATAGTTTGATGTTGCCACTTACCCTGGGGGTGTCCTGAGAGCTGAGAGGAGAGCTGAGAGGAAAGCAGCTGGCACGTGCTCTTCCTCCATCTGGCTGCATGATGGCACCTGCCTGTCTCCCTGAGGGGAAGGGGCACCTGGAGGGATGTCCAGGTTCCTCATCTCCCTCTCCCTTAGACACTGTTGCAGAGAGCCAATGCCTATCGTGATGGAGTGCAGGTCAGAGCATATTTGGTTTGAGTGTTTAACCAGACTCGCTAGGCAGCTCACCAAACTCTCCATTGAGGAAGTCAAATGCTCATATGCCTGAGACATGGCAGACGTCTTGGCTTGCATGGACTCCTCCATGGCATGCACATAGTCACGCATGATCTCAGGCATCTCCGACATGTGCCAGAAGGCATTTGATAAGGCACCGCATCAAAGATTATTGCAGAAAATAAAAGCTCATGGTCCAGTGGGTAACATATTGGCATGGATAGAGTATTGACTGGCTAACAGGAAACAGAGAGCAGGCATAAATGGGTCATATTCTGGTTGGCAAGATGTAACAAGTGGTGTGCCACAGTGATCAGTGCTGGGGCCTCAACTTTTTACAATTTATATAAATGACTTGGATGAAGGGACCGAAGGTATGGTTGCTAAATTTGCTAATGACACAAAGATAGGTAGGAAAGTAAGTTGTGAAGAGGACATAAGGAGACTACAAAGGGTTATAGATAGGTTAAGTGAGTGGGCAAAGATCTGGCAAATGGAGTATCATGTGGGAAAATGTGAAATTGTCCATTTTGGCAGGAAGAATAAAAGAGAAGCATATTATCTAAATGGTGAGAGATTGCAGAGCTCTGAGATGCAGAGGGATCTGGGTATCCTAGTGCATGAATCTCAAAAGGCTACTATGCAGGTGCAGCAATTAATTAGGAAAGCTAATAGAATGTAATCGTTTATGGCGAGGGGAATTGAATACAAAAGTAGGGAGGTTATGCTTCAGCTATACAGGGCATTGGTGAGACCACATCTGGGGTACTGTGTACAGTATTGGTCTTCTTATTTAAGGAAGAATGTAAATGCATTGGAAGCAGTTCAGAGAAGGTTTACATAATAATACCTGGTTGTCTTATGAGGAAATGTTGGACAGACTAGGCATGTATCCACTGAAGTTTAGAAGAGTAAGAGGCAACTTGATTGAAACATATAAGATTCTGAGGGGTCTTGACAGGTTGGATGTGGAAAAGATGTTTTCCCTTGTGGGTGAATCTCAAACTGGGGGTCACTATTTAAAAATAAGGGGTCACCCGTTTAAACAGCGATGAGGAGAAATTTTTTCCCTGAGAGGGTCGTGAGTCTTTGGAACTCTCTTCCTCAAAAGGCAGTGGAAGCAGAGTCTTTAAATATTTTTAAGGCAGAGGTAGATAGTTTCTTGATAAGCAAAGGGGTGAAAGGTTATTGGGAGTAGGTGGGAATGTGGATTCGAGGTTACAATCAGATCAGCCATGATCTTATTGAATGGTCGAGCAGGCTCGAGGGGCCGAGTGGCCTACTCCTGCTCCTAATTTGTATGTTCGTGTGGGGGATTTCAACTACCCTGATATTAATTGGACAGAAGAGATAGGTAAAGAGGATAAGGGAATGGAGTACAGGACTCCTTTCCAACCCACTACGTAAAAAGCCCAACAAGAGAAGATTTGCTCCTGGATCTAATAATGGGGAATGAACCAGAACAGATAAGAGAAGTAAAGGTAGGGGAACATCTAGGCAATAGTCAACATAATATAATATGCTTGGAGATGATAATAGAGAAGGACTTAAGCATGATGAAAACCAGGTTAATAGATTGGAGAAAAGCTGATTTTAAGGTGCTGAGACTAGAACTTGGGAAAATAAAATGGGCAACAATATTGGTAAACAATGTTGTAGAACAACCATGGGAAACATTTAAAACGGTGTTTAAGAGTGCAGGAAAAGTATATTCCGCTAAAAGGAAAGATCAAAGTAAATACTAGTGAGACTCCATGGATGAACAATTAAGGATTAGGAAAGAGGTATACATTAAGTACACAGACAACAGAGGAGTGCATGATAGGAGAGAATGTGAAGAGATTAGGATAGAAGTCAAAAAATCAATTAGGAGGGCAAAGGGGAACTATGACATTAAATTATCAAGGAACATAAAACAAAATAGTAAAACATTTTCCATCAATAAAAAGGAAGGCTGGGATGGGAATAGGACCATTAAGGAATAGACAGGGTCATACCATAGAAAATGATAGAGAAGTGGCAGAAACATTAAATAATTATTTCACTTCCATATTTACCAAGGAGATAGAACAGTTAGACATGACATTGATTGATAAGATAAGTAATAAAATAAGTGCATGAAAAATAAAAAGGGATGTATTGAATAACCAAATTAAAGTCAAAGAGAATAAAGCACCTAGTCCAAATGGATTGCATTCAATCATTTTAAAGGAATCTAGAGAAGAGATAGTAGAAGCATTACTGCACATATAAAGCTTTACATTGGTGGTAGGAAAAATAATGGAATCTCTACTAAAGGAGAGAATAGAAGAACATCTAGAGAAGAAAAATATAATAATGAATAATCATCATGGATTTCAAAACTGAAAATCTTGCTTGACAAATTTATTGAAGTTTTTGAGGAGTTAATAGAGAGACTAAACCATGGGATTGTAGTAGATGTAATTCATCTAGATTTTCAAAAGGCCTTTGATAAGGTGCCCATAATAGACTAATGAATAAGATCAAGGAATGCAAAATGAGGGGACAAGTGGCAGAATAGATTGCTAGCTAGCTTCAAGACAGAAAGCAGCGAGTGGGAGTAAATGGTAGTTACTCAGAGTGGCAGAAAGTGGGAAGTGGTGTTCTACAAGGATCAGTGCTGGTACCACTGCTGTTCACAAGTTACATTAATAATTTGGACTTCGGAATCAAAAACACAATTTCTAAATTTGTGGGTGACACCAAATTATGGGGGAGATAGTCAATACTGGTGAGGACAGCAACAAATTACAGAAGACATGAATAAACTTGCAGAATGAGCCTGTTTCTGTGCTGTGTATCCTATGTAATCCTATGTTATTGCCTTTTTGCTTTTGTGGGGTTGAGAGTGGCATGAGTTCTCCTCCAGGCTATATCAAGCCAGCTCGGGTTGCTCCTGTTCTGGCTTCCCCCTCCAGAGATGAAGCCACCCCTCCCCTTCCCCATCCACTTTCCGCATGTACCTATGTTCCTCTGGCTGGAGGCTGGTCTGATGTTGTAATACCCCAGAGTTGGCAGACTTCCTCGAGGTGTTCAATCTCTAGAAACAGCCCTCCATCCTGAGGCAAATAAGACATAACCTTTAAAATGTACTGGGCCTCCCACTGGGATTATCAGCTGGCCAGTGCCATTCCACCATCCAGCCACCCGAAGCTTGCTTAAAGGGGAAAGCCTACCACATTGTTTCTTTGTGTGTGTGTGTGTGTGTTACAGTTGAACTACTAGCTACAGAGGTCCAAACATGCTAGAATGCCTCGGAATGTAGATGTAATTTCCTATTTGTTCTGTCTACAAGGCCACCCCATATTTAAGGTGGCCATAATAGAAAACACAGCTACCCTGAATTCTTTGAAGAAGTAACAGGGAGTGAAGACAAAGGTAATGCAGTAGATATAATGTATTTGGATTTGCAAAAGGCTTTCAACAAAGTATCACACAGCAGAATCATGGCTAACCTCAGTGTATGTGGAGTCAGGGGCAAATAATAGAATGGATGGCAAGCTGGCTACAAAACAGAAAACAGAGTACGGGTTAAGAGTAATTAGACTGATGGAAGGTGGGACGGGGTGTTCCATAAGGATCAATGCTGGGACCACTGTTATTCACCATTTCTATAAACAATTTGGACTCATGAAGCCAAAGTACAATTTCAAAATTTATGGATTATATCAAATTGGAGGATATATTTAATACTGAGGATGTCTGTGACTAAATATGAGAACAAAGTTGCAAAAAGGGCATGTAAATGGTAAAAGAAGTCAATATAGTTAAGTGTGTCGTGGTACATTTTGGTAGGAAGAATAGCAAAGCCACTTACTCTTTAGGGGTAGAAATTCATCTTGGACAGTGGCACAACATGGATGATAATGGATTGGCCGCCTGCTATATGCAGCGCCTGATATTCAGTTCTATCGATTGCAGCGGAACTGAATATCCGGTGCTGTGTATAATGGGAGGTTGTTCCGATATCGCCTGTTTTGCGCCACCGCCAGAGACAGATTTCGACCTTTAATAGTCTAAATAGGGTAAAGTTAGTGGCACAAACACACAAATCATTAAAAGTAGCACCTGCAGATTAATAAGGCTATTAAAGAAACAAACAAAGCACTGGGGTTCATTTCTAGAAGGATAGAATTGAAAAACGAAGGCGTGTTGCTAAATTTGTATAGAACCTTGGTTAGACCATGCTTGAACACTGCGCACAGTTCTGCTCTCCATATCAGAAAAAGGGTATGGAGGCACAGGAAAAGGTGCAAAAAGGATTCATAAAATGTTGCTAGAACTGAGAAATTATGGGCTGGATTTAGTTCTTCCCCAGGCGTTGGGAGTTGTGGCGGAGGGGGTGGGGGTGCCGTAGACGCCTCTGGGAGAGGGCTGCCATGCACCCCAAAACCAGGAGGGCCTGGCCCGATATTGCTGGTGGCAGTGAGGCTTTGTGGCAGTACCCCCGCTGCTCAACGACAGGACCCCCATTTACATATGCAAATACATTAAAATTAATGCATTAATTATACTTATGTTCCCGCCTTCCGTCCTGCTACCATCTTCCTGCCGCTGGCCAACACTCCCACACCTTCGGATCCCCGTCTGGGGAAATGAGGCACCACACTGGTGGGGAGGGGGGGAGGAGGTAGGTTTCTCAGTGCAGGACAGGGAGCAATGGGGTCAAAGTGACATCATTGGTGTAGGGGATGGCAGGAAGGGTTTTAGGTTAAAGTTTGTGCACTTTGCACGGGTAGGTCAGGTGGACAAGATAAGTGTTTTGGGGGGAGAGGGCAATTAATTAATTTTATGGTTGTTAGGAGGGGTGGGAGAGGGGCAAAATTAATGTACTTAATTTTACTAATTGTACCTTTAAATTTTTAAATTTAACGGAAGGGCTCAAAGCCCTTTAAAAATGGCATCAGCGCATGGCGCAGGCAGCTGACGCCATTGCTGGGGACGGACAGGCCGCCTCCTCCACATGTTTGGAGTGGGGGTGGGGCGCGGCCCGCCCTGGCTATTCAAATGAACCGCCACACAGAAGATTGCGGCGGGTCTGCGACATTTTCTCTGTTTTCTCTGCCTGCCGCCGACCTCAGTGATGGGCACAGAAGATTCAACTCTATACCTTTCATGAAAAATTGAACAGGATGGGGCTCATTTATTTAGAGAAGAGAAGACTAAGGGCTGACATGAAAGAGATCTTTAAGATCATGAAATGGTTGATAGGCAAGACATCAAGAAGATATTTCCACTTGTGGCGGGGGCAGGGGGGCTCGGGTGGGCAATGACCAAAACTAGGGGCTATAAATATAAGACAGTCAATATTAAGTCCAATAGGAATTCAGGAGAAACTTCATTACCAGAGTGTGGTTAGAGTGTGGAACTCACAACCACAAGGAGTAGTTGAGGTGAATAGCATAGATGTATTTTAGAGGAAGTTAGATAAACACATGAGGGAGGAAGTAATAGTAAGTTATGTTGATAGGGTTAGATAAAGAAGGGTAGGAAGAGACTCCTGTGGAGCATAAACGCTGCCGGTTTCTGTGCTGTACATTTTATGTAATTCTAAGTAATCTACAGCAAATTGGAAAGGTATCATTTGATGAAGATATAAGGGATATTTTGACACAACGGAAGATAATTCAACAAATTGTTAGCTGAACCTGTGCTTATACAACCACTATGAAATTCCCCACCGTACCCACACAAGTATAGGGACAAAAAAAAACAAACCAATCCATTTGTGACTCTTTGTGGTGCTTTGAATATTTAAATTGGACTCCCGTCATTCAGCAGCATGGGGGAGGGCGGAGGGGTTGTGGCAGAGGAGGCCCGCCACATTCCCCAATGCTGGGAAGGCCCTGCCTCATATTAACAGCGGCAGGAAGGCCTCGGGACAGGCCCCCCCCACCCACACTGCTGAGTGGCGGGAGCCCAATTTCAATATTCAAAGCGCCACTTACCTTGCCTCATTATGCATCCCTCCGACTCTTATTCAACAGTTCTGCATATTCCGGTGAACGGGCGTCTATCACGTGCCATCCCGTTCCTGACTAATAAAAGCTGGCGGGACAGCAGTTGCAGTCCTTGGAGCCTGTGAAGGTAAGTCTTGCGAGATGGGTCACTGGGGAAGAGGACCTCCCGTCTTGCTTGCAGACCCTGGAAGAGAATGAGCAAGGAGGCATCACTGAACCCTGCGGCCACCCTGGAACATCCATCTGTCATCTTCTGAATTTGGGGTTGTGAAAAAAGTGAGTAGAATTTTCAGGAGCACAAAACCTCAGTGACTTGTCTCCGAAAATTCCTTGTAATTGCTCTGAAAGATTAATGCTGTAGTGGCTGCCCTTTAAATAGGGCCCCAAATCCTGATGCGCACCTGACCCAATGCCAATACCAGCGCCGGAAATCCCGCCCCTGCACGTCATCTGGGGGGGCAGGAGGGCGGTGCGTTGCGTCTATTATAATGAGCCACCGCACTAAATATTGAGGCGGTTCTGCGATGGGCGGTTTTAAAGTGCACCTTGTAAAATACAGCCCCCTGTGTCCCTTCAACAACCAATATGGACATATTGTAATTCCATACTGAGTCATTCTTGTACTATGCCTTCTTATGTTCACATTTCTAAATGAGTTTCCAACTTCCGTTTGCCTGATCTTTCATCTTTTCTACTTCTCATAAGTCAGCGGCGATGTTCATTTTTTTTTTACCTGTGGTTACTTCCAGACTGTTATGCCAATAAATAGGGAGGACAAAAGACATGACAAAATATAATGAATGCTTTGTTGCAATTGGAGAAAAACACCCCATAGCCAATCAGTTTATAAGGAGAGGCTGGAAAAATAATCAACAGAGTTTGTCTGATATGGATATCAATTAACTGATAAGAAGCTCATTGAAACACAAAGTTGACTTCAGCTGGGCGGTAACTGCTGCAGTAAATTTCAAGAATACACATACTAAGGCTGTCTGCAGGGCTGCTTTAGTTTTAGTTTTAGAGATACAGCACTGAAACAGGCCCTTCGGCCCACCGAGTCTGTGCCGACCATCAACCACCCATTTATACTAATCCTACACTAATCCCATATTCCTACCACATCCCCACCTGTCCCTATATTTCCCTACCAGCTACCTATACTAGGGGCAATTTATAATGGCCAATTTACCTACCAACCTGCAAATCTTTTGGCTTGTGGGAGGAAACCGGAGCACCCGGAGAAAACCCACGCAGACACAGGGAGAACTTGCAAACTCCACACAGGCAGTACCCAGAATTGAAGCAGGGTCGCTGGAGCTGTGAGGCTGCGGTGCTAACCACTGCACCACTGCTGTGTGGTTTAATACTCCCACAGTCGCAAAACACAGTTGTCTGATTCTGGCAGCCTTTACAAACATAGAACCTGGCAACTCCTCTAACTTCCTAAATTATTAGCATTTTGGGAGTGTACATCTAGGATATGTAGAGGAGAGCAATAATAAGAAGTACAATCACTTATAGCAGACACATTAGTAGAAGGAGTAGACCTATCACTTGTGAGGTCAGGGAGTTGGAATTCTTCACACTTGTCTCCAGATAACGTCACAAGCTAAAGTCTGTTGAGTAGCTTGGTCCTGGCTCGAAGAGTGTAAAGCTGATCAGCTCTGTGCTGCTAAGATGTAAGGTTTCACCTGTTTAAACTCCAGCACTATTCCTGTGCACACTTGCGGGTTTTCAAGCCTTGCTCTAACCTATGCTTGAGCTCTCTGGACTTAGGTAAATAGTATGTGTCCGTGTCGAGAAAGAGTCTGTACTCCACATAGAGCAGAAAGAGACCTTTGGCTTACAATTTGTCTGCCCTGTTTTTTGAGTGTGCGGGATGCATTGGTTCCGTTGAAGGTGGGCAGCATACAAACTTGGTGCTCCCAACTCGTTAGCATGATTGTAGTTTGGGGAGAAGTGGGTTCCTCACTGCTGCTTTCCTTTGCACTGCTGCCAGCTGCCTCTGCACTCAGCAGGGGGGTCAAACAGCATTGTGCTGAGAGTATGTGGTGCAGTCAGCACTCTGTTCTTAAACTCTGGTTGTCCCTCTTACAAGGAAGCTGCATGAATAATATTGCTGAATTGAAAAGATAGAAAATGGAACACTAGGGCAGAGAGAGAGTTCCAGATTGAGAGATGTACCATTGAAGCCATTAGTGGCGGAGGTGGGCAGGAAGAGTGATGCCATGGTGAGGGCCAAGAGGTCCTCAAGGACATTCAGAAGAGAGGGTGCCTATTGTTATCAGTGTTATGCTATTATAAATGTAAGATGCTCAGATCACTTAAAGGAGGAACTAGCACTGCTGTACCAGAGAAAATATCTAAGGTAAGACCCAAATATGTAGGGGGAAATATCCATTAAGTACGGTTTTTGGTTCCGGAGTTATGATTTGCGATCTGCCAGCGCCCGTTCCCATTGAGGCAGGCAGTACACAAACTTCATGCTGCTTCCTCATTTCCATGATTTCTGCATGCACAACAGTGGGCCTAACAGTGTGCAAAGCTAGCACGCTAGTGAGGATGCCTAGCGCTGCTGAACATATGTTCAGCTGAGAGTGATTAGTGCAGGCATTCAGTGGACATGGGCAGATCAAGTTACTGAATTGAGTGTCAGATCAGCCGTAATGACTGATGTCATGATAGAACCTCTTCTGACACTTTTCTGCATTACAACAGTGACAGCCTTCAAAAAGTACTTCATTGACTGTAAAGCTCTTTAGAATATCCCAAGGTTGTGAAAGGTGCTGCATAAGTACAAGTTTTTTCTTATAAAATTAACTTTAAACAGTTCAGTTCAGGAACTTTTGTTACCTCTGATTTTTCAAGTTGAATTATGACCTTTTCCTTTGATGTTGACTTAAACAGATCATTTTCAGTAAGGCATGCAGATCACTAATCTCTTCTGAAGAGGTTTTCCACCTCCCCTGCCATATAGCTCAGCTGATTGGCAGCTCTTCATTGCCTTATTCAGCACCTGATGCAAGTTATATTTCATCTTGGAGCATTACTGTTGGCATCTTGCCATTAAAAACACAGTTACCTTTTAATCTTTCTCATCATTCTGCACTCTGGACTGAACCAGTGTGGGTCTTAGAGAAAGTTTGACTGCTGTCTGAAAGACATGCTGAAGAAATTGTGACTGACATCTTGGAAAATCCCTTGATACTTATCATCCTGAAGTTTTGCCAGCTGCACAATATTAATACTTTATAAATTGAAAACTTAATTATCTGGAACAAGAGTGAAAAAATAAAGTGATAGGGAAAGGGACTTTTATTTACCAAACAAAAAAAAGTATCCTGATGTGGGTCTAATATCATATAACACTGTGACCTCCTTCAGGCAGTATAATCAAGGAATAAAACTGGTTAGATAAAGGTTCAAATAATAGACAAAGACTGAAATACAGGCCCAAACTTTATTTATTTATACACAATGAAACCACTGCTCTTTCAAAACCATATCACATGCATCACTCAACACTTCTGGTACCACGTTAACAATTGTCTATTTAAATGGGTAAATCACTGAGAAAAGAGTAGTTTTAGTATAGGGGAACTTTGACTTTTCCACTGAACATTCTTTTGCTCTCTGATTTACCTGAGCTGTTAACACTTCCATTTGCTTTATCTACTGGGGTTGCGTAGAGACCAAAAGGAAAATGTTGTATGCAACTACTTTTATACTCTAGGTGTGCTTGAGAGTCTGGAATCTGTTACTACGGTGACCTCTGTAGATTAAAGGTGTTTAACTTTCCTAGTTGCAGATGGTCAACAGACTGATTTTCAATGGAGCATAAAACATTCTCTTGGCTCCCTGGCAGTCAGCCAAATGTGATACAAGTGGATAAATTTAGATTGTAATTCCTTGCTGGTATCCCTCAGGCTTGCCACTTTTGCATGTCCGTAAGTGAATGGGACAGGGAACTAAATCAGGCTTGAGTTCTGAGTGCATCCAATAGAAGGCCACACTTGCTGACAGCACATATTAGAAATTCAAGCACATGCTGTCCACTATTTCTCATCATTAATCTTACCAGTTAGAAAAAAAGTGCATAATGCTTGCTCATAAAATCCAATATGGTGCTGCTAATGTTTTCACTTTTGGTTATGAAGCTTCATTGGAAACCTTCAGAACCTGGGCTTCATGTTACAGGATACAAAAAGAAATGAGCAAAAGAACAGATTTCTATTTGATCAACAAACCTTTTATACACAGCTTATATGTTAGAAGTTTCCAGACTGTCTGCTCCAAAGCTTGACAGTCTCAAGCCTTCAGATCCAGTCTATTTCCTTCCCACCCAGTTTTTCTTAAAAGGAAGTGATCTGACAATCTCACAGCAGCAGTTCATCCACCGTGTGTTTGTAGTTCAATTTGCACTATTCTACCATACTAAAGTGCTTGGGCACCTGCTTGTTTTACAGTTCATCTTAAAATAAAATTATCTGCTTCATTTACAGTCATAAATTCATATAATGGGTACTTATCCTGTCTACATTATTGATATTGCCATAGTTCATGAGATAATGTAAAGGCTATTCAATAGACAATTGTGGAAGACTATTTTCATCTGACACATGAAGTAAACTCTGTTAGTCCCAAGAGGGTTAAAATGGTTAGCTATCTGCTGAAACAATCGCAAAGATGACATATAGCAATTGACTATCTCAGCCTTGTAAAACTCTCCTAGGTCTACTCACTCAAGGTTCGTTTTGAATTTGAGTTGGTCTTCCCATGCCTTTTGTTTATGCTGTCTCATTTTAGTTTTTTATTGCACTTATTTATTTGACACAATAAAAATAGGCCCCCCTGATATAAATAAAATACAGAATGAACTCTTCTGGAATTAGCAATAATAAACCTCATTGTCTGCAAATGTGGGAAGTTTTATCATGCCATCTCAGAGTTGTTAATTTTGTATTTAATTTATGCCAGGCATTTATGTGATCGTTCAAATTTCCATGGTGTCATGCTAATGTAAGGAGAATTTATGAACTATAAAATGAACTGATGAATTGAACTCAAAACAGACACCTTTTGCTGCAAAACAAGATGGAGTAAGAGGTCAGGTGACCTCTCCTGTATTGTGAATACACATAGTAACTGCTGGAATCCTGAACCAATCGTCATGTCTGATCAAGTGTTGAAGAAAACATTAGAAATGTAAATGGACCATTCAATGTTAATGGCTACCTCTCTTCAACAGGTTGGGCCAACAATAACTTGGCAGACATGGAGGCGCCAGACTCAAACTCAGGATAATGGGTTTAAAAAAACACCACTTTATCAAGATGGCATAGAGATGAGAAACATCCAAATGCTTTGTCTAACAATGGCCACACCATCAAACACCATTTATGAAAACACAATAGGAGAGAAACTTAGCTGACCTGACAGAAACCAAATCTTTGATAAGGAGTTTTAATAAGACACATTTTTTGGTACAAAAACCCAGAAAGCTAGAAGCCAGAAGGAAGAGAAGCGCATCCCAGCAAGAAGAAGGACCCTGCCAGAATACCATCTTTAAACTACCTAAAGGCAGAGATGAAAGGAGACCTTGATTCTCCCTACCTGAAAAATCGTAACAGGATTTTTTGCCATTGAGATTTATGAAAGAAGTCTGCAGCAAAGCATCTGTCCACCTGAAACTTTCCAAAGTCTGACTTCAGTGAACCAGGAAAAAGGAAAAACAGGCCTTCACCGCTTTTAATTATTCCTCCCAGGGAAACAAGCCAGATTTAACCACAAACCTTGTTTAAAACCATCAGACCAAGATGTATGCTATCTTTTAATCTCTATCTTTTCTTGTGTGTGAGCATATCTTTGTGTGTGTGTCTGTGTGTGTGACTAGGTGAAGTTGCAAATATTTTTGGATATTGTTTAATAAACATTTATCTTTCTTTAAACCGAGAGAAAACCTGTCATTTGTCTGTTTATTGACCATTTAAATGCTCGTGTTAAAACATAATTCTAATAAAAACACACTGTCTTTGGTAAGTTGAGAAATGAAAAGTAGAAATCATCCCTATCATTTCCCACCTGTCCTTAACAGTGGGGATAATTTTAACATTTACTGCGGGGTGAAAAATGGGTGATAATGGATCTGCAACCTGTTTTACACCTTGACTTTTAATGAGAAAGCAAGTTGATCAAGGTGTAAAGCCGACTCACCCATTCTTCTCTCGGCAGTAAAAGTTAAAATTACTCTAAAGTTAAAATTTATCCAACAGTAAATTTTCACATGTTTATCCAAGCTGACCATAAACTCTCGAAAGCAGTGCCGGCTGCCATCATGTAAGTACCAGATTCAGTTTGGAGCTTGTTTTTATTGGTTAAGATAAAATGATGAAAAGAAAATGATAGACAGCAAAATAATGGAGGTATTTTCAGTGTTTAATTTTAATATTGTAAGAATGCCTATTTGTGCAGCATTTTTCATTTGTACATATTTAATCACTATATTGCTGAACCAACAGGAATTTGATATGCTGTGACTGATGAAATATGTGACATGAAATAAAGAAGTGCATTGCAAACTATTTGCATTGCTTTGGGTGCTTAGAATTGTGGCTGTTGTGCAAGGAAAGAAGGGAAAATAATCAAAAAAAAGATCAACCTCCACTTCACACCAACCAATTTTAAAATTCACCATTCAAAGGAGCCATGAAATACTAATGATAAAGCACTGATTTTCCAACAATGGCAAAAAAAGGGGTTGAGCTAGCCTATGGTGTGCCTTGTCTGTGCTGTTCATTCAGGCTGCGTCACATTTTCAAATCAAAATCCTTTTCGCTAACTGAGTCGGCTCCTGTGGTGATATGCGAAAAGCTGAGTAATTAGTCTAACTTTTCGAACTATGCAATGACAGTGAAGAACCTCACTTGCTGCCAGGGCATATTGTAAAATCACAGGAAAGCTATTCATGATCCTTCATTATGCACTGGCAGGAGGTGAGATTCCTTGCCACCAGCATGTAATTGGAAAACTTTCCCCACGGTTCACAATGGCACAGTGGAAACATGTGGGCAGCATTGCTAATTTGCACTGAAAGAGGCTGACCCTGTTTGGAGCTGTAGGCGATACTTCAGTACAAGCTTACATGTAGGTCGCTGACTGAACTTATGGATTAACTCCTTTAATTTATGATCACAATGGCACACTGGGGGCCATGTAGAAAACAGTGCCAACGTTGGTACTAAAGCATAAGAGACTCTGCTGCAGGTGGCGCATCAATGGGAGGGGGGGTGCATTGTTTGGAGTTGAAGATCATCCTCCAGTAATAGCATACTTGACAGTTGCATGGAGGTAGGTACAAAGGACCTGGGTGACTGTAATCGGTGACCATGGATGTCGGTCACCGACTACAGTTACCCAGATCCTTTGCATCTAACTCCAAATGAGGAAAAGCTTTGCTTCTTTCAGGAGTTAAGAAAGATAATTGTGCTCCTCATTTTTGCTTACATTTACGAATGATACAGATCTAATTTGGGAACTTCTACACTGAAAGGGAGATATCATTTGAAGGTTTGAGTACAACTTTCAACATTTTACACATACTCTCTTTCATTGTCCCCGAGCTGGACAGCAATTTTATCGTTAAGGTGGAGGTTTTATCATTCAGGAGTGTAGGAGAGCATGCCAGGAGCAGCATCAGGTGCGCCTAAAGATGAGGTGCCAACCAGGTGAAGCTACAACACAGGGACTACATGCATGTTAAACAGCAGAAAAAGTATGCTATAAACAGAGCTATACAATGGGGAGGGAATCTGCAATTGGATCCAACTGCTCTACACAAACATCAGTAGCGCAGTCTCAATCAATGGGTGGGAATCGGAAAGTTTCCCGATCAAATCTGGAGTCAGACAGGGCTGTCCTCTCTCCCCGGACTTGTTTGTTTGCTGTATTGAACCCTTTGCTGAGTCTATTAGGAAGGATGCGAGCATAAGAGGGGTGACAATCCCAGGCAGCGGAGGCACTCAGGTTAAAACCTCCCTGTACATGGATGACGTCGCCGTCTTCTGCTCGGATCCGCTGTCCGTACACAGACTGATGAGCATCTGCGACCAGTTCGAACTGGCCTCGGGAGCCAAAGTTAACCACGGCAAGAGCGAGGCCATGTTCTTTGGGAACTGGGCTGACCGATCCTTTGTCCCCTTCACCGTCAGGTCAGATTACCTGAAGGTGCTGGGGATATGGTTCAGAAGGGCCGGGGCGTGCACCAAAACCTGGGAGAAGCGAGTAGCCAAGGTACGACAAAAGTTGAGCATGTGGGGGCAGCGATCTCTCTCCATTGTGGGTAAGAACCTGGTCATCAGGTGCGAGGTCCTGCGCTGTGGCGGTCACCCGAGCCATTTTCCGCTTCATCTGGGGATCTAAAATGGACCGGGTCCGGAGGGACACGATGTTCAAATCTCTGGACAAGGGCTGGAAAAATGTACCCAACGTGGCCCTCATCCTGATGACCACCTTCGTGTGCGGCTGCATCAAGCTGTGTGTTGACCTCCAGTACGCAAACTCCAAGTGTCACTACGTGCTGAGGTTCTATCTGTCCCCGGTGTTGCGAAGGATGGGCCTGGTCACATTGCCGCGGAACGCTCCATGCAGTTGGGCCGTGCCGTACCACCTATCCTTCATGGAGCAGTTTCTGCGGGAAAACACCTTTGACCACCGGTCCATCAGGCAGTGGTCTGCACGGAATGTCCTCAAGGCCCTACGGGAAAAGGAGAAGGTGGATCCTGTCGGATGGTTCCCCGAGCAGATCGTCAAAGTCATTTGGCGGAATGCCTCATCACCAAAACTTTCAAACAAGCAGCAAGATGTAGCTTGGCTGGTGGTGAGAAGGGCCCTCCCTGTCAGATCCTTCATGCACACCTGAAGTCTCGCCCCCCCCGCGGTGGCTGTGGTGGGGAAGAGATGGTTGCCCACCTCCTCCTGGAATGTGTCTTTGCAAAGCAGGCGTGGAAAGAAATGCAGTGGTTTTTGTCGAGGTTCATCCCAAGCAGCTCTGTAACACGGGAGTCTGTGCTCTACGGGCTGTTCCCAGGGACACACACCGAGACAAACATCAACTGCTGCTGGAGGACTATCAATTCGGTGAAAGACGCCCTTTGGTCTGCCCGAAACCTGCTGGTCTTCCAGCGAAAAGAGTTGTCCACGACCGAATGTTGCAGACTGGCACATTCCAAGGTCCAGGACTACGTGCTGAGGGATGCACTAAAGCTTGGGGCAGCCGCAGCAAAGGCTCAATGGGGAAAGACCACAGTGTAAGGTCCCCCCACCAAGCTGAACTGAAGGGCTGGATCCAAGGGAAACCCCTCGAACTGTATCGGAGAAATTTTGTGTGCTGTAAATGTAAAAATGTATATGGCATGACAATGAAATGGAAGGGTTGTGAGGCAACTCATGATTGTATAGAAGGTAACTGATCACCTTTGCACTGTTTGTATTTTTTGACTTGATGCTGTTTTAAACTGTTTGGGAATGTAATTTTTACAGATTTTTATGAATAAAGTATATTTTGGAAATAAAAAAAAATACAATCCCACAACCAGCAGATAAAATCAAAGCTCTGCAGTCCTGCCTCATTGAGTTGTGAATGCTTGTGGATAATTAAACAACTGAGAAGAGGACGATGTTCCATGAACATCCCATCCTTAGTGATGGCGGAGCCCAGCACCTGAGTGAAAAAGACAAGTCTGAAGCATTTACAACCATCTTCAGCCAGAAGTCTTGACCTCCTCCTGAGGTCCCCACCATCACAGAAGTCAGTCTTCACCCAATTCAATTCACTCCATATGTTATCAAGAAATGGCTGAACTAACTGGATAAAGCAAAGGCTATGGGCTCCGACAACATCCTGGTTGCAGTGTTGAAGACTTGTGCTCCAGAACTAGCTGTGCCCTAGCCAAGCTGTTCCAGTACAGCTACAACACTGGCATCTACCAAACAAAATGGAAAATTGCCCAGGCATGTCCTGCACACAAAAAAGCAGGAGAAATCAAAATCTGGCAAATTACTGACCCATCAATCTACTCTCAATCATCAGCAAAGGGATGGATGTTTTTGTCGACAGTGCTTCTTACTCAGCAATAACCTACTCACCGCTGCTCAGTCCAAGTTCCCCCAGGACCACTCAGCTCCAGCCCTCATTACAGCCACAGTCCAAACATGGACAAAAGAGCTGAATTCCAGAGGTGAGATGATGTTGAGTTGACTTCAAGGCAGCAATTAACCGAGTGTGGCATCAAGGAGCCCGAGTAAAATTGAAGTCAATGGGTATCGGGGGAAAACTCTCCACTGGCTGGAGTGATCCTATCACAAAGGAAGATAGTTGTGGTTGTTGGAGGTCAGTCATCTCAGACCAAGGATATCACTGCAGGAGCTCTTCAGGGTAGTGTCCTAGGCCAAGCCAGCTTCAGCTGCTTCATCAATGATCTTCCCTTCAATATAAGGTCTGAAGTGGAGATGTTAGCTGATGATTGCACAATGTTTAGTACCATTTGCAACTCTTCAGATTCTGAAGTAGTCTGTGTCCCCATGCAGCAAGACCTAAATAACATTCAGGTTTGCACTGATCAGTGGCAAGTAACATGTGCACCACAATGACCGTCTCTGACAAGAGAAAGTATAGCCATCTCCGCATGACGTTCAATGGCATTACCATCATTTAATTGAAGATCAACAACACTCTGGTGGTCATCATTGACCAGAAACATACCTGGACCAGCCACTTAAATACAGTGGCTGCAAAAGCAGATCAGAAACTGGGTATACTGTGATGAGTGATTCATTTCTGACTCCTCAAAGCCTGTTTGCCATCTCGAAGACACAAGTAGGAGTGTGATGGAACACTCTCCACTTGCCTGGAGGAGTGCAGCTTCAACAACACTCAAGAAACTCTATACCATGCAGGACAGAGCAGCCCGCTTGATTGGTACACCATCCACCACCTTAAATATTCATTCCCTCCACCAACGGCGTATCATGGCTACAGTGTCTAACATATACAAGATGCAGTGCAGCATCTCACCAAGGACAAGAGCAACAGCTGCATGGGAACACCACCACCTCAATTTTCTCCTCCAAGTCACACAGCATCCTGACTTAGAAATATATCGCTATTCCCTCATCATCGCTGGATCAAAATCCTAGAACTCCCTCGCTAATAGCACTATGGGATATCTTCATTACATGGACTACAGCGGTTCAAGAAGGTGACTCACTACTACTTTCTCAAGGACAATTGGGATGGGCAATAAACGTTAGCTTTCACATCCTGTGAATGAATAAAAAAGAAAGGAGGGAGCGGAAGAACAGCAAACAGATGCTAAGTGGCCTCCCTGAGGTGCTGCAGTGTTGTTCGAAGATTGGTAATGGGGTGGTAGGATCAGCAGCCACAGATGTAGAAGATATGCAGTTGTTCTGAAAACCACCCACCCAGTTTTACTTCGCGTACCAATGATGTGGGCATCATGGAATGCAGCCCAACCACAGCATCATGGATGATTCAAGGAAACCCTTTCACCTAGTAAAAAATATGTTAGCAATGTCCCTTTTCCTTAGAAAAATTGTTGAGGGTGTTGTCCTTTACAAACATAATGGTTGTTTTTCTTTAATACAGATGTGCACTGTATACTGCCTGATGTGGCAAATGTCTCCTATTGGTGGATTGCAAAGACGGAGTAGTATGAAAGCTTCATGTTCAGTGTCTTGGCAAATTGTATAACTAGGGCTGTGGATAGTGCTTTAAACTAACGGGAGTGATGGGAGGTTTGGGCGAAGGGACAATTAGAAATTCAAAGAGAAATGTCAAGGCAATAGAACAGTGTAGCAATGTGGATAAAGACAAACAGAGTGGGGCAGGGCGGGCCAGCGAGACTAACAAGTAAGCAAGTAAGGTCCATGCCAAGAATAATAGTTAAAATAAAAATAAAGTCTCTTTATCTGAATGTGCAAATCACCCACAATAAGATTGATGAACTTATGGCACAAATAGAGATAAATGGTTTAGATCTAATTGCCATTACAGAGACATGGTTACAAGGTGATCAAGTTTGGGAAATAAATATTCCAGGGTTCACAAAATTTTGAAAAGACGGACAGAATTGAAAAGGAGGACAGGCAGCCCTGATAGTAACGGATGACATAAGGGCATTAGTGAGAAAGGATCTTGGCTTGAAAGATCAGGATATAGAATCAGTATGGGTGGCGATTAGGAATAGCAAGAGTCAGAAAACACTGGTGGGTGCAGTTTATAGGCCCCTTAACGGTAGTATACCATTGGACAGAGCATTAAATAAAAAATTATTGGAGCATGTAACAAAGGCAAAGTAATAATTGTGGGTGACTTTAATCTTCATATCGACTGAACAAATCAAATTGGCAAAGGTGGTCTGGAAGATGAGTTTGTAGAATGTTTTCATGGCAGTTTCCTGGAGCAATACATTGTGGAGCCAACTAGGGATAAAGCTATGTCTGATCTAGTATTGTGGAATGTGGCAGGGTTAATCAATAATCTCATAGTCAAAGACTTACTGGGAAATAACAATCATAATACAACTGAATTCCATATTAAGTTTGAAAACAACATACACTAACCACAAACATGAATCTTAAACTTAAACAAAACCAATTACATAGGTTTGAGGAGAGAGCTGACTAAGATTGATTGGGTAAATAGACTAAAATGTATGGCATTAAATAAACAGTGGGAAACATTTAAAAAAATAATTCAAAATGTTCAACAAAAATATCTTCCATTGAAAAGCAAAAGCTCAGCAAAAAAGATCCATCTGTGGCTTACTCAGAAGATTAAGGATAGTATTAGATTAAAAGAAGAGGCTTATAATCTTGCAAAGAATAGTAGTAAGCTTGAGGATTGGGTGTGTTTTAGAAACCAGCACAAGGCGACCAAAAAGTTGATAAAAAGGGGAAAAATAGAATGAGAGTAAACTGATCAGGAATATAAAAATAGACTGTAAGAGCTTTTACAAGCATATGAAAAGGAACAGAGTAGCTAAAGTAAATGTTGGTCCCTTAGAAGCAGGGACAGGAGAAATTATCATGTGGAATAAGGAAATAGCAGAGATATTGAACAAATATTTTGTACCTGTCTTTGCAGTAGGTAAGTTACATACCAGAAATAGAGGGTAGCCTAGGGGCTAATAAGAGTGAGAAAATTAAAGTAATTAATATCAGTGGAGAAAAAGTATTGGAGAAGCTGGAGGGATTAAAATCCAACAAATTCCCTGCACCTGATGGCCTACATCCTAGGGTTCTAAAAGAGGCAGGTACAGAGGTAGTGGATGTCTGGTTATGATTGTCCAAAATCCCTAGATTCTGGAACTGTCCAAGCAGATTAGAAGATAGTAAATGTAACACCTCTATTCAAGAAAGGAGGAAGAGAGAAAACAAGGAACTGCATGCCAGTTAGCCTGATATCAATTGTCGGGAAATTGCAGGAATATATTGTTAAGGAAATCTTAACAATGCACCTAGAAAATCATAGTATGATTAAAGTCAACATGGTTTTATGAAAAGGAAATTGTGTTTGACAAATTTATTAGAGTTTTTTGAGGATGTAACCAGTAGGGTAGATAAAGGGAAACCAGTAGATGTAGTATACTTGGGTTTCCAAAAGGCATTCGATAACGTGCCACACAGAAGGTTAATACACAAGATAAGGTTTTGTGGAGTTGGAGGTAATATATTAACATGGACAGATGATTAGTTCATGGACAGGAAACAAAGAGTAGGGATAAATGGGGCATTTTCAAGTTGGCAGGCTATGACTACAGGCATGCCACAAGGATCGGTGCTGGGGCCTCAGCTATTTGGAATCTATATTGATGACTTAGATGAAGAGGCAGAGAGTAATGTATCGTGTTTGCAGATGATACAAAGGTAGGTAGAAATGCAAGCTATGAGAAGGGCACAAAGAGGCTGCAAGGAGATATGCACAGGTTAAGTGAGTGGGACACAAGGTGGTAGATGGGGTATAATGTGGGAAAGTGTGAGGTTATTCACTTTGGTGGTAAGAATAAAAAAGCAGAATACTTTTAAAAGGCGTGAAACGTGTATTTGTTGATGTTCAGAGGGACTTGGGTGTACTTCTACAAGGAACATATCAAGTTAGCATGCAGGCTCAGCAAGCAATTAGGAAGGCAAATAGAATGTTGGCCTTTATTGCAAGGGGTTTGGAGGACAAGAATAAAGAAGCCTTGCTAAAATTGTACAGGGCTTTGGTGAGACCACACCTGGAATATGGGCTGAATTTTATGGAGCCAGCAGGGTCCTGACACCAGGCTTAAAAGGCAACGGAAACCCCACTTCGGCCCTCTGGAAGTACCCGCCTCCCTCCCCACTGCTGGCTCTATTTAATGATGCTCAGGCACTTTACTGCCAGCCAATCAGTGGGCTGGCATCTCAGTCATATCAGCAGTGCCACCGGGAGCAGTGGCCACTGTTGGTATTACAAGAGGCCTGAGACCAGGGCCATCGCTGGAGCCCCAGACCCCAGGTAAGTGTGGCATGGTCGTGGGTCGCCGAAGTATTTTAAATGCATGTGAAAAGGAGGTGATGAAAGTTTTGATGAAAGATTAGTGAACTGAAAATTTGGGCTGGATTTTCCTGGCCCCGTGGAGACGCGATTGGAGGCAGGGGGCCGGGAAAATAGTTGGGGAACCACATCGGGACCGCTCCACAGTGCATTCCTGCCTCCGGGGAACTTTCCCGGGCTGGCAAGTAACCAGGTCAGCTGCCCACTCCATGGAGGCAAACAGCCAATTAGTCCAATTAAGGCCCCATTTAGGGGCCGTTTTGCCCTGGTGCTGGTATTTTACTGACATTGGAGTGGCCCCTCGCTAGAAGCGATGGCCTCTAGCTCAATTGAGGTGGCCTCCCAGCAGCAGGCCAAGGGGCTATCAGAATCAGAATTATGCACCAATGATGGGGCTGCGGGGATGAAAAGCCACACGCCCATCCATGAAAAGGCCTGTGGAGGCGTTTCCCCTCCACCCAATTGCCCTACTGGCTTTGGGAGTCTTCAGTGCAGCCCTTCTGTGTTGGCCAGTGAGGGTGCCTCCATGTGGAGGCGCCCTTGCAGTCCATGACATTCCTCAGCAGTGCCGACCTCTCCTGGTGGGGCTGCTGAGGCTCCAGAGTCTCCTGCCCTCTGATTGAGCCTGCATCATTGGGAGCCTGCCCGCCATCCTTAATAGCAAGGCAAATGTGAAGGTGGCCAATTACTGCCTCCTGGAAGTTTTCCCCACTGGTCTCACTGCTGGCAAGTGTGGGCTTGGGACCCCCTTTTGGTCTCAATGTCGGCGGTCCCGAAGCCCACGGGAAAATCCAGCCCCAAGGCAAAGTTTTCCATCCTGTGTCTGTTTTTGAAAAAATCAGGACTGGAATGTCAGCGTGACTCAATGGGTATCAAAAAGAAAGACTTGCATTTATATAGCACCTTTCACAACCTTCGGATGTCTCAAAGCACTTCACAGCATTTTTTGAAGTGCAGTCACCGTTGTAATGTAGGAAATACAGTGGCAAGCATGCACACAGCAAACACCCACAAACAGCAATGTGATAATGAGCAGATAATCTGTTTTAGTGATGTTGATTGAGTGATAACTATTTAGCTCGGACACCAGGGATAACGCCCCTGCTCTTCTTCAAAATAGTGCCATGGGATCTTTTACATCCACCTGAGCAGGCAGATGGGGTCTTGGTTTCATCCAAAAGATGGCACCTCTGACAGTGCAACACACCCTCAGTACTACACTGGAGTGTCAACCTTGATTTTGGTGTTCAGGCCCTTGACTGGGATTCTGAGGCTGAACTAGACTGTTTGCAACCTTGGTGGCAAATTTGATCCTGAGATGTGCTTCCAACCATATATCCAGACCATCACTAAGACCCACTATTTCCATCTCTGTAACATCACCCGACTCTGCCCATGCCTCCGCTTATCTGCTGCTGAAACTGTCATTCATGCCTTTGTTACCTCTAAACGTGACTATTCCAGTGGACTCCTGGCCAGCCTCCCATGTACTACCCTTCATAAACTTGAGGTCATCCGAAACGCTACTGTCCGTGTCCTTACACACACCAAGTCTCATTCACCATCACCCTTGTACTTGCCTACCTACATTGGCTGCTGGTTAAGCAATGCCTTGATTTTCGAATTTTCATCCTTGTTTTTAATCCCCCATAGCTTCACCCCTCCCGATCTCTGTAATCTCCTCCAGATCCACAAATCTCTGAGAGATCTGCACTCATCTAATCCATTGCTTTTCATGTCTTCCATTGCCTCAGCCCTAAGCTCTGTAATTTCCTTCCTAAACCTCTCTGACTCTCTACCTCTCTTTCTTCCTTAAGATGTTTCTAAAAACCTACCTCATCTGTCCTAATATCTCCTTGTGCAGCTTGGTGCCAAATTTTGCTTTATAATGTTCCTGTAAAATGCCTTGGGATGGTTTATCCTGTTTTAGGCATTATATAAATACAAGATGTTGTTGCTGTGATTTGTTATTTGTGGAAGCTTGTGCACAAATTGGCTGCTGTGCTAACTAGCAAAAAAGGTATTTAACTAATGTGAAGTTCTTTTCATATAAAATCCTTTCTAGGAACCACTGAGTTATTTTAAATTAGCATAATATTGTGCTAAATTTTTCATACCTTTGAAAAGTCTGCTGGCTTACTTTGTGTGGTTTATATAAACAGAATGATAAGTGAATTATTCTGATAAGATCTGATCTTGATTTGAAACATTCACATGGGAGTATAGGAACAGGTTTGGGCCATTCAGCTCCTTGAGCCTGTTCTGCCATTCAGTTGGATCATGGCTGACCTGTATCTTAGCTCCGTCTACCTGCCTTAGCTCCATAAGCCTTAATATCCTTGCCTGACAAAAATCTCAGTTTTGAAATTTTCAATTGGCCTAACTGTTGGACATGTTAGAGAGTTAATAGTTAATAATCAAACTGAACTGTATAACTAAAACTGGTCATGGAGCAACAGGTTTCCTGAGGATAACAGTAGAGTTGGAACCGTGCATTTTAATGAGAGAGCAGGAATGATTTATGTTTATTCCTTTGAGATTATTTCCGCTGGTCGTAAAATTTGAAACATGGGGCACAGTCTCAGGATAAGGGTCCAATCATTTAGGACTGAGATGAGGAGAAATTACTTCACTGAAAGGGTTGTGAATCTTTGGAATTCTCTACCTCAGAGGGTTGTGGATGCTCCATTGTTGAATACATTTAAGGCTGGTCTCTCAGGAAATCAAGGGATATGGTGAACAGGCAGGAAAGTGGAGTTGAATCCTAAGATCAGCCATAATTGTTTTGACTGGCAGTGCAGTCTCAATAGGATATATGATCTACTCCTGCTCCTATTTCTTGTGTTCTTGTATGTTCCACTTCAGTTGTCTTCCTATCATCTGCAAAAATTGCCAGTGCAAGAAGATATGTGACTCAAATGTCGACCATGAGTGATTAAATTTTGTGTTTAACTTTAGTATTAGTGTTACAAATATAAGCAAAAGCAACAATTAACCATAGTATAAAATGGATGTCTGTTACGTCCTTGGGAAGGTCCTTACACAGCTAAAACGTGAAGATTTATCTGTTAAATGCACATTTGAAGTAAACAACCAGGATATATGAGGAGGGTTTTCCAGGATCAGTTGGATGGTTGGAGAGCAAGTGAAACCCAATGCTGCTGTCATACGATATAGATTGATCACCTATTTGAATAAAGTCTGTTCCATTTTACAATAAGGAGGTTGATTCAACACTAGCCTCAACAGCTTCTTGAGTGAGACAGTTCCAAATTTCCATTTATCATTGTGTGAAGAAGTGCTTCCAGACATCACTCCTGAATGGTCCAGCTCTAATTTTAAGGTATAAAAGCCCACTGACTCCCACAGCTACCCCGACTACACTTCCTCACACCCTGCTTCCAATAAGGGCTCTATACCATTCATCACTGTCGCATCTGTTCTAACGATGCAACCTTCCATACCAGCACTTCTGATATGTCTTCCATTTTCCTCAGCTGAGGATTCCCCCCCACTGTGGTTGACAGGGCCCTTGGCCATGTCCATTCCATTTCCCGTATTTCTGCCCTCACCCCTTTCCCTCCCTCTCAGAACTACAAAAGAGTTTCCCTTGTCCTCACCTTCCTACCCACCGGCCTCCACATTCAACACATCATCCTTCATCACTTCTGCAACTGCCAGCGTTATGCCACCACCAAATACATCTTCTCCTCCCCTCCCCTTCCAGTATTATGAAGGGACTATTTCCTCCATGACACTGTGGTCCACTCCTCAATCACTCCAATAGCCCTTCCCATTCCCACAGCATTTCCCATGCAAGCGCAGGAATTGCAACACCTGCTCTTTTACCTCCTCCCTGCTCAACCTTCAAGGTCCCAAATACTCTTTCAATTACTTGCCCTTCTTTCAATTTAGTATACTCTGTTCACTGCTCATGATGCAGTTTCTTCACACTTTGGGGAGACTAAATGCAGTTTGGGTGACCATTTTGCAGAACAACAATGTTCAATATGCAAGCATGACCTCGAGCTTTCAGTCACCTGTTATTTTGATTCTCCTCTTCACTCCCTCTCTGACCTCTCTGTCCAAGGCCTCCAATGCTGTTCCAATGAAGCTCAATGTAAGCTCGAGGAACAGCACCTCATCTTTCGATGAGGCAACTAATAGCCTTCTGGACTCAGCATTGAATTCAACAATTTCAGATCCTCACCTCTGCCCCAAAGAAGTTTAGTACTATCTGATATTTGTTATTAATAAAAATATATATCCAATGTGTATGTTATGCTAAATTGTATGGAAAGGATATATCTTTCTTATTAATAATAAGTATAAGATGTAATTAAACATCTGAGAAAATTTATTTTAAATAATTAGAAAGCACAAATTAAAACTTTTCCACTTTCCAACCATAAAGTAGGCAATATCTAAAAAGTGCATTTCTAATGCCATATCCTCTGTGTTTATGTATGTTTGATATAGGACAATAGATGAATGGAAGCAATACAGTAAACTAACAGCTGAACCAGGGGCTTGTTTTCTTTTATTCTTTCATGGGGTGTGGGCATCACTGGCAACGCCAGCATTCGTTGCCCAACCCTAATTGCCTTTGACAACTGAGGGACTTGCTAGACCATTTCAGATGACAGATAAGAGTCAACCACATTGCTGTGGGTCTATAGTCACATGTTGGCCAGACCAGCTAAGAATGGCAGATTTTTCCTTCCCTAAAGGACATTAGTGAACCAGGTGGGTTTTTACAACAATTAATGATAGTTTCATGGGACTGTGATGGAAACCCCACATGCCAAATGGAAAATATTCATTTCATCATATGAAACTTTGCCTGAGACTTTTACTGAAATTGTTACAAATAACTTTTAAAAAACAGAACAGAGCAGCCAAGATGGTCACACACAATTTACACATGAAAAGCCAAAGGATCAGACGGGAGACAACATCACTGATTCAACCGAGCCAGAACAATGGGGGTACTCTCTAATTAAATCACCTAAAATGGTTTTGTCAGCACGGTCATCAAAAGTCATCGACACCCATTGACTTTGAAAGAGCCAACCCCCCCTACCAAGTATGTTTGAACAGCTTGAGAGAAGGGCCTTAAATTTCAAAGACCTTTTTCCGGAAACTTCTGTTTCAAACAAAGAGGTGGTCACATCATATGACTGCTTGTGTAACCTTGGGAGTTTGTGAATTGTGTCTTAGAAGGAGACTGTAACTTTAAATCAGCAAGAGAGCTGCAATCTCTCTCTCTCTCTCTCTCTCTCCCTCTCTCCAGTAAAGTTCCAGCGAAGCCACAGCTGCAAACCTACAGCCCAGCACAGTTAACAACCAGGGGACACAGATAAACCCCTCTTCTGCCTTCCGGAACCAGAGAAGCAAGCCCAAATTATGCATGTGGCCCAGTGAGGACTTCAGGACTACAATTTCAGCTAAAGACACTGAGACTCAGTATTTAAGTTCCATTTATTATGGACTTTACTCCAACCTCCCAACTCTGTTTTTTCCTCTGTAATCTGTGTGTGTGTCTCTTGTGTGAATATGAGCATGGATGCGTCGTGTATTTTAGTGATTTTAACCGGTTTAGAGCGACAAGGTTAATAAACTTACATCTCACTTGTTTAAACTCAAGAAAACCTGTCTGGTTGGTTCATTTGCAATTATATATATTAGAGGAACAGGAGCAAGTGCTCACTGAGGTGATAAGTTAAATCACTGTTAAAAAGATAAACCCTGTTGTAGTCAAAACAGAGAAGGGCAAAAGGGGAGCCTGAGACAAGCTTTCATTTCCAATTTTTTAAATTAGAATTTAAATTCCACCAGCTGCCATGGTGGGATTTGTACCTGTGTCCCCAGGCCTCTGGCTTACTAGTTTAGTGACATTACCACATTACAAACCACAAGAACAATACGTCAGACTGTTTGAGATTCAAAGTATTGTCAATTGTACTTACAACTTTTTATTTTAAATTTTCTACAGTATATGCTGTTTAATATTTTTAGCTGGTTTGAGGTAGTTTTCTGTGGGACACTCACCAGAACCATGTGATTGAACAAAAGAAAGTATGGAATGAACAAAGGTGATTTGGCTCATTCAACATATTCCTTCCAACAAACTGTGTACAATTTGTAAATTCACACAGATAAATTAAGATATAGAGGTTCACTTCACACAGAACTAGTCAGAGAATTAAGCACTGAGGTCAGTGTATCTGATTCACAGCATTCCTAAATTTCCAGTCATTAAAAATAATTACCAGAAAGTCAGGAGCATTGTGAATCTAGTGTGCTGAGCTCCACACCCAATTATTTAACCTATGCTCCTGTCACCTGAAGCTCCATGCAAAGCTTACCCTATAGACCCTTCCCAATTCATTTAAAATCCTGAACAAGGTGAATAACCGCAAGTAAAACTTCTGGGAAGGTAAAAAACTGTGAATTTCTTTTTAAAAACTTCAGCATATCAGCCTAACACAAGAAGCTACATAATTTTCCCTTGACTAGTAGCATTTCACGGATGACACTCCAATAGTTCCCACAAGATTGAAACTGAAGCATTCCATAACATGCTTCACATCTATGTTTGCACTTACCTTTATAAACTTCAGTTCTGTTCAGAACAAAATATTTGCAAGATGGAAAACATTTTGTAGGTGAAGTTCACATTTGTTTCCTGTCAATAAACAAAATGGTAAAAAATGGAGTTGTAACAGTCACTCTCCATCCAGTGTTCAGATTTATTGACGTTCTTCACACAAGTTTGATTTTCACATGATATTCGTCAATATTCTTCCATTCATATAAAAAAGATGTCAGATCTTCCATATGTTTCTGGCTAAACCGTACACTGTGTACCTGTCTCGTTATTAACAGTGCCAATCACCTTCAGTTAGTCAGAAGGGCCACACAAAAGTAAGAACATTAGTTGGATGATCAAGTTGCAATCCTGGTGTGGCGGGATACATTCAGAAATGGTTGGAAAAAGTTCTCTGATCGCGATGAACTTTGGTGTGGAAATTAGGTTCCAGTTGTCGTACTTCCTCAGACTTCAATTTACCTCTTTCACCTCCAGAGTTCTTCTTTAACCTTACCCTTCATCTTCATTAAATGATAATATTATTGAACGTTGACTTCTCATTCTTGTTCAAGGGCTTCTTCCACTACCTTGGTCTTCATTCAGTGTTGGGATTAATGGTTTACAATACAATAACAACTTAAATTTTATAGCACATTTAACATGGTAAAATGTCACAAGGCAATTAATAAGAGCAATGTCAATGAACAAAAAAAACACAGACACATAAGGAGATATCCGGACACGTGACCAAAAACTTGATCAAAAAGATTGGTTTTAAGGAGCATCTTAAAAGAAGAGAGAGGGATAGAGAGGCAGAATTCCAGCACTTAGGAGAAAGGCAGTTGAAAGCACAGCTGCCAGTGGTGGAGTAATTAAACTTGGGAATGCACAAGAGGCAACAGTTGGAAGAGTGCATGGATCTCAAAAGCAATTAAGGCTGGAGGAGACTACTGCGATAGGGAGGGGTGAAGCCATGGAGGGATTTGAAAACAAGGATGAGGATTTTAAAATTGAGGTGGGAGCCAGTGAAGGTCAGTAAGCACATGGGAGATGGGTGAATGAGATTTGGAACAAGTTAGGGTACAAGCAGCAGGGTTTTGGATGGACACAACTTTATGCAGGGTGGAAGATGGTAGGCTAGTTAGGAATGTGTTGGAATGATCAAGTCAGGAGGTTGCCAAGCATAGGTGAGGCTTTCAGTAACAGATGTGCTAAGGCAAGGTTGGAGGCGAGCAATGTTACTCAGGTGTAAGTAAGCACTCTTACTGATAGTGCAGATATGTGGTCAGAAATTTATCTTGGGGTCAAACACAACATGAAGTTTGTGAAAGGTTTTTATCTGGTTAAGACAGTTGTCAGGGATGGAAATGGTGGTCAAGGAATGGAGTTTGTGATTGTGACCAAAGACAATGGCTTCAGTCTTCCCAATATTTAATTGGAGGACATTTCTGCTCATCCAATATTGGATGTCGGACAAGCACTGTGACAAAACAGAGATAATGGAGGGGTCCAAAGAGGTGATGGTGAAATAGAGCTGAGTGTCATCAGCATACATACATTTGATAATGTTGCGGAATGGTAGCATATAGATGAGAAATAGAAGGGGGGGGGGGGGGGTCAAGGCTACATCATTGGGGACTCCAGAGGTAACAGGATGAGAGTGGGAGGAAAAGCCATTGCAGATGATTCTCTGGCTATGATTCAATAGATAAGAATGGAACCAAGCAAGGGCATTTCCACACAGCTGGCGATGGAGGAGAGATATTGATGGAGGTTGGTATGGTCAACTGTGTTGAAAGATGTAATAGGTCGAGAAGGATGAGGAGGGATGGTTTATCAGGGTCACAGTCACATAGAATGTCATTAGTGACTTTGACAAGGGCTGTTTCAGTACTGGCTGGGCTGGAAACCTGATTGGAGGGTTTGAAACAGGGAATTGTGGGTAAGATGGGCAAGAATTTGGGGAGTGACAGCACGTACAAGATCTTTGGAGAGGGAAGGGAGATTGGAGTTGGTGTGGAAGCTTGCAATGACAGAGCGGTCAAGGGTAGTTTTTTTAAGAAGAGAAGTGATGACAGCAGATTTGATGGGGGGATGGGGGAGCAGTACCTAAAGAGAGGGAACCATTAATGATATCAGCTAACATGGGGTCCAGGAAGGGAAGTTGACTGGTTAGCAGTTTGGTAAGAATAGGATAGAGGGAACAGGAAGTGTGTTTCGGGTATAGGATGAGGTCAGAGAGAGCATTGTAGGAGATGGGATTCGAATCAAGAAAAAGATGTGAGTTCAGAGCTAGGACAGTGGAGAACATTAGGGGAAGTTTGGTCAGGTGGGCTAGGGGAAGGGAGAGAAGTGGCAGAGGCAGCTGATCGGATGGTCTTGATTTTAGTGACGAAGAAGTCCATGAGCTCCGTGCATCTTTTGTTAGAGGTGAGGGTGGAAGAGGCAGGGAGAGTGGTTGCACTTAGTGATGGAAGAGAAAAGTCAGGGATTATGTTTACATTCCTGGATGATCTTAGAATAGTTAGCAGTTTTAGTGATGGGGAGCATAGCCTGACAATGCTTTAAGTGGTCCAGCCAGATCTAGCAATGGATGATTAAAGTAATTGTCTCTCCCCAGATGCTGCCAGGCCTGATGAGTATTTCCAGCATTTTTGTTTTTACATTCAAATCTGTGTCCCTTAGACTAAAGAGAGCAGAGTTGAGTGGTATACCGCTTTCCGCTTTACATGATTAGGGTGAGAGAGAGTATTGGTTCTAATGGAGCCAAGGGTATTAAAGATGGTATAGAGCTTGTGATTTAGTAAATTGGTAGCTGTAGAAATGTTATGATGAATTGTAGGCAAAGGCTAGATAGTTGAGAATTTGAAAGTGCAGTGGTGAGTGACATGAGGGAGAGTTTTTCCTAGGGGTGGACATGGAAAGAATTGGGTTTGGGAGCGGAAAGGGGAATATAGGTGGAGAGTGATACAAGGAGGCGACTAGAGATTGTCTTGTCAGCGATAGTTATGATGGGAGTAGCGAGACCACATGAGATGACAAGATTGAAAGGGTGGACATTTATTTGGGTAGGAGCATTTATATGGAAGGAGAGATTTAGGGAGGAAAGGAGGACAGTAAACCCAGGGAACACAGAACGAGAAGAGTTGAGACAGAGGTTGAAATCACCAAGGATGAGAAGTTGCTCAGTACAGAGGCTGAGTGATGAAAGCAGTGAAGATATCTCAGTGAGAAACGTGGAGTGATGTTTGGGTGGGTGCTACAGAATAAAAATTTCAAATGAGAAGTGTTAAGGGTGGTACAAGGTGAGAAAGGGCGGCACAGTGGCGCAGTGGTTAGCATCGCAGCCTCACAGCTCCAGGGACCCGGGTTCGATTCCGGGTACTGCCTGTGTGGAGTTTGCAAGTTCTCCCTGTGTCTGCGTGGGTTTTCTCCGGGTGCTCCGGTTTCCTCCCACAAGCCAAAAGACTTGCAGGTTGATAGGTAAATTGGCCATTATAAATTGTCACTAGTATAGGTAGGTGGTTGGGAAATATAGGGACAGGTGGGGATGTTTGGTAGGAATATGGGATTAGTGTAGGATTAGTATAAATGGGTGGTTGATGTTCGGCACAGACTCGGTGGGCCGAAGGGCCTGTTTCAGTGCTGTATCTCTAATCTAATCTAAAACTCAAAGGAGGAGAACTTGCCAGAGGAGTAGGGAGAGAGACTAAGGCAAGATTTAGAGATAAGGGCTGTAGTACCGCAACAGATTGATGGGCAAGTGGTGTTGAGCACAGGGACGCTTCATTAAGGGGAAAGGTGTTATCACCCTCAGCCACGTCTCCGTCAAAACCATGATGACAATATGATTGCCCACAATAAGCTCAAGGATGGCAACGACTTTATTCATAAGTGAACGCACATTCTGGAGGGAGATGTGAAGAGGGGCAATGATAGCTGATCCGCTGACAAAGTTCACTGGATCAGAGCTGGGATTGATGAGAGGGACGGGAAAGAGGTTAGTGAGAATGGCCCCAATGCATGCGCAGGGCAAAAAGGGCTGGGAGAGAATAGGATAGGGCAAATGGGATATTTCTGCTCATTTGAAGGCAATGCCGAGTGTCCCTGTAGGCCTTTAGAAGGATGCCAAGAGAGGCACAGAGGGAAGGTATTGACTTATGTAAGAGGAATTCAAACCTGGATTGTCAGCAGGAGAGTAGGTAGGACAATGAGTGCTGAACAATTGGGGTTTGTGAGGGTAGAGTGTCCAGGGGTGGACAAAAGAAAAGAAGCATGATGATGGGGAGGGGGTAAAGAAAAAAGAGGAAAAAGGGAAAGAAAAAGGGTAAATAGCAGTGATGGGCCTGGGTCCAGAGCAGCAGCCAAAGTGTGTACAGAAGTGAACATGGGGAAACTAAGCTACAAAGGTGATATGGTTACATACTAGATTAAGTTATTATGCTTTGAAGTGCATGGGCAGTAGAGAGGAGATAACATGTGGGAAAACCTAGATTTAAACTCAAACATTGATAACGTTGATGTAAGTTGGGTGAAGTCAATGACAAACTCAAGTTCAGGTGCAAAGACAGAGGCTATTCACTGGGCAGAACATTGAGGTGTGTAATTTTCACGAATTGAAATATTTCCACTGGCCTTATTGAAATAGCTGGTACTGGTGCCTGGAGTTCCACATGAAGACAAGACAGCCCCCCGGGAATCAATGCTGATAAAACCACAAGTCAAAATAATGAGATGCCATTTCTCCATCCATCAAAACTGAGAATTAAGAATCCTTTTAGTAAAATTAGATTAATAATTTCTGATTAATTTTAAAATATTTTAACTTAATTTTTAAAACCAATGACTTCTTTGATTCAAAATGAATTATTTTCCCAGCTGTCACTGCCAGTTGATCACATGCTGCAGCGAGAAGTTGCCATTCCAACCATTGTTGTTCTAAGAGGCAGTTGTGTTTTGACAGTGAAGCAGCCTGAGACTGTGAAGCAATTTCTTCTTTACCTTCAAACCTTCAAACCTACCTTAACCTTCAAACATGAATGACTGAATTAAGGAAGAAATGAACAACCTAGTGAAATAACAGTTTCAAGTTTCTTTCAGTGCAAGCATCCAAGATGGCCACTCTTGAAATTTAAACAGGGCAAATGTTTATTAAAAAAAGCAATAAAACAGTAAAAATTTATTCCAAAATTGTCTAGCATTCTTCCTCCTCTTTCATTTCTCATTAATTTCTCCATGTTACGACTGCTTATCTATTTTATACCTGATACGATTGAGTTAATATATTCCTCCTTCCCACCCCTAATGCTTCAGCTTACTTGAAATGGGGGTATTCACAGCTCATTCCAATAAAACATTTTGAGAACTTTGAATTTATTTTTAATGTTGTCTCCAGATTTGTATGAAGACCCTTACTGCTGTCCCGATCCCCGAGTCAGTGTTGCCATGCTAAGTTTAAGACGCATGCACTGTTACTTCTTATAAAAGGTAGTCCACATTCTTGTCCCACTGACTTGAGTCCTACAAACAAAATTTAAAATATTTTCAAATATTTCACGAACTCACTCTCACCCCACCCCCATCCCGGTACAAAGCTATAGAGCATTACAGACAGACATTAAGCAGATTGGCCAACAAATAAGCAACGGCAAACCACTGGACAATGTGGATTACTTTCCATACCTTGGGAGCCTCCTCTCAGCAAGGGCAGACATCGATGATGAAACTCAGCATCACCTCCAGTGTGCCAGCTCAACCTTCGGTTGCCTGAGGAAAAGACTGTTTGACAACAAAGACCTCAAACCTGGCACCAAGTTCATGCTACAGGATCACAGTGTTACCTGCCCTCCTGTATGTGTTGGAATGATGGACACTGTACAGCCGATATCTCAAAGCCCTGGAGAGATATCACCAGCGGTGCCTCCGCAAGATCCTGCAAATTCAGTGGCAGCACAGGCATTCCAATATCAGTGTCCTTTCTCAGGCTGACATCCCCAGTATCGAGACACTGGTCATGGGTAGTCAGTTACATTGGGCGCGCCACATTGCCTGCATGCCTGACACAAGAATCCCAAAACAAGCTTTCTACTCCGAGCTCCATCACAGCAAGAGGCTACCTGGAGGGTAGAGGAAACGCTACAAGGATGTCCTAAAAGCCTCCCTGAAAAAATGTGACCTCCACTGATTCATGGGAATCTCTTGCCCGAGACTGCTCAAAAGAAAAAGCATCCACGAAGGGGCTAGCCAGTTTGAAAAATGTCGACATGCCCAAGCAGCGACCAAGTGCAAACAGCGGAAGGAGCATTCGGAATTTCGAGTATTCCATTCACTCACCTCACCAAACACCACCTGCCCCACCTGTGGCAGAATATGCGGATCCAGAATTGGACTATTCTGTCACCTAAGGACCCACACCCTGGAGTGGAAGAAAGTCATCTTTGTTCCTGAGGGACTGCCGAAGAGAGAAAGAGAGCAGTCATACACAGA
Source organism: Heterodontus francisci (assembly GCF_036365525.1). Taxonomy (NCBI): domain Eukaryota; kingdom Metazoa; phylum Chordata; class Chondrichthyes; order Heterodontiformes; family Heterodontidae; genus Heterodontus; species Heterodontus francisci. Next base: position 66,023,656 of record NC_090372.1, on the reverse strand, counting down.
ATCATATAGTCAGGCACATTATTCCATATTGTCAGTCATTCATTCACCAACTAATTTCTACCTACATTTCTGCAACTAAAGGGAAGTTTTAAAGTGTATAACGATTTTCAGCTCTATCTTAGGAAAATATAGGAACATGGGAATTTCTAGACAAAGAAATACCATCCTGGTAGTTGCATAATACAACAACATGGAGTTGGTGATTAATCACAGTAATCAATTTATATTAATTGGTGTTAATGAGTTGATGAATATCCCCAATGGTGCAAAGCTTTGGGATACATTGGTCCAAAATCACCATTTTCTTCCTGCTGTACTTATCATACATTAGGTCTCAAGTTACACATATACCATAGCGGTAAATATTATTTTCGGAAATAAATTGGTATCACTGTTCTTGACTCAGAGGCTGCTGCCCTATAACCAGACTGCCTGTCTGATACCAGGTCCTGGACAAGCCAAAATTTTCTTCAGCTCAGCATTGATAAAATTAACATTTGTTTTGGCTTTCTCTGCTATCGATCTTCTTGTCTGCCAAATTGTGCCTCAGCTGAAGGTGTGCGCATAGCATTCTGTTTGACTTCAAGTTGAACTTTTTATTTCACATTCAATCAATCACCAAAACTCCATTCTCCCCACTTTTCTACTCCTAACAAATTCTAATCCATGTGTTTGTCACCCTGAAGATCAACTTGTGAAATGTAGACCTTGCCAGCCTCCCAACATCCTCTACAAAGTTCAGCACTCCAGTCCTTGCCAAGCTTCAGTAGCTCCCTGTTTGCCAGCAAATTAATTTTATGATCACAATATTGGTTTTAAGTGCCTCACCATCTAATTTCATCCTAGCTCAGTAATCAGCCATATTTCCAACCTTCCACTCTTGTAAATTCAGATTATTTAGATTAGAGATACAGCACTGAAACAGGCCATTCGGCCCACCGAGTCTGTGCCGACCATCAACCACCTATTTATACTAATCCTACACTAATCCCATATTCCGACCAAACATCCCCACCTGTCCCTATATTTCCCTACCACCTACCTATACTAGTGACAATTTATAATGGCCAATTTACCTATCAATCTGCAAGTCTTTTGGCTTGTGGGAGGAAACTGGAGCACCCGGAGAAAACCCACGCAGACACAGGGAGAACTTGCAAACTCCGCACAGGCAGTACCCAGAATCGAACCCGGGTCCCTGGAGCTGTGAGGCTGCAGTGCTATCCACTGCGCCACTGTGCCGCCCCTATGCCATATACCACTATGCTTCTTTTGTAAAGCACTTTGAGATATTCTTTTACATGAGGAGCACAATATAAATATATGTTATTATTAGAACATAGAACATAGAACATAGAACAGTACAGCACAGTACAGGCCCTTCGGCCCACGATGTTGTGCCGAACCTTTAACCTACTCTAAGATCAAACTAACTACATACCCTTCATTCTACTATCATCCATGTACCTATCCAAGAGTCGCTTAAATGCCCCTAATGTATCTGCTTCTACTACCACCGCTGGCTGCGCATTCCACGCACCCACCACTCTCTGTGTAAAGAACCTACCTCTGACATCTCCCCGAAACCTTCCTCCAATCACCTTAAAATTATGCCCCCTGGTGATAGCCCTTTCCACCCTGGGAAAAGTCTCTGGCTATCCACTAGATCTATGCCTCTCATCATCTTGTACCCCTCTATCAAGTCACCTCTCATCCTTCTTCGCTCCAATGAGAAAAGTCCTAGCTCTCTCAATCTTTCTTCGTAGGACATGCCCTCCAGTCCAGGCAGCATCCTGGTAAATCTCTTCTGCACCCTCTCTAAAGCTTCCACATCCTTCCTATAATGAGGCACCAGAACTGAACACAGTATTCCAAGTGTGGTCGAACCAGGGCCTTATAGAGCTGCAGCATAACCTCGCGGCTCTTAAACTCAATCCCCCTGTTAATGAAAGCCAACACACCATACGCCTTCTTAACAACCCTATCAACTTGGGTGGCAACTTTGAGCGATCTATGGACATGGACCCCAAGATCCCTCTGTTCCTCCACACTACCAAGAATCCTGATTTTAAGCCTGTATTCTGCATTCAAATTCGACCTTCCAAAATGAATCACTTCACACTTTTCCAGGTTGAACTCCATCTGCCACTTCTCAGCCCAGCTCTGCATCCTGTCAATGTCCCGTTGCAACCTACAACAGCCTTCCACACTATCCACAACTCCAGCAACCTCCGTGTCATCGGCAAACTTGCTAACCCAGCCTTCCACTTCCTCATCCAAGTCATTTATAAAAATCACAAAGAGCAGAGGTCCCAGAACAGATCCTTGTGGAACACCACTGGTCACCGAGCTCCATGCTGAATACTTTCCATCTACTACCACCCTCTGACTTCTATGGGCCAGCCAATTTTGTATCCAGACAGCCAACTTTCCCTGAATCCCATGCCTCCTTACTTTCTGAATGAGCCTACCATGGGGAACCTTATCAAACGCCTTGCTAAAATCCATACACACCACATCCACTGCTCTTCCTTCATCAATGTGTTTTGTCACATCTTCAAAGAATTCAATAAGGCTTGTGAGGCATGACCTGTCCCTCACAAAGCCATGCTGACTGTCTCTAATCAAACCATGCTTTTCCAAATAATCATAAATCCTGTCTCTCAGAATCCTCTCCAATAATTTGCCCACTACTGACGTAAGACTGACTGGTCTATAATTCCCAGGGTTATCCCTATTCCCTTTCTTGAACAAGGGAACAACATTTGCCACCCTCCAATCATCCGGTACTACTCCAGTGGACAGTGAAGATGCAAAGATCATCGCCAAAGGCGTAGCAATCTCTTCCCTCCCTTCCCGTAATATCCTTGGGTATATCCCATCTGGACCCGGGGACTTATCTGTCCTCATATCATTCAAAATTTCCAGCACATCCTCCCTCTTAACCTCAACCTGTTTGAGCATATCAGCCTGTTCCATGCTGTCCTCACAAACGACCAGGTCCCTCTCACTAGTGAATACTGAAGCAAAGTATTAATTTAGGACCTCCCCTACCTCCTCCAACTCTAGGCACAAGTTCCGTACCCTCACTCTGGCCATCCTCTTGTTCCTCACATAAGTGTAGAACGCCTTGGGATTTTCCTTAATCCTACCCTCCAAGACTTTTTCATGTCCCCTTCTAGCTCTCCTAAGTCCATTCTTCAGTTCCTTCCTGGCTACCTATAACTCTCTAGAGCCCTGTCTGATCCTTGCTTCCTCAACCTTAAGTAAGCTTCCTTCTTCCTCTTGACTAGCTGTTCCACATCTCTTGTCATCCAAGGTTCCTTCACCCTACCATCCCTTCCCTGCCTCATCTGGACAAACCTATCCAGCAGTCGCAGTAAGTGCTCCCTAAAGAACCTCCACATTTCTGTCGTGCATTTCCCTGAGAACATCTGTTCCCAATTTATGCTCCCCAGTTCCAGCCTAATAGCATTGTAATTCCCCCTCCCCCAATTAAATATTTTCCCATCCCATCTGCTCCTGTCCCTCTCCATGACTATAGTAAAGGTCAGGGAGTTGTGATCAGTATCACTGAAATGCTCTCCCACCGATAGATCTTATTATTGTGCCTTGAATGTTACTTTCACTGTTGCATTCTTCTGGGCATTGCCAAGATCCATTTCATTCGCAGACTCAGAACCAGCAACTCTGAGTTCTACAGCGTATCTGTCATCTCTTGGGAAATGATTTCAATTTAGTTTTTGATTGAAAGCACAGGAGAGTGCAACTGAAAAAGAGAGAAATCCCCGTAAACTTGTTTCTTGGTTTGCTGAAATGAACTCACTCAAGTTCGAACTGATAATGCCAGAGAAGCAACATACCAAACCATAATATGATTTTCAGGTAAAACAAATTAATCACCCTTATATTATTTGCTTTTGTCTGGGGAAAATATTCTAATCTATATTCTGATTTGAGGTTCGTTAGCTTTAAATACGTACGTCCTGAAGTCTGCAATCACAGCTCAGTGATCTGATATCCACATTGCCAATGCCTTTCAGAATTTCATAGTCCTGGATAATTTCCTTATCCACCCCTACCCCCCTCTCCCCACCTCTCCCTCTCATTTTTTTTCCAGTGGGAACAAAGGTAATTCTACGAACTTTGGTCCATAAAACTTAAGCCTTAGAATCATCCTCATCTCCCTTCTTCAAAAAGCATCGTGTACAGAGTTTATAACACGCCTTTTGAAAATTCATATGAATTATATGCTCTGGGCATTGCCCATTGCCTCCTCAAAGAATTCCAATTGATTTGTGAGGCATGACCTACTGTTTCTAAACCCAAGCTGATGACCTCTAATGGCCCCTATATGCTCTTTAGATGAGTATTGATAACATCCAGTAACATTATGAAATAAATGTGTTATGGTTTGTTTGATTAGATTTCTTTTTAGTCTGTCAACACTTACATATTCTGCATAAAGGAAATTACTCCTGATCAGACTCAATTTTCTATGTTATAGATTTTTATTTCAGCTATTTATGGGTGATTTTAGCTATTCTGAATGAAAATGTATAGATAAATATCATTTTCAGCTGGTAAATCGTTCATGGAGTAAAGTGAAGCCTGCTTCTTGATTCTGTCTAGTGAAGGCCCAAGGTATTTATTAAGAAGTAAGAATGATGGGCAGAATTTTTGGGCCCCTCCACCAAGGTTGGGATCGGTGGCTGGGGGTGAGGCCAGAAAATACCGGCACTGGCCGGTGTGTCAGTTTCGAGACGCCATTTCCGGCGTCGGCAATGTTTACCAGGGTGGGAGGGTGGGACAGTGTTCCCATCTGCCTCCCGATTGAGGCCGATTAAGGTATTTAAACAGCTCATTAAGAGCTTGTTGTGGGGGTGGGGGTGGGGGGGGGGTGCCGAGTTGGGCAGGGGTGGGTTCAAATTTTGAATGGTGCGGACGGGTTTCAAGCACCGTCTGTTGCTGACCAGCTGAAGGGAGACGAGCACAGACTTTGAAGCCAGTTGTGGCTGCCCCACGGAATTACTCCAGCCCCATAAGAGGGTCAGTGGGGCAAAGGGGGAAACAGCATTTGGAAAAGAGGCCCCCTTGGCACCATGTAGTTGGCAGGGAGAGTGGACACTCAGCGCTCGGGCATTGAATGGGGTTTTAACTCCCCCTGGAATCGTGGGGGTAGCAGAGCAGGGAACAAGGCTGCCAATTACAATAGGGTGTCACCTGTCCAAAAGGAAGGCTACGGTTGGCAATGGAGACATGACTGACAGATTTTGGGCCCAATGGTGATGAGGGGCAACACGCTCAACAGGAAGGGCAGAACCCTGAGCAGCAGGAGGGCATGAGAGAGGAAAGAGGAACATAAAGGACACGAAGGCCATACCTTTATCAAAGGATCTACACAGAGCTCCCTTGTGATGACCGATACCCAGTGCTGCAGGAGACTGTGACTCTCCAGGCAGATGGTCACAGATATCTGTGTCCTCATTGCCGAAGACCTTGCACCTCACAGCCTGCTCACCTGCCAGTAGCCATCAAAGTCACTGTGTTCTTGAATGTCTTCACTTCTGGCTTCTTCCAAGGATCAGTTGCAGACCTTGGTGGCATCTCACAATGCCAGAGCTGGACAGTACATACATTTCATGACAGACATGGTCTTGCAGGGAAAGAGGTCAGTGGGTTTCACTGCCACTGCTGTATTCCCCCAGGTGCAGGGCATCATTGATTGCACCCATGTGGACATCAAGGCACCCAATGTCAGGCCAGTGAGATTCATCAACAGGAAGGGCTTTCACTCCCTCAACTTTCAACTGAACTGCAACCACAACAAAAGCTTCTTCCACGTGCGCGCTTGCTTTCTTGGCAGTTGCCATCCTGAGGGGTCTTGACAGGGTGGATGTGGAAAGAATGTTTCCTCTTGTGGGAGAATCTAGAACTAGGGTCACTGTTTAAAAATAAGGGGTCGCCCATTTAAGACAGAGATGAGGAGAATTTTTTTGCTCTCAGAGAGTTGTGAGTCTTTGGAATTCTCTTCCTCAAAAGATGGTGGAAGCAGAGTCTTTGAATATTTTTAAGGCAGAGGTAGATAGATTCTTGATAAGCAAGAGGGTGGAATGTTATCTGGGGTAGGTAGAAATGTGGAGCAATCAGTTCAGCCATGAACTTATTGAATGGCAGAGCAAGTTCGAGGGGCTGAGTGGCCTACTCCTGCTCCTAATTTGCATGTTCATATGCTCGTATGTATGACTCCTTCATCCTCTGTCTGTCAACGCTATCTCAGATTTTGGAAATCCCATTCCAACCAACCCTTTAAACTTTTCACAGCTGAACACAATGTTAAACGGAATGAAGCAGCCCCCACCAACCACGTTCCCCACCCCCCAACCCCCAATTCTATCTAGAGCTATCATGAAGTACTTACAGGTTAGTTGCTATACTGTGCTAAACTTTGAATAATCTATATTACAGCTGGTCATCCTTTGTCATATAAAATATTTTGCAGCAATATGTTGCTTCCAGTATGGGTGCCTGGGTAGAGCATGACTGGTGAATGAAGAGGAGCCACACAGAGCAGGACAAGCTGCTAGAAGAGGGAGGAGGAGGACAGAAAAGGGCAAAGGGATTTCAGCAGGAGGCCATATATACCAACGGTCTTCAGGAAGTAAGTCACCACCTCAACATCAGTGGTGACAAACATTTGAAACATCTTTGCTCAACAAAAGAGATTGTGAATGGAATTTGCCAACTTCTGCAGCCACAACTGCAAACTCAAAGCTGGGCAAGGACTGCATTGCCTGTGACTGTCAAGGTGACAGTAGCACTTAATTTTTATGTACATGGCTGCTGCTGGAGATATAAACAATGAAATGGTAGCCACTGAGACTTTTTAAACACAGACAGATAACTTCATCTCATTTCCATTTGGCAGGGAAATGCAGGAGGAATGAGCATGATGCTTTTCCAGGATTGGGCGGGGTGCCACTGACTACATGCACATTGCCTTATGTGCTCCTCACGTGAATTTAGCCATTTTCATGAGCAAAAAGAGATTACACTCCCGCAACGTGCAGCTTGTGTGTGAACGCAGGCAATGAATTATGCTGATCAATGCCCATTATCCTGGCAGCAGTCATGATTCCTTCATTTTGCAGGAGTCCTTTGTTCTATCTGTATTTCAACCACCACAGCAAGTTTTGTTAAGCAAAGATGTTTGTGCTTCATGGAGCCAGTGCCACTCTCTTCGGGCAGTGCCTTAGCAATCCTACTGACCTGTTGGACTGCTGCAACATCCTGAAAGCCCCTTTGAACAGTGGTATTCAGAGTCATGATGGCAGCAGTAGGAGCTTGCAAGGAGGCACCCAGACCTTTGATGGAAGCTGCTTATGCTACAGTGCAAGCTGTGACTGTTATATATGTATATATTGTTATACTATCTGTAAAGTATTAGGAACTAATTAGCTAGGAAATAGTTGTTATGTGTAAATGTTCCAGTTGGGGGCCTGATTTACAGCTGCACTGGGGAGTCATGTTAGATGTAACACAAGAACCAGTTGAACCAGATTCTACAGCACAGTCACAAGACTGACTCCAGCCTTTTCCAAATTTAAAGTGTGATTCTTTTCCAACATCTGGGAACCAGAAACAACATAAAGATGAAACATGGTGGCAGCGAGTGTCTGTGAATAAACCTACAACATTTTTAAGAGCAGCAGATTGAGAAAAGTGACCCAAATTAGTGCCAGAGAGACAGAAAAACTGAGTTACTCGTGCGAAAGCTCTTAAAAAAAAGATCGCAATGTCAGCCGGGACAGGAATGAATGCACTGCTACAGCCCATCATGTTTTGGGGAGCTGATGATGTCGTAGAGGCATTTGAGAAGTTTAACCAAAAGTACAACTTGGCATTCAGCAGTTTCCAAAAAGGCACTAGTGCAGAGGGTCAGCTATATCCTTCTGTGGGCTGGAGAGAAAGGATTAAATTTATTTAACAGCTGGGACCTAAGTGAAGAGGACTGCAGAAACCCAGACAAAATTTTTGAAAGATTCAGCACCCATCTCCAGCCAAAATCAAATCATCAGATAGACCGATATGAATTTCAAGGCCTCAGACAGGAACTAGGTGAGCCTATTGACAATTGCGTAGCAAGATTGAAAAAGGCAGCCAGAAAATATAAATTTAAGGACAAGATGAATAGCTGATAGATCAGCTCATTTGGGGTTCTGCACATCCTGAAGTACAGAAAGCTCTAATCGGACAGGACAAGCTCACAATATTGCAGGCTATAGACACTGCCAGAGCACATGAAGCCACGAGCAGACAGATGAAGACTCTGACCTCCCAAATGGCTAGCCTTCAGTTAAGTCAAGAGACAGGCAGCAGGGTCAATGCAGTGAAACAACAACGAAAGAATGTACACCAAACAGAGAGAAAGACGTGCAGGAGCTGTGGACAACCACATGAATTGACAGATAGAAGGAAATGTCCCGCATATGGATCAATCTGCAGAGCTTGCAGAAAGACCAATCACTGGGAAAAGATGTGCAGAACAAGGCAAGAAGGTGGTAGATGAGTCATCAGAACCAGAGTAACAGGGCGAAGGAATAGTGAAAGAAACCAAAACATCCATACCCTGGAAGATGGCGATGGGTTTGAGAACATGATAGACATAGGAACCATAGAATTGCACGAAATGTCTGGATGTGGCAGTTCCCGGAGAAAAGAAATTCACACAACCATTCAGATCAGGAAGAGGGTGAGAAATAAGCCCACAACGATAAATCTGAAAGTGAAGCTTGATACTGGAGCAGAGAGTAACATCATCCTGCTCAGACTATACCAGCAGATCTTTCCTGAAAATTTGGAGGAAAATGGTTATCCAAGGAAAGGTGCTCTGAAACCAAACAATGTCATGCTAACAGCATACGGGGGAACTGAGATTCAACAGCTAGGAACAACCCAAATCAGAGGGACACACAAAGGAAAAGATGTTAACTGCATGTTCTACGTCACAGAAACAGATGGTCCAGCTATCCTCGGGTTGAGCAGTTGTGAAGAGCTGCAGATTATCTCAGTAAACCATGAGGTGAAGGAGGCGACACTGAGGGTTGAAGATAGTACACTCATTGAAAAGTGCCCTCCAATCAGAAGCAAAGAAGATCTGGTACAAATGTACCCAGAGTGTTTTGATGAGACAGTTGGATGCTTTGATGATTTTGAGTATCATATCACTATTGACCCAGCAATGAAACCAATGATTCATCCCTCACATAAAGTACCAGTAGAACTAAAAGGAAAGCTTGAAAGAGAGCTCCAAGAAATGGAAGAAAAGAAGTTGATTGCCAGAGTCACAGAGCCTACAGATTGGGTAAACTCCATCGTGGTGAGAGGGAAGCGAAATGGATGGCTAAGAATTTGCCTAGATCCCAAAGATCTTAACCAAGCAATAAAGAGGGATCACTACCCTATTCCAACATTGGAAGAAATCACACCAGCACTGGCAGAGGCAAAAGTTTTCAGCAAGCTTGATGCCAGAAACAGGAAAGCTGGGATTAAGATAAACGCAGACAAATGCATTGTGAAAGTGACAGAATGCCAGTTCTTCGGAACGGTGTACACATGTGACGGAGTTAAGCCGAGTCCTGAAAGAATCTCAGCCATCTCTGGGATAGAAGCCCCAAGAGATAAGAGAGAGTTGAGAAGTTTCTTTGGTTTGACACAATACATGAGCTCCTTTATTCCACACATGTCGGAACACATGGCAAACCTACGGGAGCTGATGAAAGAAGATGTGGAGTACCTGTGGTCAGAGTCATATGACAGGAGTTTCAACAAACTCAAAAAGGTAGTACGAAGGGAGACAAGTCTGTCATACTATGACAGAACGAAACCTGTCACTCTGCAAGTAGATGCTTCTACAAAAGGACTGGGAGCAGCCGTGATACAAGAGGGAAAGCCAATAGCATTTGCGTCCAAAGTTCTGACATCAGCTGAGACAAGATATGCCAACATAGAGAGAGAGCTTTTGGCAGTCATGTATGGATGTGAGAAATTCCACACATATCTCTAAGGAAGGAAGATCACAGTGGACAGTGATCATTATCCAATGGAGCAAATCTACAAGAAAAATCTATGTAAAGCACAAGCAAAACCGCAGAGGTTACTCTTGAGGCTTCAGAGTTACAATTTCACTCTGAAATATAAGCCAGGAAGAGAAATGATACTGGCAGACACCCTATCTCAGTTGTCACCACAGGAGAAACATGAGACAGAAGTTCTAGGCATAAAGATTCATCACCTAGTGAACGTAATACCACCAAAACTTAGTCAAATTCGAGATGAGACCAGCAAAGATGAAGAGTTACAGATGTTATCTCAGCAAGTGATCCAGGGATGGCCTGATAGGATACAGCACACACAGCCAGCAATATGGCAGTACTGGTCTATCAGAGATGACATCTCACTAGAAGATGGTGTTCTGCTAGCCGGATTCAGAATAATCATACCCAAAACAATGCAGGAAGAACTTCTCCAAAAGATACATGAAGGCCACATGGGAATGGAGAAGTGTAAGCTCAGAGCCAAATCAGCTGTGTACTGGATAGGCGTATACTAAGATATTAAACGTTTGGTGTCTACATGCAATATATGCCAGAAGTACAGAAACTCACAACAGAAAGAGGAGATGATAGCTACTGAAGTACCAACCAGACCATGGCATACTGTAGGAGCCAATTTATTCACACATAATCAAGAATGGTATCTCATAGGCACAGACTACTATTCAAAATTCCCTTTAATCTGGAAGAACTTGACGGCCACAACAATCATCTCAGCAGTACGAGTTCTGTTCGCTGAACAAGGGAATCCTGAAAGGTTAATATGTGACGATGGCACCCAATTTACATCCAGAGAATTTAAGGAATTCACTGACCACTACGGGTTCAACACCATCACCTCATCAGCACACTACCCACGGGGACACGGATTTATAGAAAAACACGTCCAGATGGTCAAAAGAACACTTGTGAAGCGCCAAGAGATGAAGGAAGACCCAAACCTGGCCTTATTGTCACTTTGATCCACACCTGTGAAGGCTGACATGAAATCACCTGCAGAGCTGTTAAATGGAAGAAAATGTAAGACAACTCTGTGAAACAAATACATCCTTCATGTGACCAGGAGGAAGTAAGACAACAACTCACTGAAGCACAGGTAAGAGGAGAGCAACACTCCAACAAGTATGCTAAATCACTACCCGAGCTGTTGAAAGGACAAACTGTACATGTACAGGATCCAATCATGAAAACCTAGAGCCCAGCAAAAGTTGTTAGTGAAGCTGAGACCCCAAGGTCATATATCATTGAGACCAAAACTGGTAACCGAATGAGAAGGAACAGAATCCATATTCCACCTATGCCTCAGCTGGAACAACAAAAAACACCATAGACAACACTGGAAACATCACTATCCAGCGAGACAACATTAACAACATCACCAGCAAGTGACACAACATCGCCTGTACAGCATGCCAACTCACCACTGAGAGCAAGAAATGCCAAATCTACAAGATGGAGGTACAACATCTTACCACTCAAGCGATACCATGAATAATATTTAAAAAAAAGAATACACACTATAAAAGACTAAAAAAAAGGGGTTCAGATTATTTCCTCAAGTCGGATGATGATCTTCTTTATTTATATTGACTGTTATATTGATTTAGGGGCATTATGTTTTCAAGAAAGAGGGATGTTTTATATGTAGATATTGTTATACTATCTGTAAAGTGTTAGGAACTAATTAGCTAGGAAGTAGTTGTTATGTGTAAGTGCTCCAGTGGGGGGCCTTATTCATGGCTGCACTGGGGAGTCATGTTATATGTAACACAAGAACCAACTGAACCAGGCTCTACAGCACCGAGCCTGGTGCTGAAATAAACAAGACTGACTCCAGCCTTTTCCCAGTTTAAAGTGTGATTCTTTTCCAACACCTGGGAGCCAGAAACAACATAAAGATGAAACAATGACATTGGTCATCAGACAGGTTTACTGATGGAGATAACTACCTGTTCCATGTTGGAAAGTCTGGGCTCCAAGCTGTGCACAAAGCTTTGTGCCAAGTTGGAGCTGGACTCCTTCATGCTCCTTGACATTGTGTACAGGCTTCCTGAAAGGCTTTCCAGTGTACCAAGCATTTGGTTATGTGCACCCATCAGTCTTCTGTGCCCTCGTCCATCAAAGTTTTAATCTGACTCTTCTGCAGCAGAACCTGGGCAGAATTTTCTGCCCAGAGCAGGCTCCCAGCACCAGGCTGAAAAGCAGGGGCTGGGGAGATTCCTGCCTTGGCCAGCTGGAGTCCCCCAACCCCCAACCCCCCCACCTCCCTGGAGCAATTCTACAGTGCCGGGTCAATTAACAGCCTGGTGCTGGGATCCCTGTCCCTTTAGAGACAGGAATCCTGCCTCCAAGACCCGTTGGCCAATCACAGGGCTGGAAGCTCAGTAGTATCGGTGGCGTTGCCTGGAGTGGTGGCCACATCAGTACTGCAGAGGCATTGGACCGAGGCCCAGCGCTGGAGACCGGATCTCAGGTAAGTAAGGCAGGGTCGCTGAGGCCAGTCTGGAAGGCCCCAACGATACTGGGAACGGGGTGGGGGGGGGGGAAGGGTGGGCGTTGAATACATGGGGAGAGGGGTACAGGGAGGTGTTCTGTTTGCTGGAGGGGTACCTCCATGGGCCACAGATTGTCCACAGAGGAGGGCCCCTCCCAAGCCTGCAGAGAGGTCGTCTCACTTTAATGCCAGCAGTGGGGGGAAGAAGCCCTTAAGTGACTGTTAATAGGCCATTTGGGGGCCTCAATTGCCTCTAGGCAGGAAGGTCGTCATCAGTCTAACTCGCCTCCGACAAAATTGTGTTGCGACGGGGAGATGACAGCCCTCCTCCCCCGCCTCCCGTCACAATTCTATGGACCCCGCCTCCGAATCGATCTCGGGAGGCCCATAAAATTCAGCCCCTAGTGTGCAACCCCATCTTCTGGTGAGCTGGCACCTGCACTATTCTTTCCCCTCACCCAAACTCTGGCTCCTGCACACTTGTGCCCAGTGCCCTGGACATGCACCTGAAGTGCTGTAACTTGCAAGGCTATGGACCGGGTGCTGGAAGGTGGGATTAGATTGGGTAGTTAGTTTTTTCAGCTGGCGCAGACATGATGGGCTGAATAGCCTCCTTTTGTGCCATAACCTTTCTATGGTTCTGTGGTGTCTCACCATGTCCTATGCTTCCTTTGTCCTAACCTCTAAAATGCGCATAGTGTCAAACTGAGTTGGGGACTGCAAGTGTTGATTGTATCTTCATCTTCACTGTCTTCTTCCTCTTCCTCCTCTAGTTGGGAAGGTTTGACTTCGAACATAACTAAAATGAAAAGGAGCCAAGAGGTGTGTTGTGATGAGGTGAGAGGGAAGATGGGAAATTAAGAAGTGTGTGCTTATGTCTTCTGCAGTTTGTGAGTTAGAAGAGAAGTGAAATGAGGGAAGAGTGGAAAGAGATGGTGATGAGGTATGCAGACACCTTCATCATTAATCCCTCAAGTACTGCCAGTGGTTACAGCCTCAGCAATGCCCCTTCCCATTGTAATGGACAGAATTGAGAGAACTGAAACCCCAGTTCTTTTCCCTTTACTGTCTGTAATCAGGGTGGTTTTGACAAGGAAGATATGTGTGTTTCTTAAGCCCTGAGTGTATGGCCAATTTGGTTTTCATGGGTTTAAATAAAGAGGATTATTTTTATTCACACGTTCACCCTGAACGTTTAACACTACGTCACTCACTCACCACTTCCACCTGAGAAAGAAAGCCGTTAAAAGGATTGTACACTTTTATAAATTGCAAACAAGTGAATAGTTCATAAGTCACATGATTTGGCTCACCTTGGGAAAAAGGCATGTGTTGCGGACCCGGTGAAGATGGCGTTTTCACTCCTGAAATGTATTTAAGTGGATTCGATTGCCGGGTCATATACTGAAGTTGTTGCAGGATTCTCTCGAAGAGGTGGACTTTCAGCAGGTCATGAAGTTAGTTGCGTGTAGTCTCATTACTGGGACATCAGTTTTCTGTACAGGCGGACTTGAAAAGGAACAGGCTCAGAGACCTTAAGATGTTACAGTCTCCAGTTCTTTTAAGGCACCATGGTATTGCCTGGTCTGCTTGCTCTTTTTCTGCAGTCTGCCTTTTACACAATTTTAGAAGGAGACAACATGTCTGCCCAACATGTGACTTCTCACAATTCCTTTTCCAATTATGGTGGGGGTCTAGGTTGATTAGCCCCATCCTGCTTTATTGTTGTAAGACATTCATCCTGAGGAGGGTTAAGACAATCACCTTCTTTGTTTTAGGAGAAATACATTCAATTCAGGAATGTCTCCTGATGGTTTACAGGATGGGCGTTGATGACATCTCTTAGTCTGGAAGGTATTTTTTTTCGTCCTTTCAGACAGTGAGTCTGTTTTTGAATACACAGGCCGAAGATTAGCTGACCTTCAGCAATCAGCTGACCTTCAGCGACCAGCTTTGCAGCCCATGTCTACTTTTAATGTCCGTTGTGATTCATTTAAAATAAATGGAAAATTCTGTTCCAGAGGATGCTTTTCTGAATATAGTCCATGTTTAAAGTTATGAATAGGACATTCCTCTACTGGGCATGACACTATGATGGCCAACACAGTCTGCTCCATGGCTGTTAAAACATGTCGGCACACTTATCCTCCTCCAGTTCATTGCTGCTGCCTGCTGTTATGTGGCACCAAGAAAGAGGGAGGTGTGTTACTGAGTGGTTTGAAATATGTCTGGGTAATGTGGCTCTCATGATTGACTAACAACCAGTGTGCAAACTGTGTGCACCTACAACAGTGCTAAGTTTGTGAAGGTGAGGTAAAGCATAAAAATTGAAGGGTTGCATATCAATAAGTTAGAAAGCTTTGGTGGCGAATGAACACAGATATGTCTAGTGGTGCAGTTGGTAGGATATGCCATTTGAAGTTTGATCCCATTCACCTTGACAACTGATGTCTTTTTTTTATTTCCAAAATATACTTTATTCATAAAAATCTGTAAAGAATACATTACAAAACAGTTCAAACAGTACCTTGTTTAGAGGAGGTTCACTAGGTTGATTCGGAGTTGAGGGGGTTGGCTTATGAGGAGAGACTGAGTAGATTGGGATTATATTCATTGGAGTTCAGAAGAATGAGGGGGGATCTTATAGAAACATATAAAATCATGAAGGGAATAGATAAGATACAAGTAGAGAGGATGTTTCCATTGGCAGGTGAAGCTAGGACAAGAGGGCATAGCCTCAAGATTAGAGGGAGCAGATTTAGGACTGAATTAAGAAGGAACTTCTTCACCCAGAGGGTTGTTAATCTATGGAATTCCTTGCCCAGTGAACGTCTTTAAAGCTAAGGTAGATATCTTTTTGAACAATAAAGGAATTAAGGGATACGGTGGGAGCGCGGGTAAGTGGATCTGAGTCCACGAAAAGATCAGCCATGATCTTATTGAATGGCGGAGCAGGCTTGAGGGGCCGGATGGCCTACTCCTGCTCCTACTTCTTATGATCTTGTCGACAATACAAAGAGTGCAAAGGAGATCAGTTTCCTTCAATACAGGAGAGAGTTGCCTCACAACCCTTCCATTTCATTTTACATGCCATGTACATTTTGCAGCAAACGCATATTTGCTGGATACAGCCCAAAGGGTTTTCCATGGATCCAGCCCCTCAGTTCACCTTGGTGGGGGGGACCTTACACAGTGGTCTTTCCCCATTGAGCCTTTTCCACGGCTGCCCCAACTTTAGTGCATCCCTCAGCATGTAGTCCTGGACCTTGGAATGTGCCAGTCTGCAACACTCGGTCGTGGACAACTCTGCGCTGGAAGACCAGCAAGTTTCGGGCAGACCAAAGGGCGTCTTTCACTGAATTGATGGTCCTCCAGCAGCAGTTGATGTTTATCTCAGTGTGCGTTCCTGGTAACAGCCTGTGGAGCACAGACTCCTGTGTTGCAGAGCTGCTTGGGATGAACCTCAACAAAAACCACTGCATCTCTTTCCACACCTGCTTTGCAAAGACACATTCCAGAAGTCCACCAGTACAGAAAACTGATGTCAAATCATCAAACTTCTTCCAGCACTGCATCCATGTTCTTGGACTGGCAATCCTTGCATTGACCTCCTCCGTTAAGTCATGCTAGCTACTCAGGATAACGGGCACTCAGCCAATGAGTACCCCAGACAGCATTAGCTGCATGCAGTAATCATGTAAAACAGCGGCAGGAACAATTTAAGTTGCTGCCTGCACTACAATGAATGGGCACAGGTGAATCATGCACCACAGACCTGAAAGGTTAACTCTGTTTCTCTGTCCACAGATGCTGCCAGACCCGCTGAGTATTTCCAGCATTTTCTGTTCTTATTTCAAATTTCCAGCACCTGCAGTAATTTGCTTTTGTTATTCTGCGATACCCACACCTGTTTTTGGGGGATATCCAATTTATCCCCCAATTAGTCATTCAAATCAGCAACCCAATGCAGGGATGCAATTGAAAGGCAAACAGAATGTGTTGCTTTATAGGTAGATTCAAAAATATAACTCCATTGGTGTAATATTGTCACTTTAATTAACTGATTGGTTTAGTCTGTCCAGCTTGATTATACTTTAAAATTAAATAGCAATTGAAGTTGGGCTGCACTGTGCACTATTATTTAACAAACTAGTTAATGTACTTTTTCATAATATTGCAAAGCAAGATTTAAACCCAATAAACATTAAAAAGAGTAAAATGATAAACAAAATATACCTAGGGCTTAAGACTTCAAGCTACAAGGAGCCCTTTCCACAGGTTTAACTGCGACATAGCCAACATCCACAGTTAACTGTCTGTTGCTACATCAAGGAGGTGATGAAGGCCCTGTCCGCCAGGAGACCCTGGTTCCCTGAGTGATTGCCCTACTAAATAATGCATCAGTGACCTTCTTGATATATCTGTCCAAAGTGAATTGAATGATGTTGCTGATGTCCTCCTGAGGTAACTCGAAAGGAGTCTGAGATATAACAGTTCACAGTTGTGATGACCTTGACTGGCATTGGTTACACCATTCCAGTGCAAAAGTTGTCTGTTGGGAAAGCATTTAAATGAAGCTCTCACACATTTTGTTTGAGGGTGTTTCAAGCCAACATCAAAAGCTGCCCAGAAAAGAGTGCCCCGCACAAGTCAAGCAGGGCTCTAGTGAAAGGAATCTCAGCTTGATTTCCAGTCCTGGCACAGAATCATGCTGGCAGAAATGATCCCCATGAATCAGAGAGTCAGTAGAGAGAGTTATTATGGCACAAAGGAGGCCATTTGGCCCATCGAGTCTATGCTGGATTTCCATAAAGCAATCCAGTCAGTCCCATTCCCCTGCTTGATCCCTGTAGCCCTGCAAGTTTATTTCCTTCAAGAGTCCATCCAATTTCCTTTTGAAATCAGTGATCATTTCCACTTCCACCACCTTCAAAGGCAGTGAATTCTACTTCATTACCACTCTCTACATAAAAAAGTTCTTCCTCACATAACCCCCTGCACCTCTTGCCCTAAACCTTAAATCTGTGTCCCCTAGTCCTTGTTCTATCAGCTAATGGGAACAGTTTTTCGTGTCTACCTGATCTAAACCTATCATAATCATGTACAACTCTATCAAATCTCCCCTTAATCTCCTTTGCTCCAAGGAGAACAACCCCAACTTCTCCAACCTAACCTTGTAGCTAAAATCCCTCATCCCTGGAACCGTTCTGGTAAACCTCCTCTGCACTCTCTCAAGGACCCTTACATCCTTCCTAAAGTGTGGTGACCAGAATTGCACACAATGCTTTAGTTTGGGCCTAATCAGAGTTTTATGAAGGTTCAGGATAACTTTCCTGCTTTTGTACTCATACTTCTCTTTACAAAGCCCAAGAACCCATAAGCTTTGCTAATTACTCCCTGCCACCTTTAAAGATCTATGCACATGCACCCCCAGGTTCCTCTACCCCTGGACACTCTTTAGAATTATGCCATTAAGTCTATATTGCATCTCCATATCCCTTCTGCCAAAATGCAACAGCTCACACTTCTATTTAATTCCATTTGCCACATGTCTGCCCATTCTGCTAGCCTATCTATGTCCTGTTAAAGTCGATTTTTATCATTCTCACTGTATGCTTCTCCTCCAAGTTTGGTCACATCATCAAATTTTGAAATTTTACTCTGTATTCCAATATCCAAGTCATTTTTATATATATATAAAAAAACGGTCCTAGCACTGACCCATGGGGCACACCACTGTTTGCCATCCTCCCGTCTGGAAAATAACCATTTACCATGATTCGCTGTTTTCTGTCCTTAAGCCAATTTTTTATCCAAGCTAACACTGACCCCTCTATTCTATGAGCCTCAATTTTGTTACAAAGTGATTCTTGACAATGCAGCCGGCCGGTGACGTCATCTGACTGCGCCAACCTGCGCACATGCGCAAATGGGCGCCTGCTCTCTCCGCGTGCACTGCGTTCCGCATTGCCAGGACCAGTTGGCGCATGGGCGGATGACGTCATCGCGTAATGCACAGATGATGTCATCGCATAACACGGGCGAGAGAGCAAGCGGAGAAGCGGGGAGAGAGCGGGGGTGGAGGAGAAGCGGGGAGAGAGCATGGGGGGGAAGCGGGGAGAGAGCATGGGGGGGAAGCGGGGAGAGAGTGTGGGGGGAAGCGGGGAGGGAGCGGCCCAAGACCTTGGTGGCAGCGGTGGCCCTGATCCGCCTGCCCGCTCGCTCCCCCCCGACCCGCCCACTCGCTCTCTCCCTCCTGCCATGTGTGCTGCCATGTGTTTAGGTTGCCTTCGTGTGATTATTTGAGCAGCGCCTTCTTTAGTCCTGGCAGCTGCTGACATCGCAGATTTTGACGTTTTAGTGGCACAGGCTGCATTTGCGCATGTGCCACTGCAGCGTCACCTAGTGGTAGCGTTGTCAGCAATGCAGCCATTTTGTTATCCAACCTTTTATGCGGTACTTTGTCAAATGCTTTTCTAAAATCCAAATAGATAGCATCAATTACATTCCGTTCATCAACCTTCTCTGTTACTTCATCAAAAAATGCAATTCATATTAACTTTCAAAATAAAAAAGACAATTTATCTTTTATAAATCCGTGCTGGCTATCCTTAATTAACTCAAACCTCTCCAAGTGCCTGTTTATTCTTTTTTCCATGATTATTGTTTCTAAAATTTTACCCACCACTGATGTTAAACTGATTGGCCTGTAGTTATTAGGAATGTCCTTACACCCTTTCTTGAATAAGGATGTCACATTTTCCACTCTCCAAACTTCTGGCACCTCCCCGATATCTAGGGAAGATTGGAAGATTATGGCAAGCTCTTCCACTATCTCCACCCCCACTTCCTTTAGCAACCTGGGATGCAAGTCATCTGGATCAGGTGGCTTACCCACTCTAAGCATAGCCAGTCTTTCCAGTATATCCTGCCTCTCAAGTTTCACCCTAAACATTACCTCGACCATCTCTGCTTCTACTTAGATTTTGTCAGTATCCTCTTCCTTAGAAAACATCGATACAAAATAATCATGCACCTCTAAGCATATATCACCTTCTTTTTCCAAAATAGGCCCCACACCATCTCTTACTACCCGCTTACTATTTACATGCTGGCGAAGATTTTTGGGTTCCTGTTTATGTTGACTGCCATTCTAATCTCATATTCTCTCTTTGTCAGTCTTATTTTCCTCTTCACTTCTCCTCTGACCTGGTTCTCGGTTGAAGTGTTCACCTGACACGCATCATACATTCTCTTTTTTTGATTCATCATATTATTTATCTCCCTCATCATCCAAGTGCCCTGGCTTTGGTTCTGTTACCTTTCACCCTTGTTGGAATATCCCAAGCCTGTACCTGGAGCATCGCCTTAAAGATCGCCCATTGTTCCATTACAGTTTTTCCTGTCAGTTCAGTCAGTATCATTGGCTTAGACATCAGAATACGCAGCATTTTCTGTTCTTAGTTCAGATTTCCAGACCTTTTGCTGTTGCGATTTTGAAAGCTTTATTTCCAATGAATCTATTTGAAATGTTGGTTTATTATCTTTTTATCAAACTTATGCTCCCAATTTTAGAATTAAATATGCAATTTTCTCTTTTCCCCAAAATGTTGTATAAACTTTAACAATCTTCAGTAAAATTTAGCTGTAAAAATGTATTCTATTTTCATATTAACTTACAATATAAATGGTTTTTGATGAGAATATGCAGCTCTTTATTATTGCCTGTGCTTGTTCTAATCTTTGTTATCATTAAAACAATATCATGTTTGCTTGTCTGATGACTTAGTTATGGTATATTTTACTACATAGCAAATAGACAACCAAGGGCTAATTTATAAACATTTGATTGAACACAGATATAACTGTCTGGCTATCATTAAATAACTATCAGTAAAAGGTACAATATTTGCTTTATGTAGAATTAATCTGTTCACAGTCCATTAAGACTTGACTTAGATCCTCTCCAACATGCTCCACTGATTCTTAGTAAAAACCTTTTACTCATATTGTTGCTGTGAAATGAACTATGTATTTCATTTAGTCTTGTTTATTAACAGGGTAGTGAAAGAATTTTCGTCATATCATCATTAAATATTTAAGCATGCCATCATTCCACAAGTTCATGATAAATTTATCATTTACTCTAAATAACTTGTAACTAAATAATTGATTAAGGACCACAACAATTAAACAGAAAGACTAATGTTCGATTGAATGGCAAAATGGGTTCGGAGGAAGAATGTATAGGATGTCAAATTCAGAAGCTAGAAGAAACAAGGAGGAAAGTACATTGGGCAATGATCATAGTTGCATTGGTAAAAATGAAAATGACAAGAAAGATTGAAACTGAAAGATTAAGGTTGCTGACTAGAAGACCAACGTTCCTGTGCCGCCACGCCACCACAATCTTGAGCCTGGCGGCTCATTATCATATGCAGGGCAGCCGCACCCCCCCCCAAATCCCGTGGTGGGGGCAACCTCGGCGATGCCATGAACAGCATCAACTGTTTCTGCGCAGGCACCGGCGCTATTTTTAAAGGGTTGCCAGCCCTGTGAAGAAACTGCAGAGTTGCCCCCGTGCCTCCCCACCGACTACATTTCCAATGCAGAGTTCAGCCCTTCCCCCCAGCCGAATACACAACAAATGCAGAGCTCCCCCTTCTCCACCTCACGGGCACCAGCTTTCCCTGGACGGGAAAGTGAAAGCACATGAGTGCCGCACATCACGCTGAAGATCCGGAACTGCAGGTAAGATCACTCCAGCTTTCATTTTAATTCATGCAAACAGGTAATTTAAATATGTAAAATCGGGTGCTGTCGCAGAGCGGTGGAGCTTCGCTGCCCTTGGGAAGATCGGGCCTGGCAATTCCGGCATCGGGTTCCGTGGCGGGCCACTGCGGCTCCGATCTTCCGGCCCTCCTCACCTGCCACAGAGTCTGACATTGGGAGAAGAACAAGATTCCGGCCAAGATGTGATTGTGATTTTCCAGTAGGCCCTCATTACCATACAGTGGACAGACTTTGATTATTGCCGGAAAAAGTCTATTGGTGCAATGAAGAAAGTGAAAGAAAGTTGGTGCCTGGGGCTGCAGCAATGTTAAAGGGACAGTTCAATTGGAAGTCTCATGGGAGATCCAGAAGTTCTCCAGCTTTTAAAAGTAGGACTTTTACAGTGCCAGTTCCTGAAGAGCCATGGCAAGTTTATAATTTAACTGATACCTGCCAAAAGCTGTGATTTGCAAGTCGATGGTCGTAATGTTAATATAAAGGTTAATCCTCTGTGAGTGAATTTGTGCTGTGCCATGGGTAAGATGGCAGCAGCACTCCAAACAGCAGTCTACCACCTTGACAGTCTGCCCAGAGTGAATTGTAAAGTGGGTAGTACTGTGGTGTCAAGCAGTAGGAGTAGGAGCAGAGAAAACAAGTGTGGGTATGGAGGATGATATTGATTTGAATGTGACAGCTCCCCCAACGAGTGGGCTGGTGGCGGGGGGTGCGGGGGGCCATAAAATTGATTGGGAGGCGGGGGGACCATTCCCGATGCCTTCCTGCCCCCACTGATGTTTCACGCAGGACGGCGGCCGTGAGAAAAGGCCCATCCACCCCAGGCCAATCAAGTCCCTTAAGTGGCCAATTAACTGCCACTTAAAGGCTTCCTCCCGCCGCTGTTGATATTTTACCCATGGTGGCTGGACAGCCAAGGCCCCAAGAACACCACCAGGTAAAACCTGGTGGCCTTCTTGTGGGTGGGGGTGGGGGGCGCCTCCTGATCGGGCACACTATGCCCCACGGAGTGCTGCCCACGAAGCTCCAACTGCCCCTACCACAAAACACTCCCCCCTCTCCTCTAACCGACCCTCTCTTGCCTTGCCGGGGCCCGGCCGATTGACCCTGGTGAGGCCCCAAAACCCTACCATCTTTCGGGGACTGTTATCCCTTCTTGTTGCCGTTGGCTGAGTGTAGTCCCAACAGTGGGCACTGCTCACAGTGGCGCTGCTGGGACTAAGAGCTGTCGGCCCACTGATTCACAGCTCCGTTAGACGGGACATCCTCCCTCAGGGAGGTGGAAGTCCTGCTCAAAGCCAATTAAGGGCCTGGGGAGCGAAAAATCCCAGTGTGACTCGCTAGGCCCGGTGGAGGCGGGCTTGCCCCGACTTTTCAGCCAGTGGGAGGGGCCTCCCGCCCAACATAAAATTCTGGCCCTTACAGAAGAGTCTCTGTTTGACTGCAGCTTCTCACTGTATTCAGGCAGCATGAATCATGGGTAAAGTTGGCGATGTGGGGAATTCCAATTCTGTGGAAGGTAAACAGTTGCTAGTGACTTAAGACAGGCTGACCAAAGCTTTCATCACTAAACCTAAAGGACTAACACATTCTGAAACATGTACTGAAGTTTCAAAAATTATTTTTAATTCAAGAGGGCCAAAAATTAAGCCCATTCTTGGCAATACCATTAAGACAGAGAGTAGTACAGTAACAGCTCTGGAAGCAACAGTAGCAGATTTTACAAACATACATTTACATACATAAAACGTCAGACAAGAAAAGACCAGCTGGTTCATCCACCATATAGTTGTGATGCCTCTTGCTCTGAATAAAGAGATCCCTTAAGACAACCATTTGGGTCTTGGGAGAAGTGAAAATCCAGATAAAAGGATAACCTCTGGATACAAGGTCGGCATTTTGGATCTGAGATGAGGAGAAATTCCTTTACTCAGAGGGTTGTGAATCTTTGCAATTCTGCACCCCAGAGGGCGGTGGATGCTCAGTCATTGGGCTGAATTTCACCGGCCCCTCACCGCTGTGGGTCACAGTGTGGGGGCCGGAAAAATGCTGCTGGGAGAGGCCTGCCTTGGCCCGCGATGTTGAGAAGGGCCCGCCGCATATTACCGGCAGCAGCGGGACCTCAGTGCGCCGCCCTCCCCCCCACCGCACGGTGGCGGCACCACAATCAGTATATGGCAAAGAGTACTTACCTTTGCTGGTAATGCAGCCCGCTGCCTCTCCACTGACACTTCCGGATTTTTCGATGAACAGGCGGCCGTCACGTGCCGTCCCGTTCACAATTGGAAAAACCGGTGGGTTCACAGAGGCCGAAGGTTTTGCGACAGAAGGTAACTTTCTTTGCAGGGGTCTCACTCTGCGTTCTTAAAGGGAGGAGGGAGGGGGCATTACAGAGGTCTCATTCTTCATATTGGAAGGGAGGAGGGATGGGGGATACACAGAGGTCTCACTCTGCATTCTTAAAGGGAAGGGGTCTGGGAAAGATTTGCTGGCATGAAGGGAGGTACTGTGTACTATCCCTCCGTCAACATTGTACTCTCTGTGTTTGTTCCTGTTTGTGAGGGAGTAATGGCACATGAGTTGCCCTGTGTGTGTGGAGGGTGCCAGAAAGGGCAGGAGCATTAAGGTTGTATGGATGGTGGGGTCAATCGATTCAGCTGGTAGGATCTTTATGTGGTCATGCTGTGCCACTCAGTGTTGGCCAAGATAGGCAATGCCATGGCACGCCAAATAGTTGATCCAGGAAAGCAGCTGATGTACCCGTCAACACCAATCCATGCCCTGTTAGGAACCTTCGAATACATGAAGGGTTCAACTTTATTTATCACATGGAAATAGGTATGGCTCATCCTACATTGTGTGATATCTGCACGTGAGGATCCGTATGTGCCAGAGGCAATATCAACAGCCAAGTGTGATCCACATAGAGACCCCTGGTCATGAGCAGCAGCCCCGAAGGGGAGCTCGCCATTACATTTGCCGTAAAATCTACAGGCCCCACATGACATGCCACCGGATATCAGAGCACCAGTGTCAGAGGCGATTGCGCATTTAGAGAGGGTGGTGACAAATCTCTGTGCCCTACTCAAGGATGACCTGCAGCCCATGGGCTCCGGTGGACATCCCATGCCTTTGTTCCTCATAGTGGCAGCATTTCTCAAGCCTGATGCCTCTGCACCTTTTTAGGGGCCCACCAGAGATGTTAGTGCGATCATACAGTCAGCAGTTCACCGCTGCATCAGGGAGGTCACCAATGCCCTGCACCGGAGGGCCAGTGAGGATGTCCGCTTCAGGACGGACTCTCACAGCCAGGTTCAGAGGGCCATTGGTTTTGGCACCATTGCTGGAGAACCATAGGTTGTAATGTTCATAGACTGCACTCATGTGGACATCAGGCCTACTGCCAGGCTACAATCTGCAGATGTCACCATTAAAGGAGCCCTCTCAATCTAGGTGAAGCTGGTATGTGATCACCGCAGATGCTTGCTGCGAATGTGTGACCGCTTCTCAGGCAGCTGCCATGACACCTGGGTCTTGCGCCTGTCCCGGCTGCCACCGCTGTATCAGATGGAGGGGTGGCTTCTTGGAGATAGGGGCAATCCTTTGCAGACATGACTCCTGACACCAGTGAGAGACCCCACCACAGCTGCAGAAGAGAGATACAATGCAGCCACTGAGCTACATGAGCTACCATTGAGCAGGAGATCGGCCTGCTGAAAGAGCACCTCCAATCCCTGTATGGATAGGGTGATGCCCTGTACTACGGGCCGAAAAGGCCAGCTCCTTTCTTTGCTGCACTGCACAACTATGCACCCAATAGGGGCCAGGCCTGGCATGATGAGGAGAGAGGTCAACAGGATTTCTGCTCGGACTATGAGGACACTGAGGACTTACAACATGAACGATGCATGGGAGGGTAAATGGTACCCAGGCTCTGCACGCAGGGCTAGCAGTGAGGTAGGGATGTACGGAAGTTGCTTATCAGACAAAGGTTGTCTGCTCTTTCGGAACTGACATGAGCTCTGCACACCACACATCACCCTCGCTCACCTGCTGTGCACCAGTCCACATCTGCAGCATCCATGTGAACTATTAGAGGCAGCAACTGACTGAGCCAATGTCCATGTCACTGCATCCGTGGAGACGCTCATGAGTAATGGTGGTATGGTAATGATGTTATTGCATACGCTGACTCTCCTGAAGGGCCAATAGTGCAAAAGGATGTGACATTGGCGCTACATGCTGGCACACATCATTCGCACTGAGAAAAGGACACATGTTGTTGAGGAACATTTAGTGAAAGATATTTACATTGCTGTGACACCCGTGCATTCCCATTTGTGTCAGTGTGTTCTCTGTAAAACCTTTTATGATCTATTAAGTCTCACACCCTGGAATGTGCAAATGTATGATTATTCATGCAGGTGCAGCACGCCTACGAGAAGGAATGTTACACTTGAGTGGGAGAAGAGGATCACAATTTCACAGAACACTGGGACATAGCAGGGTAAGTATGTGCGGCAAAGCGGAAAGTGCTGGGGTAACTCAGCAGGTCAGGCAGCATCTGTGGAGAGAGAAGCAGAGTTAACTTTCAGGTCTGTGAACTTGGTCAAGTTAACTCTGCTTCTCTCTCCACAGATGCTGCCTGACCTGCTGGATTTCTGCAGCACTTTCTGCTTTTCTGCCAGATTGACCACAGCCCCACTCTTCAGCAGTCAGATGAGTATTCTTTGACAATAATATAAAAGCAAAATACTGCGGATGCTGGAAATCTGAAATAAAAACAAGAAATGCTGGAACCACTCAGCAGGTCTGGCAGCATCTGTGAAAAGAGAAGCAGAGTTAACGTTTCGGGTCAGTGACCCTTTTCCGATGAAGGGTCACTGACCCGAAACGTTATCTCTACTTCTCTTTTCACAGATGCTGCCAGACCTGCTGAGTGGTTCCAGCATTTCTTGTTTTTATTTGGGTATTCTTTGACAGCTGTCAGGAAGCAGATGCTGGGGTGCTTAAAATAGGACCCCAGCACCTGCTGCACAACTGTCAAAACTCTTGCTGCGCCAAGTTGTCCCGCCTCTCCCCATGTAATATGGGAGGGGGTGGGGGGAAGCACGCGGCCTCTACGAGCTCGACGCCGGCTGGCAAAGCCGGGCGCACCACTGAGTTCAAAGGACGCCATCGCGGAGCGTGCGCCCCAATAAAATTCAGCCCATTAAGTATGTTCAAGACTGAGATTTATATGTGTGATCTGTGGGTTTTTATAGGGTCGGGTTTCTTTTCATTTGTAGCAGGAAATCTATGTGCAGGGCCATCTGACATTGATTTGCATGTAATTTACATTACTACACCAGGTGCAGTCAGGTGCAGCCACCTGAAAGACAAACAGGAAATTCAAGGGAATGCTATTCACCTGCTGAATGGGAACAACGGATTAGCATCCCATTTTCCTATGAGAAGCACCCATTTTGGGGTATTATTTGGCTCCTAAAAACCTAGGACTATTGGCCCTTAGTGGTAAGAGGTAAATTATTTATCAGACAGCTAGCTTTTTATGCATGTTGCCCAAGAGTAAAAGAGAAGTGGTAGAAGAGCCTCCTTAGATATGGAAACAATATTAAATTCTTGGCTGGGCTTGACTTAAGAGTTGTTGAAGGGAAAAGAAGTGCTTTGCATGAAAGAGAAAGTAAATAAACTTCTTGAAGGGAAGCTTTAGCAATGGATGAAAAATGCTATTTGAGGTCAGAGGAGATAGCAATAATGTTAAGTGATGTGGCAGGACTAAGAGGGGACCAGTTGATTGGATTTTTCACAATATGTCTGGAAAAGATCAGTTTTGGTTAAGCGCCAAGGAGAAACATTAGGAAAGTACCAATAGGCTAGCTGCCAAAAAAACTTTACTATATCAGTACAGTACTGTATAAGTTCAATTGATGTATTTTGCACTTGAGTGCAGTTGTATGTGAAATAACATTAGTTCATTTAAGCCTGATTTTGCAAACTGGCTGAATATCAAGCCTTTGCGATTTTTTCAAGATCTTGTCTCGCTTTATGGAACTCAGCATAAAAAGGATAAAGTTTACAAATTTATGCTCCCAGTGTAGAGCTTTGCATATCAGGAACTCAAATGAGCAAAATTCATTCTATAATACATGGCAAACCACTGCACCTTTGATAGAACTTCATTAATTATCTTGTAACAATTGTTTAATAATACAACTAAATAAATATCCAAGAACCAGTCAAGACTTATAATAATCAATAAATCTTAAATGAACATTCTCTATAATTAGTTTATTGCTACCCTATTATCATGACCAATAGTCAGAGCTTATAAACTGATATGTGGTTAAAGCCTTTTTTTGTAATTTAGAATTCATCAACACATCATTCTTTATGCCTATTGGTCTGTGGAAAGAAGAAGCAATTAATTTAAAAAGAACCTGTTGACTGAAAAATACCTCTGAATGGCCGATTCCAGAAGATAACTTTAACTGTGGTGTAAATGGGGCAGTAACAGCCTGAACAGCTTGGATCACTTGCTGTCCTTTTTATGCTGGTGCTCTGGCTGCTGCTGTCAGCTTATGGCTCTTTAGGGGTGGCGGGGGGGGTGGGGAGGCTGGAGTGTGCCCACCTGTTTCAGGCTGGAGACATGCACAGGATCCTAATTCCAATTGTGAGGTGCAAGCAGGTGTAGCATGTTGGCTGAGTGGCTGTAATTAAAGGGGCTGCAGAAGGCTGCACAAAGAAAACTAATTTTTGTGGGGCCAAGAGGAGGGGGCCTCCTCCTGGGTTTGATTCCTTCCCCCATCCTAACCAACGAGCTGCATCAGAGTGCCAGTTTGGCGCGTGCAGTTTTCTGGATCAATACAAGTGAGTCCCGGGGCTCAGAATTTTCACCCTTATCGCAACAGGAACAGGTGGGTGATGAGCGCAATCTACCTGCCAACTACTTGTTTTGTACAAAATGTTAGCATTGGCTCCATTGTTCTGAAAAATAGTTAATTGACAATTATACCGGTACAACTCATCATGTTTGCATGTTGTCATGAAGACCCCACATGTCAAGAATGAGGCATATTAATTTTGTCATAGGAACATTAATTTTAAACTGTTGCTGGAATGAAGAAATGACTTGTCTAAAGAGATCAGCAGTGGCTGGAAAACATTGGCATACTAACAGACAGTGCCTGGAGACAATTGAACGGCTCCCTGATCCAATAAACCCAAATGGATTTTGATCACCAGACACTGAATGTGTAAAAAAGCCATCATTCCAGGGTGTCTGCTAAGATGGAGAATCCACAAACACAGGAGTTCGTTAAAACAGTCAGTCACATGTCTAACCTAGTGGCCCAGGTTTTGTTTGAACTGCTCACAGCACAGTTTGGGTCAGATTACAATGAAACTTGGAAGAAAAGAGCCTCTCTCCTGGCTAGCTCTCTCTCTCTCTCTCTCTCATGAATCTCCGGATCGACTGAAGTCACTTAAACCTCAAGAGAGAAAAGACTCCTACATCGAAACAAGTTTTAAAGCGTGCACTGGGCCCCAACGAAATGGCAAGGCTTACTGGCAATAAAAAACTATACATTGAACTCAAGAACCGTAACTACATCCCAGCTATTACCTCGAACTTTTCCCCTTTATTCTTTCTACTTTTCTGTCTCCATCTGCGTGTGTGTTTATCGCGTATGCATGCTAGCGTGGTTGTGTCACGTATTCGTAGTTGTTAACTGAATTAGAGTTTAAGGTTAATAAACTTCCACCTTTCCTTTTTAAATCTAAGAAAACTTGTCTTGTTGATTTCTTTGCTTTACAATTGGAGAGCAGTGAACAAGGATTCACTGAGGGGGAGCTAAAAACACCATGTTTAAAAAAATTAAACTTTGTAACAGTCAAACCAGGTAATGGCTGAGAGGGAACCCCTAGACCTCTTTCTCATCTGGTCGTAACAGAAATTTAGGAGCTAGCATCCGGATTTGACCCACAGACAAATGAGAAATTGGAAGTGGGAAGTCAAATTGATCAAAATCAAAAAAAGAGAAAAGATTTCAATACAGGTTTTCTTGTGGTTGTGTGTGCTAGAATACGAACATGTCTGCAACTGAAGCCAGTAACTCCCCAAGCCAGGGTAAAGTAACTTGGGATAAGTTAAGAGCACTGTCTGTGGAGGAGTTGAGAAAAATGGCTGAGCAGTGTGGGATCACTGTCCCTGCCAAAGCTAGAAAGTCTAAGACTAGTGGCCACCCATTTTTCCCTTGAATCTGAAGAAGCAGAAACAGGGTTAGAAATAGATTCTGACAGGGTATTGCTAGAACAGCTACAATTGAAACAGAGGAAACTTGAATTTGAAGAAAGAGAAAGAGAGAGACAGGAGAAAGAAAACGAGAGAGAGGAGAGAGAGAAAGAAAGAATCTTTCAGAAGAAATGTGAAGAAAAAGAGCGAGGATAGAGAGAAAGCAAGAGAGGAGAGAGACAAAGAGAGGGCCTTCCAGAAGGACTGTGAAGAGACAGAGCTGAGGCAGCTTGAGTTAACTAGGGGGCAACAGAGTAACCCCAGTGAAAACATGGCCAATATGGAGGAGCATAATTCAGGGTACAGAATTATAAAAACTTTCCCAATTGATTCCAAAATTCAATGAGGGGGACATGTAAGCGTTTTTTGTATCTTTTGAAAAACTGGCAAGACAGTAAAAGTGGCCAGACGAGACTTGGACTCTGCTGCTACAAAGCAAGCTAACAGGAAAAGCCCATGAGGTTTATTCTCTGTTGAGAGTTCATCCAATTATGAACTGACAAAAACTGCTATCCTCGGGGCATAGGATTTACTACCGGAAGCGTATTGCCAGAAGTTTGGAACCCTTAAGAAGCAAGATGATTAAACTTACTTGGAGTTTGAGAGAAGTAAGCAGCTGGCATTTGACCAATGGCTGAGGGCTCTTAAAAGTACAGCCCAGCTATGAAAATCTGAGAGAGGTAACTCTGCTCGAGGAATTTAAAAACTGTCTCCCATTCTCCATAAAGACACATGTAGAGGAACAGAAAGTTCATAGAGCCCGGCAAGTGGCCGTTCTGGGTGATGAGTTTGCTCTCATTTATAAGTTGGTTCCCCAGGGGAAAATAGTTCCTCGTCACCCTCACAAATCTGAAAAGGACAAAGGGTGGGAAGGTGATAGAAGCCCAAGCAGGCCTGGGAGGGAAATAAAAGCTGGAGACACAGGGGACTCTCCTCCAGCCAAAAAGGAAGGTGCTGTAAGTAGAAGTGAGACCTAGAAACCTGTGTGCTTCCATTGCAATAAAGCAGGGCATCTAAGGGCTGACTGCTGGAAACTAAAGGGAAAACCTGCAGGGTTAATCAGGGCACATCTGCTCAGTGAAGGAGAAGGGACCCTGATGGAAAGCACAGCAGAACAAGCTGTGGCTTTAACTGCAGTAGCAGTAAGACCCAGGAACCCTACTGCTGCAAATGCATGAAAATTTAATAGGATTTCTGAAGGTTATCACGGTTTTATGTCTGAAGGGAGAGTAACCCATCCCCTCGTGTGGGGCAAGCAAGACCATTGTAATCTTCAGGGACACAGGGGCCACTAGATCCCTTGTACTGGGAAAAGGCCTGACCTTTCCCCCAGAGAGTGCAGTAAACACCAGAATGGTGGTGAATGGTATTGGAGGTCAGCGTCTGCCTGTACCTTTACACCAGGTGCACTTGGAGTGCAACCTGGTTTTGGGACCGGTGACGGTAGGCATTGTCCCTAGTTTTCCTGTGGACGCGGTTGACCTGCTCCTAGGTAATGATCTGATGGGGGCGAAGGTGGTAGCTTCCACAGTAGTGAAAGCGAGACCGCAGGAGGTCAAAGCGACAGGGCAGTGGTGGGAGACGGTCCCCTGCAGTTTCCCTGAATGTGTAGTGAATGGGGCCATGATCAAACCAGCTCCCCCAGAGGAGACTGAATTGGCACTGCAGGCAGATGACCATGAGGTCTGTCTGTCTGAGACTTTCTTTGGAAAGTTAGAAGACCCAGGGAATGAATTAATGGATATTCCCTGGCTGAGGATCAGTGAGCTGACCCAGTATTGCAAGAGTTAGCACAGGCTTTCCCATTTGAAATTGAAGCAGAGGGAGTCCCTGATTGCTACTATTTAAAGAATGAGGTACTGATGAGGAAATGGAGTTCTCCTCACAGACCTGAGAGCAAGGAGTGGACAGTGGTTCACTAGTTAGTGGTGCCGCAGAGGTACTGGAGAGAAATGTTAAGAATGTCCCATGAGATTTCAGTGGCTGTACATGTCTGTATACGAAAAACCAAAGCCCACATAAGACAGCAGTTTAACTGGCCAAAACTCCACAAAGATGTGGTTGAGTACTGTAGGGTTGCCACATGTGCCAGGTTGAAGGGAAACCCCAACCTACAACGAAATCTGCACCGCTAAGTCCTGTATTAGTGTTTGCAGGACCCTCCAGCAGCGGGCTGGTGAACTGTAAGAGACCCCTGCTGAGAATGAAAGGAGACAGGCAGGCACAGGGCTGGCAAAAGGTTAGAAAGGAAAGGGGAAAAATGGACAAAGGGGACAGGTTATAGGAATTCCTGGAGGATTCCCAAATGGAAACCCCTACTGTCTGGTCAGCCAACCACAAAATGTTTGAAACATAAAGCCCACATCCTCCTTTGTAAATACAGACACGAGAAGCACCGCACCAGAGTTTCTAACAGCATTTACAGGGACCTGCAGACACAAAGAAAGTCCTCAAGAGGACAGAGAAACCGTGAGTGAGATGCCTCACACAGTCGAAGTGCCACAGGGGTGTGCAGTAGAATCTGGGCAAATATCTGCAAGCAGGAGCGTCCCAGAGGACAAACAGAAGATTAGCAAGGAATCCACCTCCACAGTCAGGAGAAAAGGAAACTAACCAGCCTCTTAGATGATAAGCCCTTGCATGACTCATCAAAGCACTGAAAGAGAGTTCAGAGTTGAACCACTCACTGCCGGTGCCCAAGAACAGAACTCTAACTTAGGGCGAATTAAATCAAACCCTCCCCTGCAGACCCCCACAGGAACAAAGACACCCGAGGCAGTCCTGGAAATGTGCAAACTGGAAAACTTCCTCAAAAACCACATGTTTATTGGGATGCCAAAAAGAGCATTTTAAAGCAGCACTGCTACCAAGAAATGACAGGCTGTAACAACTTTTAGGATTTCTGAATGAATGAGAGATACACGTGTGTTTTCCTGTACCTACTCTTCTCTCTAGTCCCTTTTAATGAAATGCTCTTCTCAAAATCTCATTTCATTCCGTTGGGTGTGGAGGTGTCATGAAGACCCCACCTGTCATGAATGAGGCATATTAATTTTGTCATATGAACATTAATTTTAAACTGTTGCTGGAATGAAGAAATGACTTGTTTAAAGAGATCAGCAGTGGCTGGAAAACATTGGCATACGAACAGACAGTGCCTGGAGACAATAGAACGGCTCCCTGATCCAATGAACCCAAATGGATTTTGATCTCCAGACATTGAATATGTAAGAAAGCCATCATTCCAGGGTGTCTGCTAAGATGGAGAATCCACAAACGCAGGAGTTTGTTAAAACAGCTAGTCACATGTCTAACCTGCTGGCCCAGGTATTGTTTGAACTGCTCACAGCACAGTTTGGGTCAGATTGCAATGAAACTTGGAAGAAGAGAGCCTCTCTCCTGGTTAGCTCTCTCTCTCTCTCTCATGAATCTGCAGATCCACTGAAGTCACTTAAACCTCAAGAGAGAAAAGACTCCTACATCGAAACAAGTTTTAAAGCGTGCACTGGGCCCCAACGAAACGGCAAGACTTATCGACAACCAAAGACTCCACATTGAACTCAAGAACCGTAAATAAATCCCAGCTATTGCTTCGAATTTTTCCCCTTTATTCTTTCTACTTTTCTGTCTCCATCTACGTATGTGTTTATCGCGTTTGCATGCTAGTGTGGTTGCGTCGTGTATTCATAGTCATTAACCGAATTACTGTTTAAGGTTAATAAACTCCCACCTTTCATGTTTAAATCTTAGAAAACTTGTCTGGTTGATTTCCTTGTCTTACAATTGGAGAGCAGTGAGCAAGGATTCACTGAGGGGGAGATAAAAATACGATGTTTAAAAAAATTAAACCCTGTTACGGTCAAACCAGGCAAAGGCTGAGAGGGAACCTCTAGACCTCTCTGTCACCTGGTCATAACAATGTAGACATACAATGTATTTACTGCTCCATCCTAAGTACAAATTTTGAATCCCTCTTTACCTATAGTTATAGATAAGTCATATACTACATTAAATAGTAAGTGAAAACTGACAGATAATTTTCATCATTCAGTTTTGGACAAACCGCAAGCTGAAAAAACATGGGAGTCTTCAGTCCTTGTCCATAGGCTGTTGAGTTTCAGCACATTTTGTGCAATCTCAAATGTGAGCTGAAATTTGAATGTTTAAGTAAATAAGGTATAAGTTCCATATGACCATCCCTTGAAACTGTACCATTAACACTAGGTCCAATGTGTGCATGTAAATCATTATCAAAATTAAATATTAAATGACACAAGTATTGATTTACCAGTGATTTTTACCTGGTGGCTCAAGGAAATGGATTCTTACATATCTGGATAACGAAAGAACTGACACTTATCTTTTATATCCTTGGAAAGTCCCAAAGTGCTGGGTTCAAGCAGCTCTCTCAGCAGAGACAGGGCTGTGGCATGGAAAGAACAAGAGGGAACAAATGGGTGAAATATAATAATTTAAATAATTAAAATGGACTCATTTATGGTGGAAAATGCTGATGCGATGCATTTAACAATTAACTTACAATTGTGTACCCATACTGCCCACCCAGTGGAAAATGTAGATCCATAACATGCTCGTAATTTCACCTTATGGAAAAAAAAATCAGCAGTTGTAAAGGTTTCTCACTGGGGACCACACAGAAGAGACTAGACTGCTATTATACATAATAGGAGGCACTCATTCACTGAATGAAAATGTTTACTTACTTAGAATATGATTGCTTCATTCTTTCATTAATCTAAACTGGATTTCTTTTCTGTGGCATATGCTGAAGGTACATTAATAGTCTTATTCTTGAATGGTTGCCTGTCCAAACATGTTGCAAAATTTCAAGGACATCTGTTTCCGGTTTGTATCATCGCAGTTTAATATAGTAACACAAGTTCTGTGAATGGCTACTACTATGACATCTGTGCAAAATATGTTCGGGAAAAAAAATCATCAAAAAAATCTCCTGGGTCTGTTCTAGCCTTGTGATAGAGTCTCAACTAACTATAATGTTCATGTTGCAAATTATGCCTTTTTATAACTGGTTCGTTGGGGGCAGCCAGTATCGAACTATTAGAAGGGGAGAACTTATGCCCTATAGAGGAATCATGGTGGAGAAATTCATTCACATAGTGCTGCTACACAGGCTTCAGTGCAGTGTTGTTCATTGATATAATTAAAGAATATTGCATGGGCCACGCAGGTAACGGTAAAGCGCTTCCTGCCCCGATGAATCAATGTAAGTCTGCGTACAGCTGCTAGAAGTGCTACGCGAATGGATTTCTCCCCCCATGTCTCTTGCCACTGTTCTAGAGAATGCCACTTGTTGCTTGATCCAAATTGGGTCTATATTGGTTGTTCAAATCTTTGAAACCATCACTTCCTTTCCTTCCAGGCAAAGAGATGAAAGAAAAATTACATGTATACTTCCTTGAAAGGAGTCTGTTTGTCATTGGAGACCCTCATGAGAGCCCTGGAAAGCAGCCAGATACAGGAGGCACCTGTGAGCCCCTATCCGTAACCGATGGACAAACACCAGCATCTGTCTTGGGACTGTTCCCGTTGGAAGACCAACAGCTTCCATCCCTCTGTCGGCAGATGAAGATAGCACACAATCACAGACAGCTAGCCAAGACTGGCGCTGGGCAGCCGATTCCCCTTGTCCTGACTCTGATGCAGGAGGAGGCCATGGAGCTGGCTGGACCACAGGATAACTGGAGTGTCACAGACAGAGAGGCAGGGGCACCTTCCCAAGACAGTGAGTAAGGTTTTCATAGGGCACAAGGCTGCATTTCCAGCAATGGAGCCATGCTGCTCATCAGGTGTCCAGTGCCTACAAGGATCTCCAATGTAGGGGTGTGTGCTATGTCAGGAGGGGAAGCCCTTGACCCTTCAATGTCTCTGTTCTCTCATGCAGGTCTCACAGAGCCTCAGAGACTGTGGGAGAGCCTTCCACCTCTGAGGGGGAGGATGGAGCCTCAGAGGGTCCAGCATCACCTCATATTCCTGCACTCTCCACCAGCTCAGTTACTCTTGCATCAGTGGGTTTGCTCTCACTATTAGAAACAGGCACACAAGCTGGTAAGCACAGCACACATGTGCTTGAGCCTGATGGAGGCTGTGACAGCCCAGGCCTCTCTGACAGGCAGAGGACTTTGGGGGGGTCAGACCAATGCTGAGCCCCAGGTTCATGACATGCCTCTGGTGTTGGCAGCATCCTGGGAAATGCTGCAGCAGCAGCAGCAACAGCAGCGAGAGGTCAGGCAACATCTGATAGAGATGCCAGACGCAATGCATGACCAAGTGCAGACGATGGACGAGTTCATCCAGACCTTGGATGCAGCACTGTCTCTGATTGGTGCACAAGTGGCATTCTCCATTGAGAGATTGGTGGCTCTCACGGAGAGCCACATCCAGTCGACTACTCAGTGTGTGCAGCATATGCAGATCTGCCGACTCTCTTCCTGACTATGGTCTCAAGGCAGCAGTGGCAGAGTGAGAAGGTGACAAGGGACCTGGAATCATCATCAGGTCCTCTACCCTCTCAGGTCAGCAGGGAGGTAGATGTTTGCCTTGCAAGGGAGGAGGAGCAGCTGCCTTCCACTGCTGGGGACTCCTCTAAGGGTGCTCCTGGTGCGAGCAGCAGTTCCTCTGCCCCTCTGCCAGTGATGCCAAAGACCCATCATTCTTGATGACAGAGGGTGCTACTGCTTCTGTGCTGGAAGCCCCCAATATGCCGGAGCCCACCAGGCCTCAGGCATCCAGAGGACGACTGCCAAGGTCTTCCTAGTCAAAGGTCAGGAAGATCAGCAGCTTGCATCCACTTCAGCTGAAAGTGCGGGGGAGCACCTCGTAGGAGTGCCTGCAAAAGAATGAAGAGCACCTGGAGCCATGGGGTTTTCATGGGCGAACGTGCATTGTAGATGGAAGGGTACTGGTTCCTGTCACGGTCATTATATTATTTCTCCCAACAAACAAGATCTTGTTTCTATTCCATAAGGCCTTTGACCCTTCGTATCAACCCAGCCTCTGTGAAGATGCTTGAGGTGAGGATTCATGCTGTGTGGGGTCCAGTCTGGAGACTTGCCAGCTCAGTGCTGCACAACTGATCAATGAGTGATTGTTTTCTGAAGGAAGGAAGGTGACAACAGGACTGCATAAAGGTAAGTCTTTATTGGTCAATGTACAACAGGAAGTAAGGAACAAAGTAAACGCGAATGTATAAAGGCATCGCGGGCCTGCCTTGCGTGTACCTCATGGCATCTCTCCTGTTGTCCCTGGGGTCCTTCATCTGGTGATGCTTTGCCAGCTTCCTCCTCCACATCTTCATTGTCCGAGACATGCGCTTCTCACTATCCTCATTGTTCAACGCCTCCCACCTCGGCAGGGCCAGGTTGTGCAGTGCACAGCAGACCATTACCATACATGAGACCCTCGTTGGGACATATTGAATGGCTCCACCAGACCGATCTAGGCACCTGTATCTCATATTGAGTAAAACAATGGTCTGCTCTGTGGTTGCTTGTGTTGTCCAGTAGCAGGAGATATACCTCTCCCCTGCATCTGTCCGGGGGTTCCTCGTAGGTTTCAGTAGCCATATCCTCAGTGGGTAGCCCTTGTCTCCAAGGATCCATCCTTGAAGGCACGTGGGGAAATGGAAAATCTCTGGCACCTGGGACTGTCTCAAAATGTAGACATTAAGACAACTTCCCAGGAAGTGTGCACAGACCTGCAGGATCCATTTATGGTGGTTGCAGACCAGTTGTACATTGAGGGAGTGGAAGCACTTCCTGTTGATGAAGGCCAATGGCTGGTGTTCAGGAGCCTTGATAGCCACATGCGTGCAGTCGATGACACCCTGCACCTGGTGGAATCTAGTGATGGCCCTGAACCCAATGGCTCTCTCACCTCAAGAGTTGGGATTCGTGCGGAAGCGCACATAGTCACTGGCAGTCCTGAAAAGGGCACTGGTGACCTCTGATACAAAGATGGGCCGCTGACTGTAAGATCCCACACATGGCCCCAGTGGATCCCTGGAATGATCCAGAAGCGTAGACGCTCAGTGTCATGGTGATCTTCAGTGCCACTGGCATCAGATTTCCACCAAGTCCCTTGGGGCACAGCTCGTCTTGCATCATAGCACATAGGTCAGTGACGGCGTCCCTGGAGAGGTGGAGTTTTCGTTGGCACTGCAGGTACTTGAGCCTCACACGGTAAAGCCTGTTTGGAGGATACTCCCTTCTGCATGGGGGAACCACCTGTCTTTCCACTCTGCCACCTTCACCACTGTTTGGAGGCTGCTGCTGATCCTCCTGTGGCCTCACAGCTCGTTGCAGTGCCATTGCAGGGGCCTGGAACTCCCTTCTGCTCTGCTGCACCTCCACTTCAATGGGGTCTCCGAAGCCTGGATGAATGAAGCCCATGATAGGTGGCCTCTCCCTAACTATAAGGCCTTCACTGACAATGCACCCCCCCCCCCCCCCCCCATCACTTCCCCCTGCTTATCTCCTCTGACAAGGTGGGACTTGCCTGTTGCCCCCCTTGAATGGCACCCTTGCAGTTCTGGGGACCTGTGCCCCCACTCTTCAGATGATGTCCGATGCCCTCCCTTCTCCACCCTGCCGAGTCAGTGCTGCCTGCCCCGGTGGCCTCCCATTGCAGCCAGCAATGGAGCTTCCACCGCTTTCAATCAGGCGAGGATCTGAAGCCCGGTGATTCCCATGCGCCAGAATAAAATTTAAAACTAAGAATATAATTGCTGTCAATAGGCCTCATAAGTATTGTAATTGCCTTCCTGCCACGTCGATGTCTGATCTCCGTCCTCCATGTTTGCCACCATCGATAAAATCGGGATGGGATGTCACGACATCGGACTTCCTGTCCAACCTCTTCCATCCAGATTTTCTGTCCCCCCCGCCACCCCCCCACTGCTTCCATTCTCATCTCCAAGGTCCACACAAAATGTTAATTTTAAATCTGAGTTTTGTTAACCAAATTTATGGGGCAAAACTGGGTATGCAGAATGAGGTTGCAGATCAGCCAAGATCTCATTGAATGGCAGAACTGGTTTGAGAGTTAAATGGTCTACTCCTGTTCATAAGTTCATATGTTCCTTTCGTGCTTGTCTTCCATGTTCCTTTGCCTGTCCTGGTGCTCCTATGCAGTGCTGCAGCATGGCTGGTGGAAAGAGACTGACATTTCTTGGAGGAGGGCTTCAAGGAAGACTTCAAGCATCTATGGGCCTAGAAGGTTCGGCTGCAGAATGGGTATGGGCAGCAGCAATCTAGTCTGGCAAGTGCACGGTGGAGTGGCAGGGGGTGGGAGGATAAATTCTGCCTTCTTGAGAGAGGACAGCAGGCTCCTGCTGTAATGGAGCCACTGCTACTTCCCCCGGTGAGTGGCCTCAGCATTCCTTGGAGGACAGATTGCTGGACCTCTGTGACACTCTGCAAACCTCTTTGCACACTGTAATCTACAGCATGATGATTGCAGTCTGAGATTCCACTGCAGCACTCAGACATTTGGGGTTTGATTTTCAATTTCCCTTGGGGGTGAGTGCGAGTGCAGGTGCTCATTGAAGGTCGCGTTCCCCAGAAGGCGTCACTGGATCCCAACACCTCCAGAACGCAAAGCGGTTTTCAAAGAGAAGCTGGGAGGGGGGCGAAACTGGAAACCTGCACACCTGCATTTAAGCAGTTGTTGAGTTTCATGTTGAGCTCATTATAAGGCTTCAGAGGAGCAGTCTAACATTTTTAATTGGGAGGCACGGGGAAAACACAGTGATTGGGACATATTAGGGTGCAACTGTCATAAAAACTGCGGGGAGCCATGAGGGCTAATGGATGGTCTACAAACTTATGAAGTGGAGAAAAATGCTCAGCTTCTCAACGAGTGGCACAGAATTGGCATCACTGGAGCCGAGAGTCTTACATTTGTGAGCAGTGAGTGGTAGGACCCTTGAGAGGGATGTGAGGCAGCTGGCATCACTTGGGCAGTAGAGATTGGCACAGGAAGCCCTGGTGAACATACGCGCGCCAGCTGAGAGAGTTGACATGGAAGAGGCTACTCTGACATTGGACAGAGTAGCAATGAGGAGCTTCAGCAGATGCATTCGCCTAATCAGGAGAAGGCTGGAGGAGCACAGCGAGGGGCTGCAAGGGGAAGAAGGCACTAACCAAGACATTGGCTGTACCGCCCAAGAGTCAGCTACCTGCAAATGACAGAGCACCAGTGCCATTGGAGGCTGCACTTATCCGGGCAGATGGTCTCAGACATCTGCGCTTGATCCGCAATGAACTGAGGCCACGCAGCCCCCATGGCAGCCTCCTTATCTGCAGCCATCAAGGTCACCATTGCCCTGAATTTTAATGCCACTATATCGTTCCAGGGGTCAGCTGTGGACCTGGGTGGCATGTTGCAGTTGGCAGCTAATCATGCCACCAGGCAGGTCATGGAAGCCATATATCAGAGGGTGGGGACAATATCCATTTTGAGACAGACGAGCCTGTGCAGGCACAGAAGACCTTGGGCTTTGCCGCCATCGATGGTTTCCCT
The DNA here is from genome assembly GCF_036365525.1 of Heterodontus francisci. Classification (NCBI taxonomy): domain Eukaryota; kingdom Metazoa; phylum Chordata; class Chondrichthyes; order Heterodontiformes; family Heterodontidae; genus Heterodontus; species Heterodontus francisci. The sequence goes on along the minus strand of NC_090372.1, from coordinate 65,983,407 downwards.
TAGGTTCAGGGGGACATCGATTGTACCCATGTAGCCATCAAGGTACTGACAGACCAGCCAGCCCAATTCCTGAACAGAAAAGGCTTCGACTTATTGAATATCCAGCTGGTCTGTGACCACAGGAAGTGCATCTTGCAGGTCCATGCTCAGTTCCCGGGCATCTGTTATGATGCTTTCATTCTTCAAGAGTCCCGGGTACCGCACCTCTTCAGGCCAATGTCCCAACTCTGTGGGTGGCTGCTGAGGGATAAGGGTTATGCCCTGAGAAGGTGGTTCCTGATGCCCACCTGGCACACAGATATGGATGACAGGAGGTATTACAACCAGATTCATCTCCTACTACAAAGCTGCATTGAGCAGACTTTTGGTATTTTGCAGATGATCTTCCATTGCCTTGACAGGTCAGGTGGTGCCCTCCAATACAAGCCAGACAAAGTGTCTGATATCGTGGTCATCTGCTGTGTTCTGCACAACATGACAATAAAGAAAGGCCTCAAGATGGATGACAATGAGCACCTGGAACACCATTCCTCGGAGGAGGAGAAGGACGGGGATGAGGAAGAAGAGAAAGAGGAGGACTAATGGGATGATGCAGAGATGCCCAGCTCCCAGGCATTGGAGGATGACTGCCAAGGCTGCCCAGCCATCACAGCGGTCAGCAGGCTGGCATGGCCACGCAACATTAATTCAGCAAAATTTCATTTGAGTGGCTCTTAGTCCTTATGACAAATGACTTTGTAACTCACCTTCCAAGAGAGAGAGAAATCATCCAGTAAGCACACACATCTGAAGAATCCCATTGACACCCAAAATCATTGAGAATGGGATCTCCACCACCAACATTCTCCCACATTCTCCCACACCACAGACCATGAAACCACATCAGACCCAGGCCCCCCTGGGCACCGCATTCAACTCCCTTTCCCTTTTGAAATCAAACAGTAATAACACATAAATCTGATCGACAGCATAAACAATTATTACAGGAAAAGTCAATGAAAAACAAATTGAGAAAAACATCATGCAGGTGACCCATAAAGTGCAACTAATAACGTGGCGCCTTGCGTTCCTGTCCACTTCTACCGGGTGTTCCCCCTGTGGCTGAGGATGAGGTGCAGGCAGCCAGCTCCCTTGTCTCTGTTCATGGCTGAGATGCCTGTGGCTTCCGTCTTCCTCCACAGGTTGCTACGGCTGCGTCATTGCTCGCGCAGCCTCTGTCACAGGGCCTTGTAGCATGGATGGTGCCTGAGTCGGAGTGGCTGAGGTGGTGAGGGATGATGCCAGTGCCCCCTGTTGTGTGGCCCCCTCATCAGCCTCTTCGACTGCCTCAGCCCTTTCATGGCACCCATGCATGCTGGATGAGGCCACCGGCTGGCATCCACTCCTAACATCTCTGTTACATCAGTGACACTGAGCATACTGCAGAAAGTATCACTCTTCCTGTGCTTATCAGCACATTGCTCCTGTACCTACTCAGAGTGGTGCTGCATATGGTTCTCCAAGATGTTGACCAAGCTCTCAATGGGGGAGCTTGTGCGCTCAAATCTCCGAGTCATGTGCTGCATGGATTCCTGCATTGCCTGCCCATGGCTCTGCAATGCCTCAGGTATCTCCGACATTTGGAAACTCATCTGCCTCTGATATTCCAGAAAAAACACTCCTTCTTTGTGACACCTGAGGCCCAGTATCTTCGCCCAGTGGAGCATGGCAATGTTTGTCCTCCATCCTCCGAGAGGGACTGCCCACAGTTGACTCTGCCTCACTCTCCTCCCACAGCTCACATGTGATGTGCTGCCCACCCACAGCTCCCTGTTCTAAGCTAGACTGAGGCCCAACTGAGGTGAGTGTGCCTGTGCTGGTGGAAGGTGCGGAGGAATGATATGATAGTGCAGGCTCTGGAACATCTCCCCCACACCGAGGAGGCTGGTGATGACTGTGTTGGGACACTCTGCTCCTGCTCTGCTGCTGGCCCTGTGGGAAACACAAGGAGTTGGTGATGAGAACTTGGGCTACTCAGCAGGTGCCTCAGCACAACCAACCCCATAGATGACAGTAGTTGAACAGTCACTGTGCACTTTGGACAGGAGTATCGTCCATGCTCTTCACCTGAAGATGGAGCTTTCAAATGATCCTGCTCCTCATGTCTTCCTGTCTCGCCTCGCCCATGGCCTGACACGATGACTCCCTTGCGATTTCCAATGCCGCCTCCACCATCGGGGTCAGAGTGTGGAGGTCCGGCCCATCATCACCCGTCCAAGACATTTCCCAGGATTTGTGCAGTCTCATATCCTGCAGGATGAGAAGAGAATAATTTATGAGTAGGCTGCCCTCCCTCACCTATTCCAGAATGACATTCACATGAGTGGTTGTGCTCCTCAGTGATACTCCTTCCTCAAATGCATCCCGTATGTAAGGGATGCTCATGTCTCAATGATGCAACTGGGCACTTGAACTGTCAATGTTAGGGAGAACAATGGGCACTCAGTCTGCTCAATCATCTGCATGCTGGTGCATACAGAATTGGAGGCCTGTCACCTGGGTGACGCTTGCCACTCACCTTTCCAGACCTTATGAGATCATTGAACCTTTTCCTACACTGGACCCACCTCTTTCTGGTCACTCCTTGGCTGCTGACTTCTGTCGTCACCTCCATCCAGGCCCTCTTTGTATCTCTAGAACAAGCTGTCTCTCCTGTCTACCACTGCATTGGTTAAAGCCTCAAGAGAGGCAGTGGAGAACCTTGCTGCCACTTGTGGATCCCTGCCAGTGCCAGCACTGGCACACTGAGCACCCTACTGCTCCATCTCAGAAAGTCAATGGCAAGTCCAGTCATAGCTTCTGTTTGCCTTTTCAAAGGGCCCTGAGTAACTGTGTCCCACATCCAGGCTGCTGCTGCCACCTCTACTTGGCTGTGGAACATGCCCCAGGCCAATTAGGTCCTATGCATATGAAAATTGTGTCGCATCACTGCCTCTGACGCAACATGAGGTCGGAATCTGGAAATGATTTAGGTGTCGAGTTCCTAATCCCAGATTGCAAATCTAGGCCTTGGTGTCTTCTGCTTATGCTGTAGTGGAAGCTGCGACATTTGCCATTAGACCTTGCATCATGGTTGGGTTTACAAGTGTATGAACATATTTGGCCACGACTTCCATGTTGGAAAGAATGGGCTCAAAGTTCTGCACAAAGCCCTGTGCCAAACTCCTCCATGCTCCTTGACATTGACCACAGGCTTTCTGGCAGGCTTCCCAATGCAGCAATCAGTTTGTTGCGCATATGCATCAGCGTTATCCTGTATGCTGTCACATCAAAGTCATCATCTGAGTCCTCTGCAGCAAAACCCATGTGCAACTTCACTCTCCAGCGAGCTGTCACCTGCATTGTCCTTGCGCCCTGCCCTGTCTGCAGACTACTTGTTGCTGGTGTCTCACCACTTGCCTCTAATCTATCCTCGAAGGTACATGCAGTGTCAGTATCTGGGCTGGTGACTGTGAGTGTGCAATCAAATGACAGTGCTGCATCTTCATCATCATTTTTTTTTGGTGCTCCTCCATTGCCTGGCCAGGTTGGACCTCTTGGGTATCTGAAAGAAAAAGGCACAAGGGTAAGGTTGTTGTGCAGGGAGGGGAGGCAGGACCATACTTATACCTTATGAAACTTGTAAATCCGAGAGAGTGTGGGATGAGGGGAAGTGGGATAGAACAAAGAACAAAGAAAATTACAGCACAGGAACAGGCCCTTCGGCCCTCCAAGCCTGCGCCAATCCAGATCCTCTATCTAAACCTGTTGCCTATTTTCTAAGGGTCTGTATCTCTTTGCTTCCTGCCCATTCATGTATCTGTCTAGATACATCTTAAAAGACGCTATCGTGCCCGCGTCTACCACCTCCGCTGGCAACGCGTTCCAGGCACCCACCACCCTCTGCGTAAAGAACTTTCCACGCATATCCACCCTAAACTTTTACCCTCTCACTTTGAACTCGTGACACCTAGTAATTGAATCCCCCACTCTGGGGAAAAGCTTCTTGCTATTCACCCTGTCTATACCTCTCATGATTTTGTACACCTCAATCAGGTCCCCCCTCAACCTCCGTCTTTCTAATGAAAATAATCCTAATCTACTCAACGTCTCTTCATAGCTAGCACCCTCCATACCAGGCAACATCCTGGTGAACCTCCTCTGCACCCTCTCCAAAGCATCTACATCCTTTTGGTAATATGGCGACCAGAACTGCAGTATTCCAAATGTGGCCGAACCAAAGTCTTATACAACTGTAACATGACCTGCCAACTCTTGTACTCAATACCCCGTCCGATGAAGGAAAGCATGCCGTATGCCTTCTTGATCACTCTATTGACCTGCGTTGCCACCTTCAGGGAACAATGGACCTGAACGCCCAAATCTCTCTGTACATCAATTTTCCCCAGGACTTTTCCATTTACTGTATAGTTCACTCTTGAATTGGATCTTCCAAAATGCATCACCTCGCATTTGCCCTGATTGAACTCCATCTGCCATTTCTCTGCCCAATTCTCCAATCTATCTATATTCTGCTGTATTCTCTGACAGTCCCCTTCACTATCTGCTACTCCACCAATCTTAGTGTCGTCTGCAAACTTGCTAATCAGCCCACCTATACTTTCCTCCAAATCATTTATGTATATCACAAACAACAGTGGTCCCAGCATGGATCCCTGTGGAACACCACTGGTCACACGTCTCCATTTTGAGAAACTCCCTTCCACTGCTACTCTCTGTCTCCTGTTGCCCAGCCAGTTCTTTATCCACCTAGCTAGTACACCCTGACCCCATGCGACATCACTTTCTCCATCAGCCTACCATGGGGAACCTTATCAAATGCCTTACTGAAGTCCATGTATATGACATCTACAGCCCTTCCCTCATCAATCAACTTTGTCACTTCCTCAAAGAATTCTATTAAGTTGGTAAGACATGACCTTCCCTGCACAAAACCATGTTGCCTATCACTGATAAGCCCATTTTCTTCCAAATGGGAATAGATCCTATCCCTCAATATCTTCTCCAGCACCTTCCCTCCCACTGACGTCAGGCTCACCGGTCTATAATTACCTGGATTATCCCTTCTTAAACAAGGGGACAACATTAGCAATTCTCCAGTCCTCCGGGACCTCACCCGTGTTTAAGGATGCTGCAAAGATATCTGTTAAGGCCCCAGCTATTTCCTCTCTCACTTCCCTCAGTAACCTGGGACAGATCTCATCCGGACCTGGGGACTTGTCCACCTTAATGCCCTTTAGAATACCCAACACTTCCTCCCTCCTTCTGCCGACTTGACCTAGAGTAATCAAACATCTGTCCCTAACCTCAACATCCGCCATGTCCCTCTCCTTGGTGAATACCGATGCAAAGTAAAGTACTCTTTTAGAATGTGTTATGGTCAAGTGAGGATGGGTCAAAGGGCTTCCCTCTTTTCCCTCTCCTTATTTGACCACTACAGGTTTAATTCTTTCTTAAAGTGGATGTACTGGGCAATTCAGTAGGTGTTTGATTACTTACTTGCTATGATCATAACAAGAAGCAATCGGACAGGTTTTCTTGAGTTAACAAACAAAGTGGTTAACTTTATTGTACCAAAACCAAACTAATGAAAATAATAAACTACACACCAACTTTCACACACACACACACACACACTAGAGGTTTACACACCCAGAAATAGGTTACAGAGTGGGGAAAGGTAGATTGGTTGAGCTAGAGTCCATAGAAAAAATGGGTATACAGTCTGTGGGGTTTGGTGATTCAGTTGGCTTCTAACTGAATTCGTTGTTTCTGAGGCTTTTAGCTTGAAGAGATAGATGACTGGTTCGGTGGGTCTCTTGGAGACAGCATTGCGGATGATTTCCTCCAACAGGGTTTCTGATTGTAGCCAAAGTATGCAAAGTTGGTCAACCTTCACGATTTGAAAGCTTTCAAGCTGGAATGGAGAGAGACAGAGAGAGCCCCACTTGGGTCTGTACGTGTCAGAGTTCAGAAGTTTCTCCTCTCTCTGCTGCAGAAAAACACAAGCTTAAAACCACAGATGGGGAGGGGCTTGTCACATGACAGTCACTCAGTGATTCAAACACAGCAGTCAGCAGTATTTCTCTGTTGCTAAAAAGAACAGGTAGCTCCCTTAAACCGCCTGGGTCTTGGTTCTTCCTGGGGACTGAGCAGACATTTTGTCTCCTTCCTCACAGGACTTACAATGGAGGATAGATTGTCGCAAATTAGGTGGCCATCCTAAACTGCCAGCAAAGTCATCTTTTTTATCTGTTCTTTTTTAAATGTCTTTTAAAAATATAAATTCAGATCTCCAGTCAGTGGATTAAAGAAAATTATCATTCAACAAAGCAAGTTGGCTTGACAGATGTAAGAAGGAGTATGAGGGTACTGTCATCCTTCTTGGTTTCAACACTATCACTGGCCACAGCCCCTCAGCAGTGAATATCCCAATAATGGTCAGCACCATCTTCGCCATGGGGGTCAGAACACGCAGGCACACCTGGCCCCCTCTGTTAAGCTCCTGCTTCCTCTGGATGTGAATTATCTTGTCCTTCAAGAGAGAGGGAAGTATGTCAATGAATGTCATGCCATCTATTTGAGTGATGTGGCTGTCATGGTTGCATAGCTGTCAGTGTGTGCAAGCTGTGAGATGTGGGTGTGAGGCTTTTAGTAGTACTATGTATGTGATGGTGAGGTAAAGCATGTGATTGTTAGGTATGAGGCCTGATTGATAGAGATTGTTAGTGGATAGGTGAAGGGGGTGTGGTGATTTGAGTAGTGGCTGAGGCTAGTGCTGTAGTTGGTAGCATATGGCATTTGAAGATGACATTGACCACTTGTGTGAGATCATTGAACTTCTTACTGCACTGCAAGCAGGTTCTCGGGGCTTGACCCCTGACATTGACCTCCATGGCTATCCATTCCCACTAACTTTTGACCATGTATGTGGAGGGCCTCCTTCTCCCCTGCGAATAGAGTACTTCTCTCCTCCTTTCTACCTCCTCCACCAAGACCTCCAGTGCAGTGTCCGAAAACCATTCTTTCTTCTGTTGTACCACTCCTCACTCTTTCCCAGGTCAGATTCTCTTCAACCATGACTCCCAGCACCTGCTCCAGCCACAATGTATCACCCTTTTAAGAGATGCAGGTTAGCTTTAAGCAGTGCAGGTTAGCTTTCACTGGTGCTAGGTATTCATGATATTGGCATCTTGCTGATGCATCCAGCCAATGAACAGTGCATTTAGCTCTGGCTGGATGCAGAGACCATTCAAATGTGCAGGCAGCATGAAGTTGGCATGCTGCCTGCATTGCAATCAACGTGCACAGGCTAATTGTGCCTGTTTTCGGGGGCTATCTAATTTAGGCCCCAGAGAGTTATGATGAATGGAAAATGCTCTCTGAAGACATAACCAATTGTGTAAGATCAGTTTTTATTTTGTAGCTTCTGCTCTTCACATTATTGCTGAAGGATATGGTACAGACCGCCCTTAATAGTATTGTTAAGTGAGATATTACATAGCCTGGGTCATCACCAGTGAAATGTACTGCTTAACTTAAAGTTGACCTTGTGATAGAGTTTCTGCTTTAGACACAATGAGTAATCCAGGTGCAAATTGCACTTGAAGTTGCACTGGTTTCTGAAGTTGTTATAGTTCAAGTTTAAGTTCAAGCTCATTTACAAAATCGAAAACATAAAACCTTCCATGAACTAATGCAATCAGGCAGCATAATAGAATGTAATTTTCTTTTCCTTGCATTAAAAATATTCAGAAGTTAATTTAAGAGTGATAACCTGGTGAACTTTTACTAATACAGCTGAAAATGGTTCTTTTATAGCATTTAGAATAAGTGTCTAGATTTCTACCTGTAGTAACCTAATTTTAAAACACTGTAAATGACTTTTTAAAAAAAACATATAGAACTGCTTACTTGTTCCATTGGTGTACATTAGTCAGTTTCTTAGAAAATTAAACATAATTTAATACTTGAATCTTTTAAAATGTGCCTGCTAGTGCCTAAAAAGCAGTTTAATTTCGACAGTGACAGTCACAACAGTCACAAATGGGCACAATTGGTGTGAACTCAGTGTCTTTATTATTTCAATCTGGGTTCGTGTCCAGTTATGTGGGCGGGGCTGGCTTCCACCACAATGCTTTTTAAACCAGTGTTAAAGATTGCAGAAACTCAATTTATGCCCAACATAACTTGTGCTTAAAATTCCTTGATCTTTTACACGGTTTTGCTGATTTCTGGCAAAGTGGGAACTCTAGACCCAGGTTTTTAGGTGAGGTGTGACAGCCCTCCCCGATTTGACCTCAGTGCATCATTGAATGGAGATAGAGAGCAGCTTCAGACTGTCATCATTGTTGTCAGCTAGGAACTTAACCATAAGAGGATATTTCCACTGGTAACTTCTTCCAATTGTTATGGTTCTGGACTCTCAGTTGTGTCCTATTTGCAATAAGGTCCATAGAAGGACTTTTATGTAGTTATCACATCTGCCTCTTGACCTCTTCCATGTTTGTAGTGATGCTCTAGCAGGGTCAGTTTGGTGTGGTGAATGAGCTTTCTATATTAGAGGGGTTAGTAAAGATTAAACAACCAGGTGTGCCATTAGTCAGGTTCTGGATGGTCTTATTTAAGATTTTGTCCTGTGGATTAATCTTTTGTACCATGCAAAGTGATATAGAATCAAACCTATCGATTCACCTGCTTACTTTGGTGTGCACCCACGTTTCTGAGCCGTATTTAAATATGGTTTTTGCTAATGTGATGTAGAGCCAGACTTGGAGATTGTGACCTATGTACAATCTCTAGAGAGTTCATTGCAGAGCTCATAAGTATAATGCACTTGTAGCAGTCAGGTGGAATTGGAGGAAATCATGCTAAATATGTGAATTGTGTCACTATTCCATTGTCTTGGATGGACCTTCATGTATTATGAAGGGAGCTGAAATGATATTGCATCCTAATAATTACATTTTCATCTTGATCCAGCTGGATTGAAGACTAAGGATAGGTGTCACTTGGCGAAAAATTCCCAGGGCTTCAGTGAGGGTGTGTACAATTTCAGCTAAGGCTGCGTGCCATATTGGCAAAGTCCAGAACTGGATACGTAAGGGGAAACATTTGACAAGGTAGGTTTTTGGATGTGGGGATCGCGATGCACAATTAATCTGCACCTGGTCCATATGAGGCAGGCAACATGCAAACTTAATGCTGCCTGCTCATCAGCATAATGGGCGGCACAGTGGCGTAGTGGTTATCACTGCAGCCTCACAGCTCCAGCAACCTGGGTTCAGTTCTGGGTACTGCCTGTGCAGAGTTTGCAAGTTCTCCCTGTGACCGCGTGGGTTTCCGCTGGGTGCTCCGGTTTCCTCTCACAGCCAAAGACTTGCAGGTTGATAGATAAATTGGCAATTGTAAGTTGCCCCTAGTGTAGGTAGGTGTTAGGAGAATTGTGGGGATGTGGTAGGGAATAAAGGATTAATGTAGGATTAGTATAAATGGGTAGTTGTCGGTCGGCACAGACTCAGTGGGCCGAAGGGCCTGTTTCAGTGCTGTATCTCTAAATAAAAAAATAATTGAAGTGTGCAGCTTAGTGTAAAACACAATGCTGACTGGCTGCATGCACAACGAGGGGTCCAGCAGCATGTGTGGCTAGCATGATGTATCGCTCGCCTGCACTTCTTAAGGCAGCCTGCCTCTCTCAAAGGGGAGGTGCACCTAGGCTACAGCAGCTGTTGGAACAGTCTCAGGAAGGTTTTGCTTAAAGAATGAAAGGAAGAAGACTGGTAATGGAGCAACAGGCCAGAGAGGGGGGCTCCCAGGTTCTTTGATGTGGTGCTGAAGGCCTTCGTGCTGGACATATGAACATACATGCAAACATACAAGTTAGGAGCAGGAGTAGGCCATTCAGCCCCTTGAGCCTGGTCCACCATTTGGTAAGATTATGGCTGAACAGATTGTGGCCTCACCTCTACTTTCCTGTCTACCCGCTATAGCCTTTGAAGCCCTTGTCAATCAAGAATCTATCTAATTTAACCTTAAGAATATTCAATGACCTGGCCTCTACTGCTCTCTGGGGACGAGAATTCCACAGTCTAACAACCCTCTGAGAGAAAAAAAATCTCCTCATCTCCATCTTAAATGATACACCACTTATTTTTAAATTAGTTCTAGTCTCTCCCATAAGGGGAAACATCCTCTCAGCATCCACCCTGTCAAGACCCCTCATGATCTTTTATGTTTCAATAAGATCACCTCTCATTCTTCTGAACTCCAATGGATACAGTCCCATTCTGTCCAAGCTTTCCTCATAAGATAACCCCTTCATCCCAAGAATCAGTCGAGTAAACTTTCTTTGAACTCCTTCGAATACAATTTTTAAAAATTCATTCATGGGACATGGGCGTCGCTGGCTAGGCCAGCATTTATTGCATCCCTAATTGCCCTTGAACTGAGTAGCTTGCTAGAGCATTTCAGAATCAACCACATTGCTGTGGGTCTGAAATCGCATGTAGGCCAGATCAGGTAAGGACAGCAGATTCCTTTCGTAAAGGACATTAAAGAACCAGATGAGCTTTTACAACAATCGACAATGGTTTCATGGTCACCATTAGACTAGCTTTTTTTAAATTCCGGATTTAGGAATTCAAATTTCACCATCTGTTGTAATGGGATTTAAACCCTTGTCCCCAGAGCATTAGCCTAGATCTCTGGATGACTAGTGCAGTGACATTACCACTATGCCACCACCTCTCCTTTCTTAAAGAAGGAGACCAAAACTGTATGCAATATGCCAGATGTGGTCTCACCAACACCTTGTACAACTGGAGGTGGAAAAGAGGGGAGAGGTGATGTTCCCACAGGGGTCTTAGAGGGCCTCATGGCAAACCCTACTAAAGGAAAGGGAGCAGGCAGCCATGGAAACCAGTTCCCAGAGTCAGGCCCCATGGACCTGGCTGTAGTGCCAGAAAAAGTTTAATAACCTCACACAGGTGGTTAAGTCAGAGAATGCATCATCCAATGACATCTCCTACCCACTGCACCACCAAGCTCTAACATTGTTCAATGCATCACAGCCCCATCACTTACCAATCAGCAATCAGGACTCATGCCTAACATTCAGATGTTCCACCTCACCCTCACACACCTCGCAATGCTTATCAGGTCTTCCAGCTCCTCTAACTTACTTGTCAAAGTCCAGCACCACTACCCTGTGAATTCAAAAACTTTTCAAACTTCTCCAGTAATACTCAACACAATACTTCCACTCATTCTGCAGCAGCAAAAGAAAGTCAGAAGCATCTCACCTGGAAGGTAAACCATTTAAATAGAACTACTGGGGGTGTCCTTCATGCAACTGAATGCATGCTGAGCTGGGAATGTTTAGGAGAGGGTGTGAACAGGACCTGTGAGGTCCAAAATGGCAGTCTGTCTGCCAAATCAGCATTAGACGCTGTTTGTCATCACGATCTGCCTACTCTGTATGTTTCTGGCACATGCACAGCACGCCCATACTAGTACCTTTACAGGGGTCAGGGCTTGCCGGGTATGGTCCACCAGAAGTGGTCAGAAACGGTCCAGCCAGCATTTTTGTAGTTTCGGGCTTCGGTAGCACTGGCACCACATAGGAACAGGAGTAGGCCATTTAGCCCCTCAAGAACATTCCGCCATTCGATGAGATCATGGCTGATATGTGACCTGACTCCATATACCCTCCATTGCCCCAAATCCTTTAATACCTTTGGCTAAAACAAAACTATCAATCTTGGATTTAAAATGAACAATTGATCTGGCATTAATTGCTATTTGTGGAAGAGAATTTCAAATTTCTACCACCCTTTGCAGATGAAAGTGTTTCCTAATTTCACTCCTGAAAGGTCTGGCTCTAATTTTTAGTCTATGCCCGCTCATCGTAGATACCCAAAGAGCAGAAACCGTTTTTCTCTATCTACCCTATCTGTACCCTTAATATCTTGAAAACTTTGATCAAATCACCTCTTAACCTTCTAAATTCCAGGGAATGTAACTCTATCTTGTGTAATCTCACCTCTTAATTTAGCCCCTGGAGTCCAGGTATAATTCTACAGAGCCAAATTTTGTGGCCATATTGTCATTGCTGAGGCACACACACACTTTTTTCTGTTATTGACTTCATGACTGAACACCTGGCAAAAGTAAGGTTTGGGCAAGAACACAGCCCTGACCATATTCCTGTATTAAACTCGATAGTGACAGAAAGCTTTCTGTCAATATGGACCCAACTGCTTGTGTGGGCGTAAAGCTCCCTGATTAATGATATAATTTTAGTAGGGATACCCAGAGGTTGTAATTGGAGCCATACACACTCTCTATTAGTGATTGATAAGCTTTCTTTTCAAAATGGTCTTGGTAACGCTCATTGTGTTCATGTTGTTTGGCAGCCTCCTGAGGTAGCATAAATATCTGTCCAACGGTGGACCTATTCTCTGTGAAGCCAGCCTGATGTTTGCAGTGTGTGTCTCCCAGAAGGTTCTAGATGTATCAAAATATCATCCAAGCAAATAATTTAGCCTCTGTTGACAGTGGTTTGATGAAAGTTTGAGAACATGGAGAATCAAAAGTACAAGGCCCTTTTCATTGAAGACAACTACAGTCATTAAATATATGGAGGAACACCCGAAAGAAATGAAGAAAGCTGTAGCCTTGAAAGTTAACCACTCTCACCATATACCTGAAAATCAAGGAGAGAATCACCACTCATTACCAGCAGATAGTTTGCTGCAAAAGGAAAAGAATGGGCACCTGAGCTTGTTCCAATACTAAATCAGCTAGGCTGAGCAGGTTCAGGCAGACTAGAGCAGGCAACTCTTTTGGGTTACCTGATGTCATCTTGCTGTAAATGGGGAATAAATTTGCTGAAGAACTTGGAATTGATCCTGTTTTTGCTTTGTGGATTAACTGCTTCAAATACTGCCATGTATTCAAGTCCAAGTCCACACCCGGAAAGGCAGGAGACATTCCCATTAAAAATGTCGCCAACTGGATGCCTGATAAAATTTCTGAAATATTAGATTGCTTTGAGCTTAAAGACATCGTTAATGTTGATAGAACTGACCTTTTCTACAAGCTGCATTCAAGCAGAACATTAGTATTCATCAATGAAAACACTCAAGTGGGAAAAAAGCCAAGCAGCAAATTATCATCATGGTTTGTGCTAACATGACAGGGGAAGAAAGAAAGCTTCTGTGACTGGGATTTCTAAAAACTACCAATGCACTTGGTGGTTATCTCGCTGTCTATAAACTACAGAAACAATCAAACGGTGTGGATGGCTGGTGCTCTTTTAGAGGAGTCTCTAGGCCATTTTAACCACAGAATTAAAAGGCAGAAAAGTTGCCTTGATAGTTGACTTATGTGATGTTTAAATGACTATATCTAAAAGTTGATCTAATATTTTCACTTCCAACCTGACATTGTGATCTAATTAACAGACACAAATATATTTATGCTGTAAAATGACACAGTGAGAAATGGCTGGGGTGAAAAGTAATTGCCAGGCATGAAGCTGGTATGCCATTTTCATCTTTAGCAGCAATTCACATGATCCATTCATCATGGGAGAAGTTGAAAGCACAATCCATTGCCAACTGCTCTTGGCACTTTAAATACATCCCAACACTATAGAAAACAGCTGCATTTGACACAATCGAGCATCCCACGCAGGCAGCATTGGTTCATTTTGAAGCAAAGACTGTCTTTGAGCTCATGCAATCTTTGTTGTTTCTGCCAGCAGACGTGAGTTTTGAATCCATTATCAGTGTGAAGAAGGAAGTCCTGGCATCCAGATTGCCTGATCAACATGGAGATTGTCAATGCTGAAGAAAGAAAGAAAGAACTTGCATTTATATAGCACCTTTCCTGACCTCAGGAAATCTCAAAGCCAATGAAGTACTTTTGAAGTATATTCATTGTTGTAATGTAGGAAACATTTGGAGGAGGATGCTGCTGCTAATGGGTGTGAGGAAGGTGTGCAAATGCGTGGATCCAGTGAGCTGATGGAGGTAGAAGAACCCCCACCACCCAACACAGTGGTGGTGGGCAATGACGTGCAACTTATGAAGAAGTGGCTGTCAAAGTGGCTAGATGTCCCAATGCAACTTTACTCTGTGCTAAAAAGAATAAGCAAAGACATGCCATAATTTCACATCGGTTTCGCTTACAGTAAACATAAATAATGTTACAAAATAGGTAAATATTGCTGGTATTTTATATTTTGTGCAGAGTGTTACCCTTAGCGTGGCAGAAGTTTTCAAACTGACTACTGTTCCCTTACAATTTGTACTGGATTCTGATTTAGATGTGGGAAACCCAATTTTCAATATTAATTCCTGCTTATTGATCTATGCAGAGACACAAGGGTGAAATTTATCCCTGCCAGTAGTGCAAAACAGGCTCATAGTGAATTGGCAGCCCGTTTTACATTGTTTCCAATTTTCTTTTCCATTGAAGTCACAAAAATTGGGCATTACACATAACATCACCAGATTTCATAAGAAAAATGAGATTCGCAGTAAGATAATACAAATATGCACCATTTGTTTTTCTTTGTTCTTTCTAAAATGTATTTGTGTGATGATCCCTGGATTTTGATAGATGTGAGCTGATTATTTAAACACTTTATGCAGATAAAAATAATCCAAAAGAATTTCAGGTCACTAAAGTCTTGCTGAATGGATTACATCACATAAAATGGAATCCTCCCCCCCTTAAGTGTAGATATAGTTCAGGCATGTAGGTTGTTTTAACAAAGAGGGATGATGTTTGAATTGAGCTGCTATACATTTGATGCAGCACTGGACATATCAAAGGAACATGGGAACATAGGAACAGGAGTACGCCAACTAGCCCCTCAAGCCTGTTCCACCAATCGATGAGATCATGGCTGATCTGCAACCTAACTCCATATATCTACCTTGCCCCATATCCCTTCATATCCTTGACTAACAAAAAAATCTATCAATCTCAGATTTAAAATTAACAGTTGATCTTGAATCAGTTGCCATTTGTGGAAGAGTATTCCAAACTTTTACCACTCTTTGCATGTCCCAGCAGAAATAGTTTCTCTCTATCTATCCTATCTGTTCCCCTTAATATCTTGAAAACTTTGAATAAGTCACCTTAATCTTCTAAATTGCAGGGAACACCCTGAAGTGATTTCAAGGCCATAATCGCATTCTGGAGTTCTGGTGATGGTTTCATGTTTACTGTACATGGTGTCACCTGATTCTCTTAAAAATATTGTTCCTCACAAGATGTAAACAAGGGTCTGCCCACCCTTTGCAAAGAGCCTCATTTTACCTTTCTTTCTCCACTGACAGGTGAAGGTTCAGAGATACATGAAGCAGCAGATCTCCCTACGAGTTACAGGTGAGGATGGAGGTTAGCTGCAAATGACTCTAAGACGACAGAATTAAATTATGCCAGTTTAGAAAGTGCAGGATGAAACATAAGCTTGCCTTTGGCATTCTTGACCACTTAAAAAGAAGACATGTCAAGTTATACTCTGTGTCAAACTATAAATGCTTGATACCTCAAAATTACAAAGGCTAAATGACTTATTTCTCCCTTCCAAATAGGGAAATGTTTATTTCATTAACCTTGAAGATCTTCCATGTAATTCCAAAGAACAAAAGTCATACATTATTTCTTTAAGGCTGGATCAGTGGAGCATTCTTACTATGAACTTTTAATGTTTCACATGTAACTTAAATTATATTATTTTCTTTATAAACAATAGCATGCAAGTTCTTTTCAAAAGAGTATGCTATAATGTATCAAGAATTTAAATACTACATTAAAGCAGTACTGGAACATTAGACTCTGCACCACAGAACCAAATTCAAATTGTAGTCTCCATATATATTCTTGTTTTGGGATTTCTCAAAAAATGGCTGTTTTGAGGAGGACATCTTGTTTTTGACAGAAAATACAAAAATTAGAAGGAAAATCCTTCCAAGTGAATCCCCTAGGAGTTCATTCAAGGAAAAGTACTAAAATAAAACTATGTGCCTTAAGGGTTAAATCTACTAACTTAATTATCCTTCCTTACTTCTGACTGAGAAGCAAAGGATAGAGGCTAATATAGACGGATGAAAATTGCACACTCATTTTTCTTGTTATTCATGTGCTACTTTCAATATTCTTTGATAATTGCTAAAAATAAATTTCACATGCTCACTCTAGAAAATCACATTCTCAATTGCTGCCCTACAGGACATTCTGATTAATGAAAGAAAGAAAATTCTATGTGAAAATGTCACCATTGTGAAGTTCTCTTACTAGACTTACTCTTTGATTATTTTGAAAAGTTTTGGGATGGAGGTATCAGGGGCGTTTTAACTCACGAATGGATGGCCAGTAGTACATGTGGCCCTGTTGCACTGGTGTCCAGAGACAGCAACCTGGGCACTGGCCAATGAATATCGAGTGCTGTGGCTTTGGTCGGCTGGTACTTAGGATGTTTGTCTGTGGGCAGGAGGAGGTGGGGGAGTCAAAATGGGAAGGGTTTTGTGAATGCAGTAAAGGGAAACATGGGGCATCAGTGACTCAAACTTTCCCTTGTGAGGGTCCGAAGGAACACTCCTGCTGCTTCTGTCCCCATAAAATTAATTTTTACAATATTTGTAATGGCCTCCGCTTCTTGCCCACCAGGTTTTACAGAGGGGAAATCTACAGTGGACATTCCACCCAATAGGCGATTAAAATAGCTTTGGGGTCCTATGTGATTCATAGAACTCAATTTACATGTACTCATGAGGTACCTGCCCGAGTCATGCAGCCGCCTCAACCGCCTAAGAAAACAACAATGTTAAATTGGCCATGGGGCAGTAAAAGTGTTTCTGCCAGGTGGAAGGGGTTAAAATTACCTTTATCTTTTTTCAATGTTTCCACAATCATTTGAAAAATTCTTATCCTCAAAGAGGTGAAGTAGAGCTTAATGCCTCACCTCGGGAAAGAAATGCTTGGTCCAGAAATGCTTGGTCTCATATCTGGCACATATGAATTGCTATTAACTATTTCAGTCTAATATCATGGATCATGTATCATTTGCTTCAACTACTGACAATACAAAATAAGTCAGATGTGTGTCAAGTACTTTATGTTCAATCAAGTTATTTTAACATTCCATTGATTGACTCAACATATCCCTGCAAAGGTGCTTAATTGCTTTGACTGTACAAATCATAGTTATTGAGTAAATAGCCTTAATTGCCATGTACAAAAAAAAGTTATTTGTTTTTTTGTCCCTTGATTTCCTGGCCTCCCTCAATCCTCCTGCAGCTGTGATTGTGAGTGACTAAACTGCTCCAAGGCATGTGCAAATACCTCCCTGATCTATTTGCGAAGAGGCATACAATGTAACCGAGGACAAGTTCTGTTTCTGATTCTGGGCTGAATTTTTGGACAGGGCCGAGGTCGGGAACGGAAGTGGACAGGACCCGAAAATTATGAGGCCAGCCTCCATGCTGGTTTCCCGACCCCGTTCCTGACACCGACCATTTTGGCCGATGCGTGTTTGGGACCTGGTAAGGCTGCCCACCCCCACAAGGCAGGCAGGCAATTAAGCTCATAAAGAGTCTTGTTAAACAGGGAGTAAGGAGGCAAATAAGATTTTCCAGTTGGCCTCCATGTTCCCAACCCGATGGGCAGGGGTGGGGGTGGTGGAGGGCAGTTTAACTGCCTGGAGGGGAGAACCGAACTGCAGGTTAAAGTACTACTGCTCCAGGCAGTTCTACAGACCATTCCTGCCTGGTTGGGGGTACACAAGGCCGCCCTGTAGAGGGGTTTCACAACTGCACCACCCCACCACCACTACAATGGTGGCCTGGCTACTTACGTTACTTTTTAATCAAATTTTTAAAAAAAGTGGCTGGGAGGGCACCTTCCTGTTGAAGCACCCTCTCAGTTACTTACCATTTACTGCAGTCAGCAGCTTCTCTGAAGCTGGGAGGTCTCTGATTGGCCTGCCTGCTGCGAGAGCCCACCAGCTGCCCTTAATTGGACAGGGAACCTGTCTCCATGCCAATTAAGGCGGCGTCCTGGTCAAAATTCCACTGAGTGACTGAAACAGTCTTGGCTCCTATTTCCCACCCCTGACGTGAAAATTCAGCTCTCCGTAGTTTTCCTGTAGGCAGCTGGTTGGCTTGTATTTGCCGTCTTGCAGCAATACAGCTGCAATTGAAAACTGAGTTCCACAAAGAATCATACCGGTTTGACCCTCCTATAGGGCTACACTTTGGAACTCCAACAACATTGTCATGTGTGCTTGTTTGTTTTACTATCCTGTTAACATTTTTTTTACAGCAATAGTGTGTAGAGATGGTCCATGGGAGTAACATCAGGCCCGGGGATGCCCTCTGTATCAAAAGCAAAGTACTGTGGATGCTGGAAATCTGGAAAAAAAAACAGAAAATGCAGGAAACGCTCAGCAGGTCTGGCAGCATCTGTGGAGAGAGAAACAGAGTTAATGTTTCAGGTCAATGACCTTTCTGCTGAAAATTCCATAAGTCCTATAAATATAGCAGGGTAGATTTTCCTGCTCATTGTGCCTGGGGAAAGCTCAATTCCAAGCCAGGAAATAGGGGCAGAGACCTGTTGCTTTCACTTTCCACCCCTCCACCACCCCCCCCCCCCACCAAAATCTGTAATTTCTTAGGCCAGGTGTAAGCATGCCAATCAGTTGACAGAGGGCACTCCAGGCCCTCCTGCCTCACTTTCATCTGAATGTATCCATGGGGTGCTTCAAAATGGTGAGGTTTATGATTTATGGAGTCATTAATTTTTTTCACTCCCAGCTTGATTTGTGGGTCTGGGGCCTAATGGCTGTTGCATTCCAGCAGCAGCAGCAGTAGCAGCCAGAATACCTTGATACCAGTAGCCCGGAGTGTATGCCTCTGAGGCCAGGACCTGCATTCCAAGTCTTTACCCCTGTTCTCATCACAAGGCTCTACAAGGACTGTGCCAGGAGGGCATTTGGACCTGGCAAATAATACAGAAATGTAAGTGGACTCTTCCCTTTGCATACATGGCACACTTTTCTGATATAGTGCACTTGTTTAGTCCCAAGAGGTTCTTTGCAGTAGACTATGGACTATGGAAAGTTATAACAGTTTTTCTATTCATTTATGGGATGTGAGTGTCGCTGGCTAGGCCAGCATTTATTGCCCATCCCTAATTGCCCCTGAGAAGGTGGTGGTGAGCTGCCTTCTTGAACCGCTGAAGTCCATGTGAGGTAGATACACCCACGGTGTTGTTAGGAAGGGAGTTCCAGGATTTTGACCCAGCAACAGTGAAGGAACGGCGATATAGTTCCATGTCAGGATGGTGTGTGACTTGGAGGGGAACTTGCAGATGGTGGTGTTCCTATGCATTTGCTGCCCTTGTCCTTCTAGTTGGTAGAGGTCGCGGGTTTGGAAGGTGCTGTCTAAGGAGCCTTGGTGCATTGCTGCAGTGCGTCTTGTAGATGGTACACACTGCTGCCACTGTGCGTCGGTGGTGGAGGGAGTGAATGTTTGTAGATGGGGTGCCAATCAGGTGGGCTGCTTTGTCCTGGATTGTGTCAAGCTTCTTGAGTGTTGTTGGAGCTGCACCCATCCAGGCAAGTGGAGAGTATTCCATCACACTCCTGACTTGTGCCTTGGAGATGGTGGACAGGCTTTGGGATTCAGGAAGTGAGTTACTCGCCACAGGATTCCTAGCCTCTGACCTGCTCTTGTAGCCACTGTATTTATATAGCTACTCCAGTTCAGTTTCTGGTCAATGGCAGCCTCTAAGATGCTAATAGTGGGGGATTCAGCGATCGTAATGCCATTGAATGTCAAGGGGAGATGATTCAATTCTCTCTTGTTGATGATGGTCATTGCTTGGCATTTCTATGACGCAAATGTTACTTGCCACTTATCAGCCCAAGCCTGGATATTGTCCAGGTCTTGCTGCATTTCTACACGGACTGCTTCAGTATCTGAGGAGTCACGAATGGTGCTGAACATTGTGCAATCATCAGCGAACATCCCCACTTCTGGCCTGATGATTGAAGGAAGGTCATTGATGAAGCAGCTGAAGATGGTTGGGCCTAGGACGATACCCTGAGGAACTCCTGCAGTGATGTCCTGGAGCTGTGATGATTGACCTCCAGCAACCACAACCATCTTCCTTCGTGCTAGGTATGATTCCAACCAGCAGAGAGTTTTCCCCCGATTCCCATTGCCCTCAGTTTTGCTAGAGCTCCTTGATGCCATATTCGGTCAAATGCTGCCTTGATGTTAAGGGCAGTCACTCTCATCTCACCTCTTGAGTTCAGCTCTTTTGTTCATGTTTGATCCAAGGCTGTAATGAGGTCAGGAGCTGAGTGGCCCTGGCAGAACGCAAACTGAGCATCACTGAGCAGGTTATAGCTAAGCAAGTGCCGCTTGATAGCACTGTCGATGACACCTTCCATCACTTTACTGATGATTGAGAGTGGACTGATGGTGCGGTAATTGGCCGGGTTGGACTTGTCCTGCTTTTTGTGTACTGGACATACATGGGCAATTTTCCACATTGTCGGGTAAATGCCTGTGTTGTAGCTTTGCACTGTAATAGCATGGCTAGGGGTGTGGCAAGTTCTGGAGCACAGGTCTTCAGTACTATTGCCGGAATATTGTCAGGGCCCATAATCTTTGCAGTATCCCAGTGTCTTCAGTCGTTTCTTGATATCACGCGGAGTGAATTGAATTGGCTGAAGTCTGGCATCTGTAATGGTGGGGACTTCAGGAGGAGGCTGAGATGGATCATCAACTTGGCACTTCTGGCTGAACATTGTTGCAAATGCTTCAGCCTTGTCTTTCGCACTGATGTGCTGGACTCCCCCCTTATTGAGGCTAGGGATATTTGTGGAGCCACCTCCTCCAGTTAGTTGTTTAATTGTCCACCACCATTCACGGCTGGATGTGGCAGGACTGCAGAGCTTTGATCTGATCCATTGATTATGTGATCACTTAGCTCTGTCTATCGCATGCTGCTTATGCAGTTTGGCATGCAAGTATTCCTGGGTTGTAGCTTCACCAGGTTGACACCTCATTTTGAGGTATGCCTGTGCTGCTCTTGGCATGCCCTCCTGCACTCTTCATTGAACCAGGGTTGGTCTCTTAGCTTGATGGTAATGGTAGAGTGGGGGATATGCCGGGCCATGAGGTTACAGATTGTGGTTGAGTACAATTCTGCTGCTGCTGATGGCCCACAGCGCCTCATGGATGCCCAGTTTTGCATTGCTAGATCTGTTCGAAACCTATCCCATTGAGCACGGTGATAGTGCCACACAACACGATGGAGGGTATCCTCAATGTGAAGGCAGGACTACATCTCCACAAGGACTGTGCGGTGGTCACTCCTACTAATACTGTCGTAGACAGATGCATCTGTGGCAGGAAGATTGGTGACGACGAGGTCAAGTATGTCTTTTCCTCTTGTTGGTTTCCTCACCACCTGCCGCTGACCCAGTCTAACAGCTATGTCCTTTAGGACACGGCCAGCTCGGGAAGTACTGGTACTACCAAGCCACTCTTGGTGATAGACATTGAGGTCCCCCACCCAGAGTACATTTTGTGCCCTTGCCACCCTCAGTGCTTCCTCCAAGTGGTGATCAACATGGAGGAGTACTGACTCATCAGCTGAGGGAGGGCGGCAGGTGGTAATCAGCAGGAGGTTTCCTTGCCCATGTTTGACCTGATGCCATGAGATTTCATGGGGTCCAGAGTCAATGTTGAGGACTCCCAAGGCAACTCCCACCTGACTGTATACCACTGTGCCACCACCTCCGCTGGATCTGTCCTGCTGGTGGGACAGGACAGACCCGGGGATGGTAATGATAATGTTTGAGACATTGTAAGGTATGATTCGGTGAGTATGACTGTGTCAGGCTATTGCTTGACCAGTCTGTGGGACAGCTCTCCCAACTTTGGGACAAGCCCCCAGATGTTAGGGCTTTGCAGGGTCGACAGGGCTGGGTTTGCCGTTGTTGTTTCCGGTGCCTAAGTCGATGCCAGTTGGTCTGTCTGGTTTCATACTGTTTTATTGACTTTGTAGCGTTTGGATACAACTGTGTGGCTTGCTAGGCCATTTCAGAGGGCATTTAAGAGTTAACCACATTGCTGTGGGTCTGGAGTCACATATAGGGTAGACCAGGTAAGGACAGCAGATTTCCTTCCCTGCAGGACATTAGTGAACCAGATGAGTTTTTACAACAATCAATAATGTTTTCATGGCCATCATTAGACGAGCTTTTTCTTTTTAAATTCCAGATTTATTAATTGAATTCAAATTTCGCCTTATGCTGTGGTGGGATTCAAACCCATGTCCCCAGAGAAATACCCTGGCTCTCTGGGTTATTGGTACAGTGACAGTACCACTACGCCACTACCTAGGGTCTTTGTTCCTGTTGAGGTTGGCAAAGCGGGTGGGGGGGTGGGTGGTGTGGGGGTTAGATTTAATTTGCTCTAAGTTGAAATGGGCGGGTCTATCCTGAACTCTATTTCAGTGCTTTGCTGAGTCATGCAAAGGCTTTTAATGTCAGGGAATGGGTGGTTCTCTTTTTTCTGACTGTGGGGGAGGATTCTTGGCTAATCTCCCCTTTGTCCTCTGGGACACCCCTGTCTGCAGGTATTTGTGCAGATTCTACTGCACTCCCCTGTGGCACTTCGACTAGGTGAGGCATCGTGCTCTCGGTTTCTCTGCTCCCTCGACGTCTTTCTTTGTATCTGCAGGTTCCTGTAAATGCTGTTAGCAGCTCTGGTGCAGTGCTTCTAGTGTCTGCATTTACATAGGAGAATGTGGGGTCTAACGTTTCAAATTTCTCGGGGTTGGCTGCCTAGACATTAGGGGTTTTTATCCCAGATTCTTCCCAGACTTCCTTTAACCTGCCCTCTTGGTCACATTTTTCTCTTCACTGTCTAACCTTTTGCCAGACTTGTGCCTGCCTGTCCCCTTTTGTTCGGTGCAGGGGTCCCTTACCATTCTCCAGCCCTCTGCTGGAGGGTCCTCCTAACACAGGTACAGGATTTAGGGGGTGCACGTTTCACTGTAGGTTGGGGTTTCCCTTTGACCTGGCACATGTGGCAACTCCTGCAGTACTCCACTACATCTTTGTGGAATTTTGGCCAGTCAAACTGCTGTCTCATGTGGACTTTGGTCTTTCGTATACCGGCATGTACAGCCACTGTAGTCACGTGGGCTCTTCTTAATACTTCTCTCCAGTATCTCTGCGGCACCACCAACTGGTGAACTGCTGTCCACTCCCTGCTCTCAGGTCTGTGAGGAGAACTCCATTTCCTCATCAGTACCTCCTTCTTTAAATAGTAGCAACGAGGGACTCCCCCTGCTTCAATTTCAGACTGGGCAACCTGTGCTAACTCTCGCAATACTGGGTTGGCTCACTGAGTTTCAGCTCGGGAGACTCCATTTAATTCATTCTCTGGGTCTTCTAACTTTCCAAAGAAAGTCTCAGACAGACAGAGCTGGTCATCTGCCTGCAGTGCCAATTCAGTCTCCTCTGGGGGAGCTGGTTTGATCATGACCTCACTCATTACACATTCAGGGAAACTCCAGGGGACCGTCTCCTGCCACTGCCCTGTCCCTCTGTCCTCCTGCTGTTTTTCTTTCACTACTGGGGGTCTACAACCTTCACCCCTGCCAATCATTACCGAGGAGCAGGTCAACCCCGTCCACAGGAAAACTAGGGACAATCCCCATGGTCACTGGTCCCGAAACTAGGCCACACTCCAGGTGCACCCGGTCTACAGGTACAGGTTTACACTGCCCTCCAAGACCATTCACCACCATTCTGGTGTTCACTGCACTCGCTGGGGGAAAGGTCAGGTCTTTACCCTGTAAAAGGGATCTAGTGGCCCCTGTGTCCCTGAGCATTACTGTGGGCTTGCTTGCCCCACTCGAGGGGTATGGGGTTACTTTCCCTTCAAACACAAAACCCTGATAGCCTTCAGGAATCCTATTAACTTTTCTTGCACTTGCAGTAGTAAATTTCATGGGTTGCACTCTTACTGCAGTTTAAGCTGCAGCTTGCTCTTTTGTGCTCTCCTCCAGGATTCCTTCTTCACAGAGCGGATGTGCCCTGATTAACCCTACAGGTTTTCCCTTTAGTTTCCAGCAGTCAGCTTTTAGATGACCTGCCTTATTACAATGGAAGCACACAGGTCTCCGGGTCTCATTCCTGCTCATAGCACCTTCATTTTTGGCGAGAGGAGGACCCCCTGTGTGTCCTGCTTTTCTTTTTCTCGTGGGACAGCTTGGGCTCCTATCATCTTCCCACCTTTAGTTCTTTTCGGATTTGTGGGGGATGACTCGGAAAGGTTTTCCCCTGGGAAACTGACATAAATTAAAGCAAACTCATCAGCCAGAATGGCCACTTGCTGGGCTCTCTGAACCCTCTGCTCCTCTACATGGGTCTTTATGGAGAGTGGGAAAGAGTGTTTAAATTCCTCAACAGAATTACTTCTCTGAGATTCTCATAGCTGAGCTGTACTTTAAGAGCCCTCAGCCACTGGTCAAAAGCAAACTGCTTACTTCTTTCAAACTCCAGATAAGTTTGATTAGCTTGCTTCTTGAGCGTTCTAAACTTTTGGCGATAGGCTTCGGGTATTAATTCATATGCCCCGAGGATAGCATTTGTTGTCAGTTCATAATTTGATGAACTGTTATCTGGCAACAGGGAATAAAGCTCATGAGCTTTTCCAGTTAGCTTGTTTTCTGATAAAAGAGACCAGGTCTCAGCTGACCATTTTAGCTGCCTTGCCAGTTTCTCAAAAGACCCAAAAATGCTTCCACATCTTTCTCATTGAATTTTGGGATTAGTTGAGATAGTTTTAACAATTCTGTACCCAGCCCTGAATTTCGCTCCTCCATATTGGCCATGTTTTCACTGGGGTTACTCTGTCGCCTCCTAGTTAATTCAAGCCACTTCAGCTCTCTCTCTTCACATTCCTTCCAGAATGTTCTTTCTCTCTCCCTCTCCTGCCTTTCATTTTCTTCACATTCCTTCTGGAAGGCTCTTTCTTTCTCCCTCTCCTGCCTCTCTCTTTCTCTCTCCTCTAATTCAAGTTTACTGTGTTCCAATTGTATCTTTGCTAGCATTACCCTGTTGGGGTCCAATTCTAACCCTGTTTCTGCTTCGTCAGATTCAAGAGAAAAATGGTTGGCCACTAGCCTTTGGAGTTCAGTCTTCCTAACCTTCCCACGTACAGTGATCCCACACTGCTCAGGCATTTTCCTCAACTCCTCATAGACAGTGCTTTTAACTTATCCCAAGTTACTTCACCCTGGCTTGGGAGCTACTAGCTTCAGTCACAGACATGTTCGTATTCTAGCACACATAACCACAAGAAAACCTGTATTGAAATCTTGCTTTTTTTTGATTGGGAATAATTTGGCTTCCTACTTCCAATTTCTCTTGTTTGTCTGTGGGTAAAATCCAGGATGATAGCCCCCAAATTTCTGTGATGACCAGGTAAGAAAGGGGTTTAGGGTTCCCTGTCAGCTGGTCTTACTGTTACAGGATTTAATTTTTAAAACACCATGGTTTTAGCTCTCCCTTAGTGAATCCTTCTTCACTTCTTTCCAAATATAAGGCAAAGAAACCAGGCAAACAGGTTTTCTTAGATTTAAAGAAGAAAGGTAGAACTTAATTAAACTTAAACTCTAATTATGGATATGTGACATGCCTATGCTAGCATGCATACTTGATACACACATACAGATAGGGACAGAAAAGAGCAGAAGAAATAAACTGGAAAGGTTTGAGGCAATATCTGAAGATGGTTTTTGTTACTGTTCTTCAAGCTCGCTGTAAAGTACTTGATTGTAGGTAGGTCTTGCTTTTAGTTGGGGCCCAGTATTCTTCTTAAACCTTATTTGATGTAGGAGACTTTTCTCTCTGGAAATTCATGTGGAATGTCTCTTCTTACACACAATACCTGGTGATCAATGTCCATTTTAGGTTACGTGAATAAGGAAAGTAACCTTTCTTGTCTCGATGGGTATGGTCCTCCATCCAAGTGTCTGGCAACCCTTGTAACAGGCCTTCTCTTCTTACCAGCAACAATGTGAAATTTACTATCCATATGGCAAAATTATATGCCTCATTCTTGGCAGGTGGGGACCCAGCATGACAGTTTGATTGACTTTCTTATTGGGAGAAGAATCAGCAGAATCATTTTCATCATAAATCCAGTGCTATGTGCCAATCTGATTTTACTTATTACTTAATGGGTTAAGAATTCCTCTGGCCATTACTTTCAGCAACTTTATAGTTGCATTGGTGGAAGTTTCCTCGTTTCAATCTTTCTAGCAAAGTTAGAATTCATATATCAAATTTAGAAGGAATTTCTTTACACAGTGCTTGGTGAGAATGTGAAAGGTGTTGCCACATGGAGAGATTAAAGCAGATAACATTTATGTATGTTAGGGGAGGTTTAGTGCATACATGAGGGAAAAGTAATAGGGAACATGAGGGCAGGCTGGTAAGAGGTAATTAGAGTACGAGGATTATGAACGTCAGCATAGACCAATTGGGATGAATGGCCTGATTCTGCGCTGTAGTTTCTTTGTAATTCTACATAGAAATGTATCCCATTACAGCATGATTCTGATTTTGCTAGAACTGCCAAGCACAGCAGAAATCTTCCTGAATCTATAGATAATGTTGCTACACAGACCAAGTGGAAATCTTATCCCCGCAATGTTTATAAACAAATGAGGAAAGGTTTGCCAAACATGTTTCATGACGATGCTGCTCCTTTATTTTAGAACATCTGGGGCTACAACTTTGTTTTCAATACCTCGGTGTAATCTAGTGGAGCAGATCACTCACCCTTCATAGATCCCACCTGATTTTCATTCCATTTACCCCAATTTGAGGAAGCAATATCATAATATTAGTCCTCGTATAGGAGTGCACAACACCGTGCAGCTCTGGCCTTTCACTCCTTGTTGTCTTCCCTCCTCACTAATTTCCACATTATTTTTCTATCCTGCTTCCTAAAATTTGGTGAACAAAAGCTATAATTTCCATGATAGCATTCTTGCTTTGAAACTACTTCTGCCAAACAGAACTTTCCACTTTCTCAGAATGAATGCAATACCACAGTTTATGGTGAACAGTGGATAATGTTGTGGTCACTTAATTTCCTCAAGGAAAATATCTATTCAAATGACAGGAGAATGCATATTTTGTTGTCAAACTGTAATTTTGTTCCAGCATATCAAGCTCCTTGACCTCTTCTGGACCTCTGGGGGGGGCGGGGTGGTGGGTGGGGGTGGGTGTATACTAACTTTCCCATGGAAATGTTGGCATGTGTGATTATATCTTTGCCTTGTTCTCGACCCTTCCAGTCTCAAAACCTGTATGTGCTCCAATTATTTATAGCACATTCAGATATTTGAAACCACACAGGCTTCTTTCTCAGATGATAACATTTTTCTTTATTAAAAAAGTAGATTTCAAATTTCAGTTCCTGCATTGAACTGGAAATTCGACCCTACAATTCCAAATTATATTTATTAATTTTTTAGTTAAAATAAAACAATTAAATGTCCTTAATTCTCAATATTAACTGAAAATTAGGGGGAAAATGAATAACATAATATAGGTTGCATTTTTCTCCATGCACATGATTTGCTCATCTGTGCCATATTTTTACCTCTAAGTTATTTGCATTTTGGCTCTGACAGATTACAATCAGCATTTGATTCAGGCCTGCAGTGTGCCTGTACAATTAGGCCCACTTCCTCTCTGGTGTTTTTGGCTACTAACTATGCAGTTTAAGCTTAGGTTCCTTCAGGTTTAATTCATGTATGCCAATGAAGAATAGAAATTTAAATATTAACCTAGGCTGCTTCATTACCTAGTTTCTGTGGAACAGTACGAAGGACTTAAATAATCCATTCGAAACATCTCAAAGTGCTTTATACAATCAATTAAATTTTAGAGTGCAGTGACTATTATGTGGCAGAAAGTAGATGGGTGGTGGGTATGGAGACTGAGACTGACACCCTGCCAGGAAGAGTGAGATAAATGCACTGTCACAATCCAGATTGTGGTAGTAGCTTGTTGTCTGCAGTGAAATGCAATTAAAAGAGATGTGGCAAGTTCTCACAGTCAAAAGGGGTGGAATTTAGGAATAGCAGGGACTTCAGGGCTGGATATGAATGGGAGTCTGAGCCTGTTATCAGCTAGTGGCACTCCTACTTCATCCTAACTGAGATCAAATTATCAGGAGCATATCTCTACTCCAAAATTTACTGCAATTATGCAGGCCAGTAATATAAAGGGTAATTTTCAACTTCAGCAAGGGTAGAAAAGGGAGCACATATTAGGAATAAAAACAGAAAGTGCAGGAATTACTCAGCTGGTCTGACAGCATCTGTGGAGAGAGAAACAGAGTTAACGTTTCAGGTCTGTGACCTCTCATCAGCAAATATTAGGAATTTGGCCCTGTGCCTGATCTACAGCTAAATTCTCCTGGAGGGTGAGGTTTCACATTGGAAGTGCAATTTTGTTAAGTTGCCCCTATATTCTAGATTGGCACTCCAGCACAGTACTGAGGGAGTGCAGTATTGTTGGGGAAGCTGTCCTTTAGCTTCAAGGCATTAAAACCAAGGCATTCTCCTTATTCCAATGATGGAGATAGATATCAAAGATTCCCATGGACTATTATGAAGAAGAGCCGAGAGTTCGCCGAGTTAACATTTCTATCTCACCCAACATCATCAAGAAAACAGACTAATTGATTTGTCATTTAAGAGCTGCATGGGCTGTGCACACAGTCCTGTACATTATACGCATTCCTCTCCATCAACATTCCATTCTGGGTTAACCCTCATCTCTCCATCCACAAGGATTTGGATTCTTGTTTAATAAGTCCTAATTGCTTAGCACTGGGTAAAGGAACTGGGGCAAAGTAGCCTTTTGAATCACTCCAATGAGAGTTCCACCTTAATGGCAGCATATATAGCTACTGTTGGGTGTCACATTTTATATCTGACATTATGACACAATTATGATGTCTCCTGATAGCAGACTGGTTTACTGGGCCATGGTTGAAGTATTTCCATGAGACATGTGTTTACGTTTCATTCAATGTTTTTTTTAACAATTCTACTGTTTACCTGGAAAATATCATTTTCAACTGGAACAAATGACTACAAAGTTTAAGCTGAAGTGTTGTATCTTTATTAAAAATGATAGTGAAAATATCTTGTCTGTGATGTAACACATTTTTGTACTTCCTTTTTGTGGTGTATGTACCAGTGTGTAGTTATCTTTGGCTAAATCACAAACTCCAGCTCTGTATAAATCTGCAGTGTGCTATAAACAAGGCAAACTGACTCCCCTGAAGGGCGTAGGATCCTTTGGGATTCTCAAAGCAGAATGGGTGAGTGGAAGATTGCAGTTTACGAAAATACCCAATTTCCTATATGCTTAGTCCAGTCTTGGCGACCTACTTAATTGTTAAGCAGCATTTTGTAGGTACTTTCAGAATGAACACTCAGTTGCATATAATTTTGTACATTTCATAGCATTTGATGGCCCAGAAAGTGGAGGCTCGAGCAGGTGGGCTAAAAAAAAATCTTGAAGTTTCATTTGAGTGAATGCATTGAAAAAGAATTAATAGGAACATGTCTTGCCAATTTTCCAGACCACTCTCTCTAATTTTTTTTTTTATTCGTTCATGGGATGTGGGCATCACTGGCTAAGACAGCATTTATTGCCCATCCCTAATTGCCCTTGAGAAGGTGGTGGTGAGCCGTCTTCTTGAACCGCTGCAGTCTCTATGGGGTAGGTACACCCACAGTGCTGCTTAGGAAGGGAGTTCCAGGATTTTGACCAAGCGACAGTGAAGGAACAGCATTACAATTCCAAGTCAGGATGGTGTGTGGCTTGGAGGGGAATTTGTAGGTGGTGGTGTTCCCCTGTAACTGCTGCCCTTGTCCTTCAAAGGGTAAAGGTCGCGGGTTTGGAAGGTGCTGTCGAAGGAGCCTTGGTGGGTTGCTGCAGTGCATCTCGTAGATAGTACACACTGCTGCCACTGTACGTCAGTGGTGGAAGGGGTGAATGTTTGTGGATGGGGTTGCCAATCAAGCGGGCTGCTTTGTCCTGGATGGTGTCGAGCTTCTTGAGTGTTGTTGGAGCTGCTCCGATCCAGGCAAGTGGAGAGTATTCCATCACATTCCTGACTTGTGCCTTGTAGATAGTGGACAGGCTTTGAGGATCAAGAGGTGAGTTACTCGCCGCAAAATTCTTCACCTCTGATCTGCTGTTGTAGCCACAGTATTTATATGGCTACTCCAGTTCAGTTTCTGGTGAATCATGACCTGCAGGATGTTGATAGTGGGGGATTCAGTGATTGTAATGGCATTGAATGTCAAGGGGGGATGGTTCAATTCTCTCTTGTTTGAGATAGTCATTGCTTCGCACTTGTGTGGCATGAATGTTACTTGCCACTTATCAGCCCAAGCCTGGATATTGTCCAGGTCCTGCTGCATTTCTACACAGACTGTTTCAGTATCTGAGGAGTCACGAATGGTGCTGAACATTGTACAATCATCCCCACTTCTGACTTTATGATTGAAGGAAGGTCATTGATGAAGCAGCTGAAGATGGTTGGGCCTAGGACACTACCCTAAGGAACTCCTGCAATGATGTCCTGGAACTGAGATGATTGACCTCCAACAACCACAATCATCTTCCTTTGTGCTAGGTATGACTCCAACCAGCAGAGAGTTTTCCCCCAATTCCCATTGACTCCAGTTTCGCCAGGGCTCCTCGATGCCATACTCGGTCAAATGCTGCCTTGATGTCAAGGGCAGTCACTCTCACCTCACCTCATTAGTTCAGCTCTTTTGTCCATGTTTGAACCAAGGCTGTAATGAGGTCAGGAGCTGAGTGGCCCCAGCGGAACCCAAACTGAGCGTCACAGAGCAGGTTACTGCTAAGCATGTGTCGCTTGATAGCAACGTCGACGACACCTTCCATCACTTTACTGATGATTGAGAGTAGACTGATGGGCTGGTAATTGGCCGGGTTAGATTTATCCTGCTTTTTGTGGACAGGACATACCTGGGCAATTTTCCACATTGTCGGGTAGATGTCAGTGTTGTAGCTATTCTGGAACAGCTTGTTTAGGAGCGCAGCGAGTTCTGGAGCACAGGTCTTCAGTACTATTGCGGAATATTGTCAGGGCCCATAGCCTTTGCAGTATCCAGTGCCTTCAGTCATTTCTTGATATCACACGGCGTGAATCGAGTTGGCTGAAGTCTGGCATCTGTGATGCTGGGGACTTAAAAAGGAGACCGAGACAGATCATCCTCTTGGCACTTCTGGCTGAAGATTGTTGCAAATGCTTCTGCCTTGTCTTTTGCACTGATGTGCTGGGCCCCTCCATCATTGAGGATGGGGATATTTGTGGTGCTACCTCCTCCAGTTTGTTGCTTAACTGTCCACCACCATTCACGACTGGATGTGGCAGGACTGCAGAGTTTAGATCTGATCCGTTGGTTGTGGGATCGCTTAGCTCTGTCTATTGCAAGCTGCTTACTGTGCTTGGCACGCAAGTAATCCTGGATTGTAGCTTCACCAGGTTGATACCTCATTTTGAGGTAGGCCTGGTGCTGCTCCTGGCATGCCTTCCTGCACTCTTCATTGAACCAGGGTTGATCCCCCAGCTTAATGTTAATAGTATAGTGGGGGATATGCTGGGCCATGAGCTTACAGATTGTAGTTGAGTACGATTCTGCTGTTGCTGATGGTCCACAGCGCCTCATGGATTCCCAGTTTCGAGTTGCTAAATCTGTTTAAAATCTATCCCATTTAGCACAGTGGTCGTGCCACACAACATGATGGAGGGTATCCTCAATGTGAGGACGGAACTTTGTCTGCATAAGGACTGTGGAGTGGTCATTCCTACCAATACTGTCATGGACAGATGCACCTGTGACAGGCAGATTGGTGAGGACGAGGTCAAGTCTGTTTTTTCCCTCACAATCTGCTGCAGACCCAGTCTAGCAGCTATGTCCTTCAGGACTCAGCCAGCTTAGTCATTAACTATGCTACTGAACCACTCTTGGTGATGGACATTGAAGTCCCCCACCCAGAATACATTCTGCACCTTTGCCACCCTCAGTGCTTCTTCTAAGTGGTGTTCAACACAGAGGAGTACTGATTCATCAGCTGAGGTGGTGTGGTAGGTAGTAATCAGCAGGAGGTTTCCTTCCCCATGTTTAACCTGATGCCATGAGACTTCCTGGGGTCCGGAATCAATGTTCAGGACTCACAGGGCAACTCCCCCCCCCACCTGTATACCACAGTGCCACCACCTCAGGGATGGTGATGGCAGTGTCTGGGACATTGTCTGTGAGGTATGAACAAAGAACAGTACAGCACAGGAACAGGCTATTCGGCCCTCCAAGCCTGCGCCGATCTTGATGCCTGCCGAAACTAACACCTTCTGCACTTTCGGGGCCCATATCCCTCTATTCCCTTCCTATTCATATATTTGTCAAAATGTCTCTTAAACGTCACTATCGTGCCTGCTTCCACCACCTCCCCTGGCAGCAAGTTCCAGGCACTCACCACCCTCTGTGTAAAAAACTTGCCTCGCACATCCCCTCTAAACTTTGCCCCTCGCACATTAAACCTATGTCCCCTAGTAACTGATTCTTCCACCCTGGGAAAAAGCTTCTGACTATCCACTCTGTCCATGCCACTCATAACTTTGTAAACCTCTATCATGTCACCCCTCCACCTCCGTCGTTCCAGTGAAAACAATCCGAGTTTTTCCAACCTCTCCTCATAGCAGGCAACATCCAGGTAAACCTCCTCTGTACCCTCGCCAAAGCCTCCACGTCCTTCTGGTAGTGTGGCGACCAGAATTGCACGCAATATTCTAAGTGTGGCCGAACTAAGCTTCTGTACAGCTGCAACATGACTTGCCAATTTTTATACTCTATGACCCGACCGATGAAGGCAAGCATGCCGTATGCCTTCTTGACTACCTTATCCACCTGCATTGCCACTTTCAGTGACCTGTGGACCTGTACGCCCAGATCGCTCTGCCTGTCAATACTCCTAAGGGTTCTGCCATTTACTGTATACCTCCCACCTGCATTAGACCTTCCAAAATGCATTACCTCACATTTGTCCGGATTAAACTCCATCTGCCATTTCTCCGCCCAAGTCTCCAACCGATCTATATCCTGCTGTATCCTCTGACAATCCTCATCATTATCCACAACACCACCAACCTTTGTGTCGTCCGTAAACTTACTAATCAGACCAGCTACATTTTCCTCCAAATCATTTATATATACTACAAACAGCAAAGGGCCCAGCACTGATCCCTGCGGAACACCACTAGTCACATCCCTCCATTCAGAAAAACACCCATCCACTGTTACCCTCTGTCTTCTGTGACTAAGACAGTTCTGTATCCATCTTGCCAGCTCACCTCTGATCCCGTGTGACTTCACCTTTTGCACCAGTCTGCCATGCGGGACCTTGTCAAAGGCTTTACTAAAGTCCATATAGACAACATTCACCGCCCTTCCCTCATCAATCATCTTTGTCACTTCCTCAAAAAACTCAATCAAATTAGTAAGACATGACCTCCCCTTCACAAAACCATGCTGTCTCTCGCTAATAAGTTTGTTTGTTTCCAAATGGGAGTAAATCCTGTCCCGAATAATCCTCTCTAATAGTTTCCCTACCACTGACGTAAGGCTCACCGGCCTATAATTTCCTGGATTATCCTTGCCACCCTTCTTAAACAAAGGAACAACATTGGCTATTCTCCAGTCCTCTGGGACCTCACCTGTAGCCAATGAGGATGCAAAGATTTCTGTCAAGGCCCCAGCAATTTCTTCCCTTGCCTCCCTCAGTATTCTAGGGTAGATCCCATCAGGCCCTGGGGACTTATCTACCTTAATGCTTTGCAACACACCCAACACCTCCTCCTTTTTGATAATGAGATGACTGAGACTATCTGCACTCCCTTCCCTCGGCTCATCATCCACCATTGAGTGTGGCTATGTCAGGCCATTTCTTGACTAGTCTGTGGGACAGCTCTCCCAACTTTGGCACAAGCACCCAGATGTTAACAAGGAGGACTTTGCAGAGCCAACAGGACTGGGTTTGATGTTATTTCCAGTGCCTAGGTCAATGCCGGGTGGTTCGTCTGGTTTTATTCCTTATCGATTTTGTAGTGGTTAGTTACAATTGAGTGGCTTGCTAGGCCATTTCAGAGGATGTTTAAGAGTCAGCCACATTGCTGTGAGTCTGGAGCCACACGTAGGGCAGACCAGGTAAGCTCAGCAGATTTCCTTCCCTGAAGGCCATTGAAGATGGGTTTTCACGACAATCAACAATGGTTTCAGATCTAATTCCAGATTTTTTTTTTTATTAATCGAATTCAAATTCCACCTTCTGCCATGGTTGGATTCGAACCCATGTCCCCACAGCAATACCCTGAGTCTCTGGTTTACTAGTCCAGTAACAATACCACTACGCCACCGCCTCCCCTAAATCTTCACTGTGTAAAAACAATTGTACTCCTGACTTTCAACTGGATTTAGGTTTTGTTAAAGGCTGAAAATTTCTTAGGAAATTTACTAAAATAATTGAATATGAAGAGCCCTACAATTCAACAAAGTCATTTTTTTTTGCACCCATTACAACAAACCAAGCCCTAGGTAATCAGTTTTATGTTAGAGAATTAAAATCAGGGCCTGAATCACAACAGAGAGCAGAAAATAACTGCAGGGATATATAAAAACAAATTTTGGGCCAAAGCATCAGATGTAAATTTTTGGATTCTAACATCAGAGGCAGGACTTCTGCCCGATATAGAGGCAGAAACGGAGGCAGGCGGACACATAGTTTCACGCTGCTGGCTGTCGTGCCAGTTTGCCAATGCCATTCTGACTGTAAGCAATTTTGCTCAGGGGGGAAGGTGGGACCAGGCAACCTGCCCGATTTGGATCAAAGTGCAATTAAGATTGTTAACAAGCATGCTGTCAGCTTGTTAAATGCCAGTTTACAATTTTTTTGGGAAGGTACGGGTTACATGATGGATCTGCAACAGTCCAAGTATAAGGAGGTGGCAATGTAGCGGGGTGCCAATCATGGCCGCACCAAATATTTGGGCTCATAAAGGTCAGAAGGAAGAAATGAGGGGCAGGAAGGCAATGAAGGCTGTACCCTCAGCATCGAGTATACTGCCAAAGAAGAAACTACCTAGATATGTCAGAGAACCAGTGCCACTGGAGACTGTGCCTATTTAGGCAGATGGTAACTGAGATGTGTGCCTTCATTGAGGAAGACTTCAAACCTCCCAGTACTGCTTGCCATGCCCTGCCAGTACCCATTACAGTCACTGTGGCATTGAATTTCTTCACCTCTAGCTCATTGCAAGGACCGGCAGCGGACATTGGTGGTGTCTCTCAAGCCGCAGCACAGCATTGTATCTCGCAGGTCACTGATGCCCTATTTGCAAAAGCTGGGCAGTACATTCAATGTCAAACAGTTGGAGCCTCTCTGGCACAAAGAACAGTGGGATTCACCTCCATCACTAGATTCCTGCAGATACAGGGTACCATCAATTACACCCTGTTGGCCATCAAGGTGCAGAGTGAGCAGTCAGTGAGATTCATCAACAGGATGGGCTTCCACTCCCTAAGTGTGTGCACTTGTTATCCTGGCAGCTGACACAACACCTTCATCATCTGGCAGTCAAGGATGCTGCAGCTCTTTATGACACCACCAAAATTCCATGGATGGATTGTTGGGGACAAGGGATATCCCTTGAAGAGATGACTACTCACCCCTTTACGTGACCCCGAGACGGAGGCACAGTGTGCTACATCCGAAGCCATCTGCTCACATGGACTAACATTGAGCAGGCCATCGGGCTTCTGAAGATGCAGTTCTGATGCCTGGACCAGTCGGGTGGTGCCCTGCAGTACACTCCTGCAAGGGTCTCGCCCATTGTGGTGGTCTGTTAAGCTCTCCATAACATGGCCCTCCAGAGATGTGTGGACCTTGAAGAAGGTGAAGCACTAGATTGACACAGTTCATGCGAGGAGGAGGAGGAGGAAAATGCAGAGCAGAACGGTGCCCATGCTGTGCAGGGAGGTGGTCAAGGCTGTCTCAGGAGTCAAAGCACTCATCCAGGTGGTGTGAACACCAGGGAGCATCTGATCCAGGCACATTTCACCTGAGTGCTACTCATCCAGCAGAACTGCATGCTCTGGCACTCACTTTGCTCTGTTTAGTTTAGAGATACAGCACTGAAACAGGCCCTTCGGCCCACCGAGTCTGTGCCAACCATCAACCACCCATTTATACTAATCCTACACTAATCCCATATTCCTACCACATCCCCACCTAACCCTATATTTCCCTACCACCTACCTATACTAGTGGCAATTTATAATGGCCAATTTACCTACCAACCTGCAAGTCTTTTGGCTTGTGGGAGGAAACCGGAGCACCCGGAGAAAACCCACGCAGACACAGGGAGAACTTGCAAACTCCACACAGGCAGTACCCAGAATTGAACCCGGGTCGCTGGAGCTGTGAGGCTGCGGTGCTAACCACTGCGCCACTGTGCCGCCCTTTTTTCGCCATTCAAAACGATCATGGCTGATCTTAGGATTCAACTCAACTTTCCTGCCCGCTCGCTATATCCCTTGATTCCCTGAGAGACCATGTTATATTAACAACACTTTCAAGGAAATATAAATTGGATGTGAAACTTTGTAACAGCCCCAATTTAAATTATTTGTTTCTGTATGCAAATTTCACATACAAATTACATGTGTCTGGTTTATTCTTATCTCTTGTTTTGAACAGAGCAGTAGTGCTCTTCCTGAATCTGCCTGTGAGAACACATCCATTAAACAGACAACTTTGAATAGATCCATACTTACTGACAATGCATGATACATATCCCTCCAGTGGTCTCAGTGTCCCTGTTCAAAGACCATTACTTGCCTTCACCACCGCTTCCCTCCTTCCAGTTTGACCATTAAAGAAATGAAGCTCACACTCTGGGATCATGGCTCAACATCTTCAACGTAATTAATAAATAACAATTTACACGATCACAAAAGAAATTAACTCAAATGAACCACTCAGTGCTATGACCGATGCAGTGACCTTCGCTCTCGGCCACTTCTACACGGTGCTCCTCTTGTGGCCTCGGCTGAAGTGGAAGCAGCCTGCTTGTGTCTGTCTGCTTGATGTTGAGATGCACATGGCGGTCGTCCTCATTGTGGCGGTGTCAATGGGGGCACCTCCAGAGACTGCTGCACCGGTGTCAATGCAGGGGCAGGCTCTGTCATAGGGTCCTGCTGTATAGATGATCAGAAGGGCCAAGGCGGCCGATGGTGATGATGGCACAATTGGCATCCACTCTATGCATCTCTGCCATCAGCACACTGACTTGTCAATGTTATAGAGCATTACATGCATTCTGTGCATGCCAATGCGCTTTTCTAGCATCCATTCAGACTAATGCTACATATTGCTCTCCATGAGGTTGGCCACTCTCGCAATGGAGGAGCTCATACATTCAAAGCCCTGAGCCATGATGGTGCATGTGAGCTGAATGGGCTCCTCCATT
The DNA here is from genome assembly GCF_036365525.1 of Heterodontus francisci. Classification (NCBI taxonomy): domain Eukaryota; kingdom Metazoa; phylum Chordata; class Chondrichthyes; order Heterodontiformes; family Heterodontidae; genus Heterodontus; species Heterodontus francisci. The sequence goes on along the minus strand of NC_090372.1, from coordinate 65,945,671 downwards.
CTCAGCCCATGACTCCGCACTGCCTCAGGGAACTCAGACATGTGGGCATACATTTCACGCTGCTGGTCAAAGTAGACCTGCTTTGCTTGTGACTCCTAAGGCCCTGCATCTGCAGCCAACTGAGCATATCTGTGTCTGTCCTCCATCCTCCGAGGGGGACTGCCCACAACTGCCTCTGCCTCCGTCATCTCCTCCTGTTGACTTGTGACATGCTCCTCGCCCAGTGCTACCCTTTCTAATCACACTCAAGGGCCCACCGATGTGAGTGTATCTGTGCTGTTGGAGGGTGCACTTGAATGACATTATGTTGTTGGGTCTATTGGTTCTGTTGCGTCCAAGGACCCTGCTGATGCTGCAGTTGCACTGGCATGCTCCTCCTCCACAACTGGCCCTGTAGGAGATCATGAGAACTCTGACAGCAGATGTCTCTGCAGAGCTGAGGCTTCTCAGTGCAGCTGAAGTTTTGACATGCTTGAGCACGGGGATCAGTGCACTTCATTCCCTTCATCTACTGAATTCAATATCTTTTCACCCTCTTCTATAGATATTACCATTTTTCCATCGCTCAGTTCCTCATCCGAGCCACCCTCATGACGTGAAGTGCTGCCTCCTCCATTGGGTTCAGGATGGCGATCTGGGGCACTCCTCCACCTGTGCAAACCCACTCCCTGGCATTGCGCACCCTCTTCTCCTGCAAGGACAAAAGAGAGAGAGAAGCCAATGCTGGCCTCTCTCACCAATTCCAGCAGCTCATTTAAATAGGAAGCTGTGCTGCCAGCTCAATATGGGCGGCACAGTGGCGCAGTGGTTAGCACCGCAGCCTCACAGCTCCAGGGACCTGGGTTCAATTCTGGGTACTGCCTGTGCGGAGTTTGCAAGTTCTCCCTGTGTCTGCGTGGGTTTCCGTCGGGTGCTCCGGTTTCCTCCCACATTTAAAAAAAAAGACTTGCAGGTGATAGGTAAATTTGCTGTTGTAAATTGCCCCTAGTGTAGGTAGGTGGTAGGGAATATGGGATTACTGTGGGGTTAGTATAAATGGGTGGTTGTTGGTCGGCACAGACTCGGTGGGCCGAAGGGCCTGTTTCAGTGCTGTATCAATAAATAAATAGTGCAAGGGCTTTGAACCTTGCTGTCTGTTCAGTGATTACCCTGTGCACACATTACTCCTATTTTCAGGAGCACCATGCACCCTCAGGCTGCTCAGCTGGTGTGTCTGCTGGTGGCTCCAGAGCTGGAGGCCTATCATCTGAGTGTCGCATTGCTCTCACTGTGCTAGAATGACAAAAATCATTTAACCTGTTATGGCACTGTACCCAGGTCCTTCAGCTGACACTGCAGCTGCACATTTGTTCTGCCACTTCCAGCCAGGCCTGCTTAATTTGACTGGGTGGCTTTCTCCTGCCATCCTCTGGCAACAAGACCTCCACAACCTCCAGCATGACCTCACTAAGCCATGGGGCAGCCCTACTACGGTTGCCTGACCTCTGACTCTCCTCCTGCTGGCTTCTGCCTTCTAGTGAGTAGCAAGACAGCTGCCACTGTAATGGCTGCTGTCATGTCTTTAAACCAGGCCCGCAATTTCAGAGTCCCACCCTCCAGCCAATTAGCTGCTAACATTGGGGAAAATCGCAGGCTGTGACTACATTCCCCCTGGAGCAGTGTCTAGATCCAGAAATGGTCCCAATGTCGGGGTCCCAACCCCAAACCTGAAAATCCTGCCCTAATCTGTGACTGACTGCAATCTGTAAAATCAAGATGAATCCCACCTTCTCTTTATCTGCTGCCCCCATACCTGTTGCAGCCTTTGTGTGAACAGGTCACCAATTCCTATGTACTCCCTGTGAGGATGCAGCAACACTCTGACAAATCCAGGAACTCACGACAACACCTCCAAAAACGCTCAAGTGCACTTCCAAAAACTTTGCAATAGCAGACGTTCTTCAAAATTACCTTATCTGCAATTTGGGTGCCTGGCTATTTGAACACTACAAGTGCGGGGCCCAGCTTGTCGCTTAATAATTGTGTATGCAGAGTGATTGATTAATTCTTTGGCTGGACCTGCATAGTCCAAATGAAGTATTCTGGCTTTGCATCAGTGGGTTGGGCTGTGTAATGTCAGCATGGCGCTCCTTCATAGCCTTCCGGTGTTGCAGGAGCTGCTACGGAGATGAATTTCTGATCCAGAGTTCTTAGTACAGCATAATATTTGTCCTGTATGCTGTGTAAATCAATCATTGTTTTCATCTCTTGATCTGAATTGAAATTTTTGCCAAGTTTGTTTCCATGCACCCCAGGGTTTCCAACTCCGGCTAGGCATATTTCTGGAGGTTTGATTGCATGATCTACAAGTATATTACACTTGATCTCATGACACTTAATCGACAACACCTTGCATGCAGTAAAATCTCCCAAGATGCTTCACAGGAGCATAGTTACAAAACAATTAACATAGAGCCAAAGGAGGAGACATTAGGGAAGGTTAAAGTTAGCATGCAGGTACAGCAAGCAATTAGGATGGCAAATGGCATGATAGCCTTTATTGCAAGGGGATTGGAGTACAAAAATAAGGAACAATTGCTACAATTGTACAGCGCTTTGGTGACACCACACTTGGAGTACTGTACACAGTTTTGGTCTCCATATCTAAGGAAATATATAGTTGCATTGGAAATGGTACAATGAAGGTTCACTAGATTGGTTCCTGGGATGAGAGGATTGTTGAAAGGCTGAGTAAATTGGGCGTATTCTCTCTGAAGTTTAGAAGAATGAGAGGTGATCTCATTGAAACATACAAGATTCTGAAGGGGCTTGACAGGGTCGACACTGAGAGATTGTTTCCCCTGGCCAGGGAATCTAGAAGATGGGGGCACAGCCTCAGGATAAGGGGGTCAATCATTTTGGACTGAGAGGAGGAGAATTTCTTCACTCGGAGGGTTGTCAATCTTCGGAATTGTCTACCCCAGAGGGTTATGGATGCTCCATTGTTGAGTATATTCAAGACTGAGATCAATAGATTTTTGATCTTTCAGCAAATCAAAGAATATGGAGAGTGGGCAGGAAAGTGGAATTAAGGGTAGAAGATCAGCCATGATTGTATTGAATGGCGGAGCGGGCTCGAGGGTTTAAAGGGTCAACTCCTGCTCCTATTTCTTGTATTTATGTTCTTATCTGACCAAAGGCTTGGTCAAGGTAAGTTTTAAGGAGTATCTTAAAGGAGGTGGAAAGGTAGAGAGGTATATTGAGGGAATTCCAGAGATTAGGGCCGAGAGAGCTGAAGACTCAGCTGAAAATTGTGGTACAATGGAAGTTGGGGGGAACACAAGAGGGCAGAATTGGAGGAATGTAGTGTTCTTGGAGGGTTGTAGATCTTGAAGAGGTTACAGAGATATGGGAGCCAAGGAGTGATTTGATATTAAGGATGAGAATTTTTAATTCGAGGCATTGGTAGACTGAGAGCAAATGCAGGTCAGTGAACACAGGGGTGATAGGTTAATGGTACTTGGTGTGAGTGAGGATATGGGCAGCAGAGTATTGGATGAGCTGACATTTATGGAGGGTGAAAGATGGGAGGCCGACCAGGAGAGCTTTGAAATAGTTGACTCTGGAGGTCATGGATGAGGGTTTCCAGTAGCAGATGAGCTGAGACGGGCAGAGACAGGTGGTTTTACAGGAGGTAAACTTAGACGGTCTTAGTGATGGAGAAGATATGGGGTCAAGAGCTTTACTCAGGGTTGCCAACATCCTGAGACAGTAGCCAGGAAGGGGGATAGAACTGGTGGCTCGGGAATGGAGTTGCTGGTGGGGGACGAAGGCAATGGCTTTGGTTTTCCAAATATTTAATTTCATCCTGTGACATTTTAAGAAACCCAAGTGCACCACTGGAACATCCAAATTCTATTCTCTTTGTCTAACACCATGGGAAGAAGAGAAGAACTGGAATAAACAGTTTCCACCATGTCCCAATCATAGGCTGCATGGAAAGGAGGCGAGGAAGAGGGTGATGGAAACGGAGATGATCAATGATTTCAAACGGATGTTGGATAGTCACTCGAGGGAAATAAGCTTGCCAGGGCTATCGGGATAGAGCGGGGGAATGGGAGTGACTGGATTGCTCCAAGGAGAGCTGGCATGGAATCAATGGGCCGAATGGCCTCTTCTGTGCCTTAAATGACTCTATGAGAGTTTCTGTATTGAAATTTGCAGGCACGGAGAATTCCTCATGGCTGGTTCCACGGGATATATTGTAGACACATTCCATTACTCCTGAATCATTCTGTGTATTACCCAAGCTGAAACCAGTATCTTTGTCAGCAGGTGCTTTCATGCTTTCATCCCCTTGCATAAACAGTGTGGCACATTTGCGTGTGCTGGAAGCTACATATATTAATACACAGAGCCCTGTCAGATAGAGAGAATATATACACACATTGCACCTGTTTCAGCTAAACAAAATAAGTGCAGCCATTCAATGGTTCATTCCTCAGGGCAATGCCTTGACCAATCAGAGTTAAGCTGCCTGGTTTAAATTTCAAACAAAGCTTGGCAGTTAACTGTCAGTCACCATAAACTGGTGCATTCTCCATGGCAATGCCTCTAATAATCAGAGTCCACTTGCCGACCAATCAGCACTCTCTTCTCGCACAGTATAAATTTGTTGCTTTCCCTTATATTGGTATTCTTGCAAATTGTCCTGATGAGTGCAAGGCGAAAAGCTTCGACAAAATGTCTCTATTTTCTTATTATAAGTCCCTTTTTTTGGTCTGATCACTTTGCAGCAGGAGACATTAGTTTGCATTACTACACCAACAAAGAAAGATGAATCCACTTTATATCCATTCATTTTTTTTAACAATATGCACATGACCTTTAACGTTTAAAAAGCTATAGTCCTCTTCAAGTGAAAAATAATCATAATGTAATAGTGAATGGCAGAGAACAGATAATTATTTATTTACCCTCTGGCTAAATTCAACACGTGGCAATGTTTTTCCTTATCTTCCAGATACTTCTGCAGGTTATACTCGGATAAGAGTCAACAGCTTTCTTTTGAACTTGTCTTTCCTCCTGCAGTGTTCCATCATCATGGGTGCTAAATAGGTATTTTTTTTAACAATGCTAACTATAAATTCTATCATGCCAACATTCATGAAATGTTGGGACTGGGGTTTATGATCAAAAAGAATGTGACTTCTCAAAAACTCATTAAAAATTTGGGCCTCAAAACTTGAGAACAAGTGGCATAGGCCACAATCCCTGCATCTGGGTGTTGGGGCCTGAGGCATCCACCTTATTGAGCTTCAGGTCGCATTTTAATAGAGCTGGTGAGCTGTGCATAGCTGTCGGTGAATTGTGATTGAGGATTGGACAAGTGCTGGTGTTGCAGCAGTCCTCAGGTAAGTGAGGAGGGGTGGGAATTGGGCCTCGGGTTCGGAGATGAGGTAATTGATGACCAGTGGGGAGGAGATTGGTGGCCAAGGGGATGAATGATTGCTGGCTGGAGGGCAATCAGTGGCCAGAGGAGAGGCAGTGAACTGAGGCTGGATCAGGAGAATTAGTACCCAATTTGGGGCAATCAGAAAGCCAAATATCCAGATTAGGTGAATGGACAAAGGTGTGGCAAATGAATTTCAATGTAGGCAAATGCGAGGTCATCCACTTTGGGATCTAAAAAGGATAGAATAGGGTACCTTCTGAATGGGAATAGCAGTTATCACCATCTTCCCTTACTTCTGCCACAGGGCCAGCTTCAGAGGACAGGAGACAACACAAAGACAACAAGTTCCCGAGGAGGAAGACACATCGAAACTTGTACCATCACATCATTCTAGCACACCCTACATCAGTGCAGATACTCGCACCTTGGTGGGTTCTCGTGCAGTTTTAGAAACTGTGGCACAGGGTGAAGCTCACAGCACATCAAAACTGGAGGATTCAGAGTTGGCTGTGGGCAGTCCCCCTTGGAGGATTAAGGACAGGCGCAGCCCTGCTCAGCAGGGTAGAGATGCAGTGCCTCGGGAGTCATGAAACAGGTGGCTCTATTCGGAGAACTTGCGTGAGATGTGTGCTGACATGTCAGAGCTACCTGAGGCTCTGCAGAGTCATGGGATGACAATGGAGGAGTCCATTTATCTCATGTGCTCCACAATATCTCAATACTTTGAGTGCATGAGCTGCTCCATTGAGAGAGTGGTCAAACTCTTGGAGAGCCATATGTGGCAGCACTCAGAGTGGATGCAGGAACAGCACACTGATGTGCAGAGAATACATGCTGCAGTCAGTAGCATTGACTGGTCAATGGTGCAAATCACGCAAAGAAGCATGGAGTGGATGCCAACTGTACCCCAGGTAGTTGTTCCCTCCAGAGATCTAGGGTGCCACGAAAGGGCTGAGGAGGCAACAGATGGTGATGAGGAGGCATTCCCTCATGGGACTCCATCATCATCATCTGCCTCCATGGTCCCGCCATCTGTAGAATTATACAGTGTGTCAGGCTGCCCCTGCAGTGAGGCTGGTGCAATAGCCTTTGGAGATTTTTAAAAATTCTTTCATGGGATGTGGGCATTGCTGGCAAGGCCAGCATGTATTGCCCAACCCTAATTGAGAAGGTGGTGGTGAGCTGCCTTCTTGAACAGCTGCAGTCCACCTTGTGCAGGTACACCCACACTGCTGTTAGGGAAGGAGTTCCAGGATTTTGATCCAGCGACAGTGGAGGAACGGCAATATATTTCTAAGTCAGGATGGTGTGTGACTTGGAGGTGAACTTGCAGCTGGTGGTGTTCCCATGCATCTACTGTCCTTGTCCTTCTAGGTGGAAGAGGTTGCGGGTTTTAAGGTACTATCGAAGGATGCTTGGAGAGTTGCTGCAGCGCATCTTGTATACGGTACACACTGCTGCCACTGTGCATCTGTGAGTATGACTATGTCAGGCTGTTGCTTGAATAGTCTGTGGGACAGCTGTCCTAATTTTGGCAGAAGCCCCCAGAGGTTAGTAAGGAGGACTTTGCGGGGTTGACAAGACTGGGTTTGCCGTTGTAATTTCCAGTGCCTAGGTTGATGCCAGTGTTCCATTTAGTTTTATTTATTTCAACTTTTGTGCAGCAGCTGTGTACAGCTGAATGGCTTGCTAGACCATTTCAGAGGTCTAAAGGGTCTGGAGTAACATGTAGGCCAGACCAGGTAAGGATGGCAGAATTCCTTCCCTAAAGGACATCGGTGAACCAGATGAGTTTTTATGAAAATCGATGGTCGTTTCATGGTTAACATTGCTGCCTCGCTTTCAATTCCAGATTTTCATTGATTAATTGAATTTTAAATTCCACCAGCTGCTGTGGTGCTCAGTGAGGACCCTTGTGCTCAGGCGACATTGGTTACAGTGTCCCTAGAGTATTAGCCTGGGTCTCTGGATTAGTCCAGTGACATTACCACTTGGCCAACATCTATCCCCCAGAACCTCCATGATGGGGACGACAGCCTTGGACATCTCAGGCCCAGACAGGCATTAGTGAGCAGCCTGCCTCAACCTCATCCTCAGTCACAGGGGAAGACACGTGTAGGAGTGGCCGTCAGTGGAGGCCATTGCATCAGTAATGTCACTTTGTGGGTCACTTGGGTGTTTCTGATGTAAATAATAGTGAACTGTTAAGCAATAAAACACTGGAAAATTTATTGCAATAAGGCAGACTTGTGTGTTTTCCATCTCATCATAGCGAGATGCTAGAGATTGGGTAGTAAAGGTTTCCAAAGTAATGGGGTGTGCTGGGGAAGTGTGTATTGGGTGGAGACTCTGGAGCCTTGCAGTGTTTGTGCCACTGGAAGGTGGCTGAGTTTTGCAATGAACTTATGGTTGCCTTCACTCAGATGAACAAGACTCTCCTCTCCAAATGTCCTGCCGACTGAATCTTGTGCAGGTCCAACGTCACTGCATTAGAGTGGTCCGAGCATCCCTGCCATCCTAATGAGCACTCTACCTTCTAAGCCTGCTATGGCAACATCTCCGCAAAGTATGGGGACTGCTCTCCAGTTCTTCTTCAGCCTCCTCCTTGTCCTCATCTTTCTCTTTCTCCCCATCCTCCTCCACCAAGGAGCTGTGCCGTTTCAGCACTTCTCCCTCCTCAAGGTCCACACCTCAATGGAGGGCTATGCAATAGAAGGGTCAGCAGACCACCACAATGCGCAAGATCCTTGAGGGAGTGTACTGGAAGGCGCCACCCGACTGGTCAAGGCACTTGAGCCTCATCATCAGGAGCCCAATGGTCAGCTCAGTGATGACACGTGTTCAGGTGGCATTGGTTACAGTGTCTTTCAGCCTCTGTGGTAGGGTGACACACTGGATTTAACAGCCATCTCTACAAGGGGCGAGCCTTTTTCGCTAACAGCCATCCACAGCTCTCCGAGAGCTTCATGAAGAGCTGCAGCACCTGTGAGTGCAGGAGGATAACGGTGTAATGGCAGCTCCCTGGAAAATGTGCACAGCTGCATAAAGAACTTCCTGTGGTCGCATTGCAAATTGAGGTTTAGGAAGGGATCTCCTTTCCTAATGAGGAATCTCCCTGGCTGGTCAGTTGGTGTCTTGATGGCACCATCGGTGCAATCGATGATCCCCGCACTGAGGGCATCCAGCAAGGGAGGCAAATCCTATTGCTTTGAGCTTGAGTGCCGCTATCCACCTTGAATTCAATTTAATACCCTGCACTTTCGAACAGAGCATCCGATACCTCTGTGATACAATGATGTGATGCTGCCTGCGAGATGCCACCAATGTCTGCGGCCATTCCTTGGAAGCATCCAGTTGCATGAAAGTGCAAAACCACTGTGACTCTTAGAGCCATGAGAAGGCCATGGCCACGGTTCCTGCTAACCTACATATGACCCACAATGAGGCCACTCAGATCAGCAACAATCTGCTTAGACAGGCACAGCGTTCTGCGGTGCTGAAGCTCTGCCATGTCCTGTGGTGGTGGACCCTATGCTGAGGGTATCACCGCCGTTGCCTTCCTACCCCTTGCTCCCCAATCTTGCACCCCTGTTGTCCAGGAATCTGCCTCTGCTCCTGCAGATGCTGCTCATCATCGCTGGTCAGTCCATGCTCAGAGTTGCTTGGTTCCATTGTCTCTGGTGTCCTTCCTTTCCATTGGAATGTGGAGTCATCCTGAACGACCCCCGTAACTCCCGAGATCCGTAAGCAGAAGGACCCATCCGCCCACCGACCCTCCGTGCACCCCCCCCCCCCCCGCAAAGGCCAGCCTCCCCGAAATGCCCTTGTCATGAGATAATTCTTCTCACTGAGCACAACTGGTTGCTGTGAATGAGGGCCTTCTCTGAGCCTTCCCTCTTCAATGCTGCCTCTTGCTGCTGCCCTGCTGTTCCAGCTCACTCTCAATTGTGTCTCCACCTCCTCCTCTCTGTGTTGGTTAGGACCCTGTTTGGATCCTGCTTCTTAAAAGGAAAATTCAGAACTGGCCCTTAACGGGTAAGAGGCTGAACTGACGACTCCCATTGCAGCCTTTTAAACTTGGAGTGCACCAGTTTCACGTCGGGACACCGGCACACCAACACAAGGAGTGGGTTTAAGCAACCATCTGCCCCTGATCCCACCCTCTCAATCAAATAAAAATCCTGCCTTATGACTCTATATTAGAAAGGGAGAAGTTAGGGTAGATAGAGAGAAACTATTTCCGCTGGTTGGGGCATCTAGGTCTAGGGCATAATGTAAAGAGTTATAGTCAGACCTTTCAGGAGTGAAATTAGGAAGCACTTCTTTGTGCAAATGGAGGTGGAAGTTTGGAAGCTCTTCCAAAAATGGCAATGGATGCTTGATCAATTGTTCATTTTAAATCTGAGATTGATAGATTTTTCTTAACTAAAGATAGCAAGGGACATGGGGCAAAAATATGGAGTTAGGTCACAGATCAGCCATGATCTCATTGAATGGTGGAACAGGTTCGAGGGGCTAAATGTCCGTATGTTCCTAATTTATTTCCTCCCACAAAAGTAACATAAACCTAAGTGTGAGCTTTGTGCCGAGGTAATCTTCCAATATAGGCACTGTTCTGTGCAGCTGGACAAACAGCATAAGAGACTTTTGCTGGCATCTGGGCACAAATCTGATCCCAGTCACTTTGTCAAATTCAAACTAGCAGACTCCCAGCACAGTGTATGTATAAATGCTTTGCACGAACAGCCAATTAACAAATTTACACCATTTACTTTGCACATTATGATCAGAATAGCTCTAAATTCAAAACAAATAGGTTCAGCAGCTGTCACATAAAGCAGGTAACAATTACAAAGAATTACAAGACTGTGTACAACTTAAAAGGGTTTGCAATCTTTCATTTTAATACTTTGATGATCTATTGCACTGTGATAAGTAGCTTATCACTGTTCTTAATCATTTTGCTATAATTGGCAACTCATTTTACAAGCTCGATCTATCTCTTTTGAGTCCAGATTTCCATTTATCACTGCTTGAGTACACTTCCCTTATGTTAATCTGTATAGCCAAGTGAAACTTTATCTTCACTATTTATTTATGCTACCTTTGTTTGTTGTCAAACTATCAACAACCTTCAATGATAATTTAGCACTCATCTTATCAAGTCAAATGGACAAGGCCAAGAAATCTCCTGTAATGTTACCTTACACCTAATGACAGTCCCATTGCCCTATTGGTGGATAGCTTTAGTAAGGAGTGTTTTACGTGCATGTGTGTATATAAAGGATAATGGACACCTGGCAGTAATTACTAGGGTGTTAATCTGATCAAGGAGTTCAAATGATGTCATGCACTGTGAAAGGGAAGCTCAGGTGTTTTACAACTGAATCTTGGGATGGGACGAGAGGGCTGAGAACCTGGGATCCAGCCCCTGCCAGTATTTGCATGCAGTGGGTGGGGCAAAGATAGCCAGCAGTGGTCCTGGCAGAGACACGGGATGGAAAGTGCGTTTAATTAGCTGAGGTGGACTAGGCCTCAGTGTTTCAGACTGCAGCACATCCTGCGCATGTCAGTGCGCTGTTTCTGCTTCCACTCTGAGTGATGCTGCATATGGCTCTCCAAGAGGTTGGCCACTCTCTTAATGGAGGAGCTCATGTGCTCAAAGCACTGAGTCATTGTTGAGTACATGAGATAAATGGACTCCTCCATTCTCATCTATGACTCTGCAGAGCCTCAGGAAACTCCAACATGATTGCCTCATTCTCTGCTCTTAATCAAGCATGATCTTAGAAGTGAAGAAGAGAATCCAACTTTTTATCTCAAGAAAGTAGGACAGTGTAGAAGGTAAACCTTCACATAAGGCAACAGACACAGGGCAGAGAAAGCTTCTTAGATGAAAATAGGAAAGTTTTGGAAAATGTATTATTTTAATCCATAATTGCCCTTGAGAAGGTGGTGGTGAGCCACTTTCCTGAATTGCTGCAGTCCTGTGGTGCAGGTACACCCACAATGCTGTTAGGGAAAGTGTTCCAGGATTTTGATTCAATGACAGTGAAGGAATAGTGGTATCGTTTGAAGTCAGGATTGTGTGTGACTTGGAGGGGAACCTGAAGGTGATGGTGCTCCCATGCACCTGTGCCCTTGTCTTTCTAGGTGGTAGAGGTCATGTGTTTGGAAGGTGGGTCAAAGAAGCCTTGGTGAGTTGCTGCAGTGCATCTTGTAGATGGCAAAATTTCAGCACTTATTTGTTGTTTAAAAACTGCTTCAGGTACAAACACTAAATAAACGCACTCATAACTGTGAGTCACAGAAACCATCAGCTCAACTTAAATCTTTTCTTCTTTAATTCCGTATGTAACCAATTGTGGTAGAAAATAATGTAATCACATTTCAGGATTTTAGACTATGTTGCCACGTGGTGAAATATGCGACTTTTGAGCTAAACCAAGCTCTCAAGGAGTTAATTTTTAAAGACAAAAGAGCTGACAGGTATAAATTAGATTTCAAATGGGTTGTCTGAACCAGGTGCTGGAGACAATGAAAAACAGTGTGACATTCCAATGATCATTCACACTCATTGCTACCATGTCAACTCTTTATCTGAACTTAGCAGGGGTCATTGCCAAGTTAAACTGGTGGCCTCTTCTTTGGATAGGGGAAGAGAATAGTAAGTTTGACTAAAATTTGACACTGTCGTCAGGCCTATTTATGAGCTTTAAGCTCAGAGCTAAGAGAGAGATGGGTGGATCTGCTAAACGGATTGGTTTTCTAAACAGGGCAACGAGAATTCGGTGGCAGAGGGGAAGGAGTTGCTAAGTGATTAAACCAAAATCAACAGTAAATAACAAAATAATCAGAGGAATTAATTAAATCTAAGGGGATAAAATTAAAATTAACTATGTGGAGGATCCCAACATTAAATGACATCAAATTAAATTAAATAAAAACCTGGTATACATAAATAATTACAGGTTAGGTGGTCATGTTGAGGAAGCTGATCCTCTGCCTGTATATCCTGTGCTGGGGGCACTGCCTCCTTTGAGCTGGAGATCTGTGTCCATCATCTCTGCCCTGTGGAGTGGAAGGTGGCTGTGGAGAAGGTAGCTGCTGTTTCTCCCAGTGCTGTTGGTGTGGCTGCTCCTCTTGTTCCTCATCATACTATAGTTGCATAAGCTGCTCCCAAGTTGCAGTGAAGGCTGACAGCAAGGAAATTCAGATCAAGGTGAGCAAAGTACAAGGTAGGTGAAATGGCTTCCAGAATGTTGGCAATCACCAATCAAGTAATAAAACCATGCTCTCAGAACAAGTCCTGTGAACACAAGCCTAAGGCAGGCCAGCACCGAAGCAGTTTCATTGTTTAAAGACTTTCCAAATGTCAGTATCATTGATCAATAATCCCCACTGGGCTCTCACCTTGTTGACCCTGGCAAATTCCACACAGCTTGGGAAACCAGTGCACTGGCTGTTAAAGCCAGAATACTGGGAAACAGACTCAAGTAATTGATGATTTGAATATTTAAATGACTGACCTGACAGCACCAGGGGTGTTCCCGCTCTTCTCAGAACATGCCCCGGTGAAACTCAGAAGTGTGTTGGGTTTCCAACACATCATTTTTCAGGGATTTAACCCCTGCTTACACCAGAAGTTGCCCACCCCCTTGGGGCAGTTAAAATTCTGCCCATTGTAACACACTGACTGACCTTCCTCCCCATCTCTTGCAGGACAAGGTCACATATAACTGCAAGGAACAGCAGATTACTGGTGGGGGCAGGCATGCCTGCATCTCCTGACCTCTATTTATTTTATTTTATTTATTTAGACATACAGCACTGAAACAGGCCCTTCGGCCCACCGAGTCTGTGCTGACCATCAACCACCCATTTATACTAATCCTACATTAATCCCATATTCCCTACCACATCCCCTCGATTCCCCTACCACCTACCTATACTAGGGGCAATTTATAATGGCCAATTTACCTATCAACCTGCAAGCTTTTGGCTGTGGGAGGAAACCGGAGCACCCGGTGGAAACCCATGAAGACACAGGGAGAACTTGCAAACTCCGCAAGTTTTGAGGAGACAGTGCTCTGCATTATTGGGCCTACAGTCACTGAAGCTATTGCATCCAGTGTCACCAAGGCCATTCAGGATGACCGTATGTTCCAGCTTTATGCACCTTCTCAAATCCCACTTCATCCTTATTCTGTTATCTGGCAGGAAGTGCAAACTGCAGATGGTGTGACCATGGATCTCTTGTTTTCCACCCCACCCCCTTCCCTCACCCCAACCCTTTCTTTCTGCATTTTTACTTTCAGATATCCAAGAACTGCCATGTGACCAGCCAGTGTAGCATTACCATGAAAGGCACAAGCAACAGCAGACCTGTGATGAAGAAGCACCGTCACTTGATCTGACCATCATAGCCACCACCTCAGATACTGGCATTGCAGGCACATTAGAGGGTAGTATAGATTTGGGATTGGCATGTGGTGAATCAGCAGGCAAGAGTGGGCTGCAGTCAGAGCGGGGGGAGAAGGCAATACATGTGACAGCTCAATGGACAGCTTTGGCAAGCCTGCTAGACAACCTGTTGTCACTGTCAAGGAACATGGAGGAGACCAGCTCCAACCTTGTACAAGGCTGAGCCTGGACCCCATCCTTTCCAGTACACAAGTGCCAACATCATATAGCACTTTCGGACCCATCTGTGATGTAAAATCTGGTGGCAGCTTCCATTGCACCACAAGCAGAAGCCATCTGAGATCTGCAGTGGAAGCTCAGACTAAAGTCATGAGATCAATGCTTGTTGCTATGCAAAAGGAAGATGGTTGTGGTTGTTGGAACTCAATCATCTCAGCTCCAGGACATCACTGCAGGAGATTCTCAGGGTAGTATCCTCAGCACAACCATCTTCAGCTGCTTCATTAATGACCTTCCCTCCATCACAAGGTCAGAAGTGGGGATGTTCACTAATGATTGCACAATGTTTAACACCATACGTGACTCCTCAGATACTGAAGCAGCCCGTGTCCATATGCAGCAAGACCTGGACAACATTCAGGCTTGGGCTGATAAGTGGCAAGTAACAGTCACGCCACACAAGTGCCAGGCAACAACCATCTCAAACAAGAGACAATCTAACCATCTCCCCTTGACATTCAATGGCATTACTATGCTGAATCCCCTATCAACATTCTGGGGGTTACCATTGACCAGACACTGACTGGACCAGCCACATCAATACTGTGGCTACAAGAGCAGGTAAGAGGCTGGGAATTCTGTGGCGAGTAACTCACCTCCTGGCTCCTCAATGCCTATCCACCATCTACAAGGCACAAGCCAGGAGTGTGATGGAATACTGTCCACTTGCCTGGATGGGTGCAGCTCCAACAACACTCAAGAAGCTCGACACCATCCAGGAGAAAGCAGCCCGCTTCATTGGCACATCATCCACCACCTTCAACATTCACCCCCTCCACCACCGATGCACCGTGGCAGCAGTGTGTACTATCTACAAGATGCACTGCAGCAACTCACCAAGGCTCCTTAGACAGTTCCTTCCAGACCGCAACCTCTACCCCTTGAAAGACAAGGGCAGCAGATGCATGGGAACATCACCACCTGCAAGTTCCCCTCCAAGCCACACATCATCCTGACTTGGAACTATATCGCCGTTCCTTCACTGTCGCTGGGTCAAAACTCTGGAATTCCCTTCCTAACAGCACTGTGGGTATACCTACACCCCAAGGATTGCAGCAGTTCAAGAAGGCAGCTGACCACCACCTTCTCAAGGGTAATTAGGGATGGGAAATAAATGCTGGCCTAGCCACTGATCCCCACATCCCACGAACGAATAAAAAAAACCCAGCTTGGTGCTATGCAGGCTCAGACTGCTGCCATGATATCAGTGCTGAAAGAAAAATGCAGGCTCTCTCCGCAGTCCAGCAATCTGTGCTCCAGCAGATCTTGACAGGGTGGATGTAGATATACCTACAATCAAGGACTCTACAGTGAGCTCGAAGAACTGCAACAAAATCTTTTCAGATATTGCCTCAAACTTTTCCACTTTATTTTTCTTCTGCTCTTTTCTGGCTCTATTTGCATGTGTGTATTCCATATGAATGCTAGTGTGGGTCCGTTGTGTATCTGTAGGCGTTAACCGAATTGGAGTTTAAGTTTAATAAATTTCAACTTTTCTTCTTTAAACCTAAGAAAGCCAGTTTGTGCTGGTTTCTTTGCCTTATAATTGGAAAGCGGTGAACAAGGATTCACCAAGGGGGAGATAAAAACAGTGTGTTTAAAAATAATACCCTGTTGCAGTAATACCAGGTGAAGGCTGAAAGGGAACCCTAGACCTCTTTCTCACCTGGTCGTGACAATATAGATAATTGTGAGGTAGTATATTTTGCTAGAAAGAATAAGGAGGCCACATCTAAATGGGGTCGAGGAGCAAAGGGATCTAGGTGTACATATTCACAATCATCAAAAGCAGCAATGCGTAGTACTCAGAGTTAGATCTAACCAAACTTTTATATAAGTTTAACATAACTTCCCTGCTTTTAACTCCTATTCCTCAAAAATAAACCCAGTGCTTTGCTTGCACTTTTTAATGGCCTTGTTAACTTACGTCGACTGCTATATCTCGATCCAATGAAAGATCATCAACCTGAAACATGAACTCATTTTCTCTCTCCTCAGATGCTGCCAGACCTGCTGAGTATTTCCAGCATTTTCTGTTTTTATTCCGGATTTCCAGCTCCTGCAGTATTTTGCTTTTGTATTATTATAATTCATGGGTTGAACCTTATACTCTGTTGGAAAAACTTATAGTTTGCCAATTTGAAATAATTTCCTGAACTCTATCAAGTGAATGTATCAATTGTATCCATTTGGATATTTTGACCAAATGGGCTTTTACCTTGTTGTGGGTTTAATTTGTAATGTGGTTAGAACTATAGTACATTCCAAATGTAATATTAAGATATATCAGTAATGAAAAATAAATAAAAAACCAAGTGATTGCCAGGCAATACTAATCGTGGAGTGATTCAGTATAGTTTCCTAATTTGGCATTACTTTGAGCAGGGTTTTTTTTGTAATGCTCCCATACCTGCCTCTGAGAGTAAATATTCCTAAAATTTTAAGACATAGACTTGGCACTCACACATTTTTTTGCCTTTTGACTGTTTGTTAAGCAGAAATTCATGTGCAACATGCAAATTTACTCAAATTTATGTAATCCCTATCTCAAGTTACTTTCTCTCATATAAAGTTTGTTTTAAAGCAACAACAGAAGCTAACAACCTTCCTGAGGTAAGCAGAGCATCAGCTATTGCTGAAAGTGTATATCTTTTGATGAACTCTGCAGCGTGTATGTTGCATTAAGTCTAGCAATGCTTGGTTCTTCAGAGGAGCAGCACAAGCTGTCCAGGATCTCAATGGTTTGAGGCCACAGGAGGTGGACTTACAGAATCCATTATTAACCAATACAGTATCACTGACATGTCACCTACCAGGGCCTCAGCAAGGAACAGTGTAAAGAGTATTCACTTCAATGAGAAGGTGAGGGGGTAATTTTCAATTGGGGGTGCCAGAAATTTGGTGATAGCAGTTTGATCATTCGTTCCACACTCCACCCGTTCCCTTCCACACAACACCCTCTCCCTTCCACACCATGCTCCCTCACCCTCACCCCGCCCCCTCCCTTCCATTGATCGCTCCCTCCCTTCCACACCCTTCCCTCTCCCTTCCATATCCCGCCCCATCCTCCTTTCCATTGACACTAATGGAAATAAAAATTGAGAAGGATGAAAATGGGATGCCGACTCATGATCACCGCTTTTACACGATGGCACAGAATCAAAATCTAACCAACTGAGTTTAATACTTGTCCCCTGAAAGAAGCTGATAACAGTATTCATGGTACCTGTCCAAAGGTTCAGTATGTGTGGGGACCATGTTCTTCAGCCCATACTGATTTTGATCTTGTGCATTAATTTAGTTGATACAGATCTGTATCATTTCTTATATAATGCTGGATAATTGTTAAAGTTCCTACTATTTCCAGACATTAGAAAAAGACAGGACATAGGCGACCTGTGGATAACCTTTTCTATCGAAAGTGGCTAACACTCTGGGTTGAATTTTTGGGCCCCACAGAAGGTAGGAAAGGATGTACGTTGTCCCGAAAATACCTTCGCCGGGCGGCATATCAGTTGTGGGACCCAGTTCGTGGAACCAGACATTTTGGGGAGGCGAGTTCAGGGTTGGGGACAGCTGCCTGCCCCCATGAAGCAGGCAGGCAATTAGGCTACTTAGAGCCTTGTTAAAGATAAAATTTAGGAGACTGACTGGAATTTTCCAAAAATGACACAATTTGCACATTTTTTGGATCATGATCCTTTATTGGTTATTTGGTAACAATAGGACGGTCAAAAGATCTGACCTGGGCATTGTTAATCTTCTGAAAGTTTGGAAAAGTGCAGAAACAAACACTTTGAGGGTGATTTCAATTTAAGGGACTTGTTACGCCATTGTGTTTTGTTGAATGATAATTTTCGTTAATCCACTGACTCTCTCTCTCTCTCCATTCCAGCTTGAAAGCTTTCAAATCCTGCTTGTTGACTCAGCACCTTTGCATAGTCCGGCTACGATCAGAAACCCTGTTGGAGGAAATCATCTGCATTGATATCTCCAAAAGACTCACCAAACCAGTCATCTACCTCTTCAAACTAAAAGCCTCAGGACCACTGAATTCAACTAGAAGCCAGATGAATCACCAAACTTCACAGACTGTATACCTTTTTATGGACTCTAACTCAACCAATCTACCTTTCTCTACTCTGTAACATATTTGTGTGTGTGTAAACCACCAGTGTTTGTGTATGTGTGTGAGTGAAAGTCGGTGCGTTGTTTATTATTTTATTAGTTCAGTTTAGGTACAATCAAGTTAACCTCTTTCTTCGTTAACTCAAGAAAACCTGTCCAACTGGTTCTTGTTATGATCGTAGCAAGTAAGTAATCGAACAATTACTGAATTGGCTAGTACATCCACTTTAAGAAAGAATAAACCTGTTGTGGTCTGACAAGAAGAGGGAAAAGACACGTCAAAGGCTATCTGTGGATAACATTTTCTATCGAAAGCGGCTAACACTCTGCGCTGCATGAGGGCAATGTGAATGCATGCCTTGGCTTAATGTCATGACAGGCCCACTGAGAATGGTAAGGGCAATTAAGGAAAGGTCACCATGGCTATATAAGGGGGAAGATTAAATCATTTACATGGGCGGTTAAGGGAGGCTCAGAAAAAATATGTCAGTATGAGTGATTCGTATGTTTCCCTGGTATGCATGACAGTGCCCATTGGCAGCAGCCCCTCGGCTGCATTGCCATTGCCTACATTGCCATTGCCTACCTGGTCTCGAATCCCCTCCAAATCTTCCTCCTCGGAGAAGGTCCTCATTCTCCAATGCTACTCCCCTATGGAGCGTCAGGTTGTGCAGAACACAGCATATGACAATGATATGTGAGACCCTTGATGAGGCGTACTGCAGAGCTCCCCCAGATATATTCAGGCTTCTGAACCTCGTTTTCAGAAGGTCTATGACCTGTTCAATGGTTACACATAGTTATGTGGCAGCAGTTATAGGTGTCCTCTGCCTCTGTGTTGGGGTCCAGCACAGGTGTAAGCAGCCATGTCTTCAGTGCGTAGCCATTGTCATTCAGAATCTATCCACAAAGTCATTTGTGCAGCCTGAAAAGCTGAGACACCTGGGGCTGTCTCAGGATGAATGAGTTGTTGCAATTTCCCAGGAACCTTTCACACTCCTGCAGGATCTTTTTGCAGTGGTTGCCTACTAGCTGTACATTCAGCAAGTGGAAACCTTTCCTGATGAAGGCTGCTGCTGCTCTGGGGGATCCTTGATGGCCGCAAGGCCACCCCTTGCACCTGGGGGAATCCCGCAATGGCTACGATTACTACCACCCTCTCAGCCTGACTGGCCTAATCTGTGTGAAACCGTATTTATTGGCCTGCCTTCTGGTACATCCGTGATCAGCTTGATACAGCAACGGGCCATTTACTGGGAGATCGCACAGATGTCTCCAAACAATCCCTGGAATGATCCTGAGGTGTAAAGTTGAGTGCCATGGTGACTGTCACCGCCACAGGGGAGGTGGTTGCATGGTGGTAATGTCACTGGACTATCAGTCCAGAGACCCAGGCTAATGTTCTGGGGACATGGATTCAAAACCCACCTTGGCAGCTGGTGGAATTTAAAATTCAATGAATAAATCTGGAATTAGTCTCTGTAATGGTGACCATGAATCGATTGTCATTAAAAACTCAACTGGTTCACAAATGTCCTTTAGAGAAGGAAATCTGACGTCCGTGTCTGGCCTACATGTGACTCCAGGCCCACAGCAATGTGGTGGACTCTTAAATGCCCTCTGAAATGGCGTACCAAACAGCTAGAGAAAAGTTTAAAAGGAATGAAACTAGAGGGACCACCTGGCATTGACCGAGGCATTGGCAACAACAATGGCACACTCAGCCCTGTCGATCCTGCAAAGTCCTCCTGACTAACATCTGGGGTCCTGTTCCAAAATTGGGAGAGCTGCCTCATAGACTAGTCAAACAACAGCCTGACATAATCATACTCACAGAATCATATTTTACAGACAATGTCCCAACCACCATCATCACCATCCCTGGATATGTGCTGTCCCACCCCCTGGTATACAGTCAGGAGGGAATTGCCCTGGGAGTCCTCAACATAGACTCTGGACCCCATGAAGTCTTATGGCATCAGGTCAAACACGGGCACGGAAACATCCCGCTGATTACCAACTATCGCAACCCCCCGCCACCCGCCTCCCGCACCCCCCCCCCCCCCCCCCCCCCGTTCAACTGATGAATCCGCACTCCTCCAGGTTGAAAAGCACTTGGAAAAAGCACTAAGGGGGGCAAGGGTGCAGAATGTACTCTGTGTGGGGGACTTCAATATCCATGTCTATCACCAAGAGTGGCTTGGTGGCACCATTACTGACTGAGGTGGCCAAGTTCCAAAGGACATAGTTGCTAGATTGGGTCTGCGACAGGTGCTGCGGGAGCCAACAAGAGGGAAAAATATACTTGACCGCATCCACGCTAATCTACCTGTTGCAGATGCATCTGCCCATGACAGTATTAGTAGGAGAGACCACTGCACAGTCCTTGTGGAGACGAAATCCTGTCTTCACACTGTGGATACCCACCATTGTGTTGTGTGGCACTACCACCGTGCTAAATGAGAGAGATTTTGAACAGATCTAGCAACTCAAAACTGGGCATCCATGAGTCACTGTGGACCATCAGCAGCAGCAGAATTGTACACAACAGTGCACACAGCAGTGTGTACCATCTACACAATGCACTGAAACAACTCACCAAGGTTCCTTAGACAGCACCTTCCAAACCCACAACCTCCACCACCTAGAAGGACAAGGACAACAGATGCATGGGAACACCATCACCTGCAAGTTTCCTTCCAAGCTACACATTATCCTGACTTGGAACTATATCGCTGTTCCTTCACTGTTGCTGGACCAAAATCCTGGAACTCTCTTCATAATGGCACTGTAGGTGTACCTACCCAACATGGACTGCAGTGGTTCAAAAAGACAGCTCACCATCACCTTCTCAAGGGCAATTAGGGATGGGCAATAAATGCTGGCCCAGCTAGCGACACTTACATCCTACGAAAGAATAAAAAAAACTCATATCATCGGACTCGAATCCTCCTCCAGCATTGTACACAGTTCCGAGACCAGCTGCCTGGACAGATGCAGGCATCGTTGACATCGATACACGGAAATCTCCATAAAGCAGAGCCTTTGTCGGTAAACCCTTTTGGCTCGGTAGCACCTTCTGTGACCACAAGCCTGCAATCCTGGCCCTCCCTGCCCTCCTCATCTGCATACCCTTTCACCCTTATGAGCCTGCTGCACCTCTGGCTGTTGCAGCCCTGCTCCCTGTGGCTGCACCCTGTCTCTCTCTCTCACATTCTCCTCCTCACTGGACGACTCAAACTCTGAGTGCATGAGACCCATTGCTAATTGAAGTGCACACATCTCAAAGCCTCTCACGTCCAATGCATGAGCTGCTGACATGAGTTGACCTCAGAGAAATCCTTCCAATTACCCGCCTCCGATGTGTGTTCCCACTTTGAAGTACCTCCAACTTATCCCTCTCGTGCTTTAATGCTTCTCACCCTCCTTGTGTTGCAATGCAGGTGTTCTCAATGCTTCCCACCTCCAGCCATCACTCACCTGTCACTGAGCTTTCGCCTCATTAGCAGGCGAGCCATTGAAGCTCTGTGGATCCCATGCATCTCCGGCAAAAAATTTAAGAAGGACCTCAAAATAGCAGATAATTGGCTTGTTAATAGGCTAAATTGCCTTTTTCTGCCAGTGCATGCACTCTCGACCTTGCTGCCCTAGTCTCCAGGAAAATTGACTGGCAGCGGGAACACATTGGAGTTTCACTATGACACATACTTATGCCATGTTGCCAGCCCCCACTCCTCCATGCCTGTCATTCCGGGGCTGGTAACAGTCCACCTATCAGCTCTGTTTCATTCTCCGCAAATGCTGCCATACCTGCTGAGTAACTTCAGCATTTTCTGTTTCGATCTCAGATTACCAGCATCCGCTGTATTTTACTTTTGCTGATGTAAATGGTACCTTGGTTTTGTCAACATTAGGTGACACATCACAGTTTTTTTGCAGGAAGAAGCTCATCGTAGAATGATGACGACTGAAGAGTGATGCACCAAAAAGGGTGTACAGTACCGAGACTACAGGATCTGTGAGTGTCAGAGGAGCAGTGTCTAAAATGAGTTGGTCTCATGAAGGTGTGATGAGTGTCATTTGATTGGATCTGATTAGAACGATCATTGGCAACTCCTATGGCTTTAAATTTGACTGCAATATTTACAGTTACAGGCACCAGGAGCTGGTATTACTCGTGCAGTCAGAGCTTCAACAGGCCTCAATTCAAACACTGCTTGATGCATTGTTCTAGAAGGCTGGCCCACTCATCCACATTCCCAGGAGTTCCAGAAAAAGAGCCGATCAGACTGCAGAAGTTTTATGCAGTTGGTCTCCTTACTATCCCCCCTTATACATGTGGCATATCTATTTATTTCATAAGAAATGATGCACAAATGGATGCAACAAAAACACAATAGTTTTTTTTCAATAAGTTTTAGTTTTCAAACTGTCTGATATAAATATTTTTGCAATTTACTCCATCAAGATCCTTGTAAATCTGAGCATAGAGGGACCAAATCCCCTGTTGTACTATTACTACTAGAGGAAGCAATCACATCCAAAGGTATTTGTGCAACCTCGTTTTTTAAAAATATAATTAATTCGTGAGAGGTGGGCGTTACTGGCAAGGCCAGCATTTATTGTCCATCCTTAATTACTGTTGAGAAGATGGCGATGAGCTACATTCTTGAACTGCTGCAGTGCTGTTAAGGAGGGAGTTCCAGGATTTTGACCAGCGTGAAGGAACAGCAATATATTTCCACGTCAGGATGATGTGTGACTTGGAGGAGAACTTAGAAGTGGTGGTGTTCCCATGCACTTGCTACCTTTGGCCTACTAGCCGGTAGAAGTTGCAGGTTTGGATAGTTCTGTTGAAGAAGCCTTGGCAAGTTTCTGCAGTGCATCTTATAGGTGGTATACACTGTAGCCATGATGCCCTGGTGATGGTGAAAGTAAATACAGGCGGATACAGTTTCAATCAAGTGACCTGCTTTGTCCTGGATGGTGGCAAGCTTCTTGAGTATTGTTGGAGCTACAGTTATTCAGACATCACACTTCTGGCTTGTGCCTCGCAGGTGGTGGAAGGGCTTTGTGAGTCACTTGCTGCAGAATACCCAGCCTCTTACCTGCTCCTGTAGCCACAGCATTGTAGCCACATCATTTATGGTTTTGGAAATGAAGGAGATATCAGCAGTGCTTCCGCATAGTATTTTCCAATGTCGGGACATAAGGGCAGTGAATGGTTGAGCCAACTTGAAGAAAATACCATTTTATTGAGCAAGGTTTCTAAGGATGTACTATGTTGGATGACCTTTCTTGCACGGCAGCCTCAATCACAATTGTTCTATTGTATAGCACAGTTTGCATCAAATTGATGCAGTTCGAAGAGAAGATGGTAACCACAAGAGTCCAGTAAGATCTTTATAACCATATCAGCATAAATCAGTAATATCTATTGATAACAGATTATTTTGATCATTTAACGCAAAACATACATTTGTTGTGCTCTAATGCTTTATCGACCATTGCCCTTTTCTATCCTGAGTGGTGTGAAACAGGGCTGTGTTCTCGCACCCCACTTTTTGGGATTTTCTTCTCCCTGCTGCTTTCACATGCGTTCAAGTCCTCTGAAGAAGGAATTTTCCTCCACACAAGATCAGGGGGCAGGTTGTTCAACCTTGCCCGTCTAAGAGCGAAGTCCAAAGTACGGAAAGTCCTCATCAGGGAACTCCTCTTTGCTGACGATGCTGCTTTAACATCTCACACTGAAGAGTGTCTGCAGAGTCTCATCGACAGGTTTGCGGCTGCCTGCAATGAATTTGGCCTAACCATCAGCCTCAAGAAAACGAACATCATGGGGCAGGACGTCAGAAATGCTCCATCCATCAATATTGGCGACCACGCTCTGGAAGTGGTTCAAGAGTTCACCTACCTAGGCTCAACTATCACCAGTAACCTGTCTCTAGATGCAGAAATCAACAAGCGCATGGGTAAGGCTTCCACTGCTATGTCCAGACTGGCCAAGAGAGTGTGGGAAAATGGCGCACTGACACGGAACACAAAAGTCCGAGTGTATCAGGCCTGTGTCCTCAGTACCTTGCTCTATGGCAGCGAGGCCTGGACAACGTATGCCAGCCAAGAGCGACGTCTCAATTCATTCCATCTTCACTGCCTCCGGAGAATACTTGGCATCAGGTGGCAGGACCATATCTCCAACACAGAAGTCCTCGAGGCGGCCAACATCCCCAGCTTGTACACACTACTGAGTTAGCGGTGCTTGAGATGGCTTGGCCATGTGAGCCGCATGGAAGATGGCAGGATCCCCAAAGACACATTGTACAGCGAGCTCGCCACTGGTATCAGACCCACCGGCCATCCACGTCTCCGCTTTAAAGACGTCTGCAAACGCGACATGAAATCCTGTGACATTGATCACAAGTCGTGGGAGTCAGTTGCCAGCGTTCGCCAGAGCTAGCGGGCAGCCATAAAGACAGGGCTGAAATGTGGCGAGTCGAAGAGACTTAGCAGTTGGCAGGAAAAAAGACAGAGGCGCAAGGGGAGAGCCAACTGTGCAACAGCCCCGACAAACAAATTTCTCTGCAGCACCTGTGGAAGAGCCTGTCACTCTAGAATTGGCCTTTACAGCCACTCCAGGCGCTGCTCCACAAACCACTGACCACCTCCAGGCACTTACCAATTGTCTCCCGAGACTAGGAGCCAAAGAAGAAGAAGAATGCTTTGTGAAATTAGTTGCCAAGAGCTAAATTCTTTCTTTTTGAGAGCATATTTGTGACTAAAGTAACACATTCCCTCATGGATTTTGCTAGTTTTCTTCCAAATGATGTTTAGAATGATCGACTTACAAGTGCACTCAAAATTTTCAAGACAGAATAATTGTTTTCTGCTTTTCTTTCTGCAGATGTGAGGTCCTTCAATTACTATGCCTTCCTCTATTTTTTGGTGACTGATTGCAATTTTCTCCAGGGCTTATTAAACTATTTTTAAGATGTAAGTTGGGGCATTTCTCTACTGGTAAAGATTTGGGGATTCCTTGACATCCTGCCATCCAGATGACCTGCGCCTCGGGCTTTGCAAAGCATAGCGTATATGTGTTTTTCAGTAGTGATGCCATTTTCTAATTCGTTTTGCTGTTACTATCACTGTTTAGTTACTTATAGGATCATTTTCAGCCTGCTCAGATGTTTAACATTGGTTATGGCTAGTCACTAATAACTGGATGGCTTAAATATCTGCCATCAAGGTGGTGAAATGCATGACAGTCAAAAATGTTATATGATCAATTTTGCATAAACTGAGTTGGTTAACACCATAAACTGTCTAAAATTCCATTAAAGTTGACATACTAGAAATAGCCACTTTTGAGTCATCCTCTGGCTATATTCTGTTATTTTTTTTATTTTTTTCCTATCTGGAAACAAGTTTTCAGGAATGAATCCAACTCCACAAATGCCCGTATTTACTTCAAGAGACTATGCAAACTCTTTGCCATCCTGTCCAAAATTCTTGAAGAGCTATGCATAATGCGGTTTTGGAGAATAAACATAAATGCTGAGAAATCTTGACAGAAAGTAAAATACAAATTATTTCCATGAAATCATTGTCAGATCAAGAAGTGCCACAGTGTTTGAAAGCAATTAATTCATTGACAATTTGACAGATTTCAATGTTATTAAAATCAAGAATTTTGTTCAAGACACAGAACCATGTCATTTGAATCCAATGCTTTACTCTATATTGTAGAATTGGTATAAAGAATGTCTAAATAAATCAACACTTTTTGGAAATGTTGACACTGGAAAATCAATAACTGTGAACTTTCCAATTTAGAAAATACATTTAGATCAAATAGTCATTTGGTCGTATAGAACTTGAGTATTGCTGAAAATAGAGACTTTTTGTCGAAGCTTTTTGTCTTGCACTCATCAGGACAATTCTCAAGAATGCGAATGTAAGGGAAAGCAACAAATTTATACGGCAATACGTTTAGATCAGTTAAGGTGATGTCAATTAAATGAGCTGAAAGAATATAAATGGTTTACTTAATAAAGTGATCAGGATTTTTATCTTAACAAAACAGTAATCATACAGAAAATTCACAGGTCCTGCTGACCTCTGTACTTGAATTCCTGATATCTGCTACCGATGTTCAAACCTCCATGTTTGGAGCTCAAAATCATAAAATCTACCCTCATTTTTCCTTTGGTATAGATGAAATGAAGCAAGTTCCAGATACTGATACTCAGCATTTTGCAGAGTTTTGACATCACCTGCAGCCAAGTTCTAACATAGGGATGACATTGCCAGTGATTGACAAGGTCCTGACTTCCATCAATTGTTATGCTTGTGACCTATTCCTGACTGGTGTTGCACTATTAGTTAAAGCTCTGCTTACACATTTGTCAAAGTGGTCTCTTTTCAGTCTCTTTTTCCCACTGAGTAACATGATGCTGCCCAATGTGGCCACTATGGTACATTTTCCAAAGTACAAAGATTCACTGATGGCTGTTATATGCCTAACTTTTTTTTTTACAGTGGTTTGACACATGAGGCATCTGGAACATGTGAATGTGACAAGTTTTTAATTGTAAGCCACAGCTTGAATGTGGGCCCTGCTCAAGTATGGCTATGCACAACACACAATGAAAGAGCTGCAAGATTACACGAGTGCTTGACATGCATTAGTAATAAATGTAGAATAGGTTGACTGGCAAGTTTTTGTGGCATACATTATTTGATCATATACCTACTGTTGGTGGTCTCACCATGTTAGTTTTCTGTCTTCTCCTGTATCTTTTCCTAGTTCTTACATGGGTCCTGATGGGCTTCATCCTAGGGTCTTAAAAGTGGTGGCTAATAAGGTAGTAGATGTGTTTGTGTTAATTTTTCAAAATTCGCTGGATTCTGGAAAGGTTCCATCAGACTGGAAGTAGAAAATATAACCCCTCTATTCAAGAAGTCAAGAAGTGGGGGTGGGGGGGGGGAGTGGGAGACAGAAAACAGGTAACTATAGGCCAGTTAGCTTGATGTCCGTCGTTGGGAAAGAGTTAGAATCGATCATAAAGGAGGCTATAACTGGGCACTTAGAAAAACTCAAGATAATCGGTAATAGTCAGCATGCTTTTGTGAAAGAGAAATCATGTTTAACCAATTTATTGGCGTTCTTTGAAGGAGTAACATGCACCATGGTTAAAGGGGAGCCGGTTGACGTACAATACTTGGATTTCCAGAAGGTATTTGACAAAGTGCCACATAAAAAGTTATTGCGCAAAGTAGGAGGTCATGGTGTAGGGGGTAACATATTAGCATGGATAGAAGATTGGCTGGCTGGCAGAAAACAGAGAGTATGCATAAATGGGTCCTTTTCTGATTGGCAGGATGTGACTAGTGGCATCCTGCGGGGGTCTATGAGGGGCCTCAACTTTTTACAATTTATATCAATGACTTAGATGAGGGGAATGATGGTTTGGTAGCTAAATTTGCAGAGGTCATAAAAATAGGTAGGAAAGTATGTTGTGAAGAGGACATAAGGAGGTTGCAGACCGATATAGATAGGTTGAGTGAGTGGGCAAAAATCTGGCAGATGGAGTACAATGTGGGAAAATGTGAAGTTTTTCACTTTGGCAGGAAGAATAAAAAAGCAGAGTATTACTTAAATGGAGAATGACTGCAGAATTCTGAGGTGCAGAGGGATCTAGGTGTTCCAGTGCATGAGTCACAAAAAATTAGTATGCAGGTAGAGCAGGTCATAGGAATTGAAAATAAAAGTAAGGATTTGATGCTTCAGTTATACAGGTTATCGGGGTAGATGGGAATGTGAAATTCGAGACACAAACAGATCAGCCACGATCTTAATGAATGGCGGAGCAGGCTCAAGGGGCCGAATGGCCTACTTGTGCTCTTTATTAATATGTTCGTACATGACATTGGGTCTGTCTGCCTCTTCACAGCAG
The DNA here is from genome assembly GCF_036365525.1 of Heterodontus francisci. NCBI lineage: Eukaryota > Metazoa > Chordata > Chondrichthyes > Heterodontiformes > Heterodontidae > Heterodontus > Heterodontus francisci. Next base: position 65,917,453 of record NC_090372.1, on the reverse strand, counting down.
GCATGGTGTGCTGTCATCTTGTGCGCAGGTTACTCTGGAGTGCCAAAGCAGGACAAAACTTCCTCGTACTCTTCTTATGAAAAAGCATGTCCACTTCACCAACCATCCAACAGGGAGTTAGGTACAGCACAGCTCTACCATTTGTCAAAAGTCTCGATTTTGTGCCTGTATAATGGAGTCCCTGTCCTTTGATTTTTGCCTGTGACTTCTTCCAAATTTTGTAAAGGCTAACAAATATTTTAAAATTATTTTCTGCCTCTTTAGAGGTGAACAACATTTTCTTGCAAAAACAAGCCTATTTCTATTTCATTTGTTGTTAATTTTCTTCTTTAATTTCTCACTGTTGTTGGAGGCCACCTTTGTAACTGTGCCCAGCTTTCTGACAGGAGTAATAAACCATGTCTGAAATGGATACCCCTTGTTGACCAATAGCCAGCTAGTGATCTGACAGCCTGTTTGGAATAAAGGTAGCACAGAAAACTGGTACAGGATGAATGAATCACAACTGCTGCCAGGAAACCCGGCACAGACCTGCATGATATACTGCCTGTAGTCGCAAACAACTATGGATTCCTTTCTATTCAAAAAGATACCAAAATGGTGGTAGGGAGCACACAAGGCAATATGGGTGCAGTCTATGACACCTTGAATCCTGGGGAAGCCTGCAATCTGGGCAAAGGATAGCACTCTCTTGAGCTTATTTGCTTTGTCCATTAGGAATGTAATATTGCTGTTCCTTCTGGTGTACAGAGCCTTGTCACCTCGCTGATACAAAAGTAATAAGCAAACTGGGAGGTGTTGCTGAGGTCATCTGCTGCAGCCTGGAAAGACTCCATGGCATAAGTCAAGGGCCATGGTGACTTTGACAACCAGACACATGCCCCGGTGCAAGGACAGTTGTGGCTGCAGCAGGTGATATAGCTCTGAGAAAGCATCCTTGATGAAGTGAAGGCACCTGACACATTGCTCCTCAGCGAAGTGAGGTAGGAGAAAGTGCTGCCTGAAGATCCACGTTGGCAATGGCCTGCTGCACAATGCCTTCCTCATCCATCTTCTCTCTGCTTCTCTGCTCTCCCCATCTTTTTTCTTGCTATCTTACATCTTCAAGCCTCAAACGCAGAACTATCAGACTACCAAGACCACAGTAAAACTGCTTTGAAGGCAAATAAATGCAGTCCAGCATCGGTAAAAACTTGTTAACAGAAGTCATAATCAGTTGTAGCAGTCAGCAACTAATCAAAATAAAATTGCCAGAAGTTAACCAGCAGCCTAAGAGAGAAAAACAGCAACTAGCCTTTATCAAGTGGATGAGCTACTGCAGGATCCTTCCTGCTGCTAGCACCACAAGTTGCTGAACAAATTTATTATGTAGTGAATCAGATACTGGGACCAACCAATTTCACAAAATGATTCTACAAACACAGGGCCCTTTTTAAATATGAGAATCTATAATACATCAGGTGCACTCCCTCAACGCCCAAGGCCAATCCAACATGATGGGTGCCACACTTCTGCCCCCCAATTAGTCACTGCCTTACTGAATTGATGTAACTGATTTAAACCTGTAAAACCAGCACTGGATGATTAGATTTTTAGGCTACATTGCTCTGCAGTGGTCGGCCACCCATCCACCCACTCCACTAAGCTATAACTGCAAAAGCTTCTATAGGTTTGTATAAAGGAAAAGATTGGCAAAAGACAAATGTGGGCCCACTATAGGCAGAGACAGGAGAATTCATAATGGAGAATAAGATAAATGGCAGAGAAGCTAAACAAATACTTTGTGTCTGTCTTCACAGAGGAAAAAACCTCCCAGGAATACTAAAGAACCAAGAGACTAGCGAGAATGAGGAACTGAAAGAAATTAGTATTCATGGAAAAGTAGTACTGGAGAAATTAATGGAACTGAAAGTTGATAAATCCCCTGGATCTGATGATCTGCATCCCAGAGTGTTGAAAGAGGTGGCTGTAGAGATAATGGATCCGTTGGTCGTCATCTTCCAAAATTCTATAGACTCTAGAATGGTTCTTGCAGATTGGAAGGTAGCAAATGTAACCCCACTATTTAAGAAAGGAGGGAGCGAGAAAACAGGGAACTACAGACCTGTTAGCCTGAAATCAGTAGTAGGGAAAATGCTAGAATCTATTGTAAAGGATGTGGGAACTGGACATTTCAAAAATAATGGTAGGATTGGACAGAGTCAACATGTACTCATGAAAGGGCAATCATGTTTGACAAACCTGTTGGAGTTTTATGAGGATGTAACTAGCAGAATAGATAAGATGGAACCAGTGGATGTGGTGCATTTGGATTTTCAGAAGGCTTTCATTAAGGTCCCACACTAGAGGTTAGTAAGCAAAATTAGAGCACATGACATTGGGGGTAATATAACGGCAGGGGTTGAGAATTGGTTAACGGACAGACAAAAAAAAAAGAGTAGGAATGAACAGAAAAGTTGGCAGGCTGTGACTAGTGGGGCACCACAAGGATCTGTACTTGGGCCCCACTCACAATCTATCACAATGATTTGGATGTCGGGACGAAATGTAATATTTCTAAGTTTGCTGATGACACAAAGCTAGGTGGGAATGTGAGCTGTGAGGAGGATGCAAAGAGGCTTCAAGGGGAATTAGACAGGCTAAGTGAGTGGGCAAGAAATAACAGATGGACTATAATGTGGAACAATGTGAAGTGATCCACTTTGGTAGGAAAATCAGAAATGCAGAGTATTTCTTAAATGGAGAGAGATTGGGAAGTGTTGATATCCAAAGCGACCAAGGTGTCCTTATTCATAAGTCACTGAAAGTTAACATGCAGGTGCAGTAAGCAATTGGGAAGGCAAGTGGTATGTTGGCTCTTATTGCAAGAGGATTTGAGTACAGAAGTAAAGAAGTCTTGCTGCAATTATATCGAGCCTTGGTGAGACTGCAGCTGGCGTATTGTGTACAGTTTTGGTCTCCTTACCAAAGGAAGTATATACTTGCCATAGAAGGAGTGCAATAAAGGTTCACCAGATTAATTCCTGGGATGGCAAGATTGTTCTATGAGGAGAGATTGAGGAGACTGAGCCTATATTCTCTAGACTTTAGAAGAATGAGAGGTGATCTCATTGAAGCATATAAAATTCTTTCAGGGCTCAACAGGGTAGATGCAGGAAGGATGTTTCCCCTGGCTGTGGGGTCTAGAACCAGGGGGCACAGTCTCAGAATAAGAGCTAGGTCATCTAGGACTGAGATGAGGAGGAAGTTGTTCACTCAGTGGGTGGTGAATCTTTGGAATTCTCTACCATGAGAGGGCTGTGAAGGCTCAGTCATTGAGTATATTCAAGACAAAGATGGATAGATTTCTAGATATTATAGATATCACGGGTTATGGGGATAGTGTGGGAAAATGGTGTTGAGGTAGAAGATCAGCATGCATAATCTAGTTGAAAGGCAGAGCAGGCTCGAAGGGCTGAATGGCCTACTCCTGCTCCTATTTCCGATGTTCCTACGTCTGTTCTCTTGTAATCTTATGACTTCATAGTTTACCATGCCCTTAATTTGTTACTCAGCAAACTTTAATATCATTCTTCTCGTGTTGATGCCCAAAACATTTGTATAAATAGAAAACAAAGAGATCCCAGCACGTATCCCTGGGCAGACCACTATCCACATTCTGCCACAATCTGAATAACAGCAACTTACCCCTCATCTTACATTTAAAGTACCTTCTTCTGTATTTGTCCCAAATGGGGCATTTTAATATCAAACAAACTTGTTTTCTAGACTCCTTGTTCTCCTTGGCATTCAAGTGTCTTGTTTTAACCCAGTAATTTCATTATATATGAGCTCCAGTGATGTATGACAAGTGATTACTATTGAGTGCATTCATCTGCTAGCACAGAGTTTGGTACAATTTGTGTTTATAACACTTGTCAGAATCTATTTTGATTTTCAATGTGCTTCTCTTGAAGTTTACAGTAGGACTCAATGGAGCCAAGTTCAAAAGTAAAGTAAGCAATCCATAAACAATAGAAATGCAGGTGCTGGCTGGCTGACATTCAGCGTTGGCGGTGAGGGTACACTTTTGCCCTATGCCAAAATAACCTGTTACTCAGGGCTGAGTACTGTACACACAAGTTGTTTTTTCTTACTGAGAATCCTTGATGAAAGGCCAAGTCCCATAGTGTAGGATGCCACCAAGTTTGAAAAGAGGTTAGAGAACAAAGTTAAATCAAGAAGTACAGATAAAGGATAAGATATTGTTCTCAACCTGCCTGCATTTTGAGTGAAAAATTTGTGTTGAAGGAACCAATTTCTGGATGTGATCGATTTCCCTGGGAGTACAGTGATTGATATTTGGAAACTGGTGACTTCCAGGTGTCCGGGGCACCTGTCTGAAATGGGCGTTAGGTCCCTTGAATACGCTAATCAAAGTACTAATGTCTGTTTTGAAATCCCTCTTCCAAATTCACCATACACTGGGCAGAGTCTTTTCAGTTCTACAGTGGCCTAACCATCGGTCCTTAAAGAGACCACTGGAGTCACCAACAATACAATAAGTTAATTTATTTTACTTGCATTAAAGGGGAGCACAAGGAGCAGGAGTGTTCCTCCTGACTCCACAACAGTTTTTTGAAATCCTTGGAACAAATGAACGAATGTAGCAGACATCGCTATAAACTTTGATTTCAATATAAATTAGTGAAAAAGAACACTTGGAGAGCCTAGGAGGAACAAGAGAGTGAAGTTCAGAAAAACAATGCCCCTAGTGTTGATAACAGAGAAAAATAACAAAAAGGTCTCACTTGAGAAATGCTGGTGATTAAAGTGGAGAGAAGATAGCCTATCAAATGAAACATTTTAAAGCCTGATAACAACAATTATAACAAAATTTGTGAAAATTATATAAGTCTGAGCAGAGTTTCATTAACAATATCAAAAAAGTTATTTTTTAATCAATTATTTTCAGTCAGTGCTTATATAATCCCATTTTTGGAAACTTCATGCATTTTCCAGCAATGTTGAAAATTGTAGTCTTTCATCTTAGTGCCATATTAAACATTTTAAGAACTGCTTAATATACTGTAACCTAAACATTAACTCCCATCAATCATTCTTTTTTAAAAAAAAACTACTTCTCAGAATGCAAGTCTCTGAGGGACACAAAAAAGTTTTTTTTTTTGCAGACAGACTGCATAGCAACAGAAGCTTGATAGAATGCAAATGAATCAGGAAAATAATAAGCATTCCTGTCTTAGTTTACCTGTGCGTAGAGATATGTTACAGCTTCACAGATGAACCAAATTGACCCTCTGCAGAGGTCTTTGTGATAGATCTTATAATGGAGTTCAGTTAATGTTTATGATACCAAGATTACACAAATCACCACAGCTGTGTGAGTTCTGAAGCACTAGCTAATGAAAAATGGACCCACACTGGTGTGCAGCATAGTAAAACTCTGAGACAGTTTTTGTAATTACGGCTGGCATGTGACTGAGGGCACCTGCTGTGTCCTGACTGGTCTGCTCAATCAGGCATTGATCCTTAAACTACTGCAACATGAAAAGAGGAGACATTCTTTTAATGGTTTAAAAAAAATGTCTGTTATCCAGTTTAGACTGTTTGCTGAATGGAATAATTCCTAGACGAATAACACATTAAAAAGAGCGAGTGGTTAACTTGCTCATGTCTAATAGCTATCAAAACGTACTGGAAAGGGGAACTATGATTTAAGCAATCAAGAAAAAGCAGTTTGGACCATTTTTCTGAAAGCATTGCTGGGCTGAATGGTCTGTTTCTTTGCTGTACATTCTATGTAATCCTATGTTAAAGACTCAATGCAATGGAAAATCAGCATCTAATGCAAACACTTTCCAACACAATGCTCTGGTATTTAATAAAATAATGAAAGCAATATATAGAAGAGAATATAAAGGCCTTATTACTTTTACCCTTCTCCAAAATATTTACAGTGGTAACTACATTATTTGCAGTGATGGAGGCACTGGAAGATTTATTTGGAATAATGAGCTAAAATATGTTAATTAGATTTCCTCATTTGTATCTAACTTGCAATCATTTTTTAAGAAGTTATAAGGTATCATATTTTTCCAGTTTATATAATCACAAGCAAAGCTTCTTTTGTTGAAATCTCAAAATAAAGCAGTCCAGATTATTTTGCTTGAGTCTATTTTTGCTATATTAATATAGTAAATAAAATTACTTGTTCCTGTGGTTAGTCTTTTTGGTAGGTAAGGGTATCCTATGCGTTGCTATTTCATAGAAGACAACATACCTGGAAAAAGTTCTACTCCCATTGATAAGTCATAAAAGAAGACAACAATGAGCTGTGGTTTTAGATCTAAATTTAGTCTGCACTCTCTGCCCTTTGAACTCTGACTCTTCACTTCGTCATCTATCTCCACCATCACCTTGCTGTCTCCCTACACTCCTTCAAAAGCTCCCACTTTAGCTCTGGTTTTGGTCAGTACCCCTAACTCCTCTGTTATCTCTGCTCAGCATCTGATTTTATCTCTGTGAAGCACTCCAGTACATTTTATTATGTTAGAGCCACTATATAAATGCACATTATTGCTGTTGTAGTAAAGGCGTTGGAAACTGGCAGAACATCAATATTGTGTCAACCTTTGTTTTCTTATATATGGGCCACATTTGGACTCTTTTTCTATGATACGTAATTAGAATGTCAACTATTCATTGAAATTACGATTGCTGTCAGGCCACTTTTCACCAGACCAATCAAGTGTTGTTCATCCTAACAAAATGAATCACTTCACACTTTCCTATATTGCAGAGTTTCACATCATCTGCAAACTTTGAAATGATGCCCTGTATACCCAAGTGCAGGACATTAGTATATATCAAAAAGAGGGATGGTACAATTTCGATCCCTGTGGACACTAGTGCATACTTTCCTCCACTCTGAAAAACAACTTCTCACCATGAGATTCCACTTTCTTCTCCTTAAACAATTTTGTTTTTATGCAGCCATTGCCCCTTTAATCGCATGGGCTTCAATCTTACTAACAAGTCTATTATGTGGCTCTTTATCAAAGGCCTTTTGAAAGTCCATATTCATAACACAACACTACTGTCATCCACCCTCTCCATTACTTCATCAGATAAATCTATCAATTTAGTCAAACACAATTTGCCTTTAATAAATGCATGCTGACCTTCATTTATCGATTAATGTCTCTAAAAGTCTTCCCACCACCAATGTTTGGCTGTTTGACCTGTAATTGCTGAGTTTATACCTCTTCCCCTTTTTTTTATCCGGGGTGTACCATTTACAATCCTCCAGTCCTCTGGCACCATACTCATACCTAGTTTGGATTGGAAGAATGTGTCCAAAGCTTCTGCAGTTTCCACCTTTAGTTCCCTCAGGAGACTAGGATGCATTCAGTTTGGACTGGGTGATCTTTCTACTTTGAGTGCTGCCAAACCCTTAAGTACTTCCTCTTTAATTTTTATCACATCCAATTTCTCTTCCACCTCCTTCTTTACTGTGACATTGGCAGCATCCTCTTCTCAGGTGATGTGTTGCAGCTGTAGCATGTGGGAGCTAGTGGACAACAGTGTGATCCACTGCAACACATCTGTAGTAAGTGGCTGCAGCTCAAGGAACTTCAGCTCAGAGTTGAGATGGAGTCCAAGATTCAGACACTGCAATGCAACAGGGACGGAGAAAGCTACCTGGACACTTTGTTCCAAGCGACAGTCACACCCCTTTGGCTAGGGTGTGGCTACAAGTGAGGCTGGTATGGAGATCCAGAAGGAAGCAATAAAGGAGCCTCAGTTCTTGCACTTGTCCAACAGGTTCGAAGTTCTTGCAGTTTGTGTGGATGAGAGAAGGGACTGCATGGAGGATGAGTGAACTGACCACAGCACCATGGTGCAGGGAGCCATTCAAGTGGGGGGAGTAAAAAGAAATGTACTAGTAGTAAGGGACAGTATAGTTAGAGGGATAGATACTGTTCTCTGCAGCCAAGAGTGTGAGTCCCAAAGGCTGTGTTGCCTGCCCGGTGCCAGGGTTAAGGACATCTCCTCAGAGCTGGTGAGGAACTTGGAGTGGGAGGGGAAGGATCCAGTTGTCGTGGTCCATGTGGGTACCAAAGACATAAGTAGGACTAAGAAAGAAGTTCTGCTGATGGAGTATGACCAGCTAGGGGTTAAATTGAACAGCAGAACCACAAAGGCAATAATCTCTGGATTATTACCTGAGCCATGACAAAATTGGAATAGGATAAATAAGATCAGAGAGTTGAATGCATGGCTCAAAGATTGGTGTGGGAAAAATGGGTTTCGATACATGGGGCACTGACACCAGCACTGGGGAAAGAGGGAGCTGTACCGTTGGGACGGCCTTCACCTGAACTGCTCTGGGACCAGTGTCCTGGTGAATCATACAACTAGGGCTGTAGAGACGGCTATAAACTAAATAGTGGGGGGTGGGGGAAAGGTTCAGGTGAGAGGAAATTTAGAAAGTTAACTAAAAAGGACAAGGCAATAGTGCACGGTAGTGATACGAGGAAGGATAACCAGAGTATGACAGGAAGGGACAGAGTATACAAACATAAGAGTGCACTGTCAAATAAGGTCAGAGTAGGGAAAAATGGCAAAAAGACAGAATTAAAGTCTCTTTCTATGAATGCATGCAGCATTCCTAACAAGATGGATAAATTGATAGCGCAAATAGAAATAAATGGGTATGATATGATAGCCATTACAGAGACATTGTTGCAAGGTGACTAAGGCTGAAAACGAAATATTCAAGGGTATTTGACATTTAGGAAGTATAGGAAGAAAGGAAAAGGAGGAGGGGTAGCTCAGCTAATAAAGGATGAGATCAATATAGTAGTGAGAAATGATCTTGGCTTGGACGATCAGGATGTAGAATCAGTTTGGATGGAGATAGGAAATGCAAAGAAAAGAAGTCATTGGTGGGAGTAGATTATAGGCCCACCAGCAGCACATACGAACATACGAATTAGGAGCAGGAGGAAGCCACTCGGCCTCTTGAGCCTGCTCTGCCTTTCAATAAGTTCATGGCTGAACTGATTACTCCACATTTCCATCTAACCCTGATAACCTTTCACCCCCTTGCTTATCAAGAATCTATCTACCTCTGCCTTAAAAATATTCAAAGACTGCTTCCACCGCCTTTTGAGGAAGAGAATTCCAAAGACTCACGAACCTCGAGAGAAAACATTTCTCCTCATCTCTGTCTTAAATGGGCGACCCCTTATTTTTAAACAGTGACCCCGAGTTCTAGATTCTCCCACAAGGGGAACTATCCTTTCCACATCCACCCTATCAAGAAACCCTCAGGATCTTATATGTTTCAATAAGGTTGCCTCTTACTCCTCTAAATTCCAGCGGATACAAGCCTAGCCAGTTCAAAATTCCTCGGAAGGCAGCGCGCCTATTCCAGACATTGGTCTAGTAAACCTTCTCTGAACCGCCACAATGCATTTACATCCTTCCTTAAATAAGGAGACCAATACTGTATACAGTACTCCAGATGTGGTCTCACCAATGCCCTGTATATCTGAACCATAACCTCCCTACTTTTGTATTCAATTCCCCTCGCGATGAACGATAACACTCTATTAGCTTTCCTAATTACATGCTGTACCTGCGTACTAACCTTTTGCGATTCCTGCACGAGGTCACCCAGATACCTCTGCATCTCAGAGCTCTGCAATTTCTCACCATTTAGATAAATGCTTCTTTTTTATTCTTCCTGCCAAAGTGGACAATTTCCCACATTATACTCCATTTGCCAGGTCTTTGCCCACTCACTTAACCTATCTATATCCCTTTGTAGCCTCCTTATGTCCTCTTCACAAGTTACTTTCCTACCTATCTTTGTGTCATCAGCAAATTTAGCAACCATACCTTCAGTCCCTTCACCAAGTCATTTATATAAATTGTAAAAAGTTGAAGCCCCAGCACAGATCTCTGTGGCACACCACTCGTTACATCTTGCCAACCAGAAAATGACCCATTTATGCCTACTCTCTGTTTCCTGTTAGCTAGCCAATCTTCTATCCATGCCAATAAGTTACCCCCTACCTCAAGAGCCTTTATTTTCTGCAATAACCTTTGATGTGGCGCCTTATCAAATGCCTTCTGGAAATCTAAGTACAATACATACACTGGTTCCCCTTTATCGATAGCACATGTAACTCCCTCAAAGAACTCCAATAAATTAGTTAAAGTTGATTTCCCTTTCACAAAACCATGTTGACTCTGCCTGATTACCTGGAATTTTTTTAAATGACCTGCTATAATGTCTTTAATAATAGCTTCTAACATTTTTCCTAAGACAGATATTAAGCTAACTGGCCTGCAGTTTCCTGCTTTCTGTCTCCCTCCCTTTTTGAAAAAAGGGGTTACATTCGTTATTTTCCAATCTAACAGAACCTTCCATGAATCTAGGGAATTTTGGAAATTTAAAACTAACGCATCAACTATCTCACTAGCCATTTCTTTTCACACCCTAGGACGAAGTCCATCAGGACCCAAGGACATGTCAGCCCGCAACTAACAATTTGTTCAGTACCACTTTCCTGGTGATTGTAATTTTCTTGAGTTCCTCCCTCCCTTCCATTTCCTGACTTACAGCTAAAACTGGGATGTTACTTGTATCAATAGTGAAGACTGATGCAAAACACCTATTCAATTCATCTGCCATCTCCTTATTCTCTATTATTAATTCCCCAGACTCACTTTCTGTAGGACAAATGCTCACTTTGTTAACTCTTTTTTAAATATCTATAGAAACTCTTACTATCTGTCTTTATATTTCTAGTTAGCTTTCTCTCATACTCTAATTTTACCTTCCTTATCAATCTTTTAGTTATTCTTTGCTGTTTTTTATATTCTGTCCAATCTTCTGACCTGCCTCCCATCTTTGTGCAATTTTAGGCTTTTTCTTTAAGTTTGATACTATCTTTAACTGTTTTAGTTAACCACGGATGGCGGGTCCCACCCATGGAATTTTTCTTTCTCGTTGAAATGTATCTATAAAAATATCTGTGTATTCTGAAATATCCCCTTAAATATCTGCCACTGCATCTCTATTGACCTATCCCTTGACCTAATTTGCCAGTTCACTTTAGCTAAATCTGCTTTCATGCCCTCGTAATTGTATTTAAGTTTAAAATAGTAGTCTTGGACCCACTCTTCTCTCCCTCTATGAGGTCATTAATTAATCCTATCCCATTGCACAATACCAGGTCTAGTATAGCCTGCTCTCTGGTTGGCTCCAGAATGTACTGTTTCAAGAAATTATCCCGAAAACATTCTATGTACTATTCATCTAGGCTACCTCTGCCCATCTGATTTTTACAGTCTATATGTAGGTTAAAATCCCCCATAATCATCACTGTAACTTTCTGACAGATTTCCATTATTTAGTTTAGTTTAGTTTAGTTTAGAGATACAGCACTGAAACAGGCCCTTCGGCCCACCGAGTCTGTGCCGACCATCAACCACCCATTTATGCTAATCCTACACTAATCCCATATTCCTATCTCATCCCCACCTGTCCCTACATATTTCCCTACCACCTACCTACACTAGGGGCAATTTATAATGGCCAATTAACCTATCAACCTGCAAGTCTTTGGCATGTGGGAGGAAACCGGAGCACCCGGAGGAAACCCACGCAGACACAGGGAGAACTTGCAAACTCCGCACAGGCAGTACCCGGAATCGAACCCGGGTCCCTGGAGCTGTGAGGCTGTGGTGCTAACCACTGCGCCACTTTCTTCCTTTATTACCCGTCCTACAATGTGGTTAATGTTAAGTGGCCTGTACACCACTTCCACAAGTGGCTTCTTGCCTTTATGATTTCTCATCTCTACCCAAACTGCTTCTACATCCTGGTTTCCTGAATTTAGGTTATCTCTCTCTATTGCACTAAAACCATCATTAATTAACAGAGCTACTCCTCCACCTTTTCCTAGCTTCCTGTCCTTCCTAAATGTCCTTCCTTCAATATTCAAGTCCCAATCTATGCCATCCTGCAGCTATGTCTCTGTAATGGCTATCAGATCATACTTATTTATTTCTATTTGTGCTCTCAGTTCATCTGTTTTGTTTTGAATGCTACGTGCATTCAGATTCAGAGCCTTTAGTTTTGTCCTTTTATGATTTTTGTAAGCTCTAGCCTTATCTGTTAATTTACTCTTAGATTTGTATGCTCTGTCCCTTCCTGTCACAGTCTGTTTACCATTTCCCATATTGATAACTTTCTCTCTTGCCTTGTTTCTACTCCTTGATTTAACATTTCTTCCCAAATTTGATCCCTTGCCCCCACTATTCAGTTTAAAACCCTCTCTACTTCCCTAGTTATAAGGCTCGCTAGAACACCAACCCCAGCACGGTTCAGGTGTAGACCGTCCCAACAGTACAGCCACCATTTTCTCCAGTACTGGTGCCAGTGCCCCATGAACTGAAACCCGTTTCTACCACACCAGTCTTTGAGACACGTATTAATTTATCTAATGTTATTTGCCCTATGCCAATTTGCATGTGGTTCAGGTAATAATCCAGAGATTATTACCTGTGAGGTTCTTCTTCTTAATTTAGAGCCTAGTTCCTCATACTGACTATGCAGAAGCTCTTTCCTTGTTCTGCCTATGTTGTTGGCACCTACATGGTCCACGACGACTGGATCCTCCCCCTCCCACTGCACGTTGCTTTCCAGCCTTGAGCAGATGTCCCGAACCCTGGTAGTGGGCAGGCAACACAGCCGTCTGGACTCTCGCTCTTTGCTGCAGAGAACAGTGTCAATCCCCCTAACTATACTGTCCCTTACTACACTGCATTCCTTTTTTCTCCCTCCACTTGAATGGCATAGTCATGTTGCTCATCCACCCTGCAGCCCTCACTCTCATCCAAACAAGCTGAAAGAACCTCAAACCTGTTGGACAATCGCAAAGGCTGAGGCTCCTGTGCTCCTGCCCTCTGGGTCCCCTTACCTGCCTCAGCTGCAGCCACACTCTCATGTCCCTGACCACTGACCAAATCAGAAGACCCTATCCTAAGGGGTGTGACTGCCTCCTGGTGCAAAATGTCCAGGTAACATTCCCCCTCCCTGATGTGTCACAGTGTCTGCAACTCGGACTCCAGTTCAATGACTCTGCGCCAAAGCTCTTCAAGCTGCAAACACTTACTGCAGATGTGTTTGCCCTGGATCACAATGGCATCCAGGAGCTCCCACATGCTGCAGCTGTGACACATCACCTGTCTTGCTATTTCTTATCTCCACCCAAACTGATTCTACATCTGTCGGGCTGAATATAAATCAAGAAATAATAGTGGCTTGAGGGAAGGGTACTGCAATAATCATGGACAATTTTAATCTTCATTTAGCTTCGACTAATCAAATTGGCAAAGGTAGCCTGGAGGATAGGTTCATAGATTGTATTAGGGACAATTTCTTAGAACAATATGTTCTGGAACCAACCCAGGAGCAGGCTATTTTAGATTATATGTAATGAGGCAGGATTAATAAATGACCACATAGTAAAGGGTCCTTTGAGCAAGAGTAATCATAACATGATAGAATTTCATATTCAGTTTAAGGGTCTGAAGGGTCTGAAACTAGTATCTTAAACTTAAATAAAGGCAATTACAAGGGTATGAAGACAGAGTTGGCTAAAGTGGATTGGGAAATAAGTTAAAAGATTGGACAGGGAAAATAGGTTAAAAGGTAAGACAGTAAGGAAGCAGTGACAGACATTTAAGGAAGTATCTCATAACTCTCAACAAAGATATATCCCATTGAGAATGAAAGACTCTATGAGAAGGATGCACCATCCGTGGCTATCTAAGGAAGTTAACAATGATATTACATTGAAAGAAAAGGTCTACAATGCTACAAAGATTAGTGGTAGGCCAGAAGATTGGGAAAATTTTAGAAACCAGCAGGGGATGGCTAAAAAAAAGAGCGAGAACTTGAAAACAGACAGTCAAAGCTTCTACAAAAATAAAGCAAGTAGCTAAAGTAAGTGTTGGTCCCAAAGAGGATGAGACTGGGGAATTAATAATGGGAAACAAGGAAATGACAGAGAGTTTGAACAAGTATTTTTTATCTGTCAAAAAAGCATCCCAAGAATAAATGAAAATCCAGAGGCAAAAGCAAGGGATGAAGTTAGAGCAAGCACTATCACTAGAGAAAAAGTACTCGGAAAACTAATCGGACTAAAGGCCGACAAGTCCCCTGGATCTGATGGCCTTCAGCCTAGGGTCTTAAAAGAAGTGTCAGCAGAGATAATGGATACATTGGTCCTAATCTTCCAAAATTCCCTTGATTCTGGAAAGGTCCCAGCAAATTGGAAAACAACAATTGTTTTTGTTCTTTCATGGGATGTGGGCATCGCTGGTAAGGCCAGCATTTGCTGCCCATCCCTAATTGCCCTTGATAGCTAGTGGCTTGCTAGGCCATTTCAGAGGGCAGTTAAGAGTCAACCACATTGCTGTGGGTCTGGAGTCACATGTAGGCCAGAGCAGGTAAGGACAGCAGATCCCCTTCCCTAAAGAATATTAGTGAACCAGATGGGTTTTTATGACAATAGTTTCATGGTCACCATGACTAGCTTTCAATTCCAGATTTTTATTAATTAATTGAATTTATTTAATTGAATTTAAATTCCAACAGCTGCCACGGTGGGATTTGAACCCATGTCCCTGGGGCATTAGCCTGGGCATCTGAATTACTAGTTACTGCACGACACCACTATCTCCCCCTGATGTAACACCTCTATTCAAGAAAGGGGGGTGACAGAAAGCAGAAAACTAGCCCAGTTAGCTTAACATCTGTCATTGAGAAAATGCTAGCATCCATTATGAAGGAAGTATTAGCATGACATTTAGAAAATCATAATGTAATCAAGCAGAGTCAACATGGTTTTATGAAAGGGAAGTCATGTTTGACAAATTTATTAGAGTTCATTGAGGATGTAACAAGCAGGGTGGATAAAGGGGAACCAGTAGATGTAGTGTATATGTATTTCCAAAAGGCATTCGATAAGACTCCATATAAAAGACTACTACACTGCATAAAAGATCATGATGTTGGGGGTAATATATTAGCATGGATAGAGGATTGACTAACTGACAGGAAACAGAGAGTCAGGATAAATGGGGAATTTTCAGGTTGACAAACTGTAACTAGTGGATTACCACAGGGATCAGTGCTGGTGTTTCAACTGTTTGCAATCTATATTAATGACCTGGAAGAAGAGACCAAGAGTATTGCAGCCAAATTTGTGAACGATACAAAGACAGGGAGGAAAGCATGCTGTGAGGAGGACATAAAGTGGCTGCAAAGAGATATAGATAGGTTAAGAGAGTGGGAAAAAAATTGACAGATGAAGTATAATGTGGGAAAATGTGAGGTTGTCCACTTTGGCAGGAAGAATAGAAAAGCAGAATATTACTTACATGCAGAATGCTGCAGTAGAGAGAGATCTGGGTGTTCTCGGAGATGAATCACAGAAAGTTAGCATTCAGGAACAGCAACTAATTAGGAAGGCAAATGGAATGTTGGCATTTATTGCAAGTGGGCTGGAGTATAAAAGTAAGGAAGTCTTGCTAGAACTGTACAGGGCATTGGTGAGACCACACTTAGAGCACTGCGTACAGTTTTAGTCTTGTTACTTAAGGAGGGATATACTTGCATTGGAGGCAGTTCAAAAAGGTTCACTAGGCTGATTCCTGGGTTGTCATATGGGGAAAGGTTGAGCAACTTGGGCCTATACTCATTGGAGTTTAGAAGAATGAGAGGTGATCCTATTGAAACATATAAGATTCTGAGGGGGCTTGATAGGGTAGATGCTGAGAGGATGTTTTCCTTCTTGTGGGAATCGAGAACTGGGGGCACAGTTTAAAAATCATGGGTCTCCCATTTAAGAAAGAGATGAGGAGGAATTTCTTCTCTCAGAAGGTCATTAATCTTTGGAATTCTCTTCCCCACAGAGCAGTGGAGGCTGGATCATTGGATATATTCAAGGCTGAGTTAGTTTAGTTTAGTGATACAGCACTGAAACAGGCCCTTCGGCCCACCGAGTCTGTGCCGACCATCAACCACCCATTTATACTAATCCTACACTAATTCCATATTCCTACCACATCCCCACCTGTCCCTATATTTCCCTACCACCTACCTGTACTAGGGGCAATTTATAATGGCCAATTAACCTATCAACTAACAAGTCTTTGGCATGTGGGAGGAAACCGGAGCACCCGGAGGAAACCCAAGCAGACACAGGGAGAACTTGCAAACTCCACACAGGCAGTACCCAGAATTGAACCAGGGTCGCTGGAGCTGTGAGGCTGCGGTGCTAACCACTGCGCCACTGTGCTGCCCCGAAGTTAGATAGATTTTTAATTTATAGGGGAGTAAAGGGTTATGGTGGCAGGCAGGAAAGCGGAGTTAAGGCCATAATCAGATCATCCACGATCTTATTAAATGGCAGAGCAGGCTTAAGGGATTGAATGGCCTACTCCTGCTCCTATTTCTTATATTCTTATGTTTTTCAGTGAAGACAAATGCAGAGTACTCATTTAGTACCTCAGCCATGCCCTCTGCTTCCATAAGTATATCTCCTTTCCTGTCCCTAATGGCCCACCCTTCATTTAACCACCCTTTCACTATTTATATGTTTTACATCATGGAACATCATGGCACAGGACATCATAAATGCTCCATCCATCAATTTCGGTGACCATGCTCTGGAAGTGGTTCAAGAGTTCACCTACCTAGGCTCAACTATCACCAGTAACCTGTCTCTAGATGCAGGAATCAACAAGCGCATGGGAAAGGTTTCCACTGCTCTGTCCAAACTGGCCAAGAGAATGTGAGAAAATGGCACACTGACACGGAACACAAAAGTCCGAGTGTATCACACCTGTGTCCTCAGTACCTTGCTCTACGGCAGCGAGGCCTGGACAACGTAATCAGTCAAGAGTGACGTCTCAATTCATTCCATCTTTGCTGCCTCCGGAGAATCCTTGGCATCAGGTGGCAGGACCGTATCTCCAACACAGAAGTCCTCGCGGTGGCCAAAATCCCCAGCATATACACCCTACTAAGCCAGCGGTGCTTGAGATGGCTTGGCCATATGAGCTGCATGGAAGATGGCAGGATCCCCAAGGACACATTGTACAGCGAGCTCGTCACTGGTATCAGACCCACCGGCCGTCCATGTCTCTGCTTTAAAAACGTCTGCAAACGCGACATGAAGTCCTGTGACATTGATCACAAGTCATGGGAGTCAGTTGCCAGTGATCGTCAGAGCTAGCGGACAGCCATAAAGGTGGGGCTAAAGTGTGGCGAGTCGAAGAGACTTAGCAGTTGGCAGGAAAAAAGACAGAAGCGCAAGGGGAGAGCCAACTGTGTAACAGCCCCGACAACCAATTTTATCTGCAGCACCTGCGGAAGAGTCTGTCACTCTAGAATTGGCCTTTATAGCCACTCCAGGCACTGCTTCACAAACCACTGACCACCTCCAGGCGCTTGCTCATTGCCTCTCGAAGCAAGGAGGCCAAAGAAGAAGAGAAGATGTTAATAAAACACCTTTTCTGTTACCTGCTAATCTATCTATACAAAATTTTTACAGGGCATGACAGGATGGATGTGGATGGGACGTTTCCTCTGGCTGGGTATTCTAGAACCAGTGGACACAGTCTCAGAATAAGGGGCAGGCAATTTAGGTCTGAGATGAGGAGCAATTTCTTCACTCAGAGGGTGGTGAGTCTTTGGAATTCTCTACCCCAGAGGGCTGTGGAGGCTCAGTCATTGAGTATGTTCAAGACTGCGATTGATAGATTTCTACATATTAAAAGCATAAAAGGATATGGGGTTAGTGCAGGAAAATGGTGTTGAAGTAGAAGATCATCCATGATCTCAATGAATGGCGGAGCAGGCTTGAAGGGCTGAATGGCCTACTCCTGCTCCATTTCTTATGTTCTTACATTCTTTTTCCCATACACGCTCTCTTTCCCATCTTACTTTCGTTTTCAGTTCTCACTGGTATTTTTTGCATTCAGCTTTGTTCACTATTGAATTATGAACCTGGCATTTATCATAAACTGCCTTTTTCTGTTTCATTTTAATCTCTATTATATCCTTAGTCATCCAGGGAACTCCAGCTTTGGATGCCCTTTCTTTCCATCTCCTGGGAATGTGTCTTGCCTGTATAGGAACAAAATCCTCTTTGAAGGTCTCCCTTTGCTCATTAACTGTTTTATCTGTGAATCTTTGATTCCACTCCACCTGGCCCAGATCTCTTTTCAACTCCCTCCTCCTGTTAAATATTTTCACATTTTATTTTTCCTCATTCTTTTCCATAGCTACACTAAACCTAACAAGAGAAAACTATTCTATTAATCCCCAGAGTTAAAGGACAGCTGTCTGACCAAGTTGCGGTGACAGCTTGGGGCAACCCAAAAAAAAATACAAAAAATAAATTCAAGATGTGACAAAATTAATACATAAATTAATAAAATTAGCTTTGAAAATGAATTTTGCCCATCTAAAATATCTCCATCTAGATCTGTTCTTTATCTGTATTCATTTCATGAAGAGCATTCCTGCCAACTCAGTATGTGCAGGTTTAATAATTAACTCTCATCAATGAACTCTTCCATTGATACTGTGATAATTATAAAAGTCAATTATGTCTTTCAGATTATGGCTTCTGTTCCTCAGCTGTTGGGCCTTTTACAGAGGATCCTGTATTTTGCTTGAGCAGCAATACTGGCTAATATGTTTTCAAACTGCTGCTATGTATTACAGCCAGATTCAAGCTGGTGTTGTTGTTATTAGGGTTGCAGGTGGGAAAACTATCTAATCACCGAGTGCTTTTCTTCAGCATTTTTTGTTAAGTTAACCCCTTTTAGGCCATGAGATCCTCAAACTTTGCTGTAGCTTTATAAGCAGTAGGAATATTAAAACCAAATCAGCTAACTTAATTTATTTTTTAAAAACTCTTTAAAAGTGTACCTATGCGGTTCGTCATAATGCAACAGCGAGGTGACTCAAGTTTCCGCTTGATGGTTCGTCTAGCCAGTTAGAGGCACTTTGTCTGGGGAAGGAAGAAGCAAACAATTGTCTGGGCAGAGGTGTGGGGAGGGGAATGGCTCCTTCCTGCTATACTCAGGTGCACTCCAAGCAGGCTGGCTGCTGATGGCATCATTGAGATATTCACTAATTGGATCTTTCCATTCTCCTGAATGGCAGGATCGTGTGACTGAGACTTAGAGAGTGAAGGAAGGTATTGAAAGGTTGAACGCTGTGACACCTGCTTATAAGTGACCATTACTGAGACAGATTTCGGGTGGTCTTTAAAAACAGGTGGTCTAATAATATAATGAATCATTCATTTCTGCTTGGGAATGACCTCAGGTAGTCACTATTAGCAGGTGTGGCCTTTAAGAAAGGTTTCATTGTAGATGATTCCTGGGACGATAATCTTCACTGCTTGTATATAGGCTGTGTTGTAAAAGTAATAGGCAACATTCTTTTTACATTTTCTAGCTTCTTCAATGCAATGTTATGATAAATCCATTTCTTTCATATATAGGAAGTAGCTATATGAATTTACTTATTCAAAAAATGTATTCTTAGTTCTGTCCATTTTGTCGATGATGCATGTTAGAAACCTGTTACATGCAACATTCATTCAACAGGCAGACCTAACTGAATCATGCAAGAGGGACTAATGTTTGAGTGCACTTAATGGCAGAAGCATCAGTCCAATAAAGTTATGTCCAACATATGCTTTCTTTATAAAAAAATGTTTGAAAGCACCAATAAAAATAAAGTGCACGCACTGAAGGAAGTGGGTATCCTATATATGGTGATGTCCTCACACCACTGAAGAAATAATTCACAAATGATTTTTTTCTCTCTTCATTTCTTTGTAGCAAAGTTGTAAACATGCCCTTTATAAATCTGTTTATGATTTTGTTACAAAGAGCACACCAACATCTTTACAAAGCAGCAAAAAACAAATGTTTTAATTATGATTGTCCTGACTGGAAATACAGGGATTGGTTTAATTGAAAAGTGCTGGTCTCTTGTGCATTTGTGACAGTGGGATATCCAATGCAATTTTTGTGGAGAAATCTATGATTTTCTGTTACCCTTAGGTTGTTGTCATAACTTCATAACCATCCCTTGAAGAATATGTGAGATAATGGTCAGATTTGCAAACTGATTCAACAGGCTGACAGGCTGTAATGTGATACTTCGCTCAGGGCTGTAAGTATCTTTATGTCAGCCAATAGTGTGGGTGCTTTTATGGGCTTCCACAACCCATACAATGAGGGAAAACACCCACACCCACTGAATGCTGGTATCATGTTCAACGCCAATCCACAATTCAGAACCAAAGCTTCAGTCATTGCTTGCTAGGACTGGTTGGGGCTGGGGTCAACCCTGCACCTTCTAACTCAGAGGTGTGAATGCTATTACTAATCCAAAGGCTGACTCAAACTCTTGGACAAAGTAAGCATATTTGTCAGAGATTAACTGTGGGCATCTTCTGTTAAACCCATTTCCACCAAGTAACATCAGCATCGAGCAGACTGCAGGACATGGCATGGGTACAGAAAGGCCTAGACAATTGATTGTAAATCATCTGCAGCACAGACATTAAACAGCTGCTTAAGGATCCAATAAGGGAGGTGATGTGTACATATTCATTCCTCTCCATAGATTGCACCCTGTTACGACCATGGTGGGAGCAACGCACTGTCAATTCAGTCCCATCACTCCACAGGTTGCAGCATATTATTAAAGTTCTCCCACCCAACTGGAGAAGAGTCAAATTAAATACTCTGGTAACCCCAGAATGAAACAGACCAAACCAGGTGTCTTTAGACAACAACAATTTGACTATTTATTAAAACTAAATCTTAAACACTATTAAGATAAACGTATGTCTAAAGACCTTATAACTTCTTATTTTAACCTAACTTCCCCATTCACACATATACACTCAAAAATAACAGTAGTTAACCAGTTTTAAAAATGGTGTTTTTTAAATTAGCTGTTTCTTAAGAATAACTAAATAGGTAAGTCTTTGTGGGTTACGTTCCTTATGGATGAGGTATTTTAATGTGAATATAATCAAAGGCTACTTGAAGTCTTCACTTGGATTTGATGAAATTATTCGTTCTTGATAGGCATTCAAATTCTTCAGCTGCAGCAGGAATCAACAGTTCCTTCAGCAATACCAAATGGTCTATTAAAAGGGTTATTTCCTCTTTAGGCAATTAATTTGGCCTGTAGTTCCCTGTAAAATTTCTGTTGAGAGAGAATGGACAGCACTTTTCTCTTCAGTGTGCTTCACTGATGAGTCTTGTTCAGACTGATTTTTGCCAGTTTTGCACACATTCAAATCGAAACATTATACCATGTGGCCTCTCTCTCTCCTGCTGTGGCCCAGGGTAACAAGTGCAGCTGGAATGGTGTGTCTCACAAAATCCAAAACTTCTCTCCCTGTCTTAAAGGCACACTGTTTTTAACAGAGTCTTAAAGGCACACTGTTTTAATCCGAGGAGAAAAAATAATACAAGTCCATGACAACCCACATTTGCATTGCATGCTACCCATCACCATCCTTGCATCTTTCTGACTTGAAAGAGTTTCCACTCCCTCAATGTCCGGCATGTTTGCAACCAAAGGCAGCAAATTATGCAGGTCTATGCCTGGTTTTCCGACAGCAACAATGATTCATTCATTCTGCACTAGTCCTCTGAGTTACCTTTAGTCCAATCAAGTTGTCAGGTCACAGGCTGAGCACTGGGTGAAAAGGGTTTTCCCTTTCTGACTTGGCTCCTGACTCCTGTCAGGATCCCAGGCAAAGCTTCAGAGCTACCACACAACGAAAACCATGATGCCACCAGAAAAGTATCAGTCATTGGTGCCCCAGCTGCCAGAACCATCCCTCCCATCTATAATACACCAACAGTCTCGAAATTCTTATCACCACTGTCCATCCATACTACCACCATCCGGTTGCCTATCTTCAGTCCAGACTTAAATAAGAACATAAAAACATAAGAAATAGGAGCAGGAGTAGGTCATATGAGCCTATAAGGCTCCTCCGCCATTCTATAAGTTCATGGCTGATCTTTATTCAACTCCATTTTCCTGCCTGCACCTGTAACCCTTGATTCCTTTAGAGTTTAATGATCTATCAATTATATCGATCAAATATTCTGAACGACTGAGCATCCAAAGCCCTCTGGAGTAGCAGATTCCAAAGTTTCACAACACTCTGAGTGAAAAAATTTCTCCTCATCTCAGTCCTAATTGGCTGACCCTTTATCCTGAGATTATGACCCCTAGTTCTAGACTCTCCAACCATAAGAAACAGCCTTTCAGCATCTATCCTGTCAAACCCTTACAGAATCTGATATGTTTCAATAAGATCACCTCTGATTCTTCTAAAACTATGTACAATGCTGCAGGTGTGGTTTCACCAAAGCCCTTTTCAACTGCAGAAAGATTTTCTTAATCTTGTAGTCCAACATACCATTTACCTTCCTAATTGCTAACTGTACCTGCATGTTAACTGTCTGTGTTTTGTGTACAAGGACACCTAACACCCTCTGAACAGCAACATTTAAAAAATATTCTGTTTTTCACTTTTTCCTGCCAAAGTGAATAACCTCACATTTCTCCACATTATACTCCATCTACCACCTTCTTACCCACTCACTGAACCCAGCTGTAGCCCTTTGAAAACTCTTTGGCTGAATCTTAATCCTGAAGTGGTTTGGAGGTGGCATGCCAGGAAAATTGTGGTGCCAAGCAGCATGCCAGTTTCCTGATGCATTCCCGCCTCCCAGCGATTTTGGTGGAGACATCTTCTCGGAGTTCATGGCAATCTGCCCGAAAGTGGCGGCCAATCAATTGAGGAAGTTAACAAGCCACTTGAGAGCTTATTGCAGGCCTGATTTAGATTTGCAAGGTGACACACGGGTAATATGCTGGATAAGCAGAATGTCCATGGAGATGAAACAGCTACACTTATAAAAGTTGGAGCCATTTAGAGAAGTGGGAGCTATCCCTGATGCTATATAAATGGTGGAATAAACAGAGAGGTGCTCATCCATTGGAACACTGTGGCCATTGCATAAACAGAGTTTGCAGAGTGTTTCAGGTGGTGGCAGTGAGGTAATTGCAGGGCAATGCACCTGCAGGGGTCAGAGGTGCACAGAAGAGGGGTCCAGGCAGCTGTTCCTATGCAGTTGTTAGCAAGTGAGGCCATCCTGGGACATGGGGCTCAGCACTCTGAGGTCGCGATGAGTAGTGATGAGGAGCACCTGAACCTACAATATATGCAGCCCCTTGGGGAGGGCGCGAAGGCGTTACACTCACTTTAGGGTCTACTGCCAAAGACTCAGATTTCTGGACATGTCGGAGCAGCAGTGCCACTGGAGGCTGTGCATATCGAGGCAGGTGGTTGTTGATTTATGTGCCTTCATGGAGGAGGACCTCAGGCCTTGCCAGTTGTGAGGGCACGCCCTACCAGTTGGTGTGAAAATTACAGTGAACTTGAACTTCTTTCCCTCTGGGTCATTTCAAGGGGCGCCATTGGACCTATCTGGCATCTCACAAGTGACCACCCATCAGAACATCAGGCAGGTGACCAATGCCCTGTATGAGAGGGCATTGGAGTATATTGAATTTCAGACTGATGGGGCTACTCAGGCCTAGAGGGCTGTGAGCTTTGCCTCCATAGTAGGATTCCCTTAGGTGCAGGGCATGATCGACTGCATCCATATGGTCATCAAGGCCCCAGTGGAGTGTCTGGGCATTTATAAATAGGAAGGGTTTCCAATCCCTCATTGTACAGCTGGTGTGCAAACACCACAAGCATTTTCTGCAGGTGTGTGACAGGTTTGCTGGCAGATTTTTTAAATTCATTCATGGGATGTGGGCGTCGCTGGCCAGGCCAGCATTTATTCCCCATCCCAATTGCCCTTGAGAAGGTGGTGGTGAGCTGCCTTCTTGAACTGCTGCAGTCCATGTGAGGTAGGTACACCCACAGAGCTGTTAGGAAGGGTGTTCCAGAATTTTGACCCAGCGACAGTGAAGGAACGGCGATATAGTTCCAAGTCAGGATGGTGTGTGATTTGGAGGGGAACTTGCAGGTGATGGTGTTCCCATGCATTTGCTGCCCTTGTCCTTCTAGTTGGCAGATGTCGCGGGTTTGGAAGTTGCTCTCTCAGGAGCCTTGGTGAGTTGCTGCAGTGCATCTTGTAGATGGTACACACTGCTGCCACTGTGCATCGGTGGTGGAGGGAGTGAATGTTTGTGGGTGGGGTGCCAATCAAGCGGGTGGCTTTGTCCTGGATGGTGTCGAGATTCTTGAGTGTTGTTGGAGCTGCATCCATCCAAGCAAGTGGAGAGTATTCCATCACACTCCTGATTTTTGCCTTGTGGACAGGCTTTGGGGAGTCAGGAGGTGATTTACTCACCGCAGGATTCCTAACCTCTGACCTGCTCTTGTAGCCACAGTATTTATACGGCTGCTCCAGTTCAGTTTCTGGTCAATGGTAACCCCCAGGATATTGATATGGAGGATTCAGCAATCGTAATGCCATTAAATGTCAAGGGGAGATGGTTAGATTGTCTCTTGTTGGAGATGGTCATTGCCTGGCACTTGTGTGGCACGAATGTTATTTGCCACTTATCAGCACAAGCCTGGATATTGTTCAGGTATTGCTGCATTTCTACACGGACTGCTTCAGTGTCTGAGGAGTTGCAAATGGTGCAGAACATTGTGCAATCATCAGTGAACATCCCCACTTCTGACCTTATGATTGAAGGAAGGTCATTGATGAAGCATCTGAAGATGTTTGGGCCTAGGACACTGCACTTAGGAACTCCTGCAGTGATGTCCCGGAGCTGAGATGATTGACCTCCAACAACCACAACCATCTTCCTTTGTGCTAGGTATGGCTCCAACCAGTGGAGAGTTTTTCCCCTGCTTCCCATTGACTTCAGTTTTGCTCGGGCTCCTTGATGCCATACTCGGTCAAATGCTGCCTTGGTGTCAAAGGGAGTCACTCACACCTCACTTGATAGCACATTCGATGACACCTTCCATCACTTTACTGATGATTGAGAGTAGACTGATGGGGCGGTAATTGGTCGGGTTGGACTTGTCCTGCTTTTTGTGTACAGGACATACCTGGGCAATTTCCACATTGCCGGGTAGATGCCAGTATTGTAGCTGTATTGGAACAGCTTGGCTCGAGGTGCAGCAAGTTCTGGAGCACAGGTCTTCAGTACTATTGCCAGAATATTGTCAGGGCCCATCGCCTTTGTAGCATCCAGTGTCTTCAGTCGTTTCTTGATATCATGCGGAGTGAATCGAATTGGATGAAGATTGGTATCTCTGATGCTGGGGACTTCAGGAGGAGGCCGAGATGGATCATCAACTTGGCACTTCTGGCTCAAGATTGTTGCAAATGCTTCAGCCTTATCTTTCGCACTGATGTGCTGGGCTCCCCCATCATTGAGGATGGGGATATTTGTGGAGCCACCTCCTTCAGTTAGTTGTTCAATTGTCCACCACTATTCACGGCTGGATGTGGCAGGACTGCAGAGCTTAGATCTGATCTGTTGGTTATGGGATCGCTTAGCTCTGTCGATTGCATGCTGCTTATGCAGTTTGGCATGCAAGTAGTCCTGTGTTGTAGCTTCACCAGGTTGACACCTCATTTTGAGGTATGCCTGTGCTGCTCTTGGCATGCCCTCCTGCACTCTTCATTGAACCAGGGTTGGTCTGCTGGCTTGATGGTAATGGTAGAGTGGGAAATATGCCGGGCCCTGAGGTTACAGATTGTGGTTGAGTACAATTCTGCTGCGGCTGATGGCCCACAGCGCCTCATGGATGCCCAGTTTTGCATTGCTAGATCTGCTTAAAATCTATCCCATTTAGCATGGTTGTAGTGCCACATAACACGATGGAGGGTATCCTCAATGTGAAGGCAGATCTTTGTCTCCACAAGGACTGTGCGGTGGTCATTCCTACCAATACTGTCATGGACAAATGCATCTGCAACAGGCAGATTGCTGAGGATGAGGTCAAGTACGTTTTTCCCTTTTGTTGGTTCCCTCACCACCTGTCGCGGACCCAGTCTAGCAGTTATATCCTTTAGGACTCGACCAGCTCGGTCAGTGGTGGTGCTACCGAGCCACTCTTGGTGATGGAAATTGAATTCCCCCACCCAGAGTACATTCTCTGCCCTTGCCACCCTTAGTGCTTCCTCCAAGTTGTGATCAACATGGAGGTGTACTGATTCATCAGCTGAGGGAGGTTGGTAGGTGGTAATCAGCAGGAGGTTTCCTTACCCATGTTTGACCCGATGCCATAAGACTTCATGGGGTCTGGAGTTGATGTTGAGGACTCCCAGGGCAACTCCCTGCCTATTGTATGCCACTGTGCCGCTACATCTGCTGCTTCTGTCCTGCCGGTGGGACAGGACATACCCGGGGATGGTGATGGCAGTGTCTGGGACATTGTCTGCAAGGTATGATTCCGTGAGTATGACTATGTCAGGCTATTGCTTGACTAGTCTGTGGGACAGCTCTCCCAACTTTGGTACAAACCACCAGATGTCAGTAAGGAGGATTTTGCAGGGTCGACAGGGCTGGGTTTGCTGTTGTCGTTTACGGTGCCTAGGTCGATGCCGGGTGGTGTGTTCGGTTTCATTCTGTTTTATTGACTTCTTAGTGGTTAGATACAACTGAGTGGCTTGCTCGGCCATTTCAGAGAGCACTTAAGAGTCAACCACATTGCTGTGGTTCTGGAATCACGTGTAGGCAAGACCAGGTAAGGACAGCAGATTTCCTTCCCTCAATGACATTCGTGAAGCAGATGAGTTTTTACAACAATCGACAATGGTTTCATGGCCATCATTAGACCAGTTTTTAATTCCAGATGTATTAAATGAATTCAAATTTCATCTTCTGCTGTGGTGGGATTCGGACCCATGTCCCTAGAGAAATAGCCTGGGTCTCTGGGTTACTAGTCCAGTCACAATACCACTATGCCACTGCCTCCCCCTGATGCCTTCATCCTGAGGCAATCGCAGGTGCCGTAGCTGTTCATGCAACCAGAGAAACTATGAGAATTGCTGCTGGGGGACAAGGGCAATCCATTGAAGGAATGGCTGCTGACACCTGTGTGCAACCCTACAATGGAGGCGCAGAGTCACTAGGGCCGCTCCCATCTCAGCACAAGGGTCATCATTGAGCAGGCCATCAGACTACTTAAGATGCGGTTCTGGTGTGCAGACCAGTCAGGGGGGTGCCCTCAGGAGTTTCTTGCATAGCAGTGGCATGCAGCACTCTGCACAATATGGCCTTCAGAGACATGTGGATCTTGAGGTGGATGATGCGGAGGAGCAGCGCACATCTTCGGAGGAGGAAGACATGGTGGAACACAGTGATCCTGTGCTGCAAGGCCTTCTAGAGGTCTAGCTGTGGTGTCAAACTATTGATGAGGATGGCAGGGAAGCTCAGGCCATGCTGATCCTAGCACATCCTGGATTGCCTTCGGCCCAATACCACAACTCTCTTCCACAAGGAATGGCTGCATCCAAAATGACTGTCATGCAGAAACATCTGCTGTTTCCCCACAATGCCTGGAAAACACATTGCCACCAGCCACACAGTGACCTGACCACACACCTTTGTGTTGCACAACTATTTCATCATGCTGGTGCCTTAATGTCCTTGAAACAATGGGATCAGAGTGGTACCATGGACTATCTCATTACATTGAAGGTTAATCAGTGAACAGAAGAATTACAAAAGTCACCCAAGTGAACTGCAAAATGACACCGTCCACAAGCCGCCTATCCTACAGAGTGCTCCCCCGTGACTGAGGCAGAAGTGGAGGCAGGCTGCCCGTTTGTGCTTGTATTGTGGTTGAAATGCTCCTGGTGTCCCTCCTTGGTGTCACAATGCCAATGGGGCACCGTCACAGGCTGCCCCACCTGTGTTGATGCAGGGACAACCTCGGTCACGGATCTTGCTGTATAGATGGTGCCTCAGTTAGAAGGCCAAGGGGGGTGGCCGATGACAAAGGTGCCCCATAGGAGAAACCCCTTGACAACATTCCTGCCTGCCCCAGCCCTTTCATTGAGCGCAAGCACTTCCAAGGCGCTGGCGGACATCTAGTTACGCCTTCCTGCATTTTGTGCCATCAGTGCGACTGTCTGATCAATGTTACATTCTGTGCATGAAAGTGCAATGTACCTGCATCCAATCAGTGTAATGCCACTTATGGCTCTATACGAGGTTGGGCATTCTTTCAGTGTTGGAGCTCATGTACTTTTATGCCTGAGACATGGCAGATCGCATCTCACGTATGGACTCCTCCATTCTCTGCCTAAGGCTCCACGTTGCCTCAGGGAACTCCAACATTTGGGCACACATCTCCTGTTGCTGCTCCAGAAAGACCTGCCTTGTATGTGACTCCCGGGGCTCTGTATTTCCGCCAAACATAACATTGCTGCAGCTGTCCTCCATCCTCCTAGAGGGACTGCCCAAAGCTGCCTTTATCAACATCATCTCCTCTTGCTAACACGTGAAGTGCTAGTCACTTTGTGCTATCAGTTCTAAGCTTGGATAAATTATACTTGGTTCCTTCATTTAAGTCATTTATATAGATTGTAAATAGCTGAGGCCCCAGCACTGATCCTTGCGGCACTCTACTAGTAACAATCTGTCAACCTGAAAATGACCCGTTTACTACTCTCTGTCCTTTGACCAATCCCTCATTTATGCGAATATATTACCCCAAACCCCATGAGCCCTGATCTTGTTTAACACCCTTTCCTGTGGCACCTTATTAAATGCCTTTTGAAAATCCAAAAATACTATGTACCCTGGTTGCCCTTTATCTGTGGATGTAGTATATTTGAGTTTTTAAAAGGAGCTTGTCCTGTTACTAAACTAAGAAAATTAACACCAACATAAAATACAGAACAAAAAAGTCTAACCTTTCATTTCCATCTTTTGTTACGACCAGGTGAGAAAGGGGTCTAGGGGTTCCCTTCAGCCTTTTCCTGTTTTGACCGTAACAGGTTTTAATTTTTAAAAACACCGTTTTTAGCCTCCCCTCAGTGAATCCTTGTTCACTGCTCTTCAATTATAAGGCAAAGAAATGAACCAGACAGGTCTTCTTAGATCTAAACAAGAAAGGTGTAAGTTTATTAACTTAAAACTCTAATTCAGTTAAAACTGCTACGAATATGCGATGCGACCATGCAAGCATGCATCCGCAATAAATACACACACAGAGAGAGATAGAAAAGGAGAAAGAATCAAGGGGAAAAGTTTGAAGCAATAGCTGGAGTTCATTTACTGTTTTGAGCTCGATGTAGAGTCTTTGATTGCAGTTAAATCTTGCTGTTTCATTGGGGCTCAGTGCATGCTTTTAAACTTGTTTCGATGTAGGAGTCTTCTCTCTTGAGGTTTAAGTGGCTTCAGTGGATCTGAAAATTCCTGAGAGAGAGAGAGAGAGCCAGGGAGAGAGAGACATTCTGTCTCTTTTGTCTTTAAAGCAGTCTCTGCCTTCAAACTGTCCTGTGAGCACAATTCAAACCTCCAAGTTGGCCAGCGGTTTAGTCATGTGATTAGGTTTTTTCCAATAAACCCTCCTGTGTTTTTTGTGGATTCTCCATCTTAGCAGACGCCCTCGTTGGGGTGGGGTGGGGTGGTTGCGGGTGGCTGGAATGCAGGCTTGTTCCACATTCAATGTTTGGTGATCAAAATCCATTTGGGTTAATTGGATCAGGGAGCAGTTCTATTGTCTCTCCAGGCAACTGTCTCTTACTATGAAACTTTTCCATCCACTGCTGTTATCTCTTTAAACCAGTCATCTTTTAGGTCCAGCAACAGTTTAAAATTAATGTTCATATGGCAAAATTAATATGCCTCTTTCGTGGCAGGTGGGGTCTTCATGACACCGTGAATAATATTTAACAGAAATAATTAAGTATCAGCCTTGTACAATCCCTTGGAGCCTGTCCATTCTGCTCATTAACCTATCTGAGTGCTACCAAGAAGTGTTTCCCTCTGAATAGAGCTTGGGAGGTGAAAGTCTGCTGGGCTTCCATTGAAGATATTTCAGATGGCCATGGTGGGCATCCTTGAGCAGCTCTTGGCCTCAAGGGCAGAGTTACCAAAAGCAGACACTGGCAGGGTGAGTGGCAGGGGAGCAGACATACTGTAATCCTGATGCCCATGGAGCCAAGGCTAATCTTCTGGGGACTGTGCTAGAACTTCTATGACTTTGAATGAGAACAGAGTGCAAGAGTGAGCTGATGCTTTGGAAGCCCCTGTTAACACAGCCACCCACACCACCGCCCCCCCCACCCCGAGCCAAGATAGTAGCAGTATGAGTTACCATGGAAGTTGTCAGAGCTGTCACCACAGGCCCCATAATGGTCATATTTATGGAGATGACCACACACTCCATGTTGGACAGAATGGATTCCATGCTATGTGCGAAGCTCCAACAGAGGTTTAAACATGACTTCTCCATGCTCTGAGCCGTTGTGTGCAAATTCACTAGCAAGCTGCCGAGTGCACCGAGCATTTCCTATGTATGCCCATTAGCATTCTTGGGTAGGCAGAGCCCTCAAAATGAGCATCTGAATCCTCTGAATCAGAGCTAGTATGTGTTCTTGCTCTTTCACAAGCTGGCTGCCGTAGTGATCCATTCACTTACCTTAGTTAAAGCCCACCTGTGACTGGTGATTCACAATGTGAAGACCCCTCCTATAGCTTCCCTTCTAAAGTACACGTGATGCCAGTCTCAGAGCTAGTCCTTGCTGGGGTCTGATCGAGTGCCATTGCATCTTCAGAAAAAGCTAGCCTCGTCTTTCTGCAATGAAAGAGAGGATTAGCTTTTAGTGTGAAGGGAGTGAGGAGAGTAAAGTGACTGCTGAAAGCAACTGCAATTTGCCATGCAGAGTGTTTAGGGAGAAATAGAAGGAGGAAGGGAAAAAGAGTATACAGTGTAAAGGAACCTTGCACATCATGACCTCCAGACTTGCCGCTTTCCACTGTCATGACTGTCTCCCCTGCTTATGATGGTCAGCATGCTTCCTTATACAAGGAAGAGGATGCGCAGCCAGATTCAGCCCATTCCTATCACAAGGTTTACATGACCGTCTCTTGCAAGAAAGAATCTAATGTATTTGTGACATCCTTCTGAGGTGTTTAAAGAATGGCATGATTGACTAGTTTGCAGTGCGCACAATATGAAGTGTGAAGTGAGGGTTGCAATAGTGGTGAAAATAGCAATTGCAGAATATGTGAAAGAAGGAGAAAGAGGTGAGGTGTTGTGTGGTGCAGTGATTGTAGTAGAATTAACGGAAGCAGGGATGGGAAATATTGCAAGATTTGATGCTGCAGGTGGTGCAGGTGTGAGCAGAGAGTAAGAGAGTAATATTCTTAACTTTTCAACTCTGGTAAGGTCACGGAGCTTTATTCTATATTGCAGCCACGACCTGAGGGCTAAGGTCCTGGCATTGACCTCCTCAATGAACTCTTCCCAATGGCTATGGAGGCATTGCCTGGAGGGTTTCTGTTTGCTGGGGGAACAGTATCTCCCTTTCCTCTCCAGTATCTGGAGTAGAGCCTCCAGCACTGCATCAGAGAACCTGGATGTCCTCTATGGACCTCTCGCAATACTTTTTCTGATTGTGATGATTCCCCCTTGTTGCAGCCAGAGTGCACCTCCCCTTCAAGAGGTGCTGCCTACCTTTAAGGTGTGTCTGAATATCCATGAATAGCTTGGGTAGCTCTGACTGTGTGTCTGAATCATGATAATGAGCACCAACATGTTCATAGGGAGCATGTGAACCAAGGTGTGCAGCACAATGCCCTGCTTGCCATTTTTGGTTATGATCAAATTTCTAGGCCAAAGTGCTTGAAATTAATCGCTTGTTATTATCGTAATGAAATTCAGATCTAATTATTCATCTATTTTTAATTTTAATGATTTCTTAATGTTCTCACCTTTCTTCTGATTCTCCCTACATCATGTACGGAGTTGTCTGGCTTTCACTTCAAAGAAGGAAGATAGAAAGAATTTACAATGATCCAGAAATTGCTGGAGTGGTGCACCTCACAGCAAGCATCATCAATTTAATTCTTTTCCTTACCCTACTGGCTGCACTATCTTTGCGCCACAATTTGCTGGAAATGTGAATTGATAATTCAACATGGCACCTGGGACCTCTTGAACATCAGCTGCAACAGTCAGTCTTCTTAATCAACAACAACAGTAACTTATATTTATATAGCACCTATAACGTAATAAAATGTTCCAAGGCACTTCACATTATAAAACAAAATATGACACGGAGCCAGATAAGGAGATATTGGCTGGAATTTTATAGTGGGCGGACGGGAGCCGGACTCTGATGTAAATGTCAGTGCTGAACCCGCGTCCGCCCAGCCTGGGGATCCGTCCCGTATTTTACGGATCCCCAGGCTTTAATTGGCCCGAGGCGGGACTTCCACCCACTTGAGGGAGGAGGTCCCGCCTCTGTGAGCTGCCCGCGAATCAGCGGGGCGGCAGCTCTTAGTCTCAGCAGCGCCACTGGGAGTGGTGGCCACTGCTGGGACTTCAGCCCAGCCGACCGAGGAGGATACCAAGGAGCCGGGACTGAAGGTAAGTTTGGGTTGCCTCACCAGGGGAATCGGTCATGCCCTGCTGAGTCTAGGGTGGTCATTTGGAGGGAGGGGAATGTCTTGGATCCCGGGGTTGGGTTGGGAGGTGGGGGCGGCCGTCAATCGGGCACCCTGTGCCCGATTGCCAGGCCCACCCCCGGGGTGCGGAAAGGCCGGCAGCTATAGTTGGGCGGCCTTTCACGTCACTGGCACACCTGCTTGCCATGGGTGATATACCCGTGGAGGCGGGCGAGGGCCATTAGGTGGCCGTTAAGTGGCCACTTAAGGGTCTTGATTGGCCTCGGGCAGGCGGGCCGCTTTTCACCCCCTGCCCCCCTGCCGGACCTCCGTAAACTTGGCCGGAGGCGGAATCGGGGTGGTTAGGCCTCCCGGAGCCTGCCTCTCAATTTTACTCTGCCCCCACGCCACCATCCGACTGGCTGGGGCGGCGTAAAATTCCGGCCATTAGGTCAAATAACCAAAAGCTTGGTCAAAGAGGTAGGTTTTAATGAATGTCTTAAAGGAGAAAAGAGAGGGGGACAGGTGTCGGGTGGGTATTTCAGAGCTTGGGGCCTAGGCAACTGTAGGTACAGCCACCAATGGTGATGTGATTAAAATCGGGGTGCTTAAGAGGCCAGAATTACTAATCAATAAAATTTTAGGCTGGAGAAAGAAACAGAGTGAAGGATGGAGAAGAAAATAAGGTGAGATAGAGTCAAATTAGAGAAATATAGAGAGGAAAAAAAACATTGGATTAAGAGAAAGAAACAAAAAGGAAGAAACAAAAAGATAAAATGTAAAAATTGAACATTTAAAATTTAAGAAACCTCTGGAAACAATTTAATGCCTGCAGGAGTGAGATTGCAAAGTTTCATTCTTCCCTTTCTGGAACTCCAAACTTGAGTTTCATGTCAGAATCCATTATTAGAATCCTTACAACAGTGGATACTATCCCGAAATGTC